>NC_090699.1:36214816-36839816 GCF_040954835.1 Lepisosteus oculatus
CGTTTTTTCAATGAAAAGTAATGGCATTGCTAGTGTTTATGCTGCAGTCATTGTTTTTACTGTGACACGGAACAAAAGACACAGAGTTAATGTCTTATATGCTGCTCCATAAGATATAGTTCAATATATTTTTTCTTATGTAATGTTCCATTCTGTAAGCAAGTAAATAGATATCTAAGAAGACATTTCACGTCAGTCAAGACCTTAGTTCTCTCTAAACCAATTGAATGTGCTCAGACCTTGGTAGAGAAGCACTGCTAAAAGGTTTGCCCTTTTGTTTCAGCTTATCAGTGGCAGTGTGGAGAGTATTGAGGATCATGGCTACCTGGTGGACATTGGTGTTAGTGGAGCCAAAGCTTTTCTACCCAGACAAAAGGCAAAGGATCTACAATTAGAAAGCAAAGGTGATGTAAAACCTCCACTTTGCACACGAATATTCCTTAAAATAATAATTCTAAATGTTTGCTGTTTACTCCACTGCTAAAAAGGGCCCAGCCTGTGTTCTGACCTTATGACCTGAATGTTCCAAGTTTGAATCCGGGTCATGTCACTTGGCACGTGGGACCGAGGACACCAGGCAGCAACATGGTTGAGTGTTGCTAGGCTAGGATGGTCTTAATCTGCTTAGGCCACCCCAGCTTTGAACAAAACAGTGGCTCTTGTGACTTGTCTTGCAAGCTAACAGTGAGTCACGGAGTGGTGCTCCCCTATTCCGAACTCTTCAGTGAGTCACTGTGGAGTTTGCAGCATATCGAACAACAAATGACACTGACGGGAAGGTGTGTGCAGGTTCTTCCCATGCAGTACAAGTATCGTAGCCATAAAGCTGAGCCATAAATCTTTGGTGAGTCCTGATTGTGTGGGTGTAAACTAAAAAATGATTGCATGTTCAAAATTTAAAAAGCATTGGTGTGGCTGGAGCGTTTTTGGGGGATGTTTTTTTTGCCTTTACATTTCAGTATGTATGAAAGCAGGCTGTTACTGAGCATTTAATGGCTCCATTATTAGATGTAACATGGGATCAAAATGCCTTTGAAGAAGGCATTCTTTTATTGTGACCTCTTTGTAAGGGCAGCTGGATACACTGAACCTTTGTGATTTTGTCTTGGCACTCTCTTTTGTTGGTCTTCATTTCCCAGAATACAAACAAAACCAGTCTTTAAAAAAACAACCTGAATTAAAATACCATACAACATGAGCGCATATATTTCATGGTCATCTCAATGAAAAGGAGCACAGTACCTCATCTGAAAGATCGTGTTCCAGCCTGGATTATCCCTGGTGACTGATATTGTTTGCTGGTTTCTACAGTACTAGTTTTAATAATGTAGCTCATAGTGTATATGGTTTCTCACATGGGTATGGGTATAAGATGTCTGTAGCTGAAACAAGGGTGTGTACTTAAAAGTTAGGTATCTGCAACTTAGAATATAATCATACTGTTCTCTGTCATAAAAACCTTATCAATAGATTGTGATTTAGACAAAAGCCCAACACTGCAAAAAAAAAAATAATCAGTTTTGTATATAAAAAACTGCAAAATATTAGTTCATGGAAGCCCTAAGAATAACCGCAGCAATAGTCGTGTGACTTTAAATTTCATCATGTAATATGTGTTGTTTTAATACCTACATTACTGGTAAAATATTGGTGTAATTTATGCTTCCTCGGTTTCTGGGTTGCAGTCATTTCCTATTTTCCTGTTCATTTTCCCACTTCCTATTTAAATTTTCCTATTTAAACAAATTTAATTTGGGGAACAGAAACTGGTCAGTTCTGGTCAATTGCTTCCTTTTACTATTAGTAATACTTACTATTACCTTGAATGTTGTTAATTAACTTTCCCAATTATGCTGTTTTCTGAGTTCAGTGTAAAAGTAGTACCCAGAAAATTGGAGCCACAATGATCACAAATTAAGTGAAAACCCTTGATCATCTCTGCAGCATTGGAGATTTAATGAGAAAAATTGAGAAAAAGTGTCTTGTTTCTTTGAACTCTTAATTCAAATTTAAATCAAAATCTGTTGCTGGAGTCCGAGGGCTCTCTGTAATTTGTGTGCTAGGGTATGCTGTATTAACTGTATCACAGTCATATTTAAACGGTTCCTACTTTTTCAGGAGGCCTTATGGTGGGTCAGTACTTGAACTGCCTGTTGGAGGAGGTGAAAAACGAGGGCCGAATTGTCCGGCTGTCTGTCGGTCCGTCTGAGATTGCCAAGGCCGTAGCTGACACCCAGCAGGGCTGGACACTCAACAGTCTGCTGCCAGGGCTCATAGTCAAAGCCAAAGTTAAAAAGGCAAGTATTACTGAATTGAGGGGTGTTACATCTTGAGAGGAGCTGTTTGACTTCATTGCTGTGTAAAATTTTAAATGTTTTTTTAGAAGCCATCCAGTGACTGCAGTGCTGATTGCCACTGTATATCTTATTATTAAGAAAACAATTTAAGGCTGATGCATCTGGCCAAGGAAAGAGAGGCTCTCATTGTATTGACCTCTGGCTTGATTGAACCAGAGTTTTAAATGTTATAGAAGCTCACAGCTTCCACAAACGTTAAAACATTTCCAGTTACAACATTTAAACCATCATTTTGCTCTGCTTGCTGTAGTGTTTGAGTTAGAGACATGGGTATAATTGGGTTTGGAGTGTTCTGAGCTCCCACAGAATCTCCTGTATTTATTGCCTCTTCATATCTCCTGGTAGGTAGAAGTTTGTTTTTCAGTTACTTGAGTTTGTGAGTCCTCATTGAGCCTTTCCTAATATTTCACTGTTCCTTTCTTGACTGCATGTAAAGGTGACCATTCATGGCCCCATTCTGGAGTTCCTTTCCTCCTTCACTGGCACTGTGGACTTCCTGCACATTGATTCAGAGAAAGCCTCTGACTACACCCCTGGCGACACTGTGAGTAAGGATCTAGACTGAAAGGGTCTAGCCCGTTTTTGTCTACGTTTTCCCAGGATTTTGTCAGTATGCTGTTTGGGAACCTAACCTTTGCCAATTAACTAGCACAATATATTTCCATGTGTGTGTTCATATCCATAAGTCAATTTACATTTATAGTCACAGATAAGTATAGGCATCCTGCATTTCGAACAATGTTATTAAATAATTTAAAAATGTATTCAGTGTATTTATTGCTGTTTACCTAACAGCTCTTTTCAGTATTCCCTGATGACACATTCATTTTAGTATGCAGTAGTTTAATTTAAAAGGAATGGTGTGAATACTTTTCTGCAGCTCTGTGGTAGTCCGTGAAGAGCGAGTTATAAATATTTATTCTTGTCTTCATTTTCTACAAGCCTTAAATTTCTCCAGTGATGCATTTTGTGTATGTTTCTAGCTGAGACTGTTTTTCGCAGCATTGGACATTTATTTTCCATTGTCTAGTCTCCTTTTAAACAGCAACCATTAGCTTTTAATATTTTTCTGCAATCTAGTAAGCCAGCTATTCCCAAGTGTAAGATTTTAACTATTGGTGCTCCTGTTGAAGAGGGTATTCATCTGGCTATTTCTGTTGAACTAGATGGAAAAATAATAAGTAACTGGGAGTCTGCATTCTACAAGAGCAGTGAAATGTTGAAATATGATTGGGGATGCGGGGTTGACATCGGGTTTCTGCCCATCAGAATGCAAATCAATTAAAATTAGAAGATTGAAAAGTATTATTGTCGTGCAATTAAGTCTTTTTTTCTATCAGTTTATAATTAAGAAAAAGAACCATTTAGATAAATTGAAAGAATAATCATATAATCTGAATAATCTGAAAGGAGGCCGGGACAATTCCAGGAGTTGGTAATTCAGCGCAAACCACGCCTATGTTTGAGGGCTGAGTAAGTGTCCCCCTAGAGGGTACTTTGCTGTTACGACTGAGCTGCTGCTACCTCGAGACCTGCCGGTGAGTCTTTGAGCGTCGGGTGACCGTGTGTCCATCGTGTCCTGCAGGTCAAGGCCTGTGTGCTGTACATCGACCCCTCCACAAGGACAGTGGGCCTGAGCCTGCGGCCCCACCTGCTGCACCCAGGCAGCAAGCTGCATACCGTTAGCAACACGCAGATTGGGGAGGTGGTGCAGGACTGCAAGGTGAAATCCTTCCACCAGCACTCGGGAGCCATCCTGAAGCTGCCAGACGGATCTCTTGTTTTTGCACACGTGAGTTGGCCTGTTTCCCTTTGCTAGGACCTGAGCTCAGTGTTCAGAATACTACTGTACATGTTTTCTCTAACCCCAAGCTTCTTGACGCTCTAACCCCAAGCTTCTCTCCCTGTCTGTGTGTCTGTGTCTCATGGAGAGCATGCTGGGGTATGCGAAAAGATGAATTCCTAATGCAAGAAATTGTATATGGCTAATAAAGTGATCTTATCTTATCTCTTATCTTCAAGTACATGGGTCTAAGTAGTTCAAGTCCTAGTATTTCGTGCAGTGTCTAAAAATACTTTTGATTTCATAAGTACACCTCATTATCTTTTAGTAAATTGAAATTTTGTGATATCGGTACCAGTATTAATACACCCAACATAAATTGGATAAGCAACGCTGTAAAATATGTTGCTCAACATGAAATATTGATGTGTATCCATACACGTGTATCCATTATGTGTATAATTCAACCACCAAATCTGAGGAATCAGTAAATGTAGGATATACTTAACGGTATTTCATACTAACATACTTTATTACGTTCTTAACCTGTAGTATCTCAGGGTGTGCCTGATTACATTGGTGCATGCAGACAAGTGAAATATAAAGGCAATAGCATTCCCCTTTTATACAGGAATAAGCATGTTCTGTGTAATGTCTGAGTAACTCAAGCAGGCTAATTGCAATATGCTTTTCATCACAAATGCAAATTCTTGATGAAAAGATTTGGATTCCAGACAGTGCACAGGGGGACAGCTTCAAAGCAGAACAGCAGGTTCATGTTGGTTCAGTAATCTTGTGTTGTGAAAATACCCCTGGACACAATGGCTCACAGTGTACTTCCAAGGTAAAGGTTCAGGAAAAAAAAGCTGTGAATTTATTTTTTGGATGAAATGTATACAATATTGCACCTTGCACTTAGTAGCTTGTAGGGAGGAATGCGAGGAAAACTGTCAGAATTAAATTGCAAATTAAATGTGTATAAAAATGCCTTAAAAAGCAGTTGATATCTTCTGTGTCATCTAAGTATTGCAAATATGTGCAGCAGTTTGGCAAGACTCTTCCAGGATAAGGAGTGCAGTTGCTGCTCTGGCTTTAATTGCTCCACCTGGGGGCAGTAGAGAGTGGTATTGCAAATCTGAGCTTCCCTGAGTGTTCTGAGTTCTGCTTTTACAAAGCTCTTCAGAGATGGTTTTGGTAGAATTAGATAATTCAGTGATTTCTCGGAATATGCCTAACAGGATTTTAGAAATTGGCTGAAGGCAAAAAGGTGCAACATCCTGTAATGGAAAGTTACTGAGAAAAAGTGTTTTATCCTAAAAATGTTGTTTACAGACAGAGCTGTGCTGCAGAAGCAGCTGGATACTTAGAACAAAGTGTGATAGCACCCAACTCGTCAAGGGCACGGGATGTTTAATAATGTTTATCTCGGCTGCTTGAAGAAGGGAGTACGAGAAACTATTTGAAAACTGCTCTTCTTTGCTTAAAGTAGAAACCTATAAGGAATGGAAAATTACTGCTTTGCCTGTCCTTGAAGCGTTGCATCAGCTTAAAAAAGATATAAAACAAGGGCTCTCCCTGCTTGCTCTTGAATCAGCTTTCACTTCTCTGCACTGACAGGTGATGGCTTTTTCCCATATTGCAATATGAATAAAGACCCTACTGAGTGAAAGAGAATACTTCTCCTGGCTCTTCTTCGATAAAATTCCACGACAATCCTTTCTATTCACAGTAATTTTGAAGGGCATTTTTTCCCTACAGAAAAATCACCTGAAGGAATCGCATGAATCCTTCGACCCCAACCGCACCCTGGCTGGGTCCACTCACACCTGCCGGATCCTGGACTTCAGCCCCCTGGAGCAGATGCTCCTGGTCAGCCTGCGCAAGTGAGTTTACTGCCCTTGGTGTCCAGCTGCCCAGCTCCAGCCAGCTCCTGCTCAGCCTGGAGGCCTGACTGGCAGGAGCTTTCAATCTAACTAATGCATGTGGGCTACAGCTGAACACATGATAACTGCCTTTCCCCTGCAGGAGTGTGATTGAAGCCCCATTCCTCCAGTACCAGGATCTACAGCCTGGACAGCTTGTTACAGTAAGGATATTTTTACATTGTTTCGTCTGAAAAGACAGTTACCCATATTGAATTATAAACTCAGGACAGGGATTTTGAAATATTTTCTTTTTACATTAGCTAAGTAGGAAGATTACTTCTCCAAAACGCACGGTGTGCATGTGTAATGGTTGTAATAAATTAGGCATTAGCTCGCAGAACTGAAATCCATTCCCAGCAAATATTTATAACATCCTATTTAGTTAAGTTTGCTGTACTGTCAAAAAGAAGTAAGGCTTTTTCTTTTTTTTAACTGCTAGGAATTTACAAGGCACCATTTGCATTTCACAAAGGTCTCTGATGTTGTGCAGCCTTGTTCATCTAGGTCAACTGGACGTTCACTGTTGCCCTGGTTACATGACTCCTGGGACGTACACAAATAACGGCTGTGGGCATCGTGGCCGCCACTTCCATGCCCTGTGTTTCTAGCTTGTGGTTGTTGCTCTCTCACAGGGCATAGTGACTTCACTGCACGATTTCGGCATGCTGGTGAAAGTGACAGAGCACATCCGGGGCATGGTTCCACGGACACACCTGGCTGACATTATCCTGAAGAACCCAGAGAAGAAGTACAGGCCTGGGGATGAAGTCAAGTGTCGAGTCAGTCTTCCAAAAACTATTCTTTCTTTTCTGGGTTTTAAGACTTTTAGCTGAGGCTGTCAAAGTCTGCTTTTAGGGCTGAGAGAGATTCAGATTCAGGTTTCTTGTTGTTCAGAACTAAAGGTTTAATCATGAAGCATTACTCAGATATGACAGATGTGGGTTAAAAACTCTTGTTAAAAAAGCAGACAGAAGTTTCATACCCCCTTAGCCCTGTGCATAGACATTGTCCATGAAAGCTTCTCTGAAGGCCGTCTTTGAGGATGGAGTCGTGGCGAGAACCTTTGCTGAACTGAATGCTGGGATGCTGCTGACAACTGTTCAAACGTACACAGTTAGCCTGGAAAGAGCATTTAAAAGTGAAGGGACATTTACCACTGAGAGTGTAGAAATTGTGCTGCCACCTTACTGATCATTGTGTTAAGATATTATTAATCAAATAGTAGATTGTGAAAACCCAAAAGGGTATTTTGGCAAGTTAAGAACGTTCATTCTTTTCGATAGTGCCATAGGAATTCCAGACAATCTTGAATGGTAGTGCTGTTTCTTGGTTCTAGCTCCACTGTGTTTGTGTTTGCTGTCCAGGTTCTCACAGTAGACCCCAAAGTGAAAAATCTTGTGCTAACAAGGAAGAAGACCCTGGTGGAGTCCACCTTGCCTCTGATCTGTACCTATCAAGATGCAAAGCCTGGGCAAATGTCTCACTGCTACATTGTTAGTGTGAAGGACTTTGGCTGTATCGTTCGTTTCTATGGCAACGTCAAGGGCCTGGTTCCTGTTGGTGAGCTCAGCATGGAGCCTAAAGTTATCCCAGAAAAACTTTTCTACGTTGGGCAGGTGAGGCCAGAACTTAATGGATTTATAGGATGTCTATAAATCCTTACACTTACACCCAGTTTTTTTCCCATTGTTTTAAGGGTCTGCACTGGTGTCTCTGAAAAGCAACAAACCAGTCATTTTAATAGAAGTTTGTGAATAGTTAACAAATAGAGATGGCAAAAGCCTTAACAATAACATGGTCCCATTACCATGGACCGGGGTTAAAGATTCCTGATTTTAAATGTTTTTCTAATGTCTGTGCTTGCAAAAGACTCAAGATTTCATTGCAGGGAAATTGCACGTTGGGAAAATTCAAAGTCAATATTTATCCGAGATGCTGTAGTTGTTCACTTTGGCATCTGCAAACCTGCAGTGTCAGACCTCAGTGTTCTCTGTGGCAGGTTGTCAAAGCCAAGGTCATGAAGTGTGACCCTCATCAAGAGAAGCTGCTGTTGTCCTTCAAGGGAGTAGCAGAAGACATTCAAACAGTTCCAGAAGAGAGTTCCTTTGAATATGAAGTTGGAAAGGTAGGAGATATTTCCATCACCCGACAACTTTTAAGTGCTTTATATATATCATGTTGAAGGAGACAGAACTGTATCTGAAGATTAAGTCAGATTAACAGTAAGAAGTTTACATTGTAGCTGGGCACGCAGTTTATTCACTCTAAACAAAATGGAAGCAGAAACATTTCCACAGTAGAACAAGGATTGCTAAGCATTAACTGAAAATTCTCTGTATTTTCAGGACCTTTAAATTTGCATTTTCTGTGTTTTGTGTGGCATAAAATATATACATTTTATATTAATACCAGAGAATAAGAGTCTCATTACATTTCTATCAAACGTTCAATTTTTTCAAGACAGTCTGTTTGTGTGATACAGTCAGCAATAAATCCAATACTGTAGTGTTGAAATTAGGACTAGGGTAGTTTACAATGACTTTTAATCATTTTAAAGCTAAGTGTTGATACAATTTCTGAGTTGTCTACTGATGCAGTTGAATCATTGTTGGCCTGTTTTGTAGACTGTGGAAGCAAGGATTGTCCAGAAGACTGACAGCGGTCTCAAGGTCTCAATTCTCCCTGAAGAAGCAGCTGCATTCCTTCCCACAGTGCACCTCTCTGACCATGTGTCTAACTGCTCACTGCTCTGGGAGGGACTAAGAGAGGGTGACATCATCTCTAATGTTGTGTGCCTCAGCAAGAGCAAGGAACAGATTGTATCCTTTCTACAATTGATGGCAGGCAGTAAAGACTCAATATTTGTTTACCACATTAAACCACAAGGTTCAAACTGAATTCAGGGCTGCTTTGTGCACACCCCTAAAGTAGGCTACACAGCCAAATTCTTTTCTTCTTTTAATCTTTGCTTTTCAGTGCATAATTAAGTTCTGTGTGTTTTTAGCTCATGTGCTGATGCAAATTCTCACTCTACCCTTTAGTACAAAAAAGCAAATGAACACTTAAATGGTTAGGGATATAATTGCGATCAAAGTTTCTTCATACATGAAATAAAGACCCCTGCTATTACATTTTAATTACAGAAATGACTTTATACCTTTGTTCCTTCAGGTGTAGTATTATGATGAGAAGGTGTGACTTTGATGTAGGTTCATGACCTGTCATGAAAGAGTAAATTCCTTTAATTTTTTTAAAATTGAATTACAAAAAAATTGAAAGTGAAAATTTCCCCCAAAGTATGTTTATGCAATATCGTTTATGTAGCAGCAGAGCTCTTAACACATAACAGAGTACTGCTCTGTTCTTTGAATATGAGTTTACACCACATGGTAGTAGGAGTTTGTGTTAAAACAGAGAAATGTTTCATACCCCCTTAGCCCTGTGCATAGATACTGTCCAAAAAGCCTTCTCTGAAGGCTGTCTTTGAGGATGGAGTCGTGGCCAGAAACTTTGCAGAACTGAATGCTGGGATGCTGCTGGCAGGGTGGATCAAGAACGTCATGTCCTATGGAGTGTTTGTCGAGTTCCCGTATGGATTAGTTGGACTGGCTCCCATATCTGTAAGTGCCTCTGTCAATCTGTAGACTTGAAGTCTAGCAAAATAAGAAAAAAAATCAAAGAAGTGGCAGCTGGATTTTCTAGCTTTTTGTTCTCGATTTGATTTAAATTCTGTTTTACATAATGTCTATGAACACGAAATTCTCACTACCTTCAGAATCAGAAATCCATTTTAAGACATGGTGATGAGTTTCTGGTTTCCTGCCTAGGCGATGAGTGACAAGTTCGTCACAAACACGGGGGACGCCTTCAAGGTAGGGCAGACTGTGGTCGCCAAGGTAACCAACCTGGATGAAGAGAAGCGGCGGTTCCTAGTCACCCTGAAGGTGTCGGAGGTCAGCTTGGAGCGTGAAGAAGCAGCAGCTTTGCTGTCACAGTGTATTCAGGAAAGGAACACTGTGGCCCAAATGATGGCCAACCAAGGTGAGCGGTCAGGAGGATGCCCACTGCTACAGACTGATGCCACAGTGCATGAGGTCAACAGCATGAACCAGGACAGACTGTTCCAATATTGAAGGATTTTGATCTTGTCTCTTAAGTATGAAGTTGGTCTAGTGAAGGCTTTATACGCGGCAGGTATAACTTCTGGTCATGCCGAGACATACCATATAGTTCAAAGTTAAGGTTTTCCCAAACTAAGTACCCGAAAACATTAGTAATTAAGACTTTCTTAATTTAGTCATTTGATCTATTGAAGGCAATTGGGACCTAGTTTGAAAGAATGATGTTGGGGTTCTTAATGTGTATATACTCTGCTGCTGGTTCTGTTTTCAGGCCATTCTGAACTACTGCAGAGTCTCTCCAGCCTGAAGGTTGGGCAGAAGCTGAAACTCACAGTGGATGAAGTAAATGATAATGGGACAGCTACCTTTAAAGCAGACCATCTTAATGGAGTAACCATACTGGCCTCAAAGTATCACTTAACTGGTGAGTTTGAATTTTTTTACACCTTTAATATCTTTCTGCAATAATGTTTCAAATGACATGATAAAAGTGGTTTTTCCTATTCATTATTTATTAGAGCTTCATCTGTTTTAAAGTTTAGGTGGAAATAAAGGAAGAAACTCAGTTCTGTTTACATTTAAATAAGCTTAACTTGTGATGCTAAACATACATCTGTTTTGATCATTTATAGTGATGTTTTCTGCTTCTGTCTGTAACAAGTTTAAGGATATTAAGGAACTGTATTTAATTTTCTGGCATGATTTTTATAAGTGACAGAGGGACATTGAGGGCAGACTCCTGAGGGACGGGAGCTAATTGGAAAAAAATATACCAGATAGAAAATGTAAACCTATGGAAGGTAATAGAAATGTACCTTTACTTTAATAGATGCCACCCTCTCCACCAGCTCTCGTTTTCATTGATGGCTCTGTTGATAATCAAGAGTAGCGTGTGGGGTAGTGGTTAATTTAGCTGCCTCGCAGCACTGGCACCTTGAGGTCAATTCCAGAGCTGGGAAGCAATCTGTGTGGAGTTTGTATGTTCTCCCTGTGTTTGTGTGGGCTTCCTTCAGGTGCTCCGGCTTTCTCCCACAGCCCAAAAACATACTGGCAGGTAAATTGACTTCTGGTAAAACTGGCCCTAGTGTGAGTGTGTGTCTGCTTTTGCGTCTGTCTGCCCCGCAGTGGACTGGTGTCCTGTCCAGGGTGTTCCCTGATTTGTGCCTGTTGCCTGCTGGGATAGGCTCCGGCTCCGGCTCCCCAGCGACTCTGGATGGGAGAGAATCGGGACTCCAGTACCAAATAGTTTAAAGAATAACCCTGGTTCCACTCATCACTCATGGATGGAGAAATCCAGCCATGTAATGGGAAAGAGAGAGTTATAATGACACAGAGTAGGGACTGGAGTTAACATTTTAGAATTTTATAAATGCCCCAGTTTGTTGCAGGAAGGGGCTTTGACAGTCAGGTTGGGGCAGAATTCTGTTTTTCTTCCACTGTTACGAACTCTTCAGATCATCATTCATCACAAAGTTACTGAGTGAGTTGGGGGTGAATATTTTTGGATGAGGTTAGAGCCCGTGGTGACGTACCACATGATCGAATATATTGTAGGCAGGTGTGTGTAAAGGCACTTTGTGGGGGCCTGATGGCCTGTGTGTGTTTATTCCTCCAAGGTGTCACTGTTGTCGAAGGGCAGAAGGTAACCGGAGTGATACTTCATGTGGATTTCCTCACCCGCCAGCTTCACATCTCCCTGTCTCCCCTGCTGGTCTCCAGTAAGTGCAAGGTAAAACCAGACAGGCCTCTTGTTTCTCTCACAGACGTTTCTGGCTTTGTGACAGGTCCCAGTGAAATACTGCATATTGGACTCGGATACGTATGTGTGAAAGGATTAAAATAACTACGCTGTTTTTGCGTCCAAGAGCTGCTCCCAAGTTGGCAATTTCCTTTCACTAATCATAATAAAATGAGTTGGAAATAAATTCAAGACGGGTAAATAATTAGTTCATACAAAATGCTTTTGATTCTTCAGTGCCCTTCCTGAATCGCGAAGGAATTAAGCTTCTTAAAATTGTCACTGTTGAGGTGACTAATTGATGACTGCAGCATTTACTGGCTCATTACTGTCCTGCTGCTTCGTGGTCTTGCTTGGCTCCCTAAAAAAGAAATCAAATTATATGCTGCCCATCGTGGTATAGTCTGTGTGACAGTACTTCTCTGTTGCTCTCTTTGACTTGCCAATGCATAGTTCATTTTTTACAGCGCCAAGTTTCTTGGTAGTACTGTTGAAATTCGTATTATCAGCCTCCAAAAGAAATCTTCACACGGATGGTTTACTGTTGATACTAAGCTAAACTGTACCAACTGTTTCCTCCTTAAATCCACATGCAGTAAAATGTGGAAGCTAACGTTTTTCCTTTAATTAATATGCACAAAGCATCTCAGTCACAGTTCAACCAGTTGAGTCAAACCACTAGGAAATTTAATTCCCAAATATATTTTGCTTTATTTTTCTCTACAGTTTTGACTCCTATTCATTGTTGCGTATCTCATATGATATATGTGAAATAGTTATACAATAAGTACCAAATCTTAGAATCTCTAGAGAATGAATAAAGACCAGGGAAGCAATGAAGTTTATTGGTTTCCATGAGTGCACATTCAAGGATCTTCGTTATTTCTTTTTCCAGCTTAAAGCCAATGTAACAATGCCTGCAACACTGCAGTATGTGGAACGGGACTTTGCCGTTATCAGGTTGGGCGAGACTGGCCATCTTACTTTCATCTCTACAAAGACCCATTGGAATGATACGTTCCGCTTTGAGTCTGAGCGGTTGTCTGTGGGCCAGTGCCTCACTGTTACGGTGAAAAAACCCAAATCTGAGGAGCTTGGGGGGTTCCCCTCCGTCACCTGGGTGTCTGGGAAAATAGTGGGCTCCAGACGGGAGCGCAGCCTCTCACAGAGCAAAGATGAGAAGCTCGGTGGCCCCAAGCACCCCTTCAGCTTGGGCGACACGGTGAAAGGTACCATCAAGACCATCAGGCCGCTCAGTGTCCTAGTGGCCTTGGAAGGGGGAATCACCGGCAGCATCCACGTCTCCGAGGTTCTGGAGCAGGTGAAGCCGGGCACGTTCCCTGTGTCTACATTGACGAAGGGCAGCACCGTCACTGCCCGTGTCATCGGGGGAAGAGAAGTCAGGAGTCACAAGTGAGTTTGTTGGTGTATTTTCACGCAACAACACAAACTGCCACCTCACAGATTGCATGTTGCTGCATTTTCTCCCTCAAAAGCTGATACCTCAACAATGCTACGAGTATATTTTTTGTAGTTTTCTTCAGCCCCAGCATTTTCATTATCTCCTCTATGTGATAGTAAGTCAATCGGTAAAATTGTAATTGGCGTTAAAACTTGCTCAGCCACTGCTCACATCTCACCCAGATGGGAACATCAGCAGTGAAGATGAGACCCATATGAGGGTGAAGGAGCTACTTAAAATAAACAACCTTGCTCAGAATTGAAAATCTACTCTGCTATTCACATATTGGGTTACGAAAAACAAACCTTAGTTTCAAATCGAATTTAATGTTACCAGTGACATTTTTAGTTGTTCATTTTATTTAAAGCTAATTACAGTAGCACACTTCATTTTTTAAGTTTGAAAAGCAGTTGGCTTTCTGAAGATTTTTTTTTTCTTTGTTGTAATTAGATTATAGTGTTTACGGCAACAGCAGTTATTAGGTCATGTCTGGATTCCAGTTACGAATGCTGAAACTGCTCTCAAAAACATCTCTGCTTTTTGTGTGCCAGAAGATGATGTATTGTGTGAAAAGATCTTATTCAGAGCTTGTTTTAATAACTTGCAGTTGATCGAATAAGTGATTGCATTTATTTTCTATTTTGAGTGGAATACATACATTATAGCAAAGTATAGAAATATGTCAATTAACAGCATAGCTGTATAACTTAAGTAAGCTGATAATTAAAGTTCTTCTTATGTAGCTAAAGAGATGGAAACTCTTGTTGTGATAAGAGCCCCTGATTGGAGAGACATGAGTTCAAATGCTAAGGTGTACCCCGCTGTTGCATTCTTAAGCACGAGACTTCACTCAGTAAAAGTTCTGCTGTGTAAAGAGAATTTCCAGGTCCTTTTAAATCTGTTATTTTCTTAACTTCTCTGATTAAAATAACATCAATTTACTTTCAAGGATCTGTACCACTAAATTACATGAATTAAACTTCAATAAGTCTCTTTCATTCCTGTAGGTTTTTGCCAATTTCTCATCCAAACTTTACTTTCACGATACCTGAACTGACACTTCTACCAAGGTAAGCCCTCTGAAGTTAAGCATGAGTTTTCATTAAATTTTACAGTCTGTTAGCATGAGCACCAGTGTAAAACATTATGACAAGTTGTTCTCTAAAGGACATCTACTTCATTCAACAGGCATGTATTAGTGATCGGGAGTCAGATGTTTATTGCAGAAATGAAGTTTTGAGATACAGAGATGCAAATCAGACCTCAAATATTGAACTCTACTTGATAATTTCTCAGTTCAGTAATTTGGTATGGGAAATTCTTTCCGTTACACTGGAGAATCCTTAAATACATGCAAACCATTTTGTCTTCTACCCTTTCCTCATTTTTTTGCAGGTGTTCACATCTCAGAAATTGAAGTTGCAGTTTTTGTTGAGCTCCTTCTCAGGCCAGGGTCTGTGGAGTTGTGAATTGTTACTAGAACCTCAGTTTCATGTCCTAAAGGTGCATTTGGCACAGGTGCTGGCTGTTTGGGTTTATGCGAACCTTTTACTCTTAGCTAAGTAAAGACAAAGCCTACTTTGAATTCAAGGGTCTTAAGCACTGGTACAACTTGATAAGCTCATGATTTTTCCACTCAAGCTGGACCAATAACTGGTACTCTCATCTTGGCGTAAGTGTCTTTCTGGGTCCGTTTTCCTTTTTTTTCCATTCTTGTACCTGTATTTGTCTGAATCCATTGTCCATGGCATTTTGAGATTCCTAAACTTTTTGTGTGTATTAATGCCCAAAGAGCATGTGTATGTAGCCCTGCTGTCTGTCACCAGCAGGAGAAGACTAATGTTGGTTAGTGGTTTAACTCATTTCAGTTCTAAGTAAGAAGCAGGCACATTAGGCATATTACAACTGATAGAAAATTAAATGTATGTTTTGGATACCATGCTTATACATATTTAGTTCAGGTGGGTAGCTGTGTCAGCATGCATAGGCTACAAAGGAACAAATAATAGGTTTATTCCATGCTGAAAAGAGAAGAGAGAAAATGCAATGTTTCGGCTGTGGAGCCTTCTTCAGGTGTGAGAAAGACAGGACACATAGCAAAGATTAAATAGCACAGGAGAACAAAAGCTGGGAGAGTGGAGGATGCTGGAGCAGGGGAGAGGCAAAAAGAGAAGAGAGGGTGAAGTCGAAACCTGTATGTGAATAGTGAAGATTACACGAAAACAAGTATTTCATTGAGAGAAGGGGGAAGGTGTGAACCAAGTTTTAGGATAATTCTTGTGTCTGATGTCTTTCTGCTATGGGAGTTAAGAGACCCTTCTTTGAGAATGCAGACGGAGAGATCAGTGTGATCATGGCCGCCTGAGGTGAAATGAGAAACTATGGGCTTGGAGAAATCTTTAATCTTCACAACCCTAACATGTTCTCTGAAACGGTCTCCTAGTCACATTCCGGTTTCCCCAACGTAGATAGCTGGGCATTTCCTGCAAGAGATCCAATAAATGAGGTTGCTGGAGGTACAAGAGGTCCCCCGGGTGATCTGGAACTGGCCTGAGGGGCCTTGAATAAATGTGGTGTTAGATATGTATTTGCCGGTGACACAGCGAGCTCTGTTGCAGGGGAAAGTATCTGGTGTGGATGATTGTTGAGGGCGGTCAAGGGAGCTGTGAACAAGAGGTATACATATTTATGCTATCGTGCAGTTAAAATAAAGCCCATGAGATTTTTTTTTTAAATTATAAGCTTCTGCACCTTCTAAATGCAGTTCAGACTGCTCTACAATGCGATCGTAGTTCAATCCCTTGTGCAGTGCAGGATAGTGTTTATTTACAAGTTTGTTTTCATTTGCTGGACCTGTCCTGACAGCAAGATGGAAGGAGACCTGCCAACCCAGGAGGAGCACGCTGAAGCATTGGAAAACTACCAGCCTGGACAGGAGGTCACCTGTTTTGTGTACAAGGTAATAAGGTCAGAGGTGGTGAAGTTCTGCTTCCTTCTTAAAATGTTGTCTGCCATATTGGAGAATCCAAGTTTTTGAGTTTTATGCCAGCATTTATAATCTAAATATAATTAATACTTCTAAAAATATATTTAAGAAAGGTAAAATAAATTGTCAAGGATTTTTGTTAATGATGTTAAGCTTCAAAAACACTTTAGTTAGCAGGCAGATTTTATGTGAATTTGAGAAGGTGAGGCCTTTGGCTCCGAGTCCTTCAGTTGACTGCAATAACTGCTAAAAAGGCACACTGCTGCATTTTCTTCAGAGGTCACCAGTAAAACAAGGGCAGCACAAGAAGATATCTCAGCCTGCACATCCCACAAAACATTTTTCTTGTTTTATTCTTTCTTTTTGAAACCTGCTAAAACATCTCTAGTGACATGATTCAGCTATCAACCCGGAAAAACCTAGGAAACAAAATAACATCCTCCAGATGTTTCTTTTGGAAATTTACTAAGTGCTGATTTGGAGTGGGTGTCAAAAGGAATGCTGTACTTGTTTCCAGCAGGTGTAGTCAGTTTGTGCTTCAGTTGTGTGTTTGTCTTGTGGTTGCGATCAGTACAACACTGTGAAGAAGTGCCTGGAGGTTGACGTGACCCCAGTCCTCGGTGGGAAAGTGGACCTGCTGCTGATGAGCTTGACCCCAAAAGTACGTCGTTTACATGATCTTGAACACTAAGTTGTTTTTCATGCAGACCTGCATCCTTGACCTAGGAGATTAAGTTTAAAAATTAAACAAGACAATTAAGAAAATGTCAGAATGGGATGGGTTAAAGAGACATTCATTTTTTCATATTTAACCCAGTGGTCCAATTGTGTTTTACGCTGGAGTTCTATCAGAAGATCTGACCACCAGCCGTAATTGTTTCAGTGGTATCAGAGTAATATTTCACCACATACGTAAATAATCATACCCTTTAATACATCACTGTATAATGTATTATTGTACTGATTTTACCCTGTGGACCTCTGGTTCTTTTACTTCTTTTGATATTCTAGGAGCTGAAACACCCAGAGAAGTTGTGTAAACTGGGGCAGGCACTGAAAGCTACTGTTGTCAGCACAAGCTCTTGTAAAACAAAGCTGGTTCTCTCTCTCACAGGTGAGGCTGGTCATCTGTATCTTACTGCTGAGTCTGGCTAGATTAGGCACTGTGATAATCTACAGTAATCAGGAATTACTACAGTGATTTTACATGGATACTACATTCACATTCCCCACAGACCTCACGTTCCTGTGGTTTATGTTAATGCTCACTTTTTTTAATTCTTATGACCATGCTCTCTGTTTTCATGAGATTTTGTTGCACTCTCTGTAGTTCCCATTGACATCATCCCTTAAATGCTTTTTTCAGAGTGTTGCCTTTTTTTCTCTGACAATGCTGACAGGTATAAGTATGTTTTTTAAGAGACAGTGGCTTTAAAAGGAAGAGGAAATCTATTCAAAATCTAAATAGTATAAATCTAGAACAGGTATGCGTTTAGATAAGGTACTGACCTGTGACTGTGGATGTTATGAAATAACAGCACGTGTGTGTGTGTACACGGTTTTTCCCTAAGAGTGAAATGCCAGTGACTGGTTTGTGATGAACCAAATGGTTTAATCTGGATAAAAACGACTCTAGTCACTGGACCCCATTTGTTTTCTTTGCCAGCCTTCCAGCGTGTTTGAGATGCCTTTCTTTCTGCTTATAGGTCTCCACAGCTTAACCAACGGATCCATCACTCTAGGCACTGTTGCCAAAATCGTGAAACGCGTCGGCCTTGTTGTGTCCCTGCCTTTCGGGCACACTGGCCGTGTGTCAGTTTTAGACCTCGATGATTGTTACAGGCCCAACCCTCTGGACAGTTATCATGTGGGTCAGGTTGTCAGGTAAGTAGCTAATTTCAGCTTCTGTGTGGTGGTGACTTTGAGGTTCTTTTCCCCCTGGTACTTATTACTGGTCAGGTCTTAGGACTTCTGTGTTCTGCTGCGCTTACAGATGTGGGTTTATTATTTACGTTTGTTATTTATCCCTGAAAACATGCTCTCTAGGTTTGTTGGCAACTCTAAATTGTTTCTTTCACTTTGGCCCAGCAGTCTACAGGCATCCTATTCAGAGAGGAGAATGTACTCGCAGTCCCACCTTGTGCCGTACACATCTCAAATCTGGGATAGGCTTTGGCTCACTGCTACCCTCAGCAAGCCCAAACCATATCATCCTGAAGCCAAGAGGCTACTGGATAATGAGGGTGCAAGCATCATTGAATGTTAGTTCCAGTGAGAATTTATGCAACTGGAATGCTAATAATTAAGGGGTTAATTAATTGAAATCTAATTAGGTAACTACTTCATCAAAAAAGTAACTGGGACTGGTTGTATATAAAGTAGGTCTTGTTTTTAACTGATATTTATCTCTTTACAAATGTTCCTTTGCATGTATAATGTGTTAAACATCCTATACATTTATAGAACCAGTTTATTTAGTGTTTTATTTACCTTTTTTATTTAATATTCCTGATTAATATTATACTTGACTCCCATCACACAGGTGCTACATTGTTGAAAGTGAAGAGAACAAGCTACAGCTGTCTCTCCGGAGGTCCAGGTAGGCGGGAGTGACTCACTTACATTGAGCTTCACCAGAAATCAAAGTTTCCTTCATTTTGACTAAAAAATAACAAGACCATACGTGCGGGCTTAGAAGAGACACAATCAGTGAAGGGCTCTTGTCAGATCACAAGCTGATCCCCGTGACTCAGAATTCCTTGAACAGTGGTGTGCAGCTGGCTGAATGCAGCTGGGATAAGATGAAGTTTGGTTGGCTTCATTTCTCTCAGCTTTCAGTATAGCCCACCAGCTAATGCAAGCTCAAAATATCGTCTGTGAAAAATGTGCCTCTCCTCCATTTTCCTCTCCCGTGACGCACTGTTGAGTTTAAAATGTCGTCTCTGACGAATGTCTATGAGGGTGGATGGGGGTGTCCGCAGTTTGTTTTTTTAAAATTAGGTGGACATTTCGAAGATTTTAAAAAACAGAAAAAAGTTGTTACAAGAGTACGTCAAGGCCTTCATTTTGTGTGGAGTATACATAGTGAATTTTTTTTTTTGTGTCCTCTCCATAAAAGAGTCCTTCAGCAGATTCATATTTTCTTTTCCTTTTAAACTGTAAGATGTCTTGTATACATCTAAATTTGTATTTATTTGATTTAATGAAGGAAAAACATGAGAATTGTTTCAGTCTTTCCACTTGCATTTTTTTCTGTGCAGGACAACCCCTGGAAGTAGTCAGGTAGTGAAGGACCCAGAAATCCCCTCCATTGCTGACCTGAAGGAAGGCCAGCGGTTACGTGGCTATGTGACGTCTATTAAAGACTGTGGTGTCTTCATTAGGTATTTTTTTAAATCCTGCACAATTAAGAGATTTTTGTTTTAAAATAGTCATGGACCCATTGCGAGAATAAAATGAGAAAAAGCTTTCTATGGTTTCATCCCTAGTCATTCTTGTTGAAGCTAATTTTTCAAACCTCATGCATTTTTAATTGAAAGTTGTGTCATGGGCTTTGGTTTGTTACAGCAGAGTGTGAAATGATATAACAAAATAAAGGCAAAGTCTCAAGTTAAAAAGGGGCATCTTTGATTCCCTGAGTTATGTTATAGTGAAAGGGGAACTGCAGTCTCAATTTGTCAGACCAGTCACGAAATTAATTTAGTTTGTGAAAGTACTGTGTGGTCACCGTGTTATCGGGAAAAGTTGTCACCACTGGCAAGAGCAAGAGTTTGTGAGAATTGTGACTTCAGCTGGCCCTTCCTGATCACTAGTCACTGTAATGACAAATCTAATGTGGTGTACGACCGAATAAGCGAAGGTTGCGCAACAAACATTTCCTGCAGAAATGTTCCAATGTAATCTGCATGCAGTGTTAACACCTATGTAGTATTCGCCAGCACAAATGTCTCGATGTCCAGAGCAATATTTCTATTGGATTAAAAGTGATGTATTCACACGCCTGCTTGTTTACAATGTAATGGGGCCTTTTTATAGACAACAATGGCAATATGGTACTGCACATACCTGTAAAATTGTCTATTTTGTGATATACATCTGAAGTTTTACCCATTATCATGTGCATTTCATTGTGGTCTGAAATGCACTCGTCAATGTCGATTTTCTTTCTAACCCTGAAATATAAAAATAGCATTGCAGTGATCCTTGAATATATAAGCATGCTGTTAAGGGAGCAGGGCAGTACAGCACTACAGTAAGGAAGTAGGCCTCTGTTAACTTTAGGGCCTTAGGGCAGTAAGAGGAAATGAAACTGCATGACTGTTTCTCGTGTTTGAAATTCTACGCAAATTCTTTGTCCATTTTCTTTTTCAGCCTTTCGAGGTCCATCATTGGTCGAGCTCAGTTTCACCATGTCACAAAGCACTTCACGGCTGACCATAGTGTATTTGTGAAACACATTCCCCTGAACTCTCTGCTTACTACCAAGGTCTTGAGGTAAGGCATTGCTCTGGACAAGGTTCCCCTTCCACGGCAATTGTGAAATTGTGAAGTTTTCCCAGTAATATGAATTAGTCATCTTTTTCTAACTCTTAGATAGCATCTAGATATAATTACTGTCTCAGTGCAATATAATTTATTTTTTAGTATTAATAATTCATTTGTTTGAATTATTAACCTTTCAGGTTTGAGGCTTTTGTTTTAAATTAATAGTTAATTTTTAGGTTTACATTTTAAATTAAGCCTTGAGCTATATAAAGGAAATGAATTATCCCAAATGTTGTTGAGTCTCATTTTAAGCCAAATTTCTGTAGCATGCACCTAAATGAACACAATATGCAAGCAATCGTTTACTTCATTTTTTAGTTAGTAGAAAATTAGTATTTTTTATTGCAGTTTTAGACTGCTTAGTATTTTTATGAAAACTCAGGCTTGAGTGTGAACAGATGCTGATGCGTGTTCTCTAAAACTGTTTTTTTTCTGTTCCTGCCTAAGTCTTCGTCTTTCCTTCAGGACTTTGTAAACTTCTCGTCATGCTGTCTCTAAATTTCAGTATGCTGTGAATTACTGGCAGTTTAACCCGACAAGTTTGTGCTGTGGTGTCTGTCTTACAGCATAGACAAAGAAAAGGGTCAAGTGGAACTGTCTTTACTCCCAGAGGACACTGGGGGGCCTGATGTCCTCCCAGAATCCCTGGGTTTGCCACTGCGGATGAAGGTGGAAGAGACGACAGAAGATTCTCAGAAGAAGCGAAAGAGGCAGACTTCCGAGAGTGAGCAGGTGAGGCAAAGCTTCAGGTTGAGGTGGGATTAGGTATTCTGTTCATACCACAGCTATGGAAAATACCAACTGATGAACCCTGGGAAGATCACATTGTTTTTCTGAGACATGTGTTCGTGGTTTGTCACATGAAAAAGTACTTTTTTTTTTGGTTACTGCTGCAGTTTAGACCCTATAAAGATATGTGGATCCTGGATGAGCATAGCTCAGATGCCAACGGATGTGCTGAGAATTTGAGTTAAAAATAAACATGCTTAAATTTAGAAATAGTTTATTGAAAATGAACCTAAAACTTTAACCCCCCAATAATAGAACTTGTCTGCAGTTAGAAAATAATACATAGAAATAATAGAAAAATGTCTGCAGATGAAGGGTCCTAGTTTGTATCAGGACAGTAATATTGGATTTCACAAACATGGTTGTTTGGTTTCCTCTCCTTTCCAGGAGGCAATTGAGAAATCCAAGAAGAAAAAGAAGAAGAAGACGTCAGGAAAATCGGAGGAGAACGACAGTGGAGTGGAGGTCTATTTCCGAGAGGACGAGGAGGAGAATAAAAAGCTACCCTCTAAGGTAATGTGTTCCCCTGTTCTGCAATGTTATATAGCCATAGCAATGGCCTCAAGACCATTAGTTTTGCTATTTGACTTGAGCTACTGGCAACATCTCTCAATAATTACCAGTCCCATTTACTCCAAACTACGTTTCAAGAACCACACAATTTTAAACACATGCTTGTTCTTTCATCCCTTGGAAGGAACTTCCATCTGGTAGTCCAGACTGAAGGGTACAGCAGTGGTTCCTAATCTGCTCTGGCCAGAAGTAGCCTCTTCAAGCTTTTGTTTTTAATAAGGGTTTTTAAGAATAACTTCATGTTATTCTTCATGTTTGTAAAACCGTATGAGGTGGTGCAATACTGACCTTGGTTATATCTTGTTCTGGCATAGTAGCCCAAACATTTCTTGTGAAAGATCATCTGTGTGCAGAAAGAGTGATAGCCTAAGAAAAATCTGTGGGAAAGTGAATGTTTTTTTTCGGAGAAAGATATCCAGTCCCAACACCATTTAAATGTTGGTGTTTTGTCAGGAATGTTCAGAACTCTGCCAAGCCAATCTTTCTCAATTTCTCCATTGAAGTGTCTACTTTTCCTTTTCCCCTGTCCAGAAGAAGGCCCAGCCTGCTCAGACTGAATGCGTGAGCCCCCAGCGACTCCATGTCTCCAGTGGATTCTCGTGGGACACGGGCCTCAGTACCCTACGGCCAGCCACTGTGGATCCAGTAGCAGATTCTTCCAGTGAGGAAGAGGAGGAAAACACGGAGAAAAAGGCAAGTCACCCCCAGAATTCCATTTTGCCATTGTGAGGTCTGGATGTGTACAGCAACAGGCAGCCAATCCACGTACGTCTTAGCTGTCTAAAGAGGTCCTTATTTTGCTAATGGAACTGAGATTATCTTATGTTCAAGGTTTAGTTTTTTTATTCTTGTCTTTATTGCTGAAACGGCAAAAGGTTTAAAAACCGGGAAATTACTGCGCAATAGGAAAAAAAATTAACAGTAACAGCACTCATTATTGTTGCAATCTATTAATAGACAGGTGTTCAATGATTAAAAGAGCTAGCACTTGGGAAAATGGTTTCAGTGCCAGAATTCTTGATTTGCCGGCTTTAGCTTCTGTTTGAATTCCACAGTTTTAGTTCTGTTTTTCCCCTTTGAGTCAGATTCATTTTCCCGTTCTGAAGCCTCAATGCCCACAGCTTTTCCCAGGATTCACTCATGGGTTTTCCTGCTGTCCCCCCCCCTTTCCCCCCAGGCCCCGAAGAAGAGCAAGCGTGACAAGGAGGAGGAGAGGCAGCGGGAGGAGAGGGAGCTGACGCGGCTGGAGAGCGAGATGATGGACCCCGGCCGGAGGCCCCGGACGTCCAATGACTTTGACCGGCTGGTGCTGAGCTCTCCGAACAGCTCCCTGGTGTGGCTGCAGTACATGGCCTTCCACCTGCAGGCGACGGAGATTGAGCAGGCCCGCGCCGTAGCCGAGAGGGCCCTCAAGACCATCTCCTTCCGGTCAGGCAACGTTGCGGCCTCTTTTCGGGAATTCTCCCGGAAAATGTGTGGTGTACTGACCCCCCAGTTTGTGAAAGCTGTCGGATATTATTTTATCTTGTTCTTGCTCTCCCTGTAATA
The DNA here is from genome assembly GCF_040954835.1 of Lepisosteus oculatus. Lineage (NCBI taxonomy): Eukaryota > Metazoa > Chordata > Actinopteri > Semionotiformes > Lepisosteidae > Lepisosteus > Lepisosteus oculatus. The sequence continues at coordinate 36,238,644 of NC_090699.1, forward strand.
TCATAATAATAATAATAATAATAGCTTACATTTATATAGCACTTTTCTTGGCACTCCACTCAAAGCTCTCTACAGGTAATGGGGACTCCCCTCCACCACCACCAATGTGCAGCCCCACCTGGATGATGCGACGGCAGCCATAGTGCGCCAGAACGCTCACCACACATCAGCTTTCAGTGGGGAGGAGAGTAATGAAGCCAGTTCATAGTTGGGAATTATTAGGAGGCCATTAAACAAAACTATGGAGGGGGTCTATCCTGACTAATCAGTGAACAGATGTCTTAAGGGTTGCTTTTTGTCCTAAAATATTTCTGTGTGTAAATAGGAATGTCTGTCATCACTTTCAGGGAGGAGCAAGAGAAGCTTAATGTATGGGTGGCTTTTCTTAACCTGGAGAACATGTACGGGACAGAAGAGAGTCTGCAGAAAGTGTTTAAGAGAGCAGTCCAATATTGTGAGCCTATGGCAGTCTTCCAGCAACTCGCCGATATCTACACCAAGTCCAACAAGCACAAGGTACCTTTCCTGTACTATGTACCACTCAATACACCACAAGTCAGTACCGTATAATTCGGATACCTACAAGAGTAGCTGATTTGTATATCTTTCAGGTGTGGGTTGTAGTTAAGTGTGTGTGTTAGGTACGAAGTGAAATTAACACTAAATAAAAAGGACAGTTCTGATTGGAGCATGTCGGCTCTCCGACACCAGGCTAGATATGGTAATCGATCCAAACAAAAGTAAATGCTTCCACCACACTGCTCTGTGAATCCATCTTGATTAAACACAGGAAATGCAGTACACCCATATATGTATATACGTTGAAAGCAATGTCATTTGACATTAATTGGAAAGAAAAGCCTTATGTTTCCATTTTGTCCACAGTCATAAGAGTTCAGTTTTCCTACGTTCGCATCTGAGTAAAATTTGAGATTTTTGGCCCCACTGTGTCAGTGCACTTGGAAACCCCTTCCTTCCCAGGAACGTCTGTATGTGTCAGCACTGAGGTCATAACTTGCTCTTTGGCCATCTGGAAAGCATTAATGAGTCACTAAATCCATTGAGCCCTGACTAGCACATTACTGCTTCATGAACAGAACGCTGAGGTTTTTTACATTTTTGTTAAAGTCCTGTAAGGTCACATTTGTTTGTTGAAGCACAGAAATACATTGCTTTAGATTCAGTTATTTTTCTTGCTCATGGCTCCTTTTGTTTTGCATTTCCACACAGGAAGCTGACAGCCTCTACAACACAATGCTGAAGCGCTTTCGCCAGGAGAAGTCGGTGTGGCTGAGCTATGGCACCTTCTTGCTGAAACAGGGGGGGAATGACGCCGCTCACAGGCTTCTGCAGAGGGCACTCAGAAGCCTCCCAAACAAAGAACGTAAGAACTGAGAAACATCTATGTGTTAGATTCTGAGACTCACATGTATCAAATCTGAGCACCCCCACACACACATTCCAAGTGACTGGGAGATCCGGATTCTCCATGTCATCTAGTCGAATGAAGTTTTTGCTACTATTAGAGAGCAGGTCCAGTGGAAACAAAGGACAGGATTATCATTCAGCAATGTTGTATTGTGTTACAATTAGGCAGTCAGCTCCCCTCCATCTCAGAAGTAAGCTTAGTGGAGATTTTCTTGTCAGTTCAGTCATTGACAGGTCGCAACCCATAAAGTCTGTCGCAACCCTGAATTTGCAGCAAAGCAGCTTTTCGAAGGAGCAGTCTTCAGGCTGTTGGGCCTATTCCTGCATTCAGGCTGAGAGAATTGTTTTTGGGGGGTGGGGGTTAAGATTTTGTCATGAGCGCCTGCGACTGGAATTCTTAAGATCATTTCTTGACAGCTTTCACTTTTGTCCCTCTCAGACGTCGATGTAATTGCCAAGTTTGCTCAGTTGGAGTTCCAGTATGGGGATGTGGAACGTGCCAAGGCCATGTTTGACAGCACACTGAGCAGCTACCCCAAGCGCACAGACCTGTGGTCTGTCTACATCGATCTGCTGATCAAGCATGGCTCCCAGAAAGAAGTGCGGTGAGTGTTTCCTAGTGGTGGTTTAGCACAAGCTGTTAGCAACGTGGGCTGGTCGACTTTTGTACAAAGACAAGGTCCTCAAAAGTACAACTAGTTTTTGAACATATCTGACCTTGAATCACTTCACTACATCAGTTTTGGTTTGGCTCATTTTTGAGTGTCATTATAAGTATTTGTCACATAATATGAGGTCACCAAAGTTTTGAGCAGTTTTGAATAGACCACTTAAATAATAAAGTAGCGGTGATTGAAACTTTACAGCTATGAGACTTAGCTTTGTACCCCATTAACATACTGTTAATTTTGTGCAAGAATGATAATGACAGTACAAGATGTCCCTTAACAGAAATGATTAAAGCTGTGGTTTAGACATGCTATCTATTTGTATTGATTTTTTTTGTTTGATCTGTTTATTTCTGTTCATTCTGTGTCCTAGAGTCTTCTATTTATAGTATGTTTTTCAGATATGTCCTATTTATTCAAGGTGTAGAGATTTCTTGTTTGATTCCCAAAGTAACTTGAAGTCTCCGAGTCTAGGGAGTGTAAGCTGTATAGCATTGACAGCCGTCATAATGTGCAGTTCAAGTATATTACACACAGATCCTGGTTCACAAAGCAATTACAGAACATAAAATCGTTAGCCATATTCTTGAAGTTCTCTGTCCATGGGCTTGGATCAACCTGGTATTTTTATGGTCCTTTTGTAGCATAATATCATGACATGAACATACACCATTAATTTTCTGTCGTATTACATATATTTCTAGAAAGTGCTTTATTTGGACTGGTTTCAGAAGAAACTGAAGCTGACTGAAGTGAAAAAGAACAAGCCCCAGTTAAAGTATATTGAGTCTCTGTGCAGTTTTGTAACAAAGTTAAACTATTTTTTTTTTAAAAAGGGAACAGTAAAATTGATCTGAGAACCACGCAAAGCAAAAATAGCTGATTGCAGATCCACATGAAAAGAAGCGTCTTTACACTCTGAAGCCTACGTTATGTTGTACATTGTAGATAAATATGCAATTCATTCTAAGTTTATTTCCCATGGTTGGAAGAAAACTCCTGTTAAGGCGTAGATGAAAGGCTTATAATTGTGCTTGACGCGCCTGTCCTTTGCCAGTCAGCCTGACTTGCTTGTGGTTTTTCCGCAGCAACGTGTTTGAACGAGTGATCCACCTGAGCCTCGCCGCCAAGAAGATCAAGTTCTTCTTCAAGCGCTACCTGGAGTACGAGAAGAAGCACGGCTCCGCCGAGACCGTGGAGGCAGTCAAGGCGAAGGCTCTGGAATATGTCGAGGCCAGGGGCTCTGTGGCTGACAGCTAACCCCACTTCAGTCATTTCCAGTCACGTGTGTGTCTCACAGCTTGCACAGGGCTAAGACTGCACTGTGCGAAACATATAACCCACACCCCCATTATGGGTTTCCATCCTTCAAGAAATCTCATTGTGGCATCTAAAAAATCTCGAAAGCTTGTCCTCTGTGGAGGTTTCGGTATAATGTTTTGCATCTTGTAGTGGAACCTACTGTGTTCTCATGCAAGACTGTGCAGTAATTACAATTTAGCCATCTGAACATAAGCTGGTGATATTCTGTTTTTAAATCATTTTGTACCAGTTTCTTTGTAAGGTGTCTTGTCATCATATTTTTGCACTTGATAGGATCTGCAAAAAATGTTTTCCATTTCTTCATAAAATCTTCTTTTCAAATCTTCTGCCTTTTTATTCCAAGGGTATTACATTCTTAATGCTGTGTGTCTTTGGGATATTCCAAACAAATACTTAGAGACACAACAGTAGACCCACCTGCAGCTTTTATTCTGAGTGTAATAGGAGTTCAGAAACACCCCATAGTGCCTACTTTCTTATCACAATGCTGTCTTTGGTTTTTTATTTTGGCCAAGGAGACAATATAACTGCAAGCAAAAGCAAAATTGATGAAAACTGCTGAGTTTTTAACAAGGGGAAATAAACAAGTACTTAAAAATGTTTTTAAGGAGGGCATGTGATAATGGTTTAACATTCTGGAAAAGGAGGAAACATTACTGTAATGCTCCATTACGTGGAAACGCATGAATGTGGACCAAGATGAAAGGTTTTTTTCCCTCTCTGGGACATCCTGCACTAATCCTTTAGGTTTTTTTTCTGTGGAGAGAGTTTTTATGGTTTTGTTGGAATTGTATTTTCTGTAATGTCCTTGTTTATCCAAACTAACATGACTTAGTTCTTAGTGCACCACCCATAGCTATATGGGAATGCTCCAGATTTGAAACTTTTCCAGGGAGATAACTCCCTGTAACTTGGTGAGTGTGGTGCCTGTAATCAGTTCTTGGCGAAAAATGTGCTGAGAATTCACCTTTGCTTACAGAAGATCTTGTTATAATACATTTTCTCAACAAGGTCAACAATTTTTAGGATATAGATTGGTATTCCACCAAATGTATCATAAATGTGTTCTGATATTTTTTTCGACAATATGATCTGTTTGTAAGTATAGTTTACATGACTAATGATACTCCTGATGAATGACAAATTTATAAATGGATCCTTAAAACAAAATAAATGGATAACATATATTATATAGGGATACACATGGAACTGACAAAATGAATTTGAGTTTTCTGTGCTGTTACCATAAACCTTATTGTGCTTTTCACCTTATGCCTTTAGCTGGTGCTTAATTGCCTGCATTTTGACAAAAGTGTTTTTAATAATGTACTTACTGATAATAATACTGACTAAGTCAATCCTGACTTAAAGCAAGGTAGAAAAAAAAAATAACATTTAAGAAATACAGAACTGTAGAAAAGCAGTTTAATTTTCAGGTTCTACAATATTCATGCAGAATAGATGTCATACAGAGTCTGTACTTGTGTTGAACTTGAAGAGAGGGAGACTGCTTTTTGTGAGACTTTTGTATGCCTTATGCATCAATCTGGATAAAATCACTGCAGTTGTCTCATACAGTAAATAACAAGCACTGTTTTGAAGATGTTCGTACGCAAGTGTGGGTGGAGGACATACCGATTTCTGATCCTCTCTGACCCTGAAAAAGGCGAAAATGCATTTCCCCATTCTTAATTAAAGGCAAAAAGGTGCATAGATTGTGTAGACATGGGTAAACATGTCTGAGAGTGAAGGGAAGGTTAATGTAATCTTCAGCTTCTTAAAATAGGGCAGTAATGCCAGTAATTAATGTAGTGGTATACAATGATGGTCATATTTCATGTAATAATCTTATCCTTCCTAGTTAGATGTAATGTGGACTAGTTGAACTGTCTGCTTGATGGCTTTCTCCAAAGAGATCATGTGAAAGCTTTCTTATGCAGGAGTTAAGAGAAGAGGTTTGCTTACCCAATACTTGCACAGCTGTGTTCCCTGGGGAGCCAAAGTCCAAATGATTTCATGCATCTCTTTACATCAATACAGCCAGACCAGGGCAAACATGTAAAGTTGCAAATTAAGTATACGCCAGGTTCAGCATATTGATTTCAAGCCAAGGGTATTGGCTCCAAGCAACCAGACTTGTTTACTCCAGTCTTCTACCAGCTGAGGGTGTGTTTTATGTATATTCTCATAAAATAAACTTTATGTAAAGTAAATCTACTTTGCCTTTCAGTACAAGTTCTCAAGTCAAAATGACACTTTGATCTGTACAGTAGCTACCCTTGAATGAGTGAGTCCTAGAATAATGACAATGACAGTTTTTTTGTGTTGGCAGAAAGAAGCAATTGGAGCTATGTTTGCTATTGGTGAGAAACTATAATTTGACCATACAATTTAATCTTGCCTTCAAATAAACCTTCTGGTATTACACTTGAAACAAATCTGCATATTGTATTGGAGCAACATTTCAGATGTCTCTCCTTTCTTCAGGTAAAGAAGGCTTGACAGCCAAAACAATCTTTTTTTTTTCTTTTGGCTTTTCAGTGTAGCGTTTACTTGTATTTAATCCTTTTCTCTTTGCATGCTGGCAAAGCTCATCCCTCTATGTACATTTTCTGTTCAGCTTTCTTGGCTGTGCCTGAACTGAGACTGTGCTTAATGGTTATATTTTCCCATTAACATAATAGTAACTTACAATAAAAAAAATACTTACTCTTTTACCACACCTGTAATCAGTTCTCATTTGCCCCATGAATTCAGCAGCAGATACAAAAGGTACCAGAAGAAAATGTCACTGGGAAGCTATGGAATCTGAATTGTCCTGAGTGCTGAATTTGGCTCGCAACAAAAGAAGCAAGTGGTTTGTACCACCAAAACATTGATACACTTTATTTCAAATCAAATAACAATAGAAAATAACTAGAAACGATAAACGTGAAGTCTATTGATGCAGGCTTCTAAAAAGCAGTTGTTTCATCTTGCCTCAGTCACTGTTTGTGGCTCTTGGCAGTACCATCCTGGACTGAAAGGGGTTTCCCAGTCCAAGTCTTTCTCCAGGGTCTGCAGGGGAAGAGCCACAGACCTGTGTCCCTGGGCTGCCTCATGTGATGAGCTTCTGGGTCTAAGCAGGGATATTTCAATATTATTTTTAAAAGATTTCTTTCAGTGCTGAGGATCAGAAATAGTAGTAGTACTTCGTCTGGTGTCAAAGTCATTTGTGGGGAGACGCTGGAGAGGCAATAAGTGGGGTGTGCCCTCTTCCTGCAGTCTGCAGTAAGTCCTCCAGTGGGAACAGCCCTTTCCAGTTCTCATGATGTCTACCAGGCAGATGCCCTCCCATCACACCTCCTGTGGGTTCTGTGCCACCTCCACCCCTTGGCGCACATCTGCCAGCCGACAGATTGGCTTGTTGCACATGGGACAGACACTGCGGATTTCCAGCCACTTCACCAGGCACCTAGTCACAGGGCAGGAGACAAAAGATGGTCAGAGTCCTCCAGAGGAATGAGCATCTCTAGTGAGACACCTGGAATCTTTCAGACGAAGATGATGCACTGACAGTAGAAAATAGTAGAAGATTCTAAGAATTTGAACATGTATATATCCAAAAATGTTCTGCTCTCATTGTTTTCCTTCTGTTGTGAAAAATAACCCATTTGTTATATGGCACTAAATACGTTCTGTGAGGCCTCAAAACCTAAATTTACATCAATGAACAAACTCTTAACTAAAAAAATGTTTACCTCAAATTTTAGCTTATTTTGTTCTTTTTCTTTTGGAGCCATAGTTAGAAATGATGTGGTTTTTTTTTAAACTTGTGAATGGCCAAAAAGTTCAACACTTGCAAATAACATTCTTCAAGTTGAAGTGCACACAGAGGATTGAATTGGCCAAGTTTGTCTGTATATTATGCATCATTGGGGAAAAACAGATACTAACAGTCAACTGTTTTCCAAAACGTGACTCTGATGCCTTTTCCATCTTTTCCTTGAGGAAATTATGTGTACCATGCCTAATGACACAGAAAGAGAGGCTGAGAATGCGGGAGGACTCACTTCTTGTGAAATGCATGCGAACAAGGACAGACCCCAAGCTCGTCCCTGGCTCTGAACTCTTCCAGGCACACTGCGCACATCTGCTGCAAGAACGGACAGGTCCTCCATGAGCTGCGGTGGTGTTTTTACATTGGAGAAGCTGGCTGCTCACCAGTTAACCAAGGCCCTTCAAGCTAGGGCTTTTCAGCCAGGTGGTACTTTCACTCATAAAGCATCATCGTAATAGTAGTTTAACAGGAGCCAATATGAAAACCATCTGAATCTTATGATAAGGGTGTCCCTAGAACTACTATAGAAGTGACGTTTCCAAAATCCCAAAAGTACCAGGTTCGATGGGTAAGTTGGACATTTAAAGGGGCCAGACCTTAAATGAAGAAGGGTATTACTTCAGAAAATATCTAAAAACCAAACTGAGTTTGAAGCTCAATTTTTGTTTCCATTTATACTGTATTTGGAGCACTTTCTCTTTGTGTAAACATCTACAAGGAATAAAAAGTCAATCAACATGTACTGTACTAAGAAAAAGGAGACAATGGATCTTTTTGTCACAATTCTACCTCTCTTTACTAATGGGCCTTTTTGGTGTTCTTTGGAACCATGCTTGCAGAGATCACTGTGGTTATGTAACTCATTTTATGAATTCTAAAATGAGTCCAGCTTTGGCCATTCCACTGGCCAGACTGGTACTGTTGCACTTTAGCATGTATGAAATGTATAGTTACGACTTACTAATGATGTATAATGGATTTTGGCTTGACCTTGACATACATTTCTTTCCAGGTGCACTATCATTTATAGCAATCAATTGTAGCTCATGAAAAATGGCATCATTTAGACAGAGCAATTAGAAATAAAGAACTGGCATTTATATCGCTGTGTGAAATTAATATTAGATCTAATGTAAACAAATATTATTATTATTAATCTGCCCCAGGGTAACTTACTCCAAGAAGGCTGAGTTTCTTTCCTGCCCCCTTCAGAACCACCTGTAAACAAGAAAATACATGGAAAATGTCAAATGACCAGGTGTACAAAGAAACAAAAGTTAAATTGCCCTTTTGTACTTTTTTTAGTTCAAGGTTTTTGCACATTGAAGCTTAACATACTTAAATCCCCGTCACAGCTAAGATAAATTTCCACATTTAATATCTTAGGCATTAAATATTTTATTTCTTAATGTTTTAAGCAACCAAAGGGAGGACTTCATCTGAATTGTTTTTATGAAAGCTAAACTGAGATGACAGTGAAAGTCTTTTCCCAAGATGATAATCTTATTTCTCTTCTTTGACACCTTTTTCAGCGCAGGAGTTAAAATGAATGTTACTTGGTTGATGTACATCTTGGTATGAAGCACTAGTGAGATGATGCAGTATAGCTAAGGGCCAAATGTTTGTAATTACAGTGATATTCAGAAGTGTTTAGACACTGGTAGGAAAAAAACGTTGAGCATTTATATTTTAACATAAGCCACCACTTTTTTAAATGTGAAACACATCACCAGGGCCTACAAATGTGACATCTTAAACTGGATGAGCTGGGCTCATACAACTGCATGTGAGACAAGTTGAAATGGAAATGAGTCAGGTATTGGTCTTTACTGCAGGGTTAGTCAATATAGCTTATCCAGTCCACATAAATATAGAATTTAAAACAACCAGCTCCTTAGTTATTTAATTATGTCAATGTAAATTGGAGGATTATTATAGCAGTTGAAGATTTGGTTGCATCAAATTTGTGCAGGGTTTGCAGGTTCACTGATGCTGTTCAATATGATGAATTTCATTTGCAGGCTTACAATATTTTCTCAGTTATTAAATATGTGACTGCATGTAATATTATGATTTTAGATTGGGCAGTATCCACATAATAACTGTTTCAGAAATATCTATTTATTGATGTTTTTAATTTCAGTGTTACATACAAGGCTCTTTCATGGATATTTCCATGATGTGCAAATGTAACTGTAAATCTCTCTGACAATCAGCTCTGAGATTTGTTTTTTCCAGAAGGCATTCTTTTATCAGAATAGTCAGCATGGAGAACATGAAATGAAGCCAGAATAACAGAGTGTCTCTCCTAACACCCACTTAAGTCTGATGAATAAGAAAATAACTGGAACACGAAGATATGAAATTCTTTCTATGCACAATTCTCATCTGCTGAAGACAATTGTTTCATCATTCAAATTAAGCATATTTATCACACATCACTTGTAAAAACAGAAAAGACAAAACATTCAGCTTCCACTGTATATTTTAAAAGTGGTCACTGAGAAGATTTGCTTTCTGGTTACGGTTGGGGTGTGGGGTATTAAGATGATCACACATTACCTCATTGTATCCATACTGCTCCCTCCTGCCATGCCTTCTTAACCTGCAAAAGAAAAGCACGTCTCTTTAAAGTCACGTTTCTCTGTTAAAGCCGGGCCAGGCTTTAAATACAGATCAGAGCTTTTCATGGCAATGTTGTAGATACAGCCTGATTGCACATTCTCATGTGAAACCTGCAATATCTTATTATGGCATAAGGCAGGGTTTCCCTGTTCAGGTCCTGGAGACCCACAAACATGATGGGCTTTGTTTCCGTGGTGCTGCCATGAGTTACACAATGTAACCTCTAAATTGAACTGGTAATAGGATTAATTTGAGCCATTTAATTGTGTTCAGTTCTTAAACATGTCAGAGGTTGCCTTTTAATTACTTCATACCTCACTTATAATCTCCAGCTTTAAAGCAAGAAAATACAGTATAAGCTTTCAAACGTTCCTACAAAGCATCTTGTTAATGCAATTAAGGAAAGAGCTTGCCTGGAAAAAGCCTGCATGTGTGTAGGTGTCCAGGCCCAGGAATGGGACCTCCTGGCTTAAGGCACCTTCACACTGACAGACCAAAGACTTTATAGGCCTCAGTCACAAAGAGGCCAGTACAAGTATAAATATCACTTAATCGCTGGTAAGACAACATGTTGTTTTTTTTCAGAAAGGTACACCACAAGATAATGGGTGTCTGAATGTAACAATGCCACACATTTAAAAAATATTAGTATATTTTGTACTTAAAATAAACATTCCATGTATTACTGTGCTTTGGGCTCTGGACCTTTCTATTTCCTCTCTCCTTTTATAATGGCGCTGAAGGAATCTGTGTCTGGTCGGAGCTTACAATTAGGCCAACAAGAACTGTTTTACTGTTTTGTGCATTCCCAGATGGCCTATGTTTCTTCAAGGTCTTTTCTTTTGAGAGGAGGTGTAACTCATGTATCCTACACTTGATTCAGCAATATGAAAGGGAACCGAGTCTTAGTTAATTAGGGGTCTTGGTTAATTGCCTGAAGCTGATCTAACTGCCTAACTTTCTGACTTTGTTAACACCTTATGTGGTAACAAACTGCTTCTGTCTGTCTGTATGCTTTTGTATGAAAATTTTGCTCATCTTCAAGAATAAAAGCCTATTGCTGTCCTTAGAAAAGTGAGTGAGAGACGAGGTTAACCTGTTGACTTTGTCTGTCCTCCTTTCTTAATTGCAATAAAGAAATCTCCAGCTTGATTTACCAGGGTCCTGTGATTTACTGAGAAAAGGGTCTAACAGTGCCTTTCTCCTGCATGCAGGGACTGCCAGTGGCGAATAGATACTGTCTCCATATTCTCAAGAGCACACATGTGCACTCTCTACCAGGCATCTCTGTGACAGGCCTCTTCGTACACAGATGCATGACTCAGATCACAGACCTGATCTCCACTACCTCTACAGTCCTCCAGGTCCTTATTGAGGCAAAATCACCTGTCACACTAAACATCGTCCTGGCAGTAATATCAGCTTTCTACGACAGAATCACAGTGACACAGTAGGCTCACATCACCTGGCCTCTAATGTCTTCTTTAGTCACTAAACCGACTACTGTGTCAGTTTATCTCATCTATGGTCCTCCAGACTGCTTTTCCACTAGCCATCAGTAGGAGAGCTCTTCCTCTGTCATAGGTTTTACTGTCACCTCTTTACTTTCCACCAGTATGTGCTCCAGCTCAACCCTGGATATCTTCATCTGACACACAGCACCACTTCAGTTCTATGGTTCCCTCTTAATTATCCTCAGAGGTAAAAAGCCAGGATCAGTAATCTCTTAATAGGGCGTGGCACCCTGGATCACATATACCATTCAGCTGGCTAACAAGGCACTGTGTCTCTCTCCTCAAGGAACCCTCCTGGCACATTTCAGTAGAGTCCTGTCCATCTTCTGTGTTCTATATGGCTCCATATGGAAACTACATAGACACCTATGTTCATTTTCACCAGATTCTATTATCTTGGTTGTGCTAAATACAACTTGCTCCTCTTTTAGGAGTCCTAAGAGTGACCAGCACCTACTGTATGTGTCTCTTCCAGCTCATCATTATTGCAGCCATTTGCCTATTCTTTGCTGCTTGACTGCTTCATCCCCATTGGTGATGACTACATCTTGTATTAAAGGGGAACAGTGAGTTGTCAGCCTTTTCAGGTCCCTCTCTGCCTGTCTTCCTGCTTTCTGCAAAACTGCTGCAAGCAGCCTCTGCCATCTAAGTATCAGGAGAAAAGATAAATCCCTTGTGATTATGTGGTTGGGTCCCCACTGGGCTTATTTGCTGCAAGGGAGCATTTTAGCAAATGGTTTTCACAGTTGTTGTTGTTTAATTGCAAATGAGGTTGTGTGGGTGCTGTGGAAATGTTTGTAGAACTAAGAGTGATTGAATATAAGAGCACCTCTTAAAACAATTTCTGATTATAGCCTTTTAGGGCACTATTGGTTGTGTAGAACAGTCCACACAAAGCAGTATGAAATAGTGATTCCTTTCTTTACTTGGCTCTCAGTTGATTGGCAGGGCACTGAAGGGTGTACATAGGTAAAATGTGTTTCCCTTCAATAATAATAATAATAATAATAATAATAATAATGAGGATGAGGATGAGGATGAGGATGATGATGATGATGATGATGATGATAATGTAGTAAAGTAAAATGCATGCTGTTCAGAAACAATTACAAAACGTGTGGTTTATAATTTATTTTAAAAGTTCACCATTCTGAGTCAAAAATCAGATTCACCCAGAAAGCATTAAAGCTTTTTCCTCCATCCTCTTAAGAAGGACGCAGCGCTCTTACGTGCTGGGGCATTCTGGATAAGAGGGACAAGACAACTAAACAAGATAAGAAGTGGAACAGGGAGCATAATATGTTTGTTGAAGATGCTTAGTTTATGTTTGTAGGAGGCTGCCGTAATTTGTAGCTTATTAGGTAAAGAAACCTCGTTTCAAGAGTGTTCTCTGAGGCCGTGTCCTGACTCCTGGCTCTTATTATGAAGTGACTCAAGTACGACAGCTTATCCGCAAATCTTCGGACTCGCAGGCTGTTTTATTGCAAATTCTGCTTTTAATGCAATTCTTTAGTGATATTGAAAACGCATTTAAGAGGTTCCGTCGTTTGCCAGAAGCTACCGTGGGTACATCAACATCAACAGAATACTGTGGAATAAATTGTATTTAGAACCAAATAAAAAATAGAAGACAGTATTTGTTCTAGCGGAACGTTGCATGCATTTCATAATACAACCTTTCACAAAGCTTATATTTAGTATACATTTATTACATACCATCGAATATATTCTTGTTCAATCGCTTATTCGATAGTATATAAAAATGCAAATAGACTTAAAGAGACGATATCTCGTTATGAAAATTTTCCGAAAGTCATCTGCAGGTAATAAACCATTGTAGTTCTTCATTAATTTGAGTATTAAGCGAAATAGGTAAAGTTCTTCAAATGGACTTTGTTTATGTCCAGTATACTGGAAATCTGGTGATTATACAAAAGATTGGCTGGTAGGAATAGCATGGAATTGAAATGTTGAAATGTTGCTCTTTACAGTCCAAACTTTTGAAACAGAAACTTATAATATGAATTGTATTTCAATATAAAGTATGAAAGGGAATTGCAATTCGACTTTTATCAGGAAATAAGACCAGTCTTTTTAATCATTTGAGAATGGACAGAATCAAGGAACCTCATACAGTTTTAAAGAATGAATATACCGTGTAGGTTCATGTGAAATATAGGGCTTCACTGTACCTACTGTGCTGCAGGATACTGTGAGGATCTGTACTGTACTGTATAATAATGACATGTCTGCACAAGTAATTCTTTTATAGCAGTATTTGGCACAGCCACGGGATGGTCATGCTCACGGAGCGGGCAGGGCTGAGATCAAATGAGCCTGACACGAACAGCAGCTTTCAGAGACACTTCGCTACGCCTCTTTTCACACACACACATGCAAACAGGCAAATTCTTGAATCGAAACACTGTTTCAAGGCCTTTGTTTGGTCTGATATTACTTAGCCAATTATTTGAATAAATGAGCACCATTTCATTGCACTAGGACTGGAAGGGTCCTCAGGATTTATTGTGGACTTAAAACCAAATCATTAAAAAAAAACAGATACAGTAGGTTACACCTAGCCTGAACTAATGCCTTAAAAAAACTGAGCAATGAAAATGTTGCTGGTGACCAGGGTTTTATAGCAGATTGGATAACGTTTCTGTAGCGTAGAATATCACAGTTGCTGTTCGACCTGTCACCCATTTGAAGTTCTCTGCCTGTTCGTTATGCATTACCTGAAAAGGTAGCAGCAGAATATCATGCTCAGCATGAAAATGAAGAGGCCGATGCCCAGAATGATGACGTACACATTGAGTGGAAGGTCATAGATTTCCGCCGAAGACATCTTACAGTGCTCGTCAGAATTCTGGAATCCCAGGCCGCACACACATCCTGTGGGGACACAAGCATGGCACATGATTTCATACGCATTTCAGCCAGCTCCTTGTCTCTGATGAAGCTTACAAAGATAACTGAATAAAAGGTTTATTTTTAAAATGTACCAAATGTTCTCAAACACTTGCATGCCAAGTCTTTGCGAACAAATATTTCTAAGTTCATGTTTTCCACTTTTTTCTTGTCAGATTTGAAAGGCAAACCCTTGTTTCTCAAGGAAAGACTCGTTTTTATGTTCTTCCAGAAGTACTGTATGTGGATATCTGCAAAGATACAGACCCCAATGAATACACAAAACACTGTAACAAGGCTAATGAAGAACATCATCTAGAAATTTAATCTCAAATGAGATTGTCTCTATGTGAAACTACAGTCTTTCTGTGTTTCAGTTTCAGTGCAATACATGTATCCCAGTCATGTGTGGATTGCCTCTGAAAATCCACAGCAAGTCACCTTTTATGGTACTAGTCAACAAAAGAGATCAGATTTTTTTTACAATAAAACTGTTTCTGTATTACCAATTTTCATCCTAGTGATTACTGGATTACTGTGATTACTGTAATTTTGGAGTCTCCCCCATGCAATGAAAAACCTGCAAAAATTCCGAGACATTTTCAGGATTAGATGTACATTATTATTATTTTGTGGTTTGTCTAGTCAGGTAGGTTTGATATAGTCACAGGTTGTTTTTAATGAGTCTCATTGTCATGGTTTTTGTCGTTTTTGAATGGCAATATGCTAATGTAGGACCTTAGAAAACGTAAATCCTCACTAAGCGGGTGGTGCCTTTTGACTCCCAAGTTTAACGAAACATAGAAATCAAATTATTCAGTTGCTTGCTTCTTTCAGGCTCCTTCTGCATTTATGACACATTCTTTGTTCTCATTAACTCCTTTTCCTACCTTTTAAATGTCGTTCAAACAAAGCACACCAGCTTGCCTGCACTAGGAGAATGGCAGCTGATATTTCTATGGTACTCTTCCTATTGACTAATGAGCTCTGTAGGCAATTCTATAAGCCACAGATGTATCCACAATTACATACTGTCTATAGTCAGATTTGGTGAGAAATCCACATAGCCATACAGTTTTTCTGTAGTTTATTAAACCCTGTTGTAACATGTTTATTTGTACTTGCAAGGAAAAGGCCCTCTTTAAAAGACATATTGATTGAAAAAGGTTTACTCTCCTACCTTAATGCCATTGCAGCTTTGATACTCATTAAAGAGATTTGCATAACATTCCATTGAAAATAAAGCACCATCTAAAATACAGTGTCCCTTGTGACTGTGCTGGAAGAGGAAACATTTCCCTATAATTATCTACCACTACCACTTCAAGCACCTATCTAATCTTCTAAAGACTTTTCCTTCTATGTTCTATGAGGCTTAGTCTGAGATCTGATCAGACATCAAGATGGCATCGGGCTTTAGCATTAACCTTTTGTGTTGAATAGGAACAGGATCAGTATAGTGAGGTGTTTTAGGCAGAATTGAAATATAGTGCCTAAATAAAGAGGTGCTTATTGATTCTCTTATGATCAAACTTAGAATTTAGAGTTCTTAAATTCTTAAAAAACGTAAAAACTTAGAATTAATTAATATTTGTGTTTTACATGCATCATTGTGCTATCTTGTTATTCTACAGTACATGGATTTGTCAGGCACTGTAACACAATGTAAAATTGTTCTTACAGAATATGAAGGTCTTCATGCCAAATTACCAAACATAAGTAATTACAAATGAAATACAACTTCATGTCACTATGCAAAAGCAAATTCGAAAAGAAAAGCTCAAAATCACATTCAGAAAGAAAGGTTTTCAGTTTAGTTCAAAAGGAATTGAGAATTTCTTAATTTCTGACGTGGGCTGGGAAGGATTTCCCAAAAACATTGGACAGCTAAAGGCTCTGAGTTTTTGTAGAGCCAGTAAATCTACTGAACATTTTAAGGTCTCAGTTATTGAGCTGTTACGTATGGACTGAGATATTCCTGAAGGCAGGAGAGCCCTGACCCATGGAGGACTTCATTTCCTGTTATGTCAATTAAAAAAGTCCTAGTCATATTCAGCCAGTGTAAAGACTTCCACACTGGAGTAATGAGATTAGACAGGCAGCTGCATATCACTAACATACTGTAGTAGAGGCATTCTGAACAAGCTGAAGCCTACTGAGCCTGTCAGGCCAGGCAGCAAATAAAGAGTTAAATAACCAGCATCTCTGCATCCTTCCTGTTCAGGCATGTTATGATCACAGTCATTTTTCTGAGATGATAAAAATCTCTTCCAGACACAGAACTAAGATGTAAATCAAATGAAAATTCTTGGTCAAGAATGATGCTCAAATTCTTATCACATGGCGACAGTAGATTAGAGCTTGTGGTAATTTCGGAGTTTAGGGCCAATAAAAAATAAGGCATTAATTTCAATCAACTTTCTTTGATTTAAATAAAAATACTGTGAGGACAGATGCAAGTCATGTTGGATTGATATAGAAAAGATACATAGATATAAGTTAATTAGCCTAAAAGTGAAAGCCATCCTGGTGATATTACTGAGAGCTAGGACGTACAAACTCAATAGCTAATATCCCAACATAAAAAAAAACTTTGGAAAGACAGATCCTATATCTACTAGGTAATGTAGACTGTTGATCTAAAAAAAGCTTTTTAACAATTTTGCTCACTTGACAACAACCAGTAGTGGAATGGAAGGTTTCAGGGGTTTTTAATTTTTAGGTTTCTTATTTCAGTGTTGATGACATGTTTTCTCACCAGCGATGTGTCTGTCTCTCTTTTATATTGTATCTTTTAGGACCATTCCACCACATCACAAATCTCTAAGATGCAACTCCTGAGGTGCCAGAAGCAAGGTTTTTTGAGAGTGGCTTTGTCCTTAGATGCCACGGCATTATATAATATTGCTTTGTGGCCAGAGGTTAGTTTGTTTGCCAGTCTGACGTCTGATTCATTTTTAATGCATTACTAATTCAGGTTAGCTTTCAAAGCATTTATGTCATAGACTTTCAGTGCCTCTTCCTTTCATTAAATATGTCAAAGTGAATACATTTCTAGGATGGGAAATGTTTTGTTTTTTTCTCTTGGGAGCCCAATAAAACATCACTTAAGACTGCATGTTAATGTTCCCTCCCTATTTTGTTTGCCAGTGTAGTGTTAAAATGGCCTGTGTTACACACCAGAGAAATTAGTCTTACTATAAAGTTGGGTCACTACTGAGTCAGTTTCACCAGCTGCCGGGAATCTATGCATAGATGCTGGCATCTATGAACCTAACATCAATAGGTGGTACAGAAAAAAATATCAAATAAAGAGATATTTTTAATTTTTAAATTTAATACTAAAAATAAAAATAAGGGACCATTCCCCAAATAATTGTTTTAAATACCGTGCCTGTTGATATCTGATGTTTAACCAGAACATTTTAATTAGGTTAATTATTTTCAAGTTTGCTACTGTTATAATAGACTAAACATATAATAATTTGAAAATATTTATATACTATATATATATTTGAAAATATTCATAAATAATCCTTTGGCAAATCCTTATGTCATGTGATGAAAATGAACATGCTGCTGATTTTCAGGTGTTGATTACAGAGTGAAAAAATCAATGATTGTTGACGACATCTGAAAGGAACTCCTGCTTAGTTCTTATAATGAATTTATTTGTTCAATATTTTTCGTCCATGGTGAATGCTTGTGTGTTCACAATTTTAATGATACATTTGCTACTGTAATAGGTCATAAAGCAGCCCAGTGGCGCAGTGGTTAGCATTGCTACCTTTCTATGCTGGGGCCCTGGGTTCAGTTCTGGACCTGGTCTGCTATCTGTGTGGAGTTTGTGTGTTCTGCCTGTGTTCATTTGGGTTTTCTCTGAGTGCTGTGGTTTCCTCCCATAGTCCAAAGACATCATGGTAGGTTAATTGGTATGTGGGAAAATTGACCCTGGTGTGAATGTCTGACTGTCTGAAATTGGATTGGTATCCTGTCCAGGGTGTATCCTGCCTTATGCCTGTTGCATGCTGGGTTAGGTGACCCTGAATTGGAAGAAGCAGTTAGAAATGGATAGATACGTAACCTATATTTCTGTCTTCTATTGCATGTAAGATATTATAGAAACAATCAATATAACTAATCTAGAGAATCTTCTGTAAGGCTTGATACAAGAGAATTCTTTGGGATAGTCTACATGGATTTAGAAAAAGGAAGGTCTTGTTCTTCTGTTGTTGTTGAACAACATTCAACAACGTTGTGTTCAGAATGTTTTGAACAGGCAGGTTACATCAATAATGGGTTTAGACAGAGCATATGATATGGAGAGAGATTAATTCTCAAATTGCATACATTACTTATTATTAATTATTAATTAAAAATAGAGAGCACATATTAAAGGTGAGATCTCCAACTGGCATATTTTAATTAGAGGACCCACAGGGATCTATATTAGGACCACTGTGCTCTTCCTAATTTACAATGCCTTGCAAAAAATTCTGACCCTTGCACAATCTGTTTTCACATTTTGTAGCAATTAATATATGTTTTATAAATATCCTACTCCACATGTTCAAAGGGGAAAAAAAGAAGGAAATGGGTAATTAAATGAAAGAAAAATGGAAATATCAAGATTCCATAAGATTCAAACACTTTTCTGTGGCAAACCTAAATTAATTAAGATTTAAGTATTGTGTGACTTAATCAACAAGTCACACAATTACTTCTGTGGCCTTTGCCTGTATGTGCTCATTCTCGTCAATACGATTACAGACTAAATACACTATGTAATGTCCCTCAGTCAGGTACTGAATTTCAAACAAAAATTCCACCACAGAGACCAAGGAGTTTCCAAAATAACTCAGGGATAAAACTGTATAAAAACCAGTAAGAATGGTCTAAAACATTTCAAAGACCTACAACATCTCTTTGAGCATGATGAAGCAGATCATCAAGAACACACTGCCTAAATCAGGTTGTCCCACCAAACTGAAAGAGTTACAGAGTTACAGAGTTCAATGGCTCAGTTGTCTCCATGGGACAACAATATCCCAGTCAAAGGCATAACGTTTCAAAGGGGGCTTGCATAGAACAGGATAAAAATACATCTCGAATTCCACATTGAACAACACAGTGCCTGATACTGAAAACATGTGGCAAAAGCTTTTATAGTAGTTCAGGTGGGTAGCTGCGTCAGCATGTGTACTCTGCAAAGGAACAAGAAATTGGTTTATTCCATGCTGAAAAGAGAAGAGAGAAAAAACAACATTTCGGCTTTGAAGCCTTTCTCACACCTGAAGAAGACATCACAGTCGAAACGTTGTGTTGTCTCTCTTCTCCTTTCGGCATGGAATAAATCTATTACTTATTCTTTAAAAGGTTTTATAGTCTGACAGGAAAAATATGGAGCTTTTTGGACTAAATGCAAAGTGTTCTGTCTGATGCAAACTGAGGGACTGAGAAGCTTGTCAAGACCTGTGATAACATAGATGGGGAAAAGTACTGGCAAATCCCAGAGTAAAATTTGCTTCAGTCCTAAAACTTAGAGAAAGGTTCATTTTTCAGCAGGACAAAGCACAAGGCCAAAGAAACACTAGAGAGGCTTAAGAATTAGAAGGGTCCTGACTCTCATTCTATTGAGAATCTGTGGATAGAGTTGAAAACTCTTGAGAATGTGAGAGAGCTTGAGCAAATCTGTCAAGAAGAATGGTCACAAATTGAACCGATTTGGAATACACTAAGTTGGCAAACCTATAAAGACTTGTGGCTGCAATCACTGCCAAGGGTGTTCCCACCAAATATTGAGTTCTCTCCCCTGGATACTTCTGCATTCTACTGTACACATTTCTGTTTGTTTTTCTTTAGTTTTGCTGACATTTACTGCAACTTATCTTACGTTTAGAAGTCTTCCGTTTTACCATCCAGGTTTGGAATAAAAAATCAAGTTTAAAAATGATTGTATCATAATTTGACAAAATAGAAGATCATAGGAAGGGTCTGAATATTTTTGCAAGTCATTGTATGTAATAATTAAGATCTTAGATTCACATTAGGGGATGTTATGTGGAAACATTTAATTTGGAATATTGCAAACAAATTCTCAACACCTCAACACAGTAAAGATATTCCTGCTCTGGAATCAGTCCAGAGAAGAGCGAGTCTTGGACGTCAAAGAAAGTCTAAATAATTTTAGTCTCAGACAGCAAGGGGACCTGGCAAATAGAGAACCTAAGACAAGTCCATTTAACACTGCAAACAGGATGCATTTCTTTGCAGAAAGTGTGAAAGGAGTCTGGAATTAGTTATCCTGCCATGTTGTTGAAGACAGTTTCCTGGCTTCTTTCAAGGAAATGGCTGGTTGAGAAACTTGAATCATCTAGGTACTGAAAATCAAATGAGCTATCTGAATGGTCTTCACTCATTTGCAAACTCCTCTTCTGTGTTTTGCTTTTGCATTTTAAGTTATACTGTGCACTCATTTCTGCATGTGTGCATTATGAGGACTGTGAGAATAATTTAGTTATTTCTAATTCAATTTTCCAGCAAACAGGGCAATGGCCACTGACTATCACTGCCATTACAGTTCTGATTTAATAAGTATGGACACAAAACATTTAAAGTAATGAGATTCCTTTGGACAAGGAAAGGCAAGGTTGAAAACAACATATCTTTTCTATCCATCACAGTTTTATCTTATTTGGCTGTAAGACAAAAGCTTAGAGTCTACAAAGAGGGTTAGATCACTGTCTTTTTAACTGACTGGTGGACTATTTGAATAGCCACCATTCTTGTATTTGTTTCCCAAGGCAACCTAAACACTGTTATTTTAGAAAGCTTTTTATTGATTGTACAGTATTTTAGTAATGACCAAACTGATAGAGTAACACTGAGCGACATTGAAAACCTATTCAATTGAATTGCAGTCAGTTGCAGTTGAACTGCAGTCTCAAATGTGTGTTTTCCTTCGGTTGAAGTGCTTTGACAAAAAAAATTCAAAGTCAGCAATTTTTTAATATCCATCTGTATCTGAAATCCATATCCAAAAATGTCTCTGTAGAGTTTTCAGTCCTAATGTTTTTCTCCTTTTCCTTGAATGATATTGAGGCTTCCTGTGAGGTCCATGTATGTTTACTGTACATATACTGTAGTCTGTCACAGTCAACTGCTAGCTAGCGATTAGTCTATGTTTTAATAATTTAATAATTTAATTTAAACTTTCCAAACACTGTTAATAAACATACCTTATGTGTTTGTGGTAATACCGTGGTTTTATTGTGTTCTTCAGGCTACCAGTCTGTATAGCTATGCTCACCCTGGAGAATATTTTATGTTTTAAATGCGACATATTCATAGATATGCCTCAGATGAAAGTGCTCTTTCAGAGGATATAATACTTTTGTCCATGATATTTTCTGATTAGGACTATAAAATTAAGTCCTCTCCAGGACAGTGACACTTCACTTCCACATTGTGCAGGATCACATTCTGAAAGTCCTACAGTGGTATTTGTCAAGTCACTAACGCATAAACACCTAATTATTTTTTTCCACCATATATCTTCTTCCAGGCTATACATTACATAGTTTTTCTCCCTCATTCCTGCCCACAGATGTACTATGACTACATCTTTTGAGATAGAAAAATCCACTTCTATCTTACCTGACAGGCACCTACGCCTGCCCGACATCACAGGTAACCCAGGTGAGCCAAGAGATGGAACATGACTGCCGCTGAGGTTGTGGGGTCTGAGGAGCAAAGTCAGGCCATCTCTGGGCCAGGCAGGCTGGGCGGCATTCAGAGCGTCCCTGCTGTCAGTGACCGCTGTGATCAGATGACCTGCCAGTCAGGATCAATGGGAACTGGGAAGAATAGGCTGCCAAAGTCTGGCCCTCGTTCTTTCATTGTTAGGGAAACAATGATCTGTTCTGCACAGCGACATCATGTGCCCTCCACCCTGTCTGTGTGCATGGCTGCATTTACAGTTTCCCTGCTATAGGGTCTCCAATTCTGGGAGCTTCATAAAATGTCAAGAGAACTCCACAAGGTCCTTTTATTTGCCCACATCTTTTCCAGCAGCAGATAGATATAGACAGTTGCTTATTATCCTGCTTGATTTCGGCTAGCAGTGACATGCAACTACCATCCAAGTTGTCCATCTGTGTGAAGCAACGGTCATCTACAGTTTTTATGTGTGGTATTGTAATAGACCTATGCAGCAGTAGACATATGATGGAAAGATTCTATACCAGACATCCCGGAAGTCAGTGTCTCCTCCCTGACTCCCACAGGTGACACCCCTGGTCTGAAAAATCATCAGTGGATTATTTAATTATATAATATGACCTTGAGCTATCTGAGAATCTGCTCAAATCTGCTAAACAAGCCGCATCTCTGTACAAGGAAAGTTTGCAAAGAAAGTGGGATTATTCAACTGGACTGGTGAGCTGTAGTATCTATAGTGTATCGCATATATATTATAGTATGTATCAGCAAATTACTTAATTATATAGTTGTCATTTTTTTCAAGGGGGGGATCCCCCCCTAGTTCGCAAGTTTTCATGGAGGGATCACCCCCCCCTCCCTAAAATCAATTTTTCAAAGTTGGGATGTCTGTTATACTGATTTGTAGTTCACCAAAAACCAAAAAAAAGGACCAAAAACCTTCTGTGGGCAATATGAGTTGACAATTGTCTCTCTAATAGATTTAACTTACCAGTATAGTTTGCAGATAGTTATACTGTACATAGTCACTTATCCTTTCACAGCTGGATACAGGACTATTGCTTTTCTCCTTCTTTCAAGATCTGCAGTAGTGTTTTGTATGTTGACATTTACCATAGTTAACTTCTACCCAAACGCAAGAGTGTGTTGTAGCAGCCGGAGATATTTTCTGAGATGTGTTCACATTTTTTGGGGTGTGTGTATGTCTTTCTGTGCAAACTGTCTGCCTACTGCCATGCTTCCTTTCATTCTCCTTTTTAATTTTTCTCAGACTGCAGCCTGTTTGGGAATTTTAAAGCACAGAAGAGCTGTTGCATTGCTCAGTCTCAATGGTAAACTTCAGCCAATGAGAGCAGTTTTGACTCGGGTCTTTGCTGGTGGTGAAGGGTGTTTTCGAACTGTGAAATAAGTAATACATTTCTGTTTATTTTCACTCCAGTAGTACAGCCATATTACTATTTCAAGAAAGTACTGTATTTTCCCAGATTCTTAGGGCTAATGTGTAATATGATTCACATTATTGAGGTTGTACAGAGTAGAAAATGTATTTCTCAGAAAGACAACAAGGTTTTAGGAGTTAATATATATGTAAGTTTTTTATTTACAAAGCAGTTTTCTTTGCTCAATTAGTAATATAAAGAACATAATCATGGGATAGAGAATGTAGGTCTGAAGGAAGACTCTACTTTTATACAATTAGACCAGACCTGTGAAAAATCTCATATAATGTTTTCCTAGTTGCTTCAGTGTTCACTAGTCTAACCTAAATAACTTCACAAAACGCAGACTCTTATAACTACAGGTTGTCTTCATTCCATGTGAAAAAATGCAGTAGTCCAAAAGAGATTCCTATCAACTGCAATGCTATGATTAAGGCTTCTGATTCTAATTTAAAATGAATGCCAGACTGTAAAGAGCATAAGTCTGCAAAAAGATAAGCTTATTCATAACTAAGAGATAGAAGGACAGGTGGCAACTTGTAATAATTTGGCTAATTAATTAACTTAAGAAATTGTTCATCTGGTTCTTTTAGAGAACATTTGTTGTAGTACTGGAAATGAGATACAGATTGGTTTAAAAAAAGGTTTGGGACACTCCCCAAACTACAGTGTGCTTCATGAATTAAATATGACATTTCTAAAAGACTGGGGCATTCTGAAATATAATGGTGGAGTCGTCTACCCATTTTGCTTTTTATTTTAAAGTCAAGGCTATTCAGATAAAAACAACTAAGAAACAGATGATTGGCTGACTTTTAAGTGTTAATGTTCCCATCAGGTTTCCCATAAATAGTTTACATTTAAAATAACAGTAATTGTGTCCATTATACTGTGAAATGAAAACTTGCAGGAAATAAACCTCCTACAGATGAGATCCCTATCCACTACCCTCCTCTCCTCTCCTCCCCCATCTTAGCATTCAAACCAAACCCTGCAGATGGTCTGATAAGACCCTTCAGAACACACAATCATATGGGCTACAAACCTTCCAAAAAGAGTACAATATATAGATCCAGTAATTCAGTTGTCTCCCTTAACATGGATACCAAAAAGTAATTTTATACCTTATAAAATCTTCAGCAGCTTATAAAAGCAAGGATCGGCCTATGATTTGACTGTTCTAGACACAGTATGTAAATTGTCTTGAAGAATCCCCCAGAAAGTCAGTATAGTGTTATAATGAGTATGAAGCTGCTTTTTTTTATTGCAGGGAATAGAACTAAAATATCTGCTTTTTTATGCACAAATTACATGTGGTTCCTCAGCTTGCACGCTTGCAGCCAGTGAGGAAAAGTACCTTTTTGGCTTTTTACAAAAAATGGGTTTTAAAACTTGTCCTAGCTTGCCAAGTACAGAGACAGGTCTACGAGAGGATGCCTTTTGCTTTGGTTCTGTATCACCTATGTTTGTTTTACCCATCTCAGCTTTGAATAAGAATATTATTCAGGAAGTGAGAAACAAAGGGAGGTCTTTTGAAAGGTCAGTTTAATGAATAAAGCTCAGAGCTCTGGAAATTAATATAACGCATTCAGAAAGCTGTGCCTTTTAGAAGCATAATATTGTAAAACCAAGAGCAAATATTTGATTGTGAGCAATTACCACATGGCTGCACTCCCATCCTCAGTTCCCAGAAGAGTCAGTTCCATTGCCCATACACAAAACAAATAGAGTTGACAGCAGGGCCACTTAAGCCATAACTCCATCTGTTACAGGGGAGGGGTGCATCTGAAATCACTGCTGTTCACTCCTGTCACATTCTGGGCAGGAACCAGGTTTCAGAACATGGGGTGAAAGAGAGAGCTTAAGAGTGCCTAGTCAGTTGGCAGCGATAAATTAAGGAAAATAGACAGTTTTCTTTTTTTTTTCTTGCTTAATTCTTAAAATGCGAAGATCCAATATCACCTACCTATAACACCCCATGCTACATTGAAGGCAATGTCTGACTTCATGCCCTTTTCACCTCCCTGAAACTTATCCACAGATAAGAAAAAATAGAAATAAGTTCAACTGGAGTGGGTTTCCACTTAACTTTACTGTGGCTGTTTATCTGTACTGTGGGGAAGAACCAGATTAGCCTGAGCTGATTCCTGGCCTTTTACCCCCTGAAACATTGAAACCCCTTTGAACAACCTTTAGTGCTGACAGTAAGAAGATAAGACAACCTAGACCGTATGGTCTGCATGGACTAGCTTTTTTATTTTTACTCACCGTTACACCACTGGAATGGGTGCATGAAATCTGATTCACAGGAGCTATGGCAAATTCAGCAAGGCGCTGCAGAGTGAGCTGTCTCCAGGATCACGCTGTGGTGCTGTGGCCGAGCCAGCAGGCCAACCCTGGTCGATCTCCAGGGGAATAGCCAGACTGAGAGACTTGAAGTGAATGCTGGCAGCTCTACAAATACAGCTGTAGTTCTTTGCTGGATGTGTGAATAAATACCAATGTTTATCACACACAAGTATCAATGTATTTTCCAATTCCAGTTAGATCGGTGCCGACACAGGTTTTTGCTTATAAAAGGCCTTCAAAAAATGCAGGACCACCTCTTCTGTTACTGGTTATCCTAACTTTCAAGGACTGAAGAAGCAGCATTCTTCCTGTAACATCTTCACACGGTTTCTTTTCCACAGAGTGCTTGGATTTTGGACGTGCCTGGACTGTCTCCTTATACAGTATACTTTTCTGGTATATTTGCACAGAAACAAACTGCACTCCTGGAGTATTTTTATGTGGGTGTTGCAGAACAGGATTTCAGTTCAAATATCATTTCAGCGACGTATCCTTTTATCCAGATATCAAATAGATTGCAAGTACATTCGCACCATTTGTTTTTAAAGCTAAAAGTCTTCCTGTCCTTAGCTGTGGCGTGGTAGAAACTATTCCAACCACCAGAAATGAAACCACATTAAACACAGGCAGAGCTTCACAGTTTCTCCCTTGAGCTCGCCACTGAATGTAGTCACTTCTTTGTCTTACGCAGAAACATTTTCACAAGCTTCACCCCTCCTCCACTGCCTCCTACTCCCAAATCCTTTTTATTTTCCCCTTTGGATACCTGTTTTCACATGGATCCTCCTTGTTGTCAGAGCCAACTTGCTGCTTCCAAAACAGAAACAAAAGACTGAACTGGCTGCCACGCAGCGGTCTGTATGTCCCTGTGAAAACAGGCATCAAGCTGTGACAGCAATTGTGCTATGTTTTGCTGGTGACTGCCGTCTGCTTCTGCTTATTCTGAAAAGACTGATAAGGTGCACCAACCTCCAGCAGTGAACGCCCAGCTAGATTCCCAGTCCTCAGCCCAGGTTCCTCATAACTGAGCCGATGTGACTGCTCCTGTTCAGTTTGTAAACAGATCCTTGCTCATGTGATTTGCCGTCTGCATCACAGCCCGGTGCTCCCCCCCTTCCTCTCTCTCTCCCTCTCCCTCCCCTTCCAGCTGTAAACTATTAAGGACTGACAGCAGGCAGGCAATCCAGGCAGGCCAGGCCTTGCCGAATGGAATATGCGAATGACTGTGTGTTGAGAGGGATGGGAGGTCTATCACATGTGTGTTGCAGCACTGACAAACAAAACAAAGAAAGGGAGAGAGACAGAGAGAGAGAGAGGAAGGTTAGTGCTTATCAGGGCCAACAAATAGCACCCTTTTGAAACACTGGGCGTAAGCCAATGAGTGGTTTTGTAAGCTGATGGCTGTTGATTTTTTCGACCTGATTATTATCATTTTTTTAAAAAAAAGGACATATATGCGTTCTTATTATAATGGTGAATAAAGACAAGGCCGGGCAAACACTGCTGGGACAAAGAAATCCATCACCCCCACATCCCTTGTTCTGCCAGCTTTAGAAACAGCAGCTGCTCGACTTACAGTGAATGTGTTTCACAGGCCCATTAGAAGCTATGTAATATCACAGAAGAATCCTTTGGGGGCTGCCAAAAGCAATCTATATCATCGGTTTCAATGCATTTAATACAATATGGTGGCACACTGGCCTAGTGAAAATTAGGTATAGCAAAGATATAGCTATCAAGTGTTTTTGGAATATACGGTCTATTGCAATCAAATGAAATATGTGTCTGTATTTCAAACAAATGTGCCCCTGTCTGGATACAGTAGCCTACCTTTTCTCTCATGAGGTACTGTACATTCCCTTAGTGTTAGTTTGTGTTTGCTTGTAACAGAATAGGTTATTCCATTTCACATAGTTTGATTTTGTTTACTAAACTAAAAGGCAGCAGCTTGGTTTTAGCTTTCCTTTCTTACTGGGACCTTCTGTTTATACATATTTCAATGTGAAAGTGTTTTTGCAAAGTGATGTGAAAGTACAAGCAAGACTTTTATAATTGATAATAGCCCTTATGTTCAGATAAAGTTGGGAAATCAGCAAGAATTATTGTAAAAGTGTATTTGGGGATTCTTTATTATGTAGATGAGGAATGGAGACACCAGTACTAGAGGGCAAAGTCTGTCAAAGATCTACAGTACATGCTGTATATTTCAATTAGCAATTAGACCTTAAACACCAGATGAGTTCTTAGTCAAATAAGACGTAAACTGATTACACTGATCAGAGGTGGAACAAAAACCACCGGACCTACAGGCCCTTTAGGACTGGAGTTCCTCACCCCTTCTGTAACCTTTTTTTAAAAATAACTAAGGTCAGTCAGTCAAAACCTGTCAGGCTGTGAGCACAGCCCAAACCTACATGTCCCTTTTAGGATTATATCACTCTTGTTCATTGTTGATATCTTGAGACGTAGATCTATCATTGCCGGGTTCAAAAACTGTAAGTATTGATTGTGCGATTGTACAAACATTTGTATGAACATAGGATTAAGATGCTTCACGGGATTGAACTTTCCACAGGGTTAGAGCTTGTCCTTTATTTCACTTTATTCTGGAACCCTGAATGGCACGTGCACGATAATAATGGGCTTATTACTTTGTGGTACTGGTGTTTTGCTTACACAAAAGCAGCAACAGACTTGCGGAGAGTGTGACCAAGAGCCACAATCATGGTTTACAGGATTACTACTCATTTCTGAGCTTAAATCTGGATGAGCAAGGCTTGAGAAAAGAGTGCGTGTGTTACAGTTGGCATCCCCTCCTCCAGAGGGCGCTCCAATCCTCTCAGTCCTTTTAATTATTACCTGTGTTACTTCCTGGTGTGTCTAGTTTAGATCTCCTATTTAAGTTTACTCCTCCCTGCCTTCGGGGCTCAGCTTTGGAAGATGGTTGCCTGATGGTCTGCCTACTACCAGGCTTCAGGGGAAGTCTGAGGGCATAGGCCTGACCACCTGAGCCCGGGGCATGGAGCCAAGCCCCGTTCTACTTTGGTCCTGTTCCCTGTGTGTCTTCGTTCCTATCTGTTTCCGGAGGGATTCCCTGGTATTGCATCAACAGACTGATTCCCGACTCCCCTTTTAGACCTGTCCGGACTTGGTTGCTTTTGGATTACCTCCCTTCACTGATTCTCGGACTTCCCTGTTACCACTGTTAACACTAATAAACCTAGTGTGCCTTCCCCGAAGTCCGCCTCCATTTCCTTTCCGGGTTTGCCACCTCGCATCGGGTCTTAACTACACTATCCATGGGAGCCTAACCCAGCAACAGTTACAGAATGGTCTTTACATGCTCAGTGGGGTGGATTTTAGTTCTTTAATTGCAGGCCTAAGATTTCAAGATAGACCATCACATAAAAAAATAATGGAATAATAATAATGTTTCTTTATTAGCCCTATACAATTTCTTGCATTAAGAATTCATCTTTTTTCACATACCCTAGCTTTTTTCTCCAAGGAGACACAGACACGGAGAGAAGCTTGGGGTCAGAGCACAGGGTCTGCCATTGTATGGCACCCCTGGAGCAGTTAGGGTTAAGGGCCTTGCTCAGGGGCCCAATGGAGTAGGATTCCTCTGCCGGCCACAGGATTTGAACTGGCAACCTTCTAGTCACAGATGCAGATCCTTAGCCACAGAGCCACCGCTCCGCCCCTAAAGTAGGAGTAGATTAATCAAAGCCTTTAAAAGTAAAGAATTAATTGAGAACTTTCATTTCTTTTTTGGGGGAAGTAGCAGTATAATGCAAAAACTATACAACTGTGTTGGTTATGTTAATTGTTTTTATTAGCATTCATCCTTGGACATTTGCTCTAACATGGCAAGGAAGGGGAGAGATTGTTGAGTGAGCTGTACATGAAAAACTCTGAGGCCTGTACACTGTAGGTGTACGTTCTAAGTGTAAAATCACACTTGGAATTCCCATTCATAAAAATCAGAACTTAAAAAAGTGTCATGGAATAATAGACCAAACAACCATACCTAAAGCTGCAAGAACTCCTAAATTAAATCAGTTTTTTCGGAGAAGGCCAGCATGTACTGTATTTAAAAAAGGTATATGTCTGACTTGCCTGATGTACAGTATGTCTTTGATAACCTCAGCAATAGATAACCTGAGGCCATATTACTTCATATATTGTAGTATAGTTGGACTTTAAGCAAACTTTTGACAAAGTACTACAAGGAAGACTAATCCTCAGATCTAAAGGTATAGGAATCCACATTAATGTGTGGGAATAAAGAATTGGTTAAAAGACAAAACAAAGAGGAGTTACCTCATGTTGGACTAAGGTAATTAATAGTGTGCCACAGGAATTGGATCTAAAGCGGTTGTAATTCTTAATCAATATAAATGATATAGTCTTTACAATTGTCAGATTTCCAAATAGTAAACAACGGCAGAACAATCAAAACCAGTGGACTTGGACAAAATTCAAGGCTAGACAGACATCTGGCATATTAAATTTGGATAGGCACAAGGTATTACATGCAAGTTGGAAGAATATTTTTTTTTACGCCATATGGGTGGTACTGAACTAGAAAAAGCAATATAATAGAAAGATCTCAGCATTTATGTTAAATTGTCACTTGCTTTACCTCGACAGTGCAAGGAAGCAATACAAAGGCCTGTCAATACAAGACTTATTTTTGTCATTAAGAGGGTAAAATGTAAACCAAGGAGTCATGATAACATTATACATAACAAAGTTATACTTCACTTGGGATGCTGGTATTAGTTTTGGTCATCATATTACAAGAAAAATATTGCTGTCTCTAGAAGCGGTACAAAGGAGATCAATCAAAATAGCTCCTGGTTTGAACAGAGTGTAATACCCAGACAGACTAAGGGAACTGAATCTGTTTAGCCTGTAATGGAGAAGTTCACGGTTGAGACTTGATTTGGGCTTTCTGTTTACTGAGTCATCAATCAATCGTGAAACAAATGGTGTGATAACAGAACTTTGTAACGTCAAGACAGCTAATGAAAAGTGTAATTTAGTGCATTTCTTTCAAAACTAAGCTTTCTGCTTCATTGTGTATCAAAAGCGGACAGATGGTATTTGCGATGGATCCTGTTATGATTGCACTTGGAACAGCCGTGGACACATATTGAGAATCTGCTACCTCATCGAGACAGCAGCAGCTGGGACTGCAGGGTAACATGCTGTGATGTCAGAGAGGAGGTGGGGTGCAGGGGTAACACGCCAAGGCTCCAGAAACCAAGCACTTCTTTCTGTGAACAGTAATCAGGTGGCCATTTTCAGATGGCAGTAGTTTTCTTTGTAATGCTTTTGCATTCCACCATTTTACGGTATGCCGCTGAGTTCCTAACTGTAGAAAAGTCAAGCTACATGTTAAGTGGCATAATCAACATTTTAGCAGGCTGAGTTTACATAGGATTTGGAGATACAGGGCATTCATGTTGCTTCCCCTCTTTTTTAATAGTGTTAGGATATTTGTATGACCTCTGCAAAATCTTGGCATGTTTCCATGGTGGTGTGTGGTAGAGCTAAGAGGAAAATATGAATGGGGTTTGCCTTAGAATGCCACGGCTCCTGCTGCTGAGTTGTTGCCCTGAGACTGTAGGTGCTACTTAGGTAGCGTGAATCTACAGCTTTAAAGAGCACCAAGTCACTTAGGTGGACCTGAGCTGGGGTTTGAATAGGAGGAGGAGTTTTGACTTTTAAACCTGCCTCTCTTACTGGTGGGGTGGAATTTAAAATTCCAAGTTGGAGGGGAAAATGGAACAGCTGAGGTAAAGAAGAAGGGCTGTAGGCTGAATTTGCCTTCGAGTCTTTCCCAAGAACTTAAACAGTATTAAACGGTGTATATCAAATCCCATAGCCACCCTGTTGTTTCTCATTCGCCCCTGTGCAGTCCTCTATTATGCCCTTGGCCCATTTGTTCAGACGGCTGTAGAGGGGGACGTCCTTGTTCTCACGGTACAGGTAGACCCCAGTGATCTGGTTCCACTGTGAGCTGGGTATAGAGTCCTTTACTGGGTGCTCCTGCAGGCGCTCCTTATCCTCATTGTCCATTGCCACAAAACCAAAGAACTGCTTGACATTTTCAGCAGCCAGGCTTTTGGCATGAAGCTCTGCAGTGCGTTGGAATAGCTCATTCTCACTGCAGCGGTACTGGGACCAGTACGACTCCTGCTGGTAGCCCAGTGGAGAGCAGCAACGCTTGAGACACAACAGCAGGAAAACGGCAATCGCAGTTAATGCAACCATCAGCCAGCCCAGGAGCTGAGGGAAATAGCAGACATTACTGCATTAGAAAATCACAAGCATATTGAAAAGACTCATGACTGGCTTTGAACTCTGGGGCTGAAGTATTTCAGCCAAAGCAAGAAAAAGGGGACACAGAGTAAACTCTTTTCTATACAAATGAATTAAACAACATGAGAAAAGAAGCCTTGACCAGAACTGCAAATACAGCAGTTCAAATGTATTTGTACTCTTGTTATCATGGAACCAAAAGTTGCTTTTAGCAATTACATACATATTATAAGTGAAATAAGTTTTAAAAATGAATAAATATAAGAATATCAGAATAATGACATGTACTGGATAAAGCATACTTGTCTGAAAATATGAAAAATATTCACACACCCAATCATTTTGGTATTTTGGTGTTCCTTTGTTGGCTTTTATTACTGTATGTGCACAGACTGCCAAAAAAATAAGTTCTACAATTAATGTACAATGTAACAATGTACAGCAGATGGATGTTTTAGTATGTAAACGTGCAGCGACAAGTTTAAATTTGCCCTTGAAAGCATTCGTTTTTCTATTTCTATCCACATATAAGTAGATCATACAATTTGATCTGGACTTAATATTGAGCACAGGAGGCACTTCTTTACCCAGGGAGTTTCAAGAGTCTGGAATAAGATACCCAACCATTTGGCTGCAGTCGATACCCTGTATTTCTTTAAAAATATGTGAATAAGATAATCAGATCAATTATTTCTTAGCAGCCAAAAGAGCTGGATGCACTAAAGGACATCTTATTCTTAACTTTTCTTATATTCTTCTGAGAACGGGCCTATCCTCATCACAGTATTTATTTACTGGGTTTGTAATGCCAAAAAAACGAACCTATGCATATGCATATTACCATTTACACTGGAACACAATTTCTGTTGCAATTCATATGTGCTTTTACTTTCTGGACAGGAAAACACCACAGTTATCACCTTGTCACTGTCTTGTTAGAACAATAGTGGTGGCCAAGGGGTGCAGGTTGCTGTTTGGTTACTGTCCAGAAAATGAATGTTTGAGGCCAACAATCAGAATTGACAAATAACTGTAGACTCGCATAAATAATTGTGATATGTATAAGGAAAAACTGTAAAAATAGCTGTAAAATATGAAACCTTTAGATATCTTTCTGTAGTAGCATGCAGACTATGAATCCTTGATCAGAAGGTTTAAACTAAAACAAAAACCTGTTTTTGTGGTCTGATTTGATATTACACTCTAGATAACTAATCACTCAGTGATTTGACTTGGCATTACCGTCAACACACACACCTCAATTTGCTGGGCAAACTGCTGCACCAGATAAACACAGTGTTCTACTTGTCCTTGATTTCCCTCATTCAAGGTAAGAGACATTACCTGAGACTCGTATTTCAACTGCCGCTCAATCTCCCCTCGGAATTTCACCACATCAGCTGGGACATCATTGCAGGGGAACCTTGCAAATGTCAGGGGACCATAGCCAACTGGGAAATTCTCCAGCGAAGAGGAGTCCATGAACTCACTGAGGGCACAGACGTAGGCCTCCCCTCTCAGCAGAGAAATGACTGACCACGTCATGGGAGCCACCATGGCCCGACCCACAACGGACCCCAGCAATGCAAAGGCTGCTGCCCCCGAGAATTTCTTGCAGGCCCTGGTGCGACACTCTGAGATCACGTTCCAGGTGTTCTTGTTCAGTGTGATGCCAATAAGGAAGAATACCAGGGCAGGGACTCCAATGGCTGCCAGCCCATAGAGATAGTTCCGCTCCGGAGAACAGGGGCAGTTGAAGGCAAAGACGCTGTATACTTCCTGGCTGGCCACAGTTCCGAGAGCAATCAGCCCATTGAAGATCATCACATCCTTGCTCTTAAAGAACAAAGATGCAAACATGAAATTCTCTCTGATGAGGGTAGCCATTTTCAGCTCTTTTCCTTTACCTGCTTCAGCCAAAATAGCCCACTCAGAGGTGTCCTTTTTGTTGAATAAAACTTTCCCAACTTTATAAACCCTAAAAATAGAGCTAGCTTTAAAATGAAAGTGGTCAGTCTTAGAGGGGTTGTAAGGAACTCTTCCCTGACTCCAGGTGGACTGGAATATTGTATCTCCTGTGCTTTGTTTATTGCTCAGGCACTGAATTCCAATCCTTGCTTGTAAAAGCCATCCCCCTCATCTCTTCATGTCTTGACGTGCTTTCCATGGTTAATGTTTTGCATTTCTTTGGAGGCATACTACCTGAAAGAATTTAATGGAGTTTAGGTTAAAATGCAGATATAGTTACATTACAGTGTTTCTGTTTTCAAAAAGCAACATAAAGAATGTTGTAGAGCAGGAACGAGTCATGCAATGGTACTATTTTTAGTCAGGAAAAGCGGTTCTTTTCATCCTGTTTTTTTTTCCACCAAACTTGCATAAAACTCCCACTCTGTATGTTTTAGCCCTGCATAGTGACTTAAGTGACTAAATTGTAGTTTTTTTGTATAGAATAGAAAAAGATCTTACTGAGTATGACGAAAGTCTTCAGCACCAGCATGAAGTTATACATCAGCTCCTGTTTTCAGTCGCCTCTGGGAGCAGGCTGTGGTTCTTCATGAAGAATTCTGCAGTCTGGGTTTAATTTAAGTTTCCAGAATCAGGAAGTTTCACTGCTACTCCAAACATGTGGCAGGGACCAGAACTGAAAACAGGGCTGCAGTCTCTATGGAAACTGTAGTGGCAAATATTTTTCACCCAAGTGTACAGTCAAGTGGACCATTTACAGTATGTCATACACTAGGAAACTGAATTAAATAAAGACAAGTGAGAAATCCCATTTGGGTATATATGTTCATCAATTGCAAGTTTTAAGTTTTTTCAAGTATCAGTTTTCCTCTTTTCTTCTTCAAATCAGTTGTTCATTTATATATATGATTTATTTTTTTTTGGCATACCATCATTTAATTGGTTATACTGTATATGCTAATGTATTATAAATACTAAGGAACAAAACTGGTCCTTGAAATTACATTTATTTTTTATGGAATTTTCGAAAAACATTTTATATTATAATATCTTTTGGTAGCATTTCAGCCTCACAACTCTTGGGTTCGTCTATGTGGAGTTCATGTGTTTCCACACAGCCGTGTGAGTTTTTTCTGGGTGGACAACTGCCACGCGTTGAGCTTGGGTGTGCATCTGCTGGATTGGATTGTCACATCCAAAGTGTAGGGTGGGTTCTGGGTCTCTTTGACTATTTACAGGAATAAGCAGTTTTCTGATGATGGATATCTCTGGGCTTCACATAAATGATTATATTGCATCCATTATTTGCAACACTTTAGCTTGTGCAAACTCCAAGTAAACAGTACTCTCATCAACTCAGAGACAGTTTTATCAAAATCAATAGCTTGTTTCTATTTATTTGATAAACGTACCTTTGGATTTAAATAAGCCCTACTATTATTATGAAATCTGGACAATGTTGTATGTTTAGACTGTTTGGGTTTTGTGCTACGTAGCTGCTGAAATAATTCAATGTAATTCTACATGCACTTTTTAAAAGTATTTCAAAAGTATTCATACCTTGTACATATGTGGAAAATAAAGGTAAAAATAACTTTTATAATGTTACATTTCATATTACTCTTGTTTCCTCCCAACTTCCAAAGGCATGCAGACTAGGTTGGAACTCCCTGTTTGCAATGGCGGTTAAAAGCACAGAGGAGCAATTTACAATTGCTATAGTCACCCAGGACATAGTGACCCTGTGGTTTCGAGTTAGGTTTGAGGTTGCCACAACACTTACCTGAAACAAGTGGCTTCCTGTTACTGGGTAGATGGATGTTTGTAATTCATCTGGTAGTTTCACAACAGTTAGAATGTTTTCTGGACATCACCTTGATTACCACTGGATATTGAAGGCAAATAAACAGACGCACAACACTTAATATCACATCATCAGGAGGAAAACCAGAGATATTCAGTAAAGCTCTATGGTAAAAGATTAATGGCCTCAGCAGCTGACAGCTTAATAACTGACAGTTATTAACTTCATTCAGTAGGCCACCCCGATCTTGACTGTGGTGTCCATAATGAAGACGTCTAAGGCTAAGGGGATGTTTGCTACCACATTGTGGTAGTATGAAGTTGTAAGAAAGGTTTACCTAAGTTAGTAGTGCAAGTACTGGTTTGGGAGGAACCAAAACCCAAAACCAAAGGAACCATTTGGAATGTTAAAAAAGTCTGGTAGTCTCAGTGTCTCCAAGACTACTATCTGAAGTTGACCTCATGAATATGGTGTCTGTAGTAGAGTTTCAATGAAGAAGAAAATGAAATTATATGAGTTTGACAAGTAACACCTAAATGACTCCTGTATGTGAAATACAAATAGAGGTTTTGGACTGTCTAACAAGGAGTATGATTAGCACAGTAAGGTGAAGAATGCCATCCTTTTTAAAGTCAAACATGTACCTTCTGTCAGGAAGCTCAAGCATGGCTGCAAATGGACTTTATAATATGATAACATCACAAAGCCTGCATGAAGTTAATGACCATATGGTTATGGGATGATAAAAATTCTGCTCTTGTTTAGTCTTCATAGTCTTTAGTTGAATATTCATAGCATGAATTAAAGAAAGCAAATCACAGGCACAAACCACACAACTGCCTTAATTTCTGCATGGAGAAGTGATTGAAAATCACTTGTGAAATGCTTAAAAAATATTGAAAAGATTTTCAAAATACAGTACTTATTGCCAGAGTATGAAAAAAGCATATATATATATAGCAGGGAACTACTTTTTACTCTAGGTAGGCTTTGCATACATACAGTATTGAATACGTTACAAGCCTTAAGGTTTCAATACATTTGAAATGATAATAAATTGGTATCATGTCCTAGAGTCTTTGACATGACCTTCTGGGCTGTTTCCAAGTAGCTGCTTGATTAAATAGAGCACTAAATAGACATATTTAAATTCTCTACTACATCCCTTTAATCTTTTCAAAAGCATTGTACTTACCTGAGAACCTCTGTATTGTAGCACGTAGTCGTAGTCCACATGGGAGACTAGTATACCTGTTCTGCTGTTACTTGATTAGACTGTAACAAGTTGTAGCTGTGAAGAAGTCTTTCCATTTGACATGATCATACAGCTACTCCAAAACTTACCAGTAATACAGAGGTGAGAGACTGAAACCAACCTGCCCTACACCTTAATTGTATTTAAAAGTTAACAAATTGACCTGACCCTGTCTGTATCCGATAGTTTCCAGTCTCAGCATTATTCAATTTTCTTCTCTAGTGCCTTTCTTGCATCCAGACTCTTGACAGAGTGATACAATTCATATGTACACAACACAGCACGTCACAGCCTTGCCTAATATCAGCCTTGTTTTCCCCTTGAGTTTTCAAAGAAATGTACTATACAGATAAAAAAAGTCAGGCACCCACACTTCACCTGATTGGTGACAGATGCCTTTGTAGATCTGATCAAATTCCCTGGCTCTTCAGAGATGCTGCAGAAGCTGAATTGGCCTGGAGAATCCATGTGCGGCTTTGCCCTGTAAAAGTATAGGTTACAAACACCAGCCTCTTGTTTTAGTTTTACTCAGGCTCTGGTTATTTATTTATTTTGATTGATTTATATGCTTGCCATATGTTTAGTTATTGATGAAAATGATTGATTCACATTTATCTGCATAGCACATGTGACCAAGCCTGGTCTCTTCAAACAGAGAAGAGCCCATGTTGAAAAAAGTAGGATTTCATTTTTCTTTAGATGGCTTCTTGAGGC
This sequence comes from Lepisosteus oculatus, assembly GCF_040954835.1. Taxonomy (NCBI): domain Eukaryota; kingdom Metazoa; phylum Chordata; class Actinopteri; order Semionotiformes; family Lepisosteidae; genus Lepisosteus; species Lepisosteus oculatus. Next base: position 36,276,510 of record NC_090699.1, read on the forward strand.
ACGTCTATCACTGTGAACTCTTCTTCCCCATGTGAATTCTATCAATCTGTTTGAATAAACATTCTTTTCTTCTGTGCCATTTGGAAATCAGTCAGCTGTATTCACATGATTAACTCCAGTTAAAACACACCGTAAAATATATTTAAGGAAGCATTTTAGTAGGCTTTAGTAATTGGAGTTTTACTGTTAAATCATTGGAAAATTACTGGAAATGCTTACACAAAGTTTCTTTTTTAACTCTTTCTAATTATTTGACTTTATTTTTTAAAGCAAACATCACATGGACAGAATACATTTGTTTTTTGAAAAGTATGAACTGTGGTTTCTCACGTCCTGTGATATATTGGGACAACTCCATAACTTAGTGTGATGTAACGCCATGGTTGTATTATCAATGTTAATTGTTATTATAATAGGAAGATGCACAATCATTAAAAATCAAAGTAAAAGGAAGATTTGTTTTACAGTTCTGTTAATATACAATTTAGGATTTTAAAAGAAACAGATGTGTAGTGCTCTTCAGTGACCATCAGTGAGCAGCCTTGGCTTAAATGTAACAAACATTAATAATGCCTTAGATTAAGATGTATAAATGAGGGTTTAATTGATATTCTTATTGATTGATTAGTTTAGTATTGAAGTTAGATTCTATTGGACATTGATAAAAGATCTATAAACACACAAAGTTTTCTATAAACTAACCATAACCTTATCTCTGCTGAATATTTATGGAAGCTTGTTAACAATTTTAGAACCTCATTTAAGGAAATTATATACAGAGTATCCATTAAATCTTCATTTATACCACTCAGTCTAACACATGATCCAATTATAACCTCCAATGAGGCACAAAATGGAGCAGACTCAAACCCATTAACATCTGGTAATTGGCCTGGTGTTGTGCCAGATACAAAAGTTCAATTGCCTTAAATAATGGTAGTGAAAAATGCTGATATCTGTTACACACATATGGCCACACTATAGGAACACTTCAAGTAGTTTTGGGGATGTTCATTTCACATGCTTTGACAAAAGGTACTTTCAGCCCTCGTAAAGACATTTAGGTAAAGACAAAATATGAGTTTTGGGTCCCGATGTAGGCCTCTTTCTTTGGAAGCTGAAATCATGCTGACACTGTACTGACTCACAGAAGTGTCTAACCACTCTGAAGGATCTCTTTGTTTGCAAGGCCTAAAGGGATTTCCCGGCTGTCCCTGTGATCTGGATTACTGAGTAAAACCTCATTTCAAAACCCTAATATCTCAACAGCAGAAAAATGAAGGACAAAAAACAACTAAAAAAACCTGTGGGTGTGTTATTTGTACTGTGCGTGTATAATAATAATAATAATAATAATAATAATAATAATTATTATTATTATTATTAATAAATATAATATAATTATTAATATAATTATTAATATAATTATTATTATTAATTGGTATTATTATTATATTGCTGTTGTTGTTTTTTGTTATTATAGCCTTTGAACAAATTCAAAGGAAATTCAAACAAAAAGCTGAGGTATATTTGTATAACACTTCTATTAGTTTTAAAACTCCTGCGATTTGATGTGATTAACGTCTTACCATTGACCTCCTTTGTGAGCCTTTCATGTTCACATTTTTTGAGTGGAATTTATGTCTGTTTGCAGACAGAAGAGAAGAACTTCTGAGAAACAAGTTTAAAAAGATGCAAATAGTGACCTTGTTTCTCTTCCAGCACATGGATTTGCATGACTAGGAATGATTTTGTTCCCCTCGTCTATGTAAATTAGGAGGTGTGTTTTCTGATTGAAAGAATGTTCTGGATTTCCATTCTCTAAAGGCAATAATCACTTACACTAGCTCTCAGGATCACTTTCTGTGATGTCACCAGGTGCCTGAAAACCACACAGACAGGGATGGGGAAGTGCTGTATTAATAGACAAAGTAATTAATAGAGAAGTAGACTAGAGAAGAACACTAAGCCAGATAGGGAATGGCTAGGGTAAATAAGGTAAATGGCTGAGAGATCAACTCAGTGGGCCTGTAATATGAAAAAACATACAAATGCTTTTTAAGAAGGCATTCACACAGCCTGTGCTCCAGAATTCACTAGGGGTCCACATGGAACAGAAATAGATTGTAGAAATGTGTTTCGGAAAATATCTTCCAGTATTTACAAATATCACATAAAATACATGATGGATTGCATTCATATCTCTGTTTACATTTTAGATAGGTTTAGTATTGAAAGACATGTGCTGGTTTTAAACTGTTTTGACATGTCAACTGTTGTAATGCATTTTGTTACTGCACGTTGTTTCTGCTGATGCATTTTTCTGATTTAACTTGGATAAGCATTGATGATTTCTGTATAAGAAGATATGAATAAGATAGGATGAGAGAGGTCGCCACAGGTAAGTATTTCTACAGTGTACTCTACTGTTATCGTGTACATAAAAGGTCAACCAGCAAACATTATAGGCCCCTTTGTTTACATGCTAGTGTTCCTGTACCGGTCCATAGCAATCATATTTACTGGGGTAGGTGCAGGAATCTTTTTTAAAAGCCATTTTGGCTTCTTCTGTTAATTTGTGTTGCAAAGATATGACATTATATCACAATGGGTTCTGATGATTAAGTAAATAATTAGGATATTAGCTAAAACGAAGGATTGTTGGACATTGTTGCAAAGAGTTTCAGAAAAGATAAAACAGTAAGTAATTTCCAATCTTTGAGTGCCACAGACCACTCAAAGAATGGTCTTGGATACCAAAATGTAGCCACCTCTGTTTCAGGGTGGCCGTACAGCCTTTTTATCTTTTGCTTCATGTGCGCAGGTCTATCAGGACCAGGACTGGCTGCTGGGAGTCCCAGGCCAAGGTTGTAGTAATCTCAAGAACTACCCCATTGACTTATGTGACCAATGTAACGGGCTTAGCCCTATAGCCCAAACATCACTGATTCAAATATGGGAAAGCTCATCTTCTGATTGTAACCTCGTGTCCGGAAAGAGTCAATGCACAGTTAACTGAGTGCACAGTTAACTCTTAGGCAAGCTAACTGCACAATAATAAGACTGTGACATTGCCTGGCTCCTTCAACACACAGGGTTATTGATGACTACAGCACCCATTCATTATACATTGCTCTAATCATCACTCAACTTTGCTGCTCCAGTCCAAGTAATGGTGCAATTGCTTATTTGAAAAGAATGGCTTCATTTTAGACATTCTGCACTAGAATTGATATTAAGTCATTATTTCAGTATTATTTCTATGTATTTGTCTTTATAAAAGCACAGCATTTTATGCAGAGCAATGGAAGTTGAGTGGTCCATTGTGATGCCTTTTAAAGGCATCTTCTGTAGTGGGGTCTAATATGAGAATTAGGAAGAACAAAATGTTTTAAGATGTTAGTGAACTGTACTGAATCATGGAGGACCAAAAACATATTTTAGAAAGGGATTTAGAAAACAATTATCATGCTTTTCTACTGTTTGTCTTTCATAACAGGTGTTTCCAATAATGCAGTTCATAAGGAACATGCTTTCTGGAAAAACTGCATTCTTCTGAAGCCTTAGCGTAGCTCTGTGTGTGAAGAATGCTACAAAAGCAGTTGTCAAGCCAAATCGTCCCAGTAAGTTATAAATGTCTTAACCCTTATATGTGGAGGCTTCTAGAACATACCAGAGATTACTTGAATCTTCACCTTTGCCACCTGATATTGTATAACCCCAGTTCATGACTGAAAAGAATGGACTCAGTTATTCAGCTGTTTTCTTGTTGCAGAGACCTAGATGTCCAAAATACTAATTCATTTTACACAATTAGTCCTTGTCTGAGGATATGCCACGAAATTTCATTACACAGATTTCTTCAGTTGGGCAGTTGCCATTTTGTTTGTATTACTAAGTGTTTTTGTTGTTTATCTGAGATGGGGTGTCATCTGACCTGAAAAAGATCCCTTTTCTTATGAGCAGTTCATGATTGGTTGCCATCCTCCAGACCAAAAAAAAAAACATTGACAAAAGCAGAAATAAAGAACTCCATTCATTCACTTCAATAATAATCTGTACTCACGGAATGCGTCATTTGTCATGAAGGAAGATTATTCATGAAAAAACTTCAGGAAGTAACATAACATAATAATAACATCATCACTTTATTAACCCTATACAATTTCTTGCATTAGGAATTTGTATTTTCGCAAACCCCAGCTTGCTCTCCATGAGACACACAGACACACAGATAGGGAGAGAGCCTGCCCAGAGCGCAGGGTCAGCCATTGTACAGCGGCCCCTGGAGCAGCTGGAGTTAAGAGCCTTGCTCAGGGGCCCAACAGAGTAGTAAAATAGATCAGATCTTTCTGTAGTGTTGTTATTTTTTATTTTATTAAATAATTGTGTTTTGTAACATAAACGCTGTCTTAACATTATCACTAGGTAGGGAGAGGTTGCATTTTCCAAATAGAAAGCACTTTGAAAAGTACTAATAAAATATTTATTACATGCAAAACATACTGTATCACTTAATTATTCCTTCATTAAAACTTAAAAATGTCAAAGGTACACGTTGCATACCTTATGTTTTCTATCACATGAAACCTGCACACTGAAAAACAAGGCACTAGAAGATTTTCTTTCATCTAGAAAGCTGAAACAAAGATTTTCCATACAAATGATTTTGGAAGAGGACTGTCTGACTTTCATATCACAACAAATAAATTACATAAATTAAGAAATATACATGCCCGAGATGCAAAACAAAATCTTACCAAAATAATAAGGAATACTAAACTGTTCTTCATGGTTCTTCGTGAAAAATGCAACAGCTTACTTAAAAATGAACATCTTTGGGTGACTCTTTTCCTATAGAGAATGCAGATCCTAATAGGATATTCCCCATCACCTCCAAAAACTCTTGGCACATACCATCTTTTTATACAATAGAACATGAGAAGACTGGGACCTGGGCTCTTAGTTTTAAACCCCATCCTGTAGTACATTCTCATAAAGAAAAGAACTGAAGTATAGCATTGACGTTAGAGAGGGACAGATATTAAGAAAACAATTAAATTAAAACATGTATTTATTCTTAATATACTGAGAGGCATTAAAGGGCAAATGCTTCTCAGTATACAGTATGTACAGCACACTGTCAGTAGTGTTCGACATGCAGTTTCTCAAATGAGTTCTCTATTGGATTCTCGTGTTTACTGCCTTTGTTGGTTTAAGATCTGAAACATATGGTCTAGAATAGAGAAAAGGTGTGACCATTTTCTACATTTCTATTGCATTGCATAATATAATGTAATATAATAACAATTCTCAGATATAATCTATAAATACAAAATCATGGAAACTGAAAACCAATAATAATAGTATGATTTTAAAAAAGTATCTTAAGAATAACTATAAAGGTGGCTAAGAAGGATTATAAGGCAGTTAGGCTCATGGGTATACCTGTATATCTATAGAAGTGAGTGGAGGACATTAATGATTACGTATGGTTTCCTATACTTGCAGTCTCAGTCCTGGTATTAAAGAGCATCAGAATACAATGTAAAAGACAATTCATCAGCCCCAACCTCTACAAATACATTTAAATATTAAAGACATCTTAACACTATTTTTGTCCCTAGTTTATACATACATACATATTTTCCTCTATAAATTCAGTCCATAGGACTAGCGATGTTTCCCAATTACTTTTCTTGACCTTCAATGTCTGTAATTTCTTAAGAAAGTAATGGAGAGTGAACCGTATTTCTTCCTTGGCGAGAATTATTATATACAGTATATAGTGAAAATGGTAACCTACTTGTGTATCATGTCTTATTCAGTTTTGTATCTTTTGGTTCAGTGTTGTATTATTATATTATTGCCATGATAATGCGTCCTTGTCATCCACGGGAAGCTGTTTTTCAATTATTGGTGGCTTTCAGATCTACAAAGCAGTCAGTGTTTGCACTGGAAACAACCACATTTATTCTTTGTCTGTCTGCTGTGCTGGGACACAGAGGACAAATTACATCTGGCATCTAAGACGCAGTGCCAAGACCTGCCATGCTGAAATCCTCCCAGTAAAGGGGCTTTCTGCATCTGGGCCTATACCTGTGCCTAGTCTATACTGTACTGGACCTGCCCTGGGCACATTCACACCTTGCTGTAGTAAGTCACCCATTCTTTCTTTGGCGAGAAGGGTTCATTTGTGTGGTTCAACTCCGCGTGGCCGTTGGCATTTCCGTTCTGGCATTCTTTTTTCAGGTTGAGAGGAGGCTTGCAGGTGTGCCAGTTCCTCAGCACTTTGTTCATCTCATCCTGGGCTCTGATGCCCAGGAGTTTGTCCTGTTCGCTTTCGTTTTTATCGTCGTTGCCGTTGTCCTCGTCGTCGTATTTACAGTTGTGGCCATGGAACTGGCGCATCTCGCCGCTTATGCTCTCAAAGTACTGCTGGATGCACACTTTGGCGAAGCTCTTGGCGTGCTCCGTGCAGGTCTCGTCAAACATTTTGCGCTCAATGTCAATGTAGTGAGACCAGTACTTGGTCTTCAGGAAGGCAGCCTGGGTGAAACAGGGTCGAATTGCCCTCACCATGAAAGCCAGTAAGGTGATCATCAGCAAAAAGATCCAGCCGAAAGCCTGGAAATAGGAGATAGATGTTTTAGAGCACATCTTGGAATAGCAGAAGCGTGAAAACAATTTACAGGCATTTAGAGTTAGAACCTTTAAAGGATGATTAACAGGTCTTTCAGAATTCATTACCAGGGCATTTGCCTGGCTCACTTAAACGATATTATAAACCAAAACAAAATCACATATTTGCTCATTTTTAATTCTGAAAGATCCTTCCCCACCGAATGTGATTTTAAATGAATAAACTACTGTATACCAGAAGAGTGAAATGCATCAGAGCAGAAAGTATCTCTATTTTAAAATTTGTCAAGGGTTTTTGAAAACATGTAATACTCAGTTTAAAAATAAAATTTGACTTTCTTCTTGAAACACAGGCAGCAGACTTATCACTTCATTCATTTAACATGAACGAACGAACAAATGAACGAAATCCCTTTCCCCTCTTCAATATGCATGCAATTCTGTACAGAAACCACCAGGGGGAAATATACTTATTATAAGTGAATCAGATATTTACTTTAGAGAATGATTTTTCTAAAATAAAAACTAGAACCAAAACACTACAAATTGGCTGTTCAAGGCCTGAAATAGGTCTATGTAATGTAAAGGCAGCCAGAATGGACGGCTGGTTCAGTTTAGTCCAGTTCACACCAAATATTGTACAAGTCATATTGTCCTGTGCAAATTGTATTGAACTTCTCTGTCCAGCCAGCGTTTCCTGTTTCCAAAACAAAATGAGATGACTGGACAGTGGAGATGGCAGGGGTGTACTGATTTCATGGGAAATAAGACAAGGATTAGGAATGGGCTCACCAGCTTTGATTCTTGGTATCCAAGTGTGTTTATATTTCTGGATACAAAATAAATATTTCCTTTGTAATCATTGTATCAATATCAGAGACCTTGAACTTTATTCTTGCATGCCATAAACCCCTTAGCCCCAACAATTATGTTGCTACAACAAAAACAAACTACAGTTATTAGGCAAAATCTAAATCTACTGTATACTGAACATCTTAGATTTACATACTGTACTATACATTGTAGGTTCACCAGCAAAGAATAGCTGTCACTGTGTATATCTTGCTTGTACAGTGTATATAACTTACCCACACCAACACAATACACTAACATTTTAGTCTATTATAATGTATTTATTACAATAATAGAATCATTTTACTAAAATTCATAAAAATTCAGATATCTGAGTATATATCTGGAAAAATTCAGATATTTTTCTTGTTTACTGCAGGTGTCAACAGATTCTAAGTATGAATAAGTGAATAGTAGTATAACAGCTCTTCTTGCCTCCAAATTTATAGTTTGGTCTAATGCTAAGCTGACTGATAGCTTTTAACTATTACTATGCTTAATGAAACATTATAAAAAAGCCATTGTTATCTATTCATGTAGTACATTGTGATAGATTAGTGTCATTTTCATTTTTAAATTTAAAAATGAAATATCCCCAAAACTGGATCTGAATTATCAAGGTTTTTGGACCAAAGATCCGCGTTCATTCACATAGCATAGATTTTTTAAACACTTCAAACAACCTTTTTTAAAGATGAGAAAAAAAGTATTTACAGAACTGGTCATTAATTGAAAGTGACTGCAGCAAAGTCTCTCTGTTCTCATATAATATTATATAATAAAGACAAAACGCACCATTCGCATTTCTGCAAAGCCTTGAACTCCAGTTGAACCATGTAAATTATGTACAAATTACATACAGATTTGCATACACAGGATTTCTGTTCCCCATTTATGAACATCTGTGCTTCTGAGCACTTGACTACAGTATTTGCACCCAATTATTTCACAGTAAATGAAATGAACTGTTTGTTTGAACTGTATTTTAACCTTTTTTTGGAAACATGAAACACTGACTGGACAGCAAACAACAGGTTCAATTCTCTTACAAGAGATTCTAAGGGCCACAGGCAATTAGTTTACTATACGCAGTATTATGGCCTTCACTGAGTGGTATTTCGATTTTAAGGCAAAACAAAGCAGCTTGGGTAATCACAGGCAAACTGGGGATTTAAACCACACAAACCAGTTGTTTCCAACTGGGCAATACCAACTCCAGCATGCAATAATGCATGATGATCTTAAAAGATAAAGTCAGATTAGTACTATGTGCATAATGCAGAAGTCAGGAAACTGAATTCTCCTATCTCTTTGCTTTCAGCCATACAGAGAGCAGAGCTGGGATGACAAGTGAGAGGCAGTCCTTCAGCCCCTCTGGTTCGGAATCCCAGGATGTCATCCTGGCGTTTCATGTTGGAAGTCTAGGTATTGAGTTCATCCCCATGTCTGGGTAGACGGTTCCACTAGTGTTTTTTTTATATGGTGACCAAAGTATACAAAGTATTTCAACCAGGCCTAACTAACTAATTCTACATTTCTGTCAATATAGCATCTAACATTTTGTTTTATTTTATGGCTCCTGTGTGTCAACATCTAATACCAAAGTCTTTTTATAAGTCGCCTTTTCTGTGTCTCCTATTTTGTAATTAGTTTATGTTTTTACTACCTACTTGTCCATATTAAATTTCATCTGCCAGGTGTTTTCCCAGTCTTGAATTTCACCAAAATCCTTTTAAATTTAATTAGTTGCTTTTGCAGTGTTTGCTAAATTAGAAAAAAAATCTGCACACTTGATTACTTTACTAAATATATCAAAATCATTTGCATCCATATAAATTAGGAAAAGCAGTGCTCCAAGTACACATCTCTATGATACTCTAATAAATACATCACCCCAATTTGAACATTCACCCCTTATCTGCAATCTGTTTTCTGTTTAGTAACCAAATTACAATCCAAAAGGATGCATTACCCTTTAATAGGAAACTTTATCAGACTTTCTGAAACTCTTACTGTGATTTTAATAATCTAATATAATTGTATTTTATTTAATTTTTACCTTTTGTATTTGGTGCTTGGTTTTATTATTTAAAAATATTAACGTGCCAATGTGAAAGTAAGAAGTAATAAGTAGACAAAAAATGTCTGGATATACATATGAAAATGTAAAATTCAAATGAAGCAAAGATTTTTACAAATTGCACAATGTATTACTAAGTCTGTAGTTATGATTCAGTGTGATATTTTGATCCTCATGTTCTGAAGAAGACATAACTCCTTTAGAACTGGTTCAGAGAATGTTCACAGACCTAAAAGAACGTCCTACGCTGATTGATATACATGATTCAAGTATTAAAACACCCCAAAATATAACTGACAAATACACTAATGGAAAGTGTATTCAGAACTGAGAAGAGAAGGAACTTATTTACAGTGCACAAAAAGCCATGGAACTCTGACTCATCAAAGCCGATGCTCTGACTTCCTTCAAGGAAGCAAAGATGAGATGTTCGGATCAATTAGCTACTACAAGCCAAACAAGTATGATAATCCAAATACAGTAGCTTGTCTGGTTTGTAACCTTTATTAGTGTATGTCCCTGTGCTTTTGTAGCCATACACACAGTTGTCAAGTGGTAAAAGCAGAATCTCCAAATACTGAAGCCACAAATCCCGGACTGGCTCTAATTGCTTTGGTCCATACAGTAGCCACATAGATTTACCACTTTTAGGGGCATCTGTCTGTGTGAGGGTTGCATGACCTCCCTTGTGTTTGTGTAGACTTTCTCAAGCTGTTCGATTTTTTTCCCACCTCCCAAAACATGAAGGTGAGGTTTGATGGGTCACTCTTAAATTGTCCCTTTCCAGAGGGGTTTCAAGGGTATTGGACACTTTGGGAGAGTTGGTCCCTGTTCAGTCAGTACTTGCTTTGGGGTTTAAAAGGGGCCAATGGCCTCCTCTCATGTGTAGCCTTATTGATGTGCTGATTTTATATTGTCCTTAATGCACAGTAAACCATTACTACAGAACAACATGGATTTTATCTGTGTAAATGTAGCAGGATTTGTATACGGTTTCATGGCCTCCTTTTGTTACAAGAGCCTGGACATCAATACAGTTCTCACATTTCAGAATTATTAACTCTTTGGACATGTCTCTCCAAATTACAGGTTCAGACAACAAAATAATGTCATTACTCATTATGTTATTTCCATACATGCTATCATGGAGAAGTGATGTGTTTTAATAACTGTAACTGTGTTATCAAACGAACTGATTTCATAACGTAACCAGGTAATTTGTCTTTCTTTAGGACAAATGCGGACAACTTCAAACTGCATTGCTAAGTAAACATTCCAATAGTTCTCAAACCACAACACGCAATCAGTGTAGTGAAAGTCCATAAGCAGCCAAAGCCCAAGGCAACAATTTTGTGATGCCGTGAAATTTCCAGTTTAATGATTACAAAAACATATTAATTATAAGTGATTTCGAATAACGGTATATTCCTAAATAGTGTGATGAAAAGCTTGGTTTACCTGTGAAATACAGCGAAGATACCTCTCCGCTGCTTCGCGGGAAATCACTGCGCCTCCGTTAAATATCTCCTTACAGGGGATTTTGGCTAGTAATCTTTGGAGCTCGTATTCGGAGAGCCCGTGGTCGCTGACGTTTCCGAATTTTTCTAACTCCAAATTGATGCTAAAAGCACAGAGGAAACTCTTCCCGTCCATCAGAGTCACAGATATCCACACAGCCGGAGCGATTAAGGAGCGCTGAGTCATGGAACAGAACATGTAGCGCAGCACCGCTGGATCTTTTCTCCGCTGCCCCGTCGGCCGCTTCCACTCCTCCGCCAGCATGGACACGTTATTGTTCAACACAAATCCAATTAGAAAAAGTATGATTGGCGGAAGAAGGAGAATCCCAATCCCGTACGCATAGTTGTACTCTGGTAAACAGGGGCAGTTAAACTCAAAAGCTGTGTATAATTGCGCACTGGCCAGTGCCATAATCCCACAGATGCCATTCATAAAAGATTCCTGGTTAGACTGCAAAAACTGGAACATCATACGGAATTTATCCATTTTGTTCGGATTTGTTTTTCTTCAAATGATCGCGAAATATATATATACGTCGGTTACAATAGCTAGCTATGTAAATATATTATATGTGCGTTCCAAAATATATAATATATAATATTTATTATCATATAATATTTTTAGCACCACATTAGAAATTAAGCTTAATAACGTTTCTGGTGATATTTACAAGTCTGAATTTTAGAGGTATATTTGTAAAAACAAAAAAGCTAAGAATTATAATAGTTTTGTTACTTCTTGCTTCCAATCTTAAAATTTTATATATCGGTGCTGTTTCAAAGATTTTAATGCTCTGGTTTCTAAAACTGTATTGATTAAATTGTTCAGGTTTATAATTATTTCCTGTTAAGTACTATTTGGTTTCCCGTAGCTCTGGAAAAAAAACGAGAGATATGAGTCATTCATGGATACATTTCTTTACAGCTTAATAATATTTTACGTACCAGCAGATAACAAATCTCACCTATTTTATGCTTGTCTACCACTCAATAATGAGAGGCACAGCGAAGCAGTGATCCAGATGTTACCTTCGGATCTATCCTTTTATATGACTTCTTTTTTGTAGAATAGTCCTGGCAACCATATAGACTACTTGTAGAAACAATAAACTACTTAGGAAATCCATAATATTTTTATTAATTTGACTTTTGTAAGCCAATTTGTCAAGTGTTCTCTGAGTTCGCTTTGATTCTGTGCAGTTCCAGGTGTCATTCGTTTATTTTTCTTTCCACAAAAATAGGCAAGACATAATGATGATAGATGGCACACCTTCGGAAAACACTTAAAAGCACCTGACCTCGCACATCGCTCCTCCCTCTGAAATCTACAGTACTGTACATTATGTGCTATTTTACCATTCACAAGTCCCCGCGGTTTAGTAAGTGTTCTGATGACAATGTGTGCTGTATGTAGCCTTAGACAGAAAACTAGCGCCCCATACTGTTTTAAATGTATATTTTATCACACGCAATCTAAAATCATCAGGTTGCAGATTACCCTAACAGCTGATAGAAGAGCTACACGTACTGTATGGTTAGAATGCTTCAAAAATATCGTTACTGATTAGAATCAGTACATAGTCATAATTAATAATTATTCTTTATTATCAGGAGACCAAACAAATGAAGGTGTCCGGATTTGCTCCCGAACGAAAGCACATGCATTGTGAGGGACAAAGTGAACGATCAGAGTGAATTATCGTGCAGGTTGGCAGCCATATCAGATTTTTCACAAAATACTGGGGTTTATCAAAAACATTCTGAGAATCTTAATAAAGTGCTCAAAAGATTTTCAAAGATCTGAAAAGTCACACGCACTATTACCTCATGTCAAAGATTAGAATTATTATTACACAGTTCACATCATATTGGAATATTATTATATATTGGGAATGTCAAACAGATCTGTTAGTTTTATGTTATCACAGAGGGTCATTTTATACAGTTTATATTTTATAAAATAATATATTATTCTATTTAAACAATTTTCTTTTGTATTTAGGATGGATAATTCCATTGACTTAAAAGTGTGATTCATCTAGATCTGGGTGACTCACAGGACAGTCTTCCATCTTTTCAATGAAAGAATCTCAGCTTTACCTAATTTTTTTAAACTGGGCGTGCTTGTGGTACATCCTACACAGTTGTTCCTTGGAGTTAGAAATCAGTACTTCAGTTCGAATTGACTGTGGCAATATTTAATCATCCAGCAATTGTTGTGTATACAATGAAACTTGAGCCATACACGCCTGCTGTTCTTTCATTGTTGTGCCTGCTTTACTTTTTCGACAAAACCCATAAATCAGTGTTCCAAAGAGTCTTAGATATCTCCTAATGTATTGATACTGTACATGATGAATATCTAGTACACGTAAGATACATACTGTATGAACTAATTCCATACACTGACTTATACTGTACCATACTCTAGATCAAGACACAACAGATTAAATCCATGACCCAAGCAAAAGACTGTAATTGTACTGTACATGTGTAATTGTAATTGTACATACAGCCACATTGAAAACTAGCATTTGGTGAGCAGATATTCCCATGTTTTTTAATACAAAATGTGTCAGTTTTAGAAAAAAAAATAGTTTTCTTTTTGAGGGTATAAAAAAACCCAACAGGATGGCATTTCACATGTATTTTGAAAATGTTTTACGGATAAGATAAAAATTACCTTTTATTTGAGATATTTATTTGAGCTTTGTGATATTTTCATGCAATTATGTGGTGCTTTTCCTCCAGAAGTATCTCATATTTCATAGAGGTGGAGACTCATCTTGTCAAACAGTACACAGTATCACCCACGCAGGTGGGTATGCACCAGCAGATTTTAGCACACCAGACCAGATGGGCAACTGTCTTCTCAAAGTGACGTTATTTCGTGAAGAAACAAAGCTGTGATATCAGAGGAGAAATATGCCGTGATCACCCACCTGCATTTTAGTTGTATCTACCCAATGTATTTAAACACAATGACAACTCCATTTTGCCTGAATATTGAGTCTACAATTGTATACATTGGAATGTGATGTTTCGTGTCTGTTGAGATTCTTGTGATCTCCGTTTCTAGGACTCTTACTGCATTTAAAATGTGGATTCCTAGCACATGAGCTGTCAAAAGGAATGAAGATTTGTATGCTATCTGTATGTTCTTAAAAGTGAATTAAAACTTTAGCAATGCAGACAATTCATAATTCCTTATTGGATACATAAATATGAGATGGCAAAACGTCATAATAGACCCAGTATTTATGGCAAACTATTTCCATTTATTTTCAGAAAGGTATTTACTTTCTTCCCTTTTCAGCATTGAATAAACTTTTACTGTTCTATTTCAATTTTGTTTTACCACTTGTAAACACAAAATCTATTTTAGTGTGATTTATAGTGTTTTCTATTATAAGCTATAAAAATGTTAATGCTGACAATCATTTTTATAGATTTTAACCAAAAATAGTTCTTCAATACGAACAAATTAATGTATGCCAGTTAATGAGTTTTTACAGTTTATAGTTTGCCAAGGAACGGTACATGAACAATTTTCCCCTGAAGAAAGAATTACTTGTTACCTCTCTGTAGACACTTTTAATGATGAGATATTGAGTTGTTCATTCTAGAAAAAATGCTGGCTCCCTTATTTGCAAACTTGTTGTCTCTCTAGATTGGAGAAGTGGACAGCGAATAAGCTATGCAAAATGAGGTAAGCAAAATCACAGAACATACAAATGAACTCAGTCGAAGCCAAATAAAGTTTGCTCTGCTGAGGCAGACATAAATTTCAGAGAACTGTGATCCTAGAAAGAGATCTTATAAAATAGTGTACGATATGTACAATATAACTGCATAGTTGGACTGAATAGGTTTTGTACACAGATCATCACGAAGTCCTATGATAAGAAGCACTCAGTCACATTACACTGGAAACTAAAAATGTCAATTTTAGAAGAGTTTAGAGCTTTTTGGCTATTATATTACTGTTCTCCCTAAAACACAAAACTATGACAGTACTCAGAGATGCCATGATTTCAAAGATCACAGTGTCCTAAGAAACCATATGAATGCCTGCTGTATCAAATGCTTACTAATCTTATACTGTATCTAACAGTAGTGCTACTGCATTACAAAAGACAACATGGAAACTGCTTCTTTCTCCAGACTATATTAAATCCATGGTAATGAGACCACACATTGTTTCATATTAACCTAACTGTCAGATGGATTTCAGATGCTAATTTTAAAGCTGCTAAAAAAAGCCATCCCATTGAGCTGTAGTACTGACTGACGTGCCTCTACTCCACATCAGGTTTCATTCTTTATTGGATATTAGATGTATGGACGGGACAGGAGCACTGCATGTTTACATGGTGTGACCATCAGCTCCATTAATCCTTTGAAGTGCTGCAGCTTCTTTAAAAATGTACTTGTTGTGACTCTCTGTTATTACTTCGCCTTTCAAGTAGCAGTAGCATTTACTGCTGTCTGCATCAGGCAAGAAGTTCACAGCTTCAACTTCACAACTCTGTCTACACATCTGGCTTTGTGTCCTGTTTGGATCTTTGAAATACTTTTGTGCCATCATCAATATCCTGTTTTTAAGTTTTGCTTTCTGAGAGTATTGCCACACTGGATGGCTAGTCAAGCTGGTGCCACTTTCCTAAGAACCAATTTCCACACCTCCCAAGTACTTCCACAGCCCAGTTTTGAATGCAGAATGTACTGTATTAGCACTACTACATGTACTGAATTGAGTGAATCAGAGTAATGATTAGTCTCTTTACACAGTCCTTTTGGTTTGGAACAATAACAAGTCCAGGTCTTGGCATTAGCTTACAGGAAAATACACATATCTAAAAGCACAAAACTAGACCTCAGAAGTTTGTGCATTTCCCTTGGCATCTTCACAAGTGAGGCCATTCCTGGAGCGGGTGGTGATCTTGGTCACATCCAGCTCAGGTTTGCTGAAGTACCAGGTCTCCAGTACCTTGTTCACCTCCTTTTGCTTTGTGACGCCGTGCAAGTAGTCCTCCTCGTCCTCATCTTTGCTGATGGGACGCGGCGGCAGACCAGCCTGAGCTTCGTCGCTCATGTTTTCGAAGAACTGGATGACGCACTGGCGGGCGAATTCGCGGGCATGCAGGCAGCAGGTCTCGTCGAAGAGTTTCTGCTCCATGTCCAGGTAGTTGCTCCAGTAGCGTGTCTGCAGGAAGGTGGCGTGGTCAAAGCAGGGCTTGATGGTGCGGGCCACTGCCCCCAGAACGATGAGGATGAGCAGTATACTCCAGCCGAAGGCCTGCAGGGAAGAGGACAAGAGAGCTCTCCTCTGCATGAAAGGCGTAACTAAGAAGGAGCAACCAATTCACCCACAGTCACTGGAAGCTTATGCGTGTTGGGGATTATTTTTAACACCAAAAACAAAACAAACATTCTTCTGCACTCCTGAGACTTCTTATTTTTATTCAAGCAAAAAAACAACAAACAATATTATGATTAAATATTTAAATATATAACAGGATGTGAAACAAGTAAAAAAAGAAAATAAACACCAGAATGTTGTTGTCCTAAATGTATTTATGGTACAAACTCATGCTACTACAATGGAGAACTGTGGTAGTGAAGCCTTTATTGAGCTATATTAAAGTTAAGGGTATAAGAAATTCCTATCAGTTCCTAAAGGACATAATGCAAGATACTATCGTTCTTGTTAGAACTGCATGTTTGTATTCCCTAACCATACACATAGTTTGTTTAGGTAATAGAGCAATGTCTTGATTCATGTGAGCTGATAGCTAGTTAAAACAGCAAATTCACAATTGTCAATGGTAAGTATATGATTAACATAAGTGATGGTAATGATAGCATATGGCAAACCTCACACATCTGTAGGACTTAAAGAATATGTTATACACAAGGTGTTTACTACAAAGATGACTTTTAATGGGGACTTCATGACAGACAGCCTGTCAGTTCTTTTATATATAGCAAGTAGAAAAAAAAATTCAGCTCTTCATCTACCTTCTCTTTTCGTAAATACATTTGGCTTTAAACTCTAGAGTAAACTGGGACACGAAGCAGAGCTAAAATCAAATCCATTACACAGACCAAGGAGATTACAGGTGTATTTTTAAAATGTACTGTTGTATGTTATTGAACAGTGTTTCTGCCAAATTGTTCATTAATACTTAATTGTATTTCAAAAGCTTAGTAACTGGAATTGGTCCTCAGCCTTATTTTCACAATGGATGGCAGAAGAAGCATGTCTTTATTTTAACATAGGAAGGACAACTACTTATGTTATATCAATTTCAAATGTGGTTCTGCAACTTAACGCATTTATGGCACTTAAATTTCATAGTGTGAGTCAAGGTAAGATAGCCAATAGCCTCTGTAGGACGGCTAAAGAACTTTGCTCACCTGTGACCAGCAGCGCAGGTAGCGGGACACAGCCTTGCGAAACGTGTTGTCCTGGAAAATAACATCTTCTTTGCACGGCACCTTGGCTAAAATGCGGATGACATCCAGACCTGTGTTGTTGGGCATGCCTGAGAAGTGCTTGGGGTCCACGCTGATGCTAAAGGCACAGACAAAGCATTTCCCATCCAGGAGCGTGACTAGTATCCACACCATGGGGGCAAGCATGGCTCTCTGCATCATGGCCGAAAACATGAACCTGCAAAAGCAGCACATCAACATCTCCCATGATGTCTGGGGTCACAGGCACAGAATGCAGTTTTAGAAATATTACGGATGAATTCAATCAACCTGTTTGAGGGTTCTGTTTTATACCTAGACAGCTGAAAGCTGCAATTCATGGGAAGAAGCAAAGGTGTTTCCAACCTGAATTAAGAACCAGTGCTGTTTGTCAGGAGAACAGTGCAACATGTCTGAAAGGTGGCCAGCGGTTTTAATATTTTTTTAGAAGAGTAGGGGTGATGATGATTTTTTAGGAAGCAGATTTAACTGAAAAGAATGGCTGAAACAAAGCCTTGGAGCTCAGAGGTTGTAATGTGCAATGCATTTATTTCACTGATGTTTTTCATAGAGCCATCCTTATCGGTATCAATTGTATAGAAGTAGCTGTTTTGCTTCCCATTCTGTATTTTTACAAATGTTAGAGAGGAGTTCTTTAGAAAGTAGGATTGGCAATTGGCAGTATTTGTTTCAGAGCACGTTGTGTGATTGGTGCCACCTGAACTTTGAAAATGAGAGAGTACACCATTATCACAAAGAGCTTTAATTGTCATATTAGATCTACTGTATGCTGGCATTACTGGCCATCTCAATTCCTCCTCACTCTTCTACTGTTCAGTCACTAAGAAGTTATGCATGTTTACTGGAGGACCTCCCTTTTAACTGCACTGACAACACATGCAGCCCCAGTAGTGAAAAAGTAGCTTTTAGAATTATTTAAACTAACTTGTAAACACATAGAATAAATATCTGGACTTTCAACAAACCCATTACTTAACAGTCCTGAAAGTTCCCCCCATTTTTAAAAACACACAACACATTGAGGATTACCTTGTTAATCTGAATATTTCCTTTCCATGATGGTGTCATTCTTACATATTAGATTTCATTTATGCTTGATTTTCTGCAGCATATTTTGGTCACAGACCTAGACAAATCATGACTCCCTTTGTACAGTTGAAAAGTAACATAAATACGTAAGGATCTAAAGAAAATACTTAAGATTCAATTTCATCTGTACAGTTAACAGATGAACACACCATATTAGATCATCCCACCCCCCTTCAATTAAAAAAGCAATAACCTACTGTACATTTTTACCATATTAAAGTACACTCTACCATGCATAGGAATAAAAACCAATGCAGCAGAAAATAGATAATTATCATACCATGACTAATGAGTGAAGACAATCCATATTGAAAGACTACAGAGCAAGAGAATGAATCACCTGGGCACATAATGATTATTAATGGTGCCTCAGTTTTTCTTAATTGCCCTGAAAAATGCAAGGGTTTCGAGCCACCAACTGCTGAAAGAGCTTCCCAGGGTGACTCGGACAAGCAAATTATTCTTAAGTGCAAGACTCACTACAGTATTCAAGAACATAAACAAGGTTGTTATTCTTTATACTGTTCTTAAAATCTACTAGATTCTGTCTAATTTAATTAATTGAGATGTTCTTTGTTGAGAGTTTGGTAGAATCTAATCAATGTTTATTTAATGTTGTACTTGAAGGGCAGCACAACCACATGTTAGTTAGGACTGCTGCCTCAGTTCTTGGGTTCAGTTCTAGACTGGGGTGCTTTCAAGTTGTTTATCTGGGTGCTCTAGTCTCTTCCCACCCTCATGCCCTCCCCAATGCAGATTTACATAACCACCTTAATAACTAATGTGTGATATCAATAAGGAATTAAAAGCAGTGGTTAAGGGCAACAGATTCACAGCGGATTAATTGAAACATGTCCATTGATAGGTGCAAAGATTGATTTAAGATTGGGTCAATTGATTTAGGTTATTATAGTCTGTTTCACTTGAACTTTGCCCCTCTGTCATCATATGGCAGGTGACTACAGTAACTAATAAAGAGATGTAACTAGAATTTAGTACATCTCTCCAGTGATAGAGAATAATTCACACCATAAATGATTCATTCTTGTTGTATGAGTTACATAATATGGATGCAACTGAGAAGGAATGAATGGTAAGGCTTCTTGATTCAGAAATAATGTGAAAGATTACAGGTGAAAGTTCTTCCATACTTTTCTGCACCAGAGACATGCAACTCCAGCTTTGGAAGGTCACTGTGCAAGCAGGTCTTACAGGTTTCCAGTACCTAAACCTTTATATACAGTTTCCAGTACCTAAAGAACTGGGCAAATGTGTTCAATTGGTCCAGTATAAGCCACACAATTAGATCAGTTACCATCTTAGGTTAAATGAAACCTTACAGACTCCGCAGTCCTCCAGGAATTCTTGTGCATTTCTACTATAGACATAAACTGAAGCTCAGGGACTTACCAGGCCCCATTTTGAGATTCTAAATAATATAATGATACAAAAAAATAAATGGTAGTCATTTCAATCTTCAACCAGCATCTGCATTATTTCAGAATATTAGATTGTACAGTATGGGTCTATTTTATATACGTATGTACAGAATATACTGTACAGTATAGACTAAAGAACAAATACATCACGATTTGCATCTTTTTTGGTGAAGGGACTTGAATAAAAACTGAAAATGGCGATTTCCTTCTGCATATCCCGAATCAGTAGACTACAGACTCAGCACGTTTATATCACCGCAGACGTGCAGCTTCTCCTACTGTAAAGATCAACGAATCTGCTCCTGTATTTATACAATTCTGAGCGGAGAATGTCGGAAGCAGAGAGATGCAGAGAGATGAGATATCTTACAGTTCGCAAAGTAAAAGGTTGCGCTTACTTGACAATAGCGGGGCTTTTCGACCTCCTGCCGACGGGTCTCGCCCACTCTTCCATCATGACACCTGTATGTCGATTTACTAGGACCCCCAAGAAAAATAGTATTATAGGCGGGACGAACATGACTCCCATTGCGTAGATTTTGTTGTACTGTGGCAGACAGGGGCAGTTGAAGTCGAAGGTGGTGTACAACTTCACACTGACCAAGGCCAGTATAACACAGATTCCATTGGAAATTGATTCCGAATTAGACTGAAAATATTGCAAAACAAGTTTGAGACGATCCATAGGTGTTTCGGCAGTTGAGGATGATACAGTAGAGAATGAGGTTGAAAAGAAATATTACGAGATAAATACTGGTAAATGTCTTCAGAGGCTGTTGCACTCGAGCTCTTTTTTGAGTTTATTATTTTTAGTTCTAGGCTATTTTTCTTGCTTTTTATTATTAAGCTAACACTTTAAGATGCCGAGATATAAAAACTTAATTATTCAGTGTAAAACACGTTAAAATAGAAATATATTATATCCTAGAGTTTGTAAAGAAACACTTTTAAAAAAATCTAGCTGGGTTTTGATGTTACTGTACCGTAAACGGAGACTTCTTCAGTACAATGTCAGCTTAACGTTCGAACAACAGGTTCCTCTGAAAAGGGTTCGTCGGCAGAATTGTGACGGATAGGTTTGCGCAATTAACCTCAATTACTAGTCTTTTCTGATTTTATTTCAAATTAAGCTTTAACGAGGACTTCCGAAGTGTCAATGCACCAGACAAATCTCAGCTAAAGCGCACCAGCTGTGTGAAGCGCCACCCAAATTCCTCCCATTCACTGGATTACCTGCTGCTCAAAAAAGCATATCAATACAAGGATCAACAAACTGAGATTTCCATTTCATTGTGAAGTTCACTCTTCCTGAACTCAGTCGGATACATTTTGCACGCCTTTGTCTGGAAAGTGCAATGTCATCTTGCGCGTTTCAAACAAAACGAGCCTGTGATAAATGCTAACGTCCTTTTGATCAGGAAGTGTCATATAAAAGGTAGGATTTCTGTCAATAAATCCAATGCGATTTGTGCATATAATGTTATAAACGCATTACTCTGCACCGTTACTCATTATTCTTCTGAGCAAATAAAAAGTTACGCAAACACTAAAACGTTCTGTAAATTGAACTGAAAAGTAGAACTTTTAAACTTGTTTTGTAACATGAATTCTGGAGATAGGTTTGATTAGACAATATGTCAAACAATAAAGAGTAACAGCTAAAAAAGCATACACTTTATACTGTAAAGTAAACCTTGTACCATCTCATTTTCTCTCGTATATTCTCATTTCACCTTTCGAGAGAAATAGGGAAAAAACTGGAAATAAGAAGTGGATATTTGCATATTTAAAACGAAAATATTTAAAAGTCAAAATGAATAGATTTGTGATCATATTCACATATTATTTTTTTGCGGTACTGGCTTATAATAGTTGTATTGAACTGTGATATTAACATAGAGCTATGGGTGCAGGTGAAATTTTCTTGTGTGCTGTGATCAAAGGCGCACATTCTGTTGAAAGAATAAAATAACGATTCCCCCTTGTGGTTAAAAAGAAAAAAGCAGGCAGAAAAGTGCTGTATTATCAAGATAGGACTCGAAGGGCAAAACCATTGTTAAAGGCCGAAGGATCTCATTACACACTAGAATTTAAAAATTAGGAAAATAAATGAAACGGACTACTTTACTGGTACTAATTACATACTGAAAGTCATCTACTAACTCCTACAGTATATTAAAGATCTTATCTGTACCCGACTGTTCGCCGGTTGAAACGAGATTTCAGTCTTTAATGAAAAGCTGCGATTCTTTTTTTTTTCTTGTTGGCCCTTTTGGTTAATATGGAGGAAGAGTAGAATAATTCCTTTACAGGTAGAGATGCTGAGAAGTACTCCACCTGACCTTCTATACAAAATGTTTCTTTTTGTGGTCAAGTGCTGCATTTTTTAATAAAGCAGTTGAAAAACGCCAAATAATCCTTTAACATTATTTTTCAATAATGGCTTTATTGACTTTTTAATATTGAGGCAAACAAGTTGATATAAATATTAAAAGACCAAACAAAAATAATAAAAAACATATAGTTTGTTTTTATTTAAGTTATGTTCACTGTATCTCAATTAGCACATGCAAATTCCATCTCAGGAAAATACCATTTTCAATTAGCTATACTTAATACATGGCTATCCTAGTGACTTCCCCAAGCATAATGGTTTCGCCAAACATAGCACGGTTTTATTTCCCGTGAAGTCCTCTTTTTTCTTGCACGGTACCTTTTATGTGTTGTGAGATGAAGTGACTTTCATTTGACCTTGTGAAAACCGTTATTCAACCGCGTAAGTGCACGTACTGTATTGTACTATTTTTGCGGCGCGCTATTTTATGAGATAATAAGGTATTGTGTGTTGAGCGACTGCTGCTTTGAGATCTACCCGGACTTCCCTGCCGCCTGAACCGGTAGAAACACCCAGCCCCTTCCCATGTGCGTTAACAATGTCATAGATTCTGTAACCCCAATGCTCAAGCACTTACAAGCACTGGACACAAGGGTAGCGGTAACAGACGAAAGATGGATGTTACTGTTAACATGTTTTCGAGTAAAAGGATGTTTTGAAGCGATCAAGTTTATTTGCAAAACAACGTACGACCTTTTAAGGAAAGTCCCCAGCGGTTATTAGGGTGTCTTTACTGCTAGCGTAAGCTCTTGGTGAGATGGGAGGAAAAAGTTTTTCATCAGAGGGCATAAAACGTTCAGGAAATGAGTAAAAACCAACCCGCGGAGACACGAGTAAGAGGAAGGAACAGAAAGTAAGGAAGAAGCTGCTGCTTTATTTGGGTACGGGCTTTTGTATCATTTAAATGTTGTTTTCATCACTCATCTTTGTCGGTTGAATAATATCGAGGAAAATGCACTTTTTTATTTGGATTTTATATGTGAGCGAGTGTGCTATATATTCACAGGTTAGTATATTAACAAAATATTCTTATTTCCGGTAATTTTTAGTTCTGTTAATATGGGTGAAACTGGATACATGCTGAAAGACCGGTACCGCTATAACCTGGAGGAGAATCGGATGCTTTAAACGCCCGTACAGTGACATACGTGCAAAATCGCAGATTCCTCGTCGATTCACGAGTTACCGCCTTTTCATTTTGGAGGAATTAAGCATTTTAACACGTGTTGGTATCCGTAACTCCCATTTCCTATTAGTAAAGAGCCGTTTTTTTCCCCTGAGAGATTGTCTTGTTCCAGATGACTTTCCTAAAACGGATAGTCACAATAGGTGCTCAGCACACACTTGCTTCTGTCTTCACAATGTCAGGAAGCTAGCGATGGCTTAACCGTTTAATATCGTTGTAAATAGTAAAACCCCCAATTACAAATGACATGTTAGATTTCATAACATATTGAAGAAAACGCCACAAATACAGTCTGATGCAAAAGAGTCATTCTGATATTTACCCAGGGGTAACTGCATGGCGTTTTGTGTCTTTTTAATCGTTTTAATATGGTTGGCGTGTCGTGCTTCAAAATGGTTTATATGACGTTTTACCTTAGCTCTAGTTCATACGCACGCTTTACTTTGCGATTATTATTTATCACACACTTACTCCTTTTTGTAGAAGAAAATATTTGGTAAAAATAGAATTATTGCTGTTTTGTTGGTTTGTTTATTTTTTAGTTAACCGTTTCTTTGAGATTATGGAAGGCTGTCCGCTTTTGATGAAACCAAATTGAGTTTCATTTCTGTTTTGGGCGTTCCAATAATTGCGCTGTTAAACTACAAACAATATTTCCACTGATATGGTATATTGCAAAGTGCAGAATCGTGCATGTTCAAGTTGCGATCGAACAAGCTTCCAAGGAGACTTGGATTTTGGAAATATAGAAGTCTTACTTAAGATGAGTTGTAAAACAGAAATACCTCCAGTGCTCAATTTTCCATATCCTGGCCACTTTTACTGTGTTGCCTGAGAACAGCTGAATGACATCACAGTCATGGGAAAAAAGCATGCCCTGCAAAAGCTATGCAGTCACTGCCAAGGACATTTGACCTGCTTAATTATATTTCTTTTGGATTCCAAGGGTTTCTGACCTTATGTCCAATGAGAGTCTGCAGCGTCATACTGTATATAGAAACCTTGGCAACCATGTAGGACCCGAGAGAGCAGCCTTAATTTGTTTGTTTTGAGTTTGGCTGACCAGAGCAATTGCTGTGAAGCCTGTGAGCCTCTCAGAGGGGAAATAAGAAGAGGTTGGTAAGGACTGAATGATTGAATGTGGACTTGAACTTTATGCGTATACATTCAACAGTTTTCTGTGAATCAGTTGCAACATTGGTCAATTTGCAGTATTTTATATAAATTAGACAAGTTTGTGTTCACAGATATACAGTATGATGTATAAATCCAGTTTATAAACATCAACACAAGCTTTAAAATTCCCATTTTCACTTTTAATTGCCACTGCTTAATTAGGTAAAAGAGTGTCTTCATGCAATTTCCTTCCTCTCCAAGAAATTGAAAGAGTCCAGCCCAACACTGAAATAAGACCAGTAAAAAAGCAACAGCAAATTGCTTAATATAATTTTCAAAGATTACTAAAGTTTGTATCCAGGATCTACATTCCCACAAAAGTTAATTAACTTTGTTAATTAACTTTTCTCATACACAAGTTGAGGTGATGAGAAAGTGTTGACTGTAAAAGACTATACTATCTATGTCTAGATTGTACTGTATCTAGAAAGAAAAGAAGAAAATTGCTGTTGACAGATAATATATGTACAGACAGCTGCTGTGTATACTGTCAAATGCTTGTGTAATGTCTTAGTCATAATAGAGAAATAGAGTTGTCATAAGGAAGAATAATAGAAAATGGTTTCTATTATTTTTCCTTCAGACAACTCTATTGTTTGTTGCATTGTTGTAATGAATAATAATGTCAGCTGAGCATTATATCAAAATGTGCTTCTTTATAAAATATTCAAGCATAGAGTACATTTAATTAGTAGATTAGACAGAAAATTGACACATGGAAACCACGTACAATACATCAAGATAAATCTTTGTGTAATTACTGTTACATTTAGTAAGTGTAGGAAATGTTATTTATCAGTCTTTTCAGAATAGATTATGCTTTGTTTGTGTACTCACAATTTTGAAAGCTTTTAATTGCCTTTAAATGAAATGATCATTATAAAGCTGATAAATTGACCCACTATTGCAAAATCAGTCTAGCAGGTATTTTCTGCTTCTACACAATGTCTCTAACCTGGTATTCACATCTGTTAAGCACATTAAGTATTCTGTAACTATATTAAATAAATCACATTTCAATAAGATCTGCAACACCTTTAGAAGTTGCTCTAATATTAAACATTTAATCATTGTGTAATGTGCATCATAAGTCAGGGTGTACTTGGTGTAGCAGGCCTGAAATAGCAGTTCAGGAACTAGCTAGAAAAGGTTATCTGACTTCCTTATAGAGTCTGTACTGAGACCAGAGGGTTGTGTAACTTTGTAAGCGTTCTATAAATAATGTGGGGCTTGAGCTTCTGTTTAAATGTTTTAGATAAAATCTCTGCTGCCTTAACATGTAAGGCAGCACATTTATGGATGTGGAATCAAATGGTATGGAAGTTAAGGAGACAAGCTACTACCTACAGGGTAATCAATTAATTAGTTTATTCTCAGTGATCTTTTATGTCTTTCTGATTAAATGGTAACGTGTGAAACACATCTTATCTGGAAATGTTTCTGAAAACATCTTAACTTCCTAAATGAAACCTCCAAGTTCATACTTTAATTTCTACTTAACGTTGTGCTTGCACAATATTATCTGTGGTTCAGAACATTCACATACTGTAGTGTTGTACAGTACATCTTGGATCTCCAGGTTATCTGCATTAAACATTGAAAACGTTCCTTTACTCTCTGACTTAGCATTTTCAATTTGGTTTGCACTTACTTAACTATAGGTGCACTAAAAGTTATTAACAGCCTGTGTAAGCAGAATGTGCAAAAATACAAAAATGTTTCTAATCAGTGTTGAGCAGTTATGTGATACTGGAAACATCTGTAGCCTGTACAATTACAGTTTGAGACCTGTCTGATTAATGGGGATTTGTTAAACCTTGAATTTTCTTGTTGTAAATGAGGTACAGTGCACACAGTTTTTAACTTTACCTCCGCTGGTCAACTAATAATTCATTTTCCAGACCTAAACCTACAAGAACAATTCCAGGGAATTTTAAGAGACAAAATGCCGAATGAGTCTCTAGTGTCTATAAAAAAACACACTGTGATAAGTGCCTTAAGATAAGCGCTTTTGGTAACATAAGCAGAGAGACAGGAGCTGAGCTACGCAGAGGAGCATGAGCAGTTACCAATCTCGCATCCAAAAGAGTGACATGCATTTTTAGTGCATTGCAAGTGTGACAAAGTACACTGCACAGAAAAGAAAGAATACTACAAAATGTAGAAAAGGATATGCAACAGGAAAGGTGTAGGCCTGGCCGATATTCATTTCCCCTGTAAGTTGCACCCTCATGGTGCATCAAGTTTGAGTTGAAAGATCAGGCACAAACCCTTCAGAACACTTGAAAACCCAGCCGTTTGCAATGAAAAATGAGAATAGGTTTATTTATAAACTCTAAAGTGACACAATTGTAAATCCTATGGGTCTTCTATGAGATTTGCTTTTCTTTGAATTCCCTAAGGGAAAGAAATCAGCAAGTTAATCAGGCTCAGTTTTTAGCTGTTACTGCTTCCTCTTTAAAATTCATGTGACAATTTCAATATGTTCCAAACAGTCCAAGGAATGACATTTTGTACACAAACCTGTACTACCATCATGTAGATATATAAAGCCTATTGTATAAATGCAGAAGTACTGAGCTTGAAGGGACAGTCATCACAGGCAAGCATGACTTCATCCCCCAGGACATTGAGAAAACAACTGAGCTGTTGTGCTGCTTTTTTTCCCCCTTTTTAGAAATCAAGGTATCTATCACAGAAACATGATTCAACACAAGGTGAGAGCTCTGGCAGCCTGTAGTTGCAAGATAGAGAAACAAAGGTTTGGGTTTGCAGTTTGAGCACTGGACCCATGGTAATGGAGTCTCTGTACTCCACTGAGATAAACAGGAAAAGCCCTCAGAGAGTTAGGGCTGGGGCTGGATTCTTAGATATCACGATTACACACCCATCTGGCAGGCTCAGTCCTTTCCTTCAGCTCGCTGCAGTGTCCTTATTGAGGTATGCTGCAGGGATGACTTTCTAAACTGTTCAAGCTAAATTAAAGCAGTTCATTGTCTTCTTTAGCGCTATAACTCTAAAGAAGGCCGGGCCATCTTGTCTTGTGATTCAAGCACAGGATCAGTATGGAAAACTGTGTTATGTGTTTTCTTTGGTACTTTTACCTCTGCTGTGTGATTCTGGCTTATGAAGTGGCTCATTTAAACCTCATTCTGTCATCATTTCCTTTGGCTGTTTTCATTTCTTCAGTTTTCTTACCTCTAATTCTGTAAGCATGTCCTAAATCTGGTGTTATCTACTGTACCTGCAGGGGGAAGTTGGCTAAAAAGCAGACTTGACTGTACTCTTTGTTTACTGAAAATAACTTTTTTTGACAACATGAGTTTGTTTGGCTTGCCTCTTGTATACCTTTTTGTATTTTCTGTTCACAAAGCACAGGAGTACATTTCAGAAGTAAATAAAGATAGTTTTTTTAACAGTAGCTGCAGTTTTTACAAGAAAACCTTAAGAACCAAGGAGATGTTACTGTATCCGAGGTTGGATTCATATTTCACTTGGATTTTAAGCAGGTCTATGAATTGTTTTGGTTGTTTTTGAGAGTTTTCTTCTTGGGTGTTGAAACTCAGGTGACACTTATTAAGACATGTATTGGACATACGTCTCAACAAAAAAAAATAACTAGGCACGTGAACTTCGCATCTCTTCACAACGTGAAACCACAGTATTATATTGACTGTACATAATTTTTTTCATAGAAGCTATGCAACTGTCTATGTTAAAAGAAGTGAAGTTTCACTTAAATTGAGTTCTGTACTGAATTGCATAAACAACCTGTCACGAAGCGTTTTTAGGACCCTATGCAGACGGCAAAATCCGTAGGGGAGTGAGACTAACCAAGGAAAAAAGGACTAGGATCGGGGCTGGACGAACAGGGGGGCGTGGCCAAGGTGCGCTGGTGCTCGGGGGGCGTGGCCAAGGTAAACAAGTCTGAAGGGAGTCCGTAAGAAAATCCAGAGAATGCTAATGTCCAGAGCCGGGTGATCCATCCTTGACAGACAAGACAGGAGTTAAAAACCGGAGCGGGATCCGGCGAAGGGTGGGGGGGATAAAAAGGGGTAACAGGGCCAGGCGCTCCAAGCCCCAGACCCAGATGGTCAAGAAGCCGTTGCGAAGCCTATGTTGCCGAGCCTCTTCTGGACTCGCTGGTAAGGGGTGCTTCCGGGTGTCCATCTTCCATAGCTGAGCCTGGAATGGTGGGAGTGTCTGGCTTTTAAAGGGGAGACTGGAACCAGAGGCAGGTTCAGGAAATCTGAGGTAAACTAGGAAGGGCCGGAGCGTCCTTAAGAGGAGGGGTTTACGATCGTGACACAACCTAATTTAGCTAGAAGAGGAATTCATAGTTAATCAAAAGCTGGTAAGATTCCCTGAATAAGAGTGAAATATGCAAACTGATTCATTTTAAAGCACTTTCCATCACATTTTATTATCAGAAAACTATTCTCGGTATTTTCTTAGCGAAAGTCATTCCCTGAAGAGCAGTGATACTGCTTGACATAAATCTTGGTTTGGAGGAGCTCATGCTAAATAACATTCTTAACAGCACTGCCCCGAAACTCATCCTTAATCTCAGCATTGTGAATAGAATACAGGTGCAGAATCTATGTCTTTAGGAGATGTGAGAGTTTTTATACTTCCCCATGTTTTGTAATGCATAGCATAGCATAGCAGTTTCAAACTGTGTGATTTTGAACACAACATATTTGGTTTATGATAAATCCCTTCAGAAAATAAGTAATTGCTGCAAAATTGCATACTCTTTTGAAATAACTCTAGCACGGGGTTTAAAAAAAAACATGCTAGCATACAGTTGTACATCTGGTTTACCAGAAGTTGGGTAGCAGCAGTTCCTGGTAGAAATGCAGAGTGCACTGCACTGTAGCTCAGTCTCAGAGGCATGGTGCAGGACGTTTGATAAGGCTTTTGAGGGATGGTTGCGGTAAATGACAAAAATAGGTTTGTTAAAAATCTACTGATGATTTAAACTTGTTTTTGTTTGTTTTACAGAGAGATTAAACAGTATGCAGGGAACTGTTGTCCGGGTATGCGTGGTGGTGGCAGCCGCCATCCTCAACCACCCCCTGTTGTTCCCGAGAGAGAACACCACCATCCCGGAGCGGGATGACCAGGTCATCGCCCGCATGCGGGAACACGAGGAGAAGCTGCTAGCCGAGAAGGCGCGACTGGAGCGGGAGGCCTCACAGGTGGAGCAGGGGGTGCAGCCGAGCCCGGATGTCGAGGAGAGCTCTAGCTGGGACCTTTGGAGCGCTCTGTCCATGATCGTCTTCCTCATGATTGAGATCTGGAGACAAGATTACCATGACACCACAGCTCAGGATCCCACTTATGAGGAGGAGGACAGTTTGCCTCTTGGGAATGTCTCTCTGAAGATCCCTCTTCCGGACAAAGCTGTCCTGAGCTGCTTTTACGAGAGGTGCATCCGCATCTCGGCCAACGAGACTTGGAGAGTGCAGGACTTTGTGGAGGGTTTTGCGGACGACCTCCTGGAAGCTTTACGGAGTGTTTGCAACAGGGATGCGGACATGGAGGTTGAGGACTGCATTGGTGTGGGCAGCATGTATGAAAACTGGAGGGTGAGCAAACCTCTGATCTGCGATCTCATTGTCCCATTTGCCGCTCCAGATCCATACTGCTTCACGTTTCAGCTCTGGTGCAACTCCCAGAATGACATTCCCCCCGACAGACAGGGCTACGGCCGAATCAAAGTTGTGAGAGCTAACGAAGATGGACCTGGCTGCGTGTGTGGAAAGACGGACCTTGGTGAGGACATGCTGTGCCTGCTGCACAGCAAAAACGAGAGGCCCAAAGTCAGTGATGCCATGGATGACTTGCTGTGCTCCAAAAACACGCCTTACCTGGCCAAAGACCAGGTCATGAAGTGGTTCCTGATATCCATGACCAAGGCATGGAACTGCATCTCCCATAAGTATGATTTTGAGCTCATGTTCCGTAACCTTGATTCTCCAGGAGCCCTGAAGGTAAAATTCAGATCAGGAAAGACCATCATCTTCAACATCACTCCTGTCGTTCAGTTCGAGGATACAGATGCTTATTTTGTCTCGCACTTTGCCTTTAATAACGACAACCCTTCAGATATCTTCTGGCCCCTTTCCTTTGCTGTCTATGAGAAAAACCTGATGAAAGTTCTAGTCAAGAGACTGCCAGAGAGTTCTTGCCATATCTGCTGCCTTCAGATTATTTCCTTCTTGCACAAGAAGCAAACGAGCCTGACTGGTGAAAGTGCCCTTACTAACTACCACTTGAAGACGGCTCTGCTGCACTTGCTTCTGAGCAAACCTTCTTCAGACTGGCGTGCTGAATACCTGGAGAAGAGGCTACGAGACGTTCTTAGGTTCTTGGAGAAGTGCCTTCAGGAGAAGAAGCTGTATCACGTTCTAATTGGGAACAAGCAAGTTCCGAAGCACATTAACTTTCCACCGGTATTCCAAGCTGCGGAACCTCTGAATCTGTTCCGCCCCCTTGTGCTGCAGCGGGATCTTTATGCCAAAACGGTGGAGCACTTTCAGGAAATGCTCAAAAATGCCCCTGTGCTGATACAGGAGTACACCCCACTCTTTCCAAACGGGAGTGTACATTCTTCCCTGAACACAAGTTTCTAGTCTTCAGCATCACATTGACTTTAACCATGGAGCACAGATTGAAGAGACAAACCTACTGTTACAAACACTTTTGAAGGAATGCTTATTACAAACTTGGCTTTTCATTTCTACTCCCCAGTTGTGTTGATACATGTCATGTCTTGAGAACACATATTTTCACAACCCTTTTTTTAAAATGGGGACCAAAAACCAACTTTATACACGCTGCTGGGTTTTCCAAGGATTTTCTGTGAAAAATGATTACAAACTAACTAAAACCAACATTGTAAAAGTATAAAAAATACAACACGTATTGAAATCATTACAGGACATTTGAAAAGAAAATCAGGAAGCAAACCCACCAACAAAGTTTAAATAACACATCAGATGGTAACTAGTAGTTACTAATAGTGTTGTTTTATTTTTTAAATAACAACACCAGGTTTATTATTTCATTTGTGCAAAAAAAATGCTGTTTGCATTGTTGGGAATTTGAAAGGTGAAGTTAAAAATGACCTCTGAAATTAGAAGGGAATTTCAGGCAAAAGCTATCTTTTTGGCTGAAAGAAAATATTTCTTACAGGTTTCTAATGGAATTCTAACATTTTGCCAAGTATTACTAGTTTAGGTATAGAACGTGAGCCTGTTGTTAAATTGTAACAGTGATCTTTGAATTCATATGAATTCTGCATCAGATTCAGATCAGATCTTTTTTTCAACATACAGAAGACGGTTGAGCTGCATTCACATAAAGAGTGTGGCAAAAGCAAAGCGATAAGGAGAAGGAAGCTCATTGGTATTCACCATTCCAGGATCTCAAATTGATATTTAAATAATACTGAATTGAAACTTTAAGTGCATTCTAGTTATCTTATTACAGATGACCCAAGGAATCTTGCTTAATGAATTAAAACCATTGATAGAAAAAAAAACATACTAGCTTGATTTGAAATGTCTGTAAATAACACTTAGTATTAGCACAGTCACATGGACATTAAATGAAATGTACATTTTCAGTCTTCTATCCCAGACAAGGACAGATATAAAGCCATGAGGATGATTTCTGAATAAATAATATTACATTTCTTCAGTTTGCTGTTTGCCAAAATGTAGCCTTGTTTCATAAACTAGACAAAAAATAGTGTTTTAAACCTTTCATCCATAACACAACTTTATTAGAAAGAAGTACCTTAAATATACACTGTACAGCTATCATGTACTTGTTGGAAGAAAGAAAAGCCCAAGGGCACTCTGTGTAAATATAACTAATGGAAACAGACCTTGTATCATCTGTTCTAAGAGTGTTCAGGTCCACATCCATCTGACTCATATTTTGCATCCTGACGTCTTTCATTACGCATTTTAAAGCACACAGATTTAAGATGAAGAATAATGGTCCAGAAAGAGGTGCAGAAACTAAATGCCTCATGGCCATGCTTAATGATTAAAAGCCAATATGTGAACATTAGGCATTTATTAGTAACAAAACATTTATTTTTGTGTAAAATATTAATTGATAACCCCACATCAGACCCTTCAGTGATGTACTAGGATGGAATTCTCTTTGCACTGAGAGTATGTATTTTCTAAGCTTTGCTTCAGAAGGGACTACATGCCAGTTACTTTAATGAGTAAATCTAACTGGTAAGGCGCTTTATACTTGCTAATGTGTATAACCTTAGAAAATCTAAAAAAATGTTAGCTTTCTTTTTTAGAGCTTGAGTAAAGAAAAATATTTTGTACATTTTATATTTGTATAGAATGGTTATGAATCAATATTTAAGTATTTAAGCACTGTAAATGGTCATTTGTATAGTGTAAGTGGGATGAAAGGCCTTTACATGATTTCTGTTTTTTTTATGATTTTGCTTTTATTGTTTTCACTGTTTTTCATGTTTTCTGTGTTTAGTGTTCACTGGCCGTACACAGGTAAAAAAATACTTGTGAACCAATTGCATACAATCGTGTTCATTCATCCAAGGTTCTATTTTATAATTAAAAAGTAAAAACAAGCAGTTAATTTAAACTGGTGGTCTTCTGTGTCACTTTAGAAAAGGACAATGGCACTTTCATTCCATTTACATTCTAATATTGTATAATTAACTGGACAGTGTTTGTTTTTACAAGAGGACAATTCCCTGAAATAATAGGGAAGATCCCAAACCAAATAAATCATGAAAAATATATTTCTGTAAATGTGATCTGCCTTGGATATTATAATATGACCAAGCTCATATTATAATAATAATAATAATAATAATAATAATAATAATATTATAATATGAGCTTGGTCAAAAGTCTTCCCTGCAAGTAGATATCATTTCTAGAAAGGCTGTGACAATTTTAACTTTTCCTGTATGCTTTTTTTCTAAACCTTGTGCACTGTGTGTAACATTTTTTAGTATTTTGTTCTCATGTAACCATGATATACTGTACTTTGCTGGCATAGCGTTATTCTCTTGAGAAAGGTTAGTGTCTGATCAGTACCTTGTTATCTAAAAGGTACTTTGAGCTGTCAGATAGATCTTTGACAGGAGAAGGGGGCTTTAATGTTTCTCTTGTGGGAATGTTAATGTAATGTTCTCTTGTGAAGACTGCTGTCTTCATAGCAATTAACATCATTTTGGTGATTTCCCTCCTTGCAGTGCACCATCAGTTCCTAGTTTTTCTGTGCACTGCATTTGCTTCAGAAATGGGAGGTAATAGAGGATGAAATTTTAGAGATTCTATAGTTAAAGCACACATTTGGGCTTGTTTTCATAAGTGACAAGCTCATTGTAGTCTTCAGAATATGGACTATAGAAAAACTGTAATGTATTTATCTACAGTGTACAGGTATTGTACCGGAAGATGGTGAGACAATTATCATTGTTGTCTCAAATCTTTGGGTCCTGGGTTATTGTCTGTGTGGAGCTTGCAAGTTTTCCATGTGTCCATGTGAGTTTTTTTCCAGGTACTCAGTTTCCCACCCCTTCTCTGTTTGAACATGCATTGTTTTCATGTTGCTTTCAGTTTGAGAACAATGACATAAAGGCACATAGTACCTAAAAGCTGTGCTGTAACTCTGTGACACCGATAGTCTTCACAAAAATGGTGTGTACAGTAATAGCAGCCAGAAACATCTGAAATGGGAATGTGTAAACATAAAAAAATACTTTGTGGAACTGTTTTTTATGCTGCACCTCATTTAGAAAATGAAAAATAGAATTTCTGAAATAGTGTATTCTGTAATTCTGTGAGTTTGCAGGTGTCATCCTAAAGTGGAGACTGTGAGGTCCTGACTACTTGGCTATTAAAGATTATGAGATTATGGCTATTGACCCTGCATTAGTCCTGCTGTCCTGGTTAAATTCCACTTAGCAATTGACTGGAGTGCAATGAAAAACACTGTATAAATGCAATTAAGTGTATGTATTAAAAACAAGTGCAGTAACAACAAATCCATATGGTGCCCGTTGTATTCAAGTACCTGTATTAGAAAATGGTCATTTATTCAGTACAGCAGTCTTTTTCTAAATCCATTTCCCGAAAGATAAAACCCCACTTGTAGTCATCAGTTTGCGTATTTCCAGGTACAGTGTTATAAGTTCCATGGCTTTCCTCTTGTAGATATCTGTTTTTCATTTTTCCCACCTAGGAACCTGATGTGTGATTTGAAATGTGAAAGAACTTTGTACTTATACGGAATGTTTTAAACTTGCCAAAATAAAAAGATATTTTAAAGTATAACAACAGTTACTGTACATGTAAGTGTGGTGATTTTGACACAATGTAAAAAGTCCAAGGATTTTTTTTATATTTCATACAGCTAGTATTTGGCAATGTATAACAACAGTACTGCAGGTGGTTTTTCAACAAAACAATACTATTTCATAATCAGTTTTTATTTCTTATACATTCAGGCTAGGATACTAGAACTGTACCATAATTGAAATTATAACATTAATGTAACTGTGTTTCCATCTAAAAAGAAAAAGAACAGGAAATTACATCATTAGGCACTTCTACTTTAACTGCCACCTGTTTGGGAGCCTCCATTGCTCAAGATCCCTTCTTGCAGTGCCCTGGTTAAAAATAAATTAGAAATAAATCACATCACTGAACCTTACCAAGGTATTTTAAGATGACCAGATATTCCACCATACAGTGCAGTCCATATGTATTTGGACAGTGGCACCATTTTTGCTGTTTTGGCTCTGTACTCCAGCACATTGGATTTTAAACGAAACAATGACTATGAGGTGCAGAATGTCAGCTTTACTTCGAGGGTATTTACATCTATATTGGGTGAACCATATAGGAATCACAGCCCTTCTTATACATAGTCCTCCCATTTAAGGGGACCAAAAGTAATTCGACACATTAACATAATCTTACATAAAATTGTCATGCTATACATAAAATTGTGATTTTTAGTACTTCATTGTAATTTAATACTGCCTGAAGTCTGCGATCCATAGACGACACCAGACTGGGTATCTTCCCTTGTGATGCTCTGCCAGGCCTGTAATGCAGCCATTTTCAGTTGCTGTTTGTGTTGGGGGCTTTTTGTCTTCAGTCTTGTCTTCAGTGAGTGAAATACTTCAGTTTAGAAACCTCTGATTGCATCATTGTTTTAATTCTCAATGGATACTACCCTTCTGGTCCAGTTGGAAATACAGTTACAGCCAGTTTCCTTTCAGACTGTCACTCATGGAAGGAAGCATTTCTATTTTTTTTTTTTAGGACTAGGACATCTTGTTGAAATTTGTTTGTAAAATTCTTTCCTAGCTTCTAAAACTAGATACCTGTTGTTTGCATACAATTCCTGTAGATTTTTTTAAACAATTGTGTATACATATCCCGTGCATGATAATTTCAACTTTCTGACTCATGAAACATGAAACTTGAGCATTCTTGAACCTTGAGCATTTAGTGTAATAAAAAAACATTTGAAAAACGCATTCAATATCCTAACAGTATATTGAAAGGTGTAGGTAAATATCCTGGAGAGTAAAAACTGGAAGGATGTTCAGATTTAAATAATATCTATAGAAAATCAATAAAGTTAAATCCATTTAAATTCAAACCAACAAAAACTTAGAGGCCTGCTTCTCAAATCAAAAAATTCTTTAGTAAGTTGAGGAAATGAAACAAATAGCAAGGCCTTTATAAGGACTTTATTTCACCAAATTCCCAAAACAAACAATCAAAGAACTTACTCTGCAGTGTATCAAACTTACTCAAATGATGCAGAAAAAAATCACCCATAAGACTAACAAAAGAGATCATTTCTATAGACTGTTTGCACACGTTCCTCAAGTTATCACGTGTCATTTGATTTGCCCATGTTTTAAAGTATCATATACATTTCCCACAGATTTAAAATTTGCCAGCAGTATGGTATATTTTTCAGGTTAGGGTTAATTTAATATGTAGAGGGTTTGTTAGTTCCAAAATACCAAATATAGTTTCATCCATGACCTTGTATTCCTTTATCACAACTCTATGAACCACCTGAAAATGTATACATTCAAATGATTTAAAGAGGAAATAAACTTCATAGTCCTGCACAGGTAAACGGGTAAATTGATGGTTTACAATGAAAAAAGTATGCCTCCACAAGACATCTCTTTTAACCAACTGACACATAAAATATTGACAAAGCTGGTATTTACGCAGAAAATATTAAAGCTGGAAAGGCTGGGAAGAAAGCTGGTGTTCAAGCGGTATTTCACTTCCCTACAGCCCATAATCGTAATTGGGTTTCCCTTCGGTGTAAGTCTTGTAAAAACCCCTGCAGGTCTCCGTGTCAGTTGAGGCAGCCTTCACTGCTGGATCTTCCATCATTCGCTCTGTCCAGCTCGTCAGCTCCGGGCTGCTATCGAGACAGCTGAAGGAAAAAGAACATCATTAAGCAAGAAACAGTCCTGAGACTTGGTACTAAAGCAGTTCTTCTTTCATTTTATGGTAAAATTGTGCAAAGATGAAAATACACTCAGGGTAAAAAAAGCTCATTTGGATCATAGTTTGCTACTTAACCAGATGGCAAAGTTTTCACTGAATGGAGTAAGAATTTAAGGTGAAAACTAATCATAAGGAGAAGATTGCCTTGGACATGCTAATGATACATACTGCTTCAAGGAGAGTATCTCTATTCTCTCGAACCAAGGCCAGATCATGTAGTCAATCATAGATACAGCATCTCCTCCAAAGAACTTGCTCTTCTTTTTGGAAAGGATCTGCAAGATAAAACAGAAATGGAACATTAAGAAGTGCTGCAATTAAGATACAGACTGTTTTGTTGATGCAAAGATCTCCTACTTTAATTCCTTTTCTTACCCTGAGTGGTCCTCCTTACTAAATACATCAGTGCTTGAAGTATGAAAATAATGCTAAAGATTGTTTCCTGTCTTTTGAAATGATACTAAAAATTCTCATTTTAAATTAGATAATTGCATTTCCATTTTCACTAGTTTCTATCCCGCCTAAAAATAAATAGGAAGAGAACAGATTATGAGCTAGAAGTTTATAAAGGCCACCTACAAGGGGTTATGCAACCTGCAAATGTATTAAGAGCAGGGCTTTATATTCCAGTTACTAAATATTAAAATTTCAAATGAGCTCTCTAAACCACTCGTCCTTGAAAATGAACTGCGTGTTAATACAGGGTAACAATTTCCAACTAGCAGGAATTCTTCATTGGCAAAACAGGAAATGACATCACTAAAGACTGCTTTAATAGAAAGCAGCTGTGTGTAAACTGCCTGTCAGTATCCAAGCAAACATTCTTATGCCCTGGAAACATTTAACCACATCGGATAACATTCTGCCATCACAAACACTGAGTAACAGTTTTGCAATGCATGAATACTTCACTGTTCTTATACTGACAAGACTAAATAAGTGTTTCGTAATCTATTTGTATTTGCAGGGTAATCTATTATAAGTGCAGTGAATACACTATATTACACAAAAGAGATCTGGTTTAGAAAAGAGTTTTCCTTAATAAGCAATAGAAAACAGTTCAATTAAGCAATAGTATACAGTTACAAGACTAACACTATTTTTAGTATAATGTTACAAGACTTACATTATTTTTGCTTCTACAATTTGGTGATTTGCTCAGAGGAATCCAATAGACTCCTGCAAAATTTCACGAAGTATTTTATAGACAAATATTGTGTCATATCTACACATGTTGGGTTTACATATAAATTAGGCTAGAAAAATTCAGTTGCAACCCTCCTGAACTAATCCCTCATTACCATAGTTATTCTGATTTAGCAAATGAAAAACACACTATGCACTTTTTTCTCAAACACCCTGCTATATTAAATTGCTTATGACTTTAAGAGCAAATATGCCATCTTATGCAAGTCAAAAAAGACATCAGGTGTCTTCACCTCTAGCTGTTTTGCACAAAACCTTGGTCACAACACCAACATGAAAATAAAGCTTTAAATATTTTTGCCTCATTAAATTTTCCAAGCTTCAGCTTCAGTTCCCCTTCCATTTCGGATGTGTCTTCACCATTTTTTTGGGCCATCGGAATCTTGTAAAAGTATGGGGTGAGCTGAAAAAGAGCAAAGCATTGAAGTATCCATAGCCATATAATGGTGATAGAGATCTAATAATGTATCATGCAAGGTTACTCCAATCGATCACAGAAATACAAAATCTGTCAGACTAAAGATTTTTTTTACTTCATGTAAAGCTTGTATATGTATGTATATCAAAGGGATTTCTAGTTCGAATGGAACTCTGATTAAATGTCCACACAGCTTCTTCATCATATACCACATACCACAACAGAACATCTCCTTCCATGATCTCTTATATTTGGAGACTCCAACCCTGGTCCCAGAGAGGCCCAATCCTCAATTCCTAATATCAGTGCTCCCTTAGAATTAGAAATCCTCTTGATATACAGTACATATATACACACAAGTTTAAAGAGACAAGCAAAAGGTCATTTTTTTAAGTAAAGTAAATTTGCACAACAAGTGTGCATACAAATAGACAGGCAATTAGTTCAGAATTGTATTTTTTTTAAAACAGTAAGGGTGTACAATATAGTTCCACCTACTGTACAATACTGCCTCTCATTTAAAGTCCAGTAACAGGGCTATGTCTACCTTGGAGAAATGCTCCAGCAGCATCTTCTGTTGTGCCTTCTCATATGGGTCTGAAGGGATCAGCTTCCTCCCAGGGTACACTTCATCCAGGTATTCACATGTGATTGGTGACTCATAGATCACTTGGCCAGCAGGAGTCTCCAGCACTGGGACAAGACCAAAGGGATTCTTCTCCAAGAACCAATCAGGCTTGTCCTTCAGGTTGATGTTGATGGTGTCATGTCTATGAAAAAAGACATTTTGTCAACTGCACTTTCTGCAAATGGCTCACAGAAGGTTGACTTTTCTCCAAGTAAACTTAAAAGCAACAATTTTTTGTTAACAAAAATGCCAACACATACAGTACTTGGAAAGCATTTGCCTGTGATTGATAAATTCAGTTCACATTTTGTAAACACATGTAAAACACAAAACAGAAAGTCATTAGGTCAGTTTTTATTAATAACACAAATTATACAGGTTATAATTCCCCAACAGCAGAATTGATAGATCACTACTAAATCATCAATTTCTAAAGATCTGCAACAATTAAACATTGATCAATTAAAATAAGTTATTTTATTAAATACAGTAAATTTTGAGATGCTTGGGGTAATCCTGACAAAAATCAGAATATACTTCAGATATCAGGAATGAGAATTCTCTTACTGAGCACAATGCCTACTAAAGCACGCAATAAATTCAAGTGTTTCTAATCCTTAAATAAACAGGCGATTAAGCATGACCTTTAATAGTGGTTCCCTACACAAAAAGTTGGCTTTCATTCTACCTGAGTATATTTACCTAACTAATGCCTTAATTGCCTTTTTTTCTATTCAAAAGATTGGGATTTTATTTTACTTAGGAAATGCAATAATTCAAAAGCAACCTTTAACAAGTTTAAAAACATTTTTATAAAAATAAAGCCTTTTAAGTTCAGCTGTGTAGCTGAGAACTCTGCTGGAACAATAACCAGTTGGTGTGCAAGTCTCTATGACCAGGATGGCAAACCCTGACCTCTGAGAGCAGTTGGATTGGGATTCTCCAGGAAAAGTATTGGGAACACCAGGCGTAAGAGACTAGTCGGACTAAGGCTCTCCTGGACCAGGGTTGGAGTCCCCAGATACAAGTCAATCTTGACAGATCCAGGAATAAGATGTTCTGTCATGCCATGTGGTGAATGATGAAGAAACTGGACAGCCGTGCTTACTTGATGCCTTTGGCATGGAGGATAAGGCGGGTCCTTTGTGCGAAAGGGCAGAACCTCATGCTGTACAGCCGAATCTTTCCCTTGGGCACAGGACCAGGAGCAGGGCTTCCTGTGGAGCACAGCATCTATCTGTATTAACAAAAGAGCTGCCACAGAGCACACCAGGCCGTTAACTCACCTTAGACTGAATACAAGTGGCTTCAAGATACTGAGCAGTGCTGGCAGACTGAACTCGGACTGCTCGGCAACAAAGCAAGGACCCAGAGGCACAGGTGTTGAAATGATGAGTAAGTGGCATTTAAGAACAAGGACAAGAGGGACATCTTTACACAGAGTCCAGTGTGTCTGGAAAAATCTGTCAGGTCAGGTTGTACAAACTGATTCCACAGAGAGCCTTGAATAATCAGATGGATGACATCCTGGGATCAATTATCAAAATTCAAACAAGCAAAGTAGTTCAAATGGTCCCGTCTGCTATGCAGCGTTACTGACCTTCTTATTACAGAGGATACAATCAAATGTTCTGAAGAGCAGCAGTCCAGTAGAATTTAAACATACAGTAACTTTAAAACAGTTATCAAGAACAGACCTAGAAACCATGTCAGCCGGTACTACTTAACCACTTAATCCAATAAATTCATTCGGATCTTAGCTGGAACGAATACCTGAACCCCTGGGGCTCTTGAAGGAGACCTGACTGGACTGAACGGCCTGTTGTCATGTCTTCAGTGTTCAAGTTCATGTTCAACAGCACCAGGGCTGCACAGCCTAGCACAATCAAGAACTAATGTCATATGTGAAACTGTGGCAGGGTCCCCTCAAGAACAGCAAGATTAGAATCTGGCAGCCTAATGAATCTACATTAAATAATTTACACAGAATTTAGTTTTCTTCTGAGAGTAAACAGAGAACTTATCCTGTATTCATATACAATATATTGTAGCAGGTGAAGCTCTGCTGAGTCATTACTGTCCCACTAAAGGATAATGCTGATTTTTTACCAGTTGTTTTGCAATTGCTTAGCAGCAGTATCGTTACAGTCGTTGGTTTGCGTGTTTAAGTCACATGCATTGTTTTTACAGTGACTAAGCAAAATGCTTTTTTCTTATCATCTGGATACTCGCCCTTAACTCCATGCCGCGTGACATGAAACGAATCTAGCCTGCAACGTTCCTTTGTCTTAAAAGTCGATCTTTAATTTGCAGAGACAGCCTAATTAAAACAAAGAACAGAGTTTCATTTCACTTTTATATTTTAAGACCACTGGAATTTATAGTCTCCAAACCTAACAGTATACACAGCTAAAAGCAATAGTTTTATTCCTTGCTGGAATGAGAAGAAAGAAAACACAACGTTTCGGCCGTGGAGCCTTCTTCAGGTGTCAGCTACCCACTTGAACTACTTCAGTATACACAGCTACTTACAATTTCATAAGATTTGATAATACAACTAACAAATGAAATATCCGTTTATTCTAAAAAATAAATTAAAAACTTCAGAGGTTTTGCTGGACATATAGAAAGATCAAATGCATTAATTAATCTGCATTAATTCATATCACTGTACTGCAAAATCTTACACTGAGGGTTTAAGATGAATATATTAATTACCTTGGCTGAGGCACTTTGCAGATGTAGCCATTTTGTTAGGACACCTTCTTCAACCGTGAAAATCAAAACGTTCAGTGATATCAACGAAAGCTGTATAATGCTTCGATTCAGAGCCTAAACCTTTTCTTATTCACTTTCGAGAGCTAAAGGTGACGCATGCTCCTTTCAACGTGCAAAATGTTTTTAAAAACACACCCACTGTAACGTCATTGTCGTTAAAGCGGCAGTGTACAGTATACAATTATAGCTGTGGACTGAATCAGGCGTGCGTACGTTGCTTTGATAATGTAGCTGCCTATATGAGTGTATGCAATATGCTGGTTAGTGCGTGCCAGATATACATAGACAAATTTAGCTAAATTAAGTATTCTTACAATTTATATACATTAATGTGTAACCTTATTCGTGGATTCATTAATTATAAAACCTCAAGCGAACACATACACATTTATTTATTTGTAAAACATTGATCTAACATGATTGAACTGACCCTTTATTTATGACGACTTCAATACACACGTCACTTATCGGATTGAGCCAATTGGCTTGATCGAAAGAAGGGGCGGTCTTTTTTAAACAGCCAATGAAAAACGTGTTTTGGTAACCAAGGAAACGCATGTAAACTTTACGTTGAAGGGCATATTGACAATCGTCTAGTCCGTACAGCGGGGACTCTCTAATATCATCGACAGCAGTGACTTTATAATCTTGTCAAATGGAAGTCTACGGGTCCTTGGAAGCCAGGTGAGATTAACTATTTGGCAAAAAAAAAGCCGTGGCGTGTTTTATGAACATCTAAAAAGCTCCAACTAGCCGTAAATTAGTTTAGACTACAACTGTCGTTTGTAATTAATACGTAATACCAGGTTGAAACGTATGTTCTTACTTAAATAAAAGCATTCAGAGATGAAAAGTGTGTG
The DNA here is from genome assembly GCF_040954835.1 of Lepisosteus oculatus. Lineage (NCBI taxonomy): Eukaryota > Metazoa > Chordata > Actinopteri > Semionotiformes > Lepisosteidae > Lepisosteus > Lepisosteus oculatus. The sequence continues at coordinate 36,319,840 of NC_090699.1, forward strand.
TTGCCCTAATCCATCGTTTATAAAAAAAAGAGCAGAACAGAATGCGCAGGGTTTGTATGCCTTCCTTTCTTGCATCTGTGTGTCACATACAGTATTTAAACTATATATTGTATAGCTCCAACACTCAACATGTCACTTCAAGCCCTTCTACCTGTCTACTGACATTCCAACCAATCATTGAAACCTACGCAAGGTGATTAAAAATAGTTCTGGGATGGAACTGAAAGTGTCACTTCAGCATGCTTCAATTTCACTCTTAAGAAACCAATAATACCTGATATTTTGGGTCCGAATCACAAAGTACATTTAATACTTTTTCACAGTGATCCCTGTAGTCCAGTTATTCAGTTTCACAGCTTCATCACTTCAGTCTTCAGCAGACAATACTACATGGAGACCTTGTTCAAGTTCCTTAAACACATTGACATCATCAGCCCAATTGAATTTAGAAATTGAAACACCAATCAGAGGTCACTGCCGAGAAGTGCCTGAGAACAAGAGGCACATCTTTACACAAAGGTTTGTGGGAGCAGGGAAGAAGTCACAAGCTTCCCATTCATGTTGTTGAAGTTAATATACTGGCTTATTTCAAGAAACTGCTGAATGAGATCAACCAATCAATTAGTCACTAACAGACCAGCCAAGATAGGTCTTTGTTCGAACCAGCTCAAGTGCCTGCCCTCTGTAAAATATTTAGACAGAAGCTTAGTGACAAATGTAACAAAATAGTGTACGAATCGTCTACATTACAGACGAGTCTTGAAGATTACACATGTGTAGCTAAATCTTTTTTAAAAATCATATGCCTCATCAATAGGAACCTGTAAGTACTGTGGGCATTACATTTTAAAACTATTGATGAAACGGTTTGCTTTTTATATTTATATGGATACAAAGCCTAACTCCTGAAGGCATTTTAATAAGTGTATGACCCAAAAAATATTAATGCAAAAATATTATTTGATGTGTCAATGGTAGATGGGTGCAGGGTTTCACCAGTCAACACACGCGATTTGTGGACACAAAGACAGTATGCTACCCTTGTGGGAATTTCATCGTTTTCCTGGACTTGGCGTCAAAGTCGAAGAGCATATTGCAGGGCCCGGGGCGGGGCATAGGGGCCTTCACAGCCAATGGCCACAGCAGAGTGGTGGCCTTCTCCGAGACGAGGCTGAATCCATCCATCTTTGTGTACACCTACCCCAAGCTGGTCATGAGGAGCAAAATGAAAGGTAACCTGTGCGGTCTTGTGCCATTGGCGTTTTAATCTACTTTAAACCTACCATTACAATTATAATACTGGACAATGCTGGTGCTACTAATATTAGATGGGTAACACCAGTTGCCAGCTGATAATTTGTGTAGTAAGTGCTTTATCTTTAAGGTAAATCAAACAGAATCCTAAAAACTGTAGGGCAGAAAAAATTGCAATTAAATGCAATAAGCACTTAATAGCAAATTTTGAGTAGACCTAAGTGATGCATTCATTTGGAATCTTTGGAATTTCTAAAAAAAAACAACTGAAGTACTGTAGTTCTGTGTAAATATTTGAATGGTATTTGACACACAATATAAATCTAATTCATATCTTGAGCAAAACATCTAATGTTTGCCTGTAGGTAATACCCAGCTGCAGTACACAGCACTTGAATTCAGCTATTCAGGTCCTTATCTGGCCACCTGCTCCTCTATTCCAGACTACACCTTGACAGTATGGTAAGATATGTGTGATATTTTTTTTCTAAGCAATGTTCTGGTATTTTTTAAAATTGTATAGAAAGCATTTACAGCTGGCAAAATTTAGGAATATAAACAGAAATTTCTGTTTATATTTTTTTTCGTTCTTGTTTCTTTGTTCTTAGAAATGTTTATATGCTATAAACGTGGTATTTACTGTATGTATATGGTTCAGGTAGTTTTCAGGTTCCCACTATAAAAAGTCTGCATAGATACTATAAAATCTTCTAGTAGTAGTTTCAACGTGAATTACTCTTGAAGTAGTTATTGTATTTCTTTGTATGAAGTGCTGTTTTTTAATTATTCAGATATTTCTGTAAGGTTAGCCTATCAAAACAAACATTAAGCATATTCCAGAAAGTACGCAAAATAGCCAAGCTGGAGCCCATGTGGTAAGGCTGTGTATCAAGGAATAACAAATTATTACTGTACAGTATATGCTTCCCAATGCAATTATCTCTTAATCAGGTCCAAAAAGTAGCACAGCATAAAAAAACAATGGCAGATGTTCCTATTGAAACATAAAGATTGTATCTAATGGATTAAATTTCTGTACTGGATCTTATTAGTTTTTGCATTGTTTTTTTTCAGGAACTGGGAAGATGGAATTGCACTTTGCAGCAAACCCCAGGCAGGAAAGGAGATCTCCAGCCTGGTCTTTAATCCCATGAACTGGCACCAATTTTGTGCAGCAAACCAGAACTCACTTACAGTATGGAACATTGAGAGAAGTGATGACTTTCATATAATGAAGCCTGTGTAAGTGTTTTTTAAATGTTTTGTTTTATTTGCTTCATTACTTATTATAAGAGCATAAGACTTTGCAGAATGTATTGCTGGCACAGGAGAGTGAGGAGTAAATCCCAAAACAAAAAGCAGCCTCTTGTCATTTCCTGTGGTATAGCTTTGAGAAATATTGCTTTGCTGAACTAGCCTCAATTACTCCGTACATTTTACCATTACTGACACAATGCTTTGTACTCATGTTCAGTGTTTATCACATCTTTACTCTGTAATCTCTAAACACTATGAGATAAAATATCTACTCTTCTTATCACATAATTCTTGAATAATGAAGGGGCGGTTTTGTTTGAAGTGCACAGGGCTATGTAGATCCAAAAAACACACCCGATTCCTTTGGAAAATCAGCCATGTACTCTTTTTTAACTTCCCTGACAAGGTTTCGCAGCATCAAATTGACATAGGTGACAATGTAAAATGTATTTAAAATGGCTGATTGATTTCAATACCGAAGATCAAGCAGAATTTTCTAAAATGTCAGTAAAGATATGAGAGAATGATCTTTCACAATGGTATTTATTTTCATTACCTGGTATGTGTCCCTTAGAGAGATCCCCCTTCCAGCATTGGATGGCAGTCTTCCTGAGAGAAAAGATGGTTCCTCATTGGTCCCCAGTGGCAGACTGACTTACTATGGACCTCAGATGCCAGTCTCATCCATGGGGAGGCTCACAGGAGAAAGAGTGGAGACATTTGTGGTACTCAGTCTACTGTACATTTTCACCAGGAGACAAAACTGGACCATTTACACGCCCCAGATCTCTAGTTTTCATTATTACCGTTTAGAGGAGAAAGAACTATTCCAGTTTTAGGAATTGAGTTTCAAATGTTTTGAGTGGTTTTGCTTTGGTTAAGAAAGACATCCAAATAAAGGGGATAGGAAGTGTATTTTGATGCTTCTAGAAAGTGTCAAGGATATTTTCAATCTTTACTGATCTTGGAATAGCACCATTCTGTCTTCTGGAGAATTCTGTACATTCTAGTATCCTGTTTAGCTTGAACAGCAGTTGCTGGGCTTAGTAGAACATAAAGCTTTTTTGGGTAAGTTGTAGTTCCTGCTCCAGTAACACATGTTTTTCTTTTTCAAAAGCCAATAGAGAAAATGAAGGCCCTGGTACACCCCTCTTGTTTCTGCTGGACTGCCACCTCTGACCTCTGTGTGGGCTGTGAAGAAGGTCACTTGTTGCTGGTGAATCCTGAATCTCAGGATGTCACTGTGCTCAGCAGCCCCGAGCAAATGAATTCTGCTGGAGGTATGAAATCATATTTCTGATGGAATGTAGCACAGAACTCTCACATTTTGAGACAAATGGAAGGGAAAAGGGGGGAAGATGAAATGCTAATAAACAACTGGAAAACTCCGAAAACATATCTATTTAGCCAGCAGCCATATCACCCTGCAACTCACAACTGGTAACCCACTGAAGCTAAGCAGGTGTGAGCCTGGTCAGTACCTGGATGGGAGACCTCCTGGGAAAAACTAAGGTTGCTGCTGGAAGAGGTGTTAGTGGGGCCACCAGGGGACGCTCATCCTGCGGTCCAGGTGGGTCCTAATGCCCCAGTATAGTGATGGGAACACTATACTGTAAACAGGCGCCGTCCTTCGGATGAGACGTAAAACTGAGGTCCTGACTCTCTGTGGTCATTAAAAATCCCAGGGCGTTTCTCAAAAGAGTAGGGGTGTAACCCTGGCGTCCTGGCCAAATTTCCCATTGGCCCTTACCGATCATGGCCTCCTAATAATCCCCATCTATGAATTGGCTACATTACTCTGCTCTCCTCCCTACTGATATCTGATGTGTGGTGAGCGTTCTGTCGCACTATGGCTGCCGATGATGCTGCACATTGGTGATGGTGGAGGAGAGTGGAATGTCCAGAAAAGCACTATATAAGTGTAAGCAATTATTATTATTTGATATGTAATATTCACATGTAATATTCATAGTATATGTTTAATATGTAAAGCACTTTTTAGGTCTTTTAGGTCTTTCGTTTACTAGGTACATGTACTGTAGGTCAATTTACTGTGACACCCAAAGACATTCTAACTAGGATTAGGACACATAAGGCTCCAATCTGGAGTCGGAAGTAGTTTTCCATGCTGCTGCCTAGTTTATTTGCAGTATGTTGCTTATCCCTCCTATGTGAACATAGGTGATATTGCCCTTTTAGCTTTCTCTCAGAGTTTCTTGTGTGCCATGCTGTTGTTCTCATGATCTAGATGGTGAAGAAAGCGAAGTTCTACAGGAAGGTGACCTCAACAGCTTGGCTTTATACAGGGACGGCCTGTTTGCAGCAGGAAATGTAAGAATGGGGCTTTATGTGGACATTGATTATTTTAATTCTTTTTTTACCTCTTCTGGTTGTGAATATTTCTACACAGTACCACTTAATCATTGGAAATTAAAGCTTAGATGTCGGCAGGAAGATATGAATATTACATAGGAAATATTTGTTAAAGATATGTGATATAGCATTCTCATAAGAGATAGCTTAGGGTGTCCCTGACGATTGTTTTTTTTCTGTTTGATCAGTGACATATATATGTCATAGTATGTTAAATACAAACAAGTCTTAGTCTGAGAGAAACTCTATGTCAAGGATAAGTTTGATGAGCTTCTCAATATACAAATAAATATTATTGTTTACCTATCTAACAGGATGGTGTTTTACGCTGCTTACGCATCAAAGGCAAAACTGTAAAAGTCACCCAGTGCTGCAAAACTGAGGAGCCAATACAAACCATTGAATTCTCCCCTGACTACGAGTCTCTGGTTCTGACTACAAGTAATGTAAGTGTAATGACCTTTACCTAAAACAAATTGTAGCAAATAATCTTTCTTACCGATACAAGTTGAATAGATTTCTGTATGATATAACAAAGCGGTTATTTTCCTGGAGCACAGTACTGAACAGTTCAACTGACTTTAGCAGTCTAAGGATGACTCCTGGTGGTTAAAATAAGTATTAGGAAAGTAACAAGATTATTTCTGCTGAAAAAGGATGTCTTCATGCATTTGATTGTGGCGACGACTCATACAGTGTTAGAGTGGACAAAAATATTATTTTTTTCTTTACAGAAATGATTTAATTTCTAATGATGAGGATAATAAATTACATAGGAAAACACCGTACTTATATATTAAATTATAATATATGAGCAGGACATTTTCTTTCGATGTAATGGATTGGGTTTGTAGATTCATGACAAGAGTGGCCTGTGCCCTGCCTGTTTGTCTGGAAGCAGTAAATTTGGTGGAGGTATTATTTCAATCTTTTGACAATCTGCCTAGGATGCAGGTAGGTGTTGGCAAGCTTGGGTAAGCTTTGGTAATTTCTCTCAATCTTGCAGGTGAGACCTGCTCTAATTCCAAGGTAGTGTGCATTTATGTAGTAAACCTATAGTATACTTGACAAGGGCAATGAATTGTAAGGGAAATGCTCATTCCTTCTATTTCCAGGGTTATCTATACAGGTACAGCCCCAGCCAACCCGGGCAGATGTCCAGAGTGCTGGATGTTCTCACTGGAGACTTTGTGGCTGCAGCCTCCCTGTATCCAAGCAGCAAATTCTGTGTGGTAACATATTCACAGCAAAGTTATCTCTTTTTCACTCACCTTAAGGATTCATCTAACAATCCTGCCTGACGTACCTTAAATAACCCTTTTTATATGGCAACAGAACATCATCTTAGGCAACATCTGTTGGGGATTCAAAGGTTGAAACACAAGCGTGTGGAAAGACAATTTGCTAATCCTTGCCCACTCATTGTCCAGGCCCCAGATTCATGGCTACACTATAGGCCCAAGAAGGTTATGATTGTTCAAGCAAACTGAACTTAAGCTGGTAAACATACAATAAAATAAAAAACCAGCTCGAAATTCCCAGGTGTTTGCTTCTAATGATCTGTCAGGGGTCAAAGCTGAAATATAGAAAGTCTGATTTTTGTATGATGTAGTTATGGCTTTTTAGTTTGAAAACTAGAATGTTCATTGTTCAGTGTAAGATGTTACTGTGTTATAATATTTTTTTTCCTCTCCATTTCTGAATGGTAGTCAGTCAGAGACTCCGGGGTGCTGCAGGTTTGGTCAATGAAAGATGGCAGCTGCATCAGCTCTTTAAGTCTACAAGTGCAGGTACTGTATGTATTGTTTATTTTTTAAGAATAAGGAGGAGAAAATAAAAGTGTTAAAATATGACAACTGTTTCAGTTACATCTCAGTACATATTTAAAGTATAAATGCAGAAGTACAATTTGAAGATAAAATCATTTTGCTAACTACAACTACAAGTAAGCAATAAAAGTTCAAATATATTAGTTGACAGTATGTCTCTGAAAACCTTCAGAATGGAATTCCCCATAACGGCAGGGGTGTAATTAAAAACTTGCATCAACAGACTTTAGCAGGCATGTGAATAACCTTTAACCTAACATTGAGTATCTTACTACCCATACAAGGTATATAAAGTAATCCTTCAAAAATTAGAGCCTTACATACTGTACTCAGAGGTATTACTCAGACTGATGGATCTTAAATCAGATGACAAGATCTGTTATTTATTAGGTCAGCTTGAGATCATTTTAGCAACACCTGTTGAAGCAAGTTAAATTGCTTAAAAAATGTGTGTGCCTAGCAGATACTTCTATTAAAAACATTTCTTTTAAGCTTTAAATTGTGAGCACTCAAAAAAAAACTGTTAGAAGTCATGCTTTAACATGTAGGGCCAATCTATCAAAAAGTAATTTGAGACTATATGAAGATCTCAGTTACATGCAACATACAGAACCCGTTTCATTCTGGATTTGGATGCTTTTGCTCTGTAGGAGTATGGTACTGTAGGGTGTTTATGAATTTCTAATGAGCAAACAATTTAAACTGTTATTTAGTCGATTGCAGTAACTGTAACAGTATCAACTCCCCATGCAGTAACTACAGATCATGCATATAAATTTAGAGCTTCAACATGGCATGTGTTTATTCACAGGCAAGGTAAATATCCAGTCTTTCTTATTTCTAGTCAGTAAAAACTTTTTGCATTAACGTCTTCTTTATAACATAGTGTTTTTTTAAATAACAATAATCAACAATCAGAAGAAAGACAATGATAATTAAACATCTTTATACAAGATAACATGCAATGATTAAAGCAAAAAAAAAACCCAACTTCAAAAATTGTTATAATTAAAATAACAAAAATTGTTATAATTAAAAAAGAAAATCCTAAAAGTATGCTAGGTACAGTGTCATTAATATTAACATGTAGCAGTGTCATGGATTAGAAAGGCTTATTTAAGAAATACAAAAAATGCACAACTCTTACAGTATACTAAGAAAGAAAGCTTATAATAAATAAAAACTTGTTTATAGAAAACAACAGCAAAATAAAAGTCAGCTCTTAAGATATGACACAGACATCTGCTTGTTTTGGTGGTTCATTCCAAGTCTGCTCTTTTGCCACACCATGTTATTCTTTCTGACTCTGAATGCAGGCAACAAGCTTGACGTGCTGCCCAGCTGCACAGTGTGCTGCTGTGGGGACAGCCTCCGGGCACATCTGCTTCATAGACCTGACCCAGGAGCACCTTCCACGATTAGTTCACAGGGTTCACCTCTACCATGTGCCTGTGGAACACCTCCAGTGCGTCTTTATTTGTGGTGACTCCTTTTTCATGAAGAAACACTGTATCATGTCTAGGGAATTAAAACTGGTATTTTAAAAATTGATATTCAACAAAAAAGAAACCCCTGAAAATGTCAACACAGAAACAGAGCACAGAATCACAGTTGAGGTATAAATGTACAGTGTGATTTGACAGCTGTTAGGATGCTTTTGTGACCGTCGCGGTTCCACGCGGGCTTATGCCCTTGCTGCTCCACCCTGCCAGTTCGTCCTGCAACACCTGGGGCGCGAACCCGGGTCTCTGGCGTAAGGCAACAGGGAACCAGCCAAATGAGCTAAAGGAGACCTCCCTCAGCCCAGGTGGCTGAGGTCCCTGCTATGTGCAGGGAGGGCGATGACGTCACTGTGTCTGAACTAGCTCCACTACACTCTGCCATTGCTCCTGTGCAGCTGCATTGAGCTAGGGAGGGTTGGCTGGTTGTGGTGGTCTCCTGTTCAGAGCATTGGCCAGTTGGTTCTACAGATGTTCTGTTAGACACAGGTGAAAAAGCTGGTTACAGCAAGATCTTGGTATTGTTGGTATGAGTCAGTGGAGCTGAATAATCCTAGCACTGTGTACTCTTACATGTCCACCACTCCACCAGCTGGTTTAACAACAAAACTATCAGCACAACATTGACAACGAATTTTCTCCACATACTCTATCTTCTGTTCTATGAAAACTGAATGCCTTCCAAGCATGGAGGTGGTGAACTACAGTCACTCTGTCCCTCTACAGTCTGTCTACAGTCTGTCACTCTACAGAACTACAGTCATACAGTCATTCCATGCATGAATGCACATTTCTTCCGGGCCTTTGCCTTGCTTGGTTAATTTCTAAGATGGGACATGATTTTATCTTTTACTATTCTTGTATTAATTAAAATGATGTATTTTTGAAGGGGTATTTATGTTGATTCATAATCATCCCATGTTGTCAATTTTAACAATTTTTAAAATGCACTGAGCACATGGTGTTTTTGTGAGTATACAGTACATGACTTGAGATTTATATTTTGTTGTCCCAAGGAACAGTGACAGAAATAATCAGCAATGTTATGTGCTCATCATTTAAAAATGAAATGAAATGTATGTGCCCATTGCGTTACTGATCTAAAATATAGACATTAATGTCTTCATTTGGCATCAGAATATGTTTTATCTGAATGCTGTAAAGAAATGCTACTTTTAATTAAATTTAGTATTTATTCCTTATATTTTTTATACATATTAATGTATCAGGTAAGAATGTTGTGTGAGAAAATAAAGGACCATAACTTTAAATGATGCGGATTTACATGTTTAATGGAGGGTTGTCCATTTTTTAAATGAATATTACATTTACCTTTACATTTGATGAAAAGTTTGAAAGAACTATGTAAAGCACAAACAACGTTTCATAAAGTTTTATTTATTAGATTTAGTGAATACTTTCACCAAAGGTACAAAACACAAACCCAGTGCTTGGTAGGGTCTTTTTGTTTGTTTGAGTTACTGTATCTTGCTTGTACCCATTGAAAAGACAAATCCAGGTACAATACTAGGTTTATATTAGTGACGGTAATTGGTGGGTGGTTTAATCCAGACCTTAGTGAACGAACACAGCCAAATAATAATTTTTGCTCTGAAATAATATGGCAAGATACAAAAGTATGTCTTCAAGTCTCTCTGCTTTTTTTGTGTAAGATTTACAGTAACTTAAGTGTACAGTACAGTAAATAGTGTGTTTATGAAGACATCTTATACACAGACTTCCAACCCTTCACAGATGAGTCCTGTTCCAGTCTTTATTTCTCTTTTTTTACAGGTATGACCAGGGAGGAACTTTTCTTCTCAGTGGAGCTTCAGACTCGTATATATTTGTGTTGGATGCCAGGCCATCCAAAATGTTCGAAGTTATTGGATACACAGGTCTATTCTATTCTATTCTATTCACAATCAACACAACAAAGTAAAAAGCAATTATTTGATTAAGTAAAACACAAATCTCTATAAAAAGTCAACATTATTGGTCCATCACTATAGTAATGCAATGTAGAAAATGTTTTAGAATATCTGCATTTTAAAACAATCTGACCACTTATGGAAAAACTAAATAGCTGTGTGATCCCGTTTCAGAGGCAGCAGGCTCTGTTGTAGATCTGTCTGTTCATTACAACAAGGAGACCAAGCACGCGAAAGTCCTAGTGCTGTCTGCTGTGAATAAACAAGAAGGCATGAAGGAAGAGAGCCATCTGGAAATGTTTGTACTACAAGCTCAACTCATGATAGGTAAAGACAGATATTTCTGATTGATTCCTTCTTTGATTTCAAGTGTGAAAATAGCGGTGTGTCTCTTTAGAATTGTTTTGTTATTCATTTCATTTTTAACATTCTATAATACAGTAAAACCTCTGCATATGCTTCCTGTCTAAATGTAAAGCATGGTGCTGGAAGTCATAGGGATGTTATTCATGGATGATCTCATCACTTTCTGTAGGTTCAGCTGAAGTTTTTACAAAACACTTGAATCATTGAAAAACCAAACTTTGATGTTTCAGAGTTACACACCTTCAACTAATTGTACAGTATGTGAAGTACAAATGTCATCTTCAAGGCTCACACGAATATGCGCACAGCCCCAGAAGACAAAACCCCTACTTAAACCCATTAATAATAAGTTCATGACAGTTTTTTTCTTAACTGTTTTTTGTTAAAATCCATTTATTAATAAAAAGGGAGATAAAATAATAAAAGTATTTTCTTAGCTTTTTTAGCCTTTTGAAGTTACCAATGCACATCTTGCAGTGAGTCACTCCCTTTACTTGTCCCCCTGTAAGGAGCTGCGGGCTGTGCTGACCGGCGTGGCTGCTTAAAGGATGAGATTCTGCAAAAACGTCATTATGAAGTCGGCAAACCTCTCTCCTCTGTAGTCCTGGGACCTAACAATAGGGCCTATGGGTACTGCAACAGGACAAAGTCCATTCAGAAATTCCTCTTGACAGAGGTACCTGTTAATCAGTTGTATATACAGTATTTTATTTGTTTGTGTAACATGGGGATTTTCTTTATTCTGTAATCAACCTCGTCATTTTTACTGGAGCATCCAGATTGATTTATTTTAATTAATTTATTTTAAATTAAATTAAGATGTAATTATTTAAGTAAATATGTTGTACTGAAGACATCTCTATGCACATAGTTTTTATTCACAGAAGATAAATACAATTCAGAAATTCCTCACAGTGAATTCATCTGATTTAGGAACATTTTCTTTTCTTAGGGGGGTGCAAAAGCTAAAGATGTTGTGTTACTGACTCCAGAGAAGGAAGTTGAAGGACATCCTCTTGGTCCGGCTTCTCTCCTCCTGTCTCCCCACCAGCAATGGCTGGCGTCCGTAGGCAGGGACGGACTGCTGCATATCAGAGAGACATCTCTAATGGTAGGAGTTTGAAAAACAGCTTAGCCGACAGTTGTGGACCCTACAAATATAAAAGAACATTTAAAGAATGCTAAAATGATTGCAATGACTGGAATTAATAAGATTTCTAAAATCCAAATTTAGAAGTAGAATTTAGAAGCAATTAAAGAGCAAGTTTAATTTGCTTTCCTAGCATACGGGGCCGGTTGGGAGCTGAATGCAGTGATTGAGAAATTGACTTTTAATGCTCAAATGAAAGACTGCATTCTGCACAAAAAAAAATGTCTATGTAAAGGGGAAAATAATGACAGGCAGGTAATGTGATACATTGCTAGCAGTTATGATAATAACGGGTTATTTTCAGGTCTAATAACAGACTCCTAAGTCATTTATAAAGTAGCTTGGAGTTTCCAGCTTTTAATACTGTATGTCTATGTGTGAACAGGAGAAGTACCTCCAGATGCAGTGCCACTCTTGCTGGACAGCTGGGGCTCGGACAGTTTCCTTCTCTCAAGACAGTCAGACACTTATTACCACAGGCCTCACAGATGGGGCTCTTGTCTGTGTCCAGCTCAGGTACGTTTGTGATGCAGGCCCTCAAAGCATTTTAATAAGATGTTTTTAAAAAGTTGGCACTACAGAGAATGAATAATAATAATTTCACAAGAAGGATGCAATTTCCACCCATGTTTAACTAGCATAGACCTGATCACATGCCAGAGAATGAATGAAGTGGAGAAACAATGCTTTCCTGTTGATCACATCCCTAGTGAACATATTGTAAATTTTCATCAAAAACATTCTATAACCTTTTTTTCCAGTCATTACGGGATTACTGTTAATGGAGTCACTGTATTCTGTTAAATGAACTGGGCAAGTTCCGCATATGTTGCCTTTGGTCTGTTTGTATTATTAAAAAAAGAAAATGTCTTTTGATAATTATTATGGAAAGCAAATATAAAATACTTACAAAAAAAAACAACTCTTCTAGAAACATAGTGCTGTTAAAAGGTTTACTAGCACAGACTTTGCATTTGTTCTGTTTTTAAATACATTGTTCTAAATTGATGAAATATTTATATAGGTAGTATAATTACTTGCAGGTGCTGACAGGACAGCTTGTGTAAATGTCTGAAGGAAGCACAGAGGTTCTTGTAGCATATTACAATCTATCTGTCTCTACATCTTTCCACTCATCTGTCTATCTATTGTGGTTATGAATATTACTTATCAGTCTGTCCAATCTTAATTCCACAGAAAGCAGACTTTTGTATGATCTCTGACTCCACATTTTTACAAATATAAAGTTTAGGTTATACCAGACAGCTGGCTCTCCCTTTTTAGGGGTCATCAGCATTACATAGCTACTGTAACTGTGACTAGTGCCGCAAGAGTACATAAACAGTATATGAATTAGAGTGACGGCTTCATTTTAGATGTGCAGACAACAGAAAGAGAAGGCGTAAGACAGTCCTGTCTCCTCTAGCATTGTGATAGGACAAAGAGCTAATCAATATTCATACCCATTCATACCCATTACATGCTCCTACAGTATGTCAACCCTCACCTTAATCAGTGCTCTATATAATATAGTATCTTTATTATGTTTAATGCAGTTTTAAGACAGCCGGTATGAACAAAGCAACTACAGCAACGGAGCATGCACGTTCCATGCAATCCCTTTTGGACCCCATGATGGCCTCAGAGAACACGGCTCTCAGTGACCTGCCTGCATGGATCCATGAGTCCCAGTCACCCACTGGAATAACACTTCAGGAGCAGCAGGAAGAGGTATAACACTGTGCATTCAAGGAGCCTGAGGGCAGCATCTTTTTATGCCTGCATAAACAGTATGTGCTCTGGCTTATTTGTAAACTGCTGGTCACTGCAGCATCGTGTGGTATAATACAAAATGTGCAATACTGAAATGCAAAATAATTCAAGAAGAAAGTGTTGCTTACATCCTGTAAGTGGATGTCACACATCTGTAAGTATACAGTACATGTTCGTCTTTAACGGGTTGTCTCACGCCCTAAAAACAGCTTGCACAAAGTAACACATCTGCTGTGAACATTTTAATGACTCCTCACTTTGTAAATTATGGGTGTTTGTGCACCAGCAGCCTATTATATTAATGCATTTGAGTGTGTCACTAATGGAATTGTATTCAAGCATCATAAAAAAAGAAAATCAAGCTTCTGGCTGAGGCATTACCTAATATGGGGAATTCCCAGAGCATAAATCACTCTGAAGCACTTTACCACACTTGTAAAGCAACACGTGGAAAGGCAACTGTTTTTCTTTACACTTACAAGGAAACACACAGAAACTTTCCATAAGTATGGAAAGTTTTTGATCATCATTATTGAACATCCTCTGCTAATACAACACATTGTTTGATGTGGTTTAATGATCAAGCTGCCATATTGATTAGCCTTGATTCTAGCACTTTTGTTCATTAGGCCACTTCCAGGAGATTGAGTGTGGAGTTGATTGAGCAGGACGAGAGCTACACCAGCCTCCCTTCTGTCTCACCTGCAGATGCTACCTGGCTTGATCAAAAACTGGAGGAGGTCTGCCTGACAATAGCTCAATTCTTCTTTCTGTAGCCTTTGTGTTGCCTATATAGTGATTTCAAAACCTTTAGTGATATAGTGATTTGGAAACCTTTGTATTGATAGCAAAATAGCAAAAGGATATCAAAATAGAAGCTTAGACAATTTTTGTTTTCAGTCTCTGTGATACTAATTAAGATATATTGACTTTTCACACTGTGCACCATAGTTTGATAGGCTTCCTTAGAAAATGTAGGGAAACAGAATAATGTAAGAATGATTGTACTGAATGTATGTAACACAGGATCCATTTTTCTCTGGAGCAAAATAATAGAATTTTCCTGAGATTGGAAAACAAACAGGAATTTGGAATTTCAGAATTTGTAAATGTTATACTATTGCATATGAAAAACATGAGAAAAAAATTACATGATTAAAGACAGAGGGTGTTTGCCTTGGAAATTCTATTTTTACCATTAAAAATATGTATACATATTTATATGTATACATATTTTTAAAGTGAATAATGTTAATTAAATCTTTAATGCTCAAACTGAACACAAAATCAAACACTTAAATATTTTGATTGCATAACTATTCAGAAATTTATTAAGAGCCCCATCTGATATTTCACATGAAGGTATTTTCCTTAGAACAGGGCTGCAACAGTAGATGACAGCAGGGTATTTATCAAGTTATGAGTGGTGGTGGGTAGACCAGTCCAAATGAGGAACAGAGGTTAAAAAGAAATTAACCTCTTTTTGACTAGGTGACTACATTATTAGAATTTAGAGAACCCTTTGGTTTATTCTATACAAACATAAGCTTTTACTAGATTCCTGATCAACGCAAAACCTAATTGAGTTGTTTAAAAACTGATAAAAGTTATAAACTGTTGGAAGTTCTTGTGTCACATCCATGCTTGATGATTTACTCAGCCATTTTATATTCTTACAGGCAATCAAAGAGGAGAGCCAGCAGTTTGCAGAAAAGAAAAAAAGTCTGAGAAAAGGCATCAAGCAGCTGCGCAAAACAGTAAGCAAGCTTTTTATTAAACCGACATGACAAGTAAACTCAGAACGCTGGTTATCATTTGTCATCAACAGGAATAAGGAACAGAAGGTCTACTGTGAAAGTCAGACTAGAAGACTAGTATAGCATGTGTGGCCACATTTCAAAACAATATACAGTATGTTGTAGATCTGTGATGCATGTTTTACATCAGGATGCAGATCCTACCTTGTGGGATGCCATTTGCCATCTCATGTCATTTCTCTTACCGTGATCTCTTGATGGTAATGGAGCTTTTAGTTCGTTCTTTTCTGTGCAGTTATTTCCTGATTTTCACCAACCTTAAAAATCACCATGTTAAATTTCCCCATCAGCTATACCCAATCAGCTCTCTCACTAATGAAGTAATGTAGTACTTTTACAACACAGTCACTTAAATGTATTAAAGTAAGTCATTAATGATTGAATAATCGAAATTACATAAGTAAAGTAATATGTTTCGTATGATATTCAGTACATAGTGTTTACTCCAATTTAGAACTTGTTTTACAATCTTTTTCTTTTTCTTTTGCAGATACAGGCAATGATGCGTGAGAATGAATCCCTGCCTGAGATAGAGAAGCTGGAGCAGCAAGAATTTAACCTGGATGTTGAAGAACAGAAGAGGCTGCAAGCCGAGGGAGAGGAAGAAGTCAACAAGGTAAAAGGAAAATAAGCTGTGCAATGTTGAGGCATGATGAGCATGTTCATCTAGGCTTAAATTATATAAGAAATCCAAAAGGACTGAAACTAATACTGTTTTGCAGAATTATGCAGTTTGGCATTACACTGTAATGTTTTGCAAACATTTTTTTTCCTTTTAAGAAGATCACTTTCATTGGCTTCCTGTATGTGTTAACATCTAGTTTCCATGTACAGAACCTTCTCTCATCTGTAACATTTCTTTATTTCTTCTGTTATTAACTACTAACTATCTAATGGCCTTTTTGGGCTGAATGGCCTCTGCAGGTTTGTAACCTTTCTCATGTTCACCTTTGTAACTGGCTTTTAATATATATATAAAAAGAAAAATATAGCTTGGATTCACCCCCCTGAGACCTCAAGCAAATTCTGAGGGCACTAGTTGCTTCCCCTTTTGCAGCAATTATAGCCTCAAATCTTTTGCAGTATACTGTAACCAGCTTTTCACATCTTGGAGGTTTGATTTTCACTCACTCTTCCTTGCAGAATTGCTCTAGCTGTTGCAAGTTACTGGGGCAGTGGTGGTGTATAGCAAACTTCAGTTCCTGTTCCTCCCACAGATTATCTATGGAACACAGATTAACTCTGGACTTTGAATGGGACACTCAAGCACTTCTACCTTCTTCATTTTAAGCCACTAAAAGGTTCCTTTGGCTTTGTGTTTGTGGTCATTGTCCTGTTGAAATATGTTTCCTCTGTCCATTATTCACATCTTTTGTAGACTTTGGAGCATAACCTGGAACAGTCTTCCTATATTTTGCTCTATTAATTCTGCTCCATTAATTAATGCTCATTTTCCAGTCAGAGACTCCTGGATGCCTTTTTGCATATTCCAGATGAGTGTTTTTCAAAAATGGCTTCCTCCCACTCTACCACTCCACCAGATTTGTGGAGCACCTGAGCTATTGTTGACTCACCCTCAGTTTCTCCCATCTCAATTATGACACATTGTAGGTCTTTGAAAGTTGTTTTTGGTGTCTTAACTACTTTGCTGACCAATATCCTTCTTGCCAGGCTGGCAAATGCCAAGCTTTTGGAGGACGCCCTGGTCGTTAAACATTCTGAGTAATTTTATGTGTCCTCTACTTCCTGAGAATTGATTTAACAGTGTTCTGGGGGATACTCAGAGCCTTTGAAATCTTTTAATTTCCACATCTATCTTGTGTCTGTCTACAATTCTGTAGATGCTCCTTTGTCTTCATATTGCTTTGTATGCAAAGTCCAACCATGGGAACTCACACAGACAGGTGAATTTAAATTTACAAAGACAAGTCCATTCAATCTGGATGGTTAACTACTTTAATTGCACACAGGTGGATTCCAATCAACATATTGTACAAATTCTGAAGGCAACTGGTTGAGGCAGAGCTTATTAAGAGGTGTTAATGCTAAGGAGGTGAATATATTTTTAGGTTTTTTTATTTTTAAATGTACATATTTTAAAAATAAGAAAGTCTATCAAGTTTCTAGTTATAATACAACAAAATGTGGCAAAATATGTACAATGGGGATCAATATTTTCTATACCTATTTATATAGTTTTGCTTTGATAAGTGGTGCAGTACTTAAAAAAACCTAATAATTATAATAATAATAATAATAATAATAATAATAATAATAATAATAATAATTGCTTACACTTATATAGCGCTTTTTCTGGACACTCCACTCAAAGCGCTTTACAGGTAATGGAGACTCCCCTCCACCACCACCAATGTGCAGCATCCACCTGGATGATGCGACGGCAGCCACAGTGCGCCAGAACGCTCACCACACATCAGCTATCATTGGGGAGGAGACTAGTATAAACTAGTATTCCTTAAACTAATGTAATTCTAAATGAGAATGCAGGTTTTTCTGGTCCCTGCTCAACTATTTTTGTTTTGAAAATTTTAATGGTTCTTTTCTCTACTTGTAAGGTCCGTAATGAGATTGAACTGGAGAACCTAGCCAAGTGCTACCTACGTGATGTAATCAAAAAGGAATGCTGGGACTCCATGAAGGTCAAAGGGCAGGCCATTAAGGTATCTAGAAGAGCTTTAGAGTAAGAAAGGTTACAGTGTACAGTGTTCTCAAACCTAGTCTTGTATTGAAGTTTATTTTGACTGTTATAACAAATCTGTTATGCTGGATTTATATTTTTAAGACTTTAAATTGTTTTTCAGTTTGACCGGGTTTCTGGTGTCATAGAATGAGTAAGCAAAACATTTACTAGTGTAGGTAGCTGTGTCAGCAAACATAGGCTGCAAAGGAACAAGTAATGGTTTATTCCATGCTGAAAAGAGAAGAAAAGAAAGACAACATTTCGGCAGTGGGGCCTTCTTCAGGTGTGCTGAGCTCTTTTCAGCATGGAATAAACCTTTATGTGTTTGAATGTATTAGAATAAGCTGTGTGAGGTGATAAGGGTGTAATTTAACCAATCCTGGTCCCTGCTTCAGGCTTTCCACACAGAGCATGAGGTGAAGAACTACCCCATGAAGGAGCGCACACCCAAAGAAGTGGAGGAGTTGGAGAGAGTTCTATGTCTGAGAAAGATTGAACAGGCTGACCTCAGTGTAATTTACACCCTCATTAACTATTTACCCCTACATAGCATACAGAGGATCCACCAACTTTTAAATTGCAATCCTGTAACTATACATTTTTCTATCAGATAGAACTGTATACTGTTAGATACTGTTATGCTCATTTATTTGCTATGTCCAACAGTTTTTAAAAACCTTACAAACCAATGACAAGATATCTTTCATTTTAGCATTTTCCATTTTGTGTTTTAAGTTAAAGGCTATTATTTATGATGTCAACTAGTTTGTACTGTCTGGTCACGGTGCACACTGTTATTCAAAAGCATTGTTTCAATCACTAAACACGTTTGGGACAAGTAGCGCAATTTTGGTTAGGCTTTACTTAATTGAAGGGCATTCGTGAGAGATGAACTCATAGATCTGATGTTCTCTTATGTACTGCCATAAATGCAGATCCGAAAGGAGATCCTGGAGAGCCGATCTATGGGGGCATCAGAGAGGGATGAGGAGGAAGGAGATGAGGAGGGGGGGAAAGTTGCTGAGAGTCCTGCTCTCATGGGCAGTTTGAGTGCTCTGTATGGCGGCCTCAACCCTCACCTCTACAGCCAGTTTGAACTGCACACCAGGGAGCAAAAAATCAACCAGATAATTCTCCTTCAGGTATGGCAATGAACCACCGGCCTTCAGATCCTCTTGCATAGAACTCAACCACGGCATCTCACGCCAGTAAAATATAAACTGGAATCTCAGCTTTGGCTATATATTTTATCTGAGCACAATTTACTGCAAAAAGGCCATTCAGGAGTTCAATGTTTCCAATGTTTTAACATTTGGGGTTTTATTAAGACAAATATTTTACTGAAATCCATTTTTTGCCCCCCAGGACGTCATTTACAACATTAAAACTGCCTTCAACAAGGAATTCAGTGCTGTGTATAAACAGAAGGAGCAGGAGATAAACCGGGTGATGGACAGGAACAAGAGGATTCTGGAGATCATGGCCGAACTGGACCTGAAAGAGAAACTGTGGGAACCAACTCTGTCTTACAGTGAGAGGCCTGAGAGGGCTCTCACAGTGGAGGATGCAGAGGTAATAAGTTGTGTGCCGTTAAACTTGCTGTTGTTTATAGTGCATTTCCACCTCTTAAAGAATGCCAACTCAGTTTAGCCAGTTCACAGCACAGCTGGAATCAGCTGTTATTCTTTAAGTCAAACTCAAATGTTATTCACAGAAAATGATACTTCACTTGGCAGCCGGTAAGTCCTTGGCATTGAACTGTGCCAGACCTACACCTTGAAAATTGTAGTTGGAATCTAGCCTGTTATTAGTAGCCAATTAGGGTTGATAGCTGTTATTGAGTACTCAAGATTTAAATTGAAACTCAAATTCTGCCAGTCAGCTGGATCATTCATTTTCCCAGGCAGGACTGGACTGCCTGTGTACTCACAAGAAATGCCACATAAATGCTGACCCACTGTTCCATTGTCTTTGCATTGGTTAGTCTGGAAAGATCTCAAAATCCTACCTGCTGTATGAGGCATGTTAGGGAACTGTTGAAGGCTAACTCAAATGTCTGATTTTTTTTTTCATCTGCAATTTTCACAGTACAAAAAACAGAAGAATTTCATTTGATTAGGGGATGAATCTCTTGTATCTATTGAGCAACAGTTAGCCAGTAACACTCATATGATTAAAACATAACCAAAAGCATAAACTTCTGATCTTTGTTGATCTTGTTTTTAATGGGAATATAAGACATAACTGAATACTGCTTTTAAAAAGTCTTATTTCATTACATATTGTATAAAGTGTTTTGAAGTTGGTTTAGCTTCAGGGGTTCATCAGATATCGGTCTATGATTTATAGTATTTGAAGAGACTAATTTAATTTGATGTGTTATTATCTTTCCAGATTAAAGTTGAAAAATACCTCACCCCAGAACAGAAGCAGAAAGCAGAGGAGCTAGCCAAGACTGAGGAACAAAAAAGACTGGCTTCTAAGGTAAGCCACACATGAATTAGGAGTACAGAGAAGCTTTTCTTTTAGGAAAAAAAGATCTAATTTGGAAAACCCAAAGGCAAATATTCAAAATTACATTTACAATTACAGTATTTTCTGCAAAGCAAATGAATTGGCACAGAACTCCAATGAGAAAGAAATATAAAAATATAGTCATTTTAAATTGATAAGGGAAAAGGAATTAAATGATATAAAACAATCTCACACTTGCACTTAGTTATTTTAGATTTTAAAAACCAGTCCTTTGTTGCATTTCATAGATACCCAACCAAACACAGAACAATATCAATTGTTTTGCATTTTGGAAAGTGAAACAGGGGAAGACAGTTTCTAGCACAATCTTTTCTTAATAAAAATAACACTAGATTATAATGCTTTAAAAAGCCTGCTGGCACTTTCTTAGATGTGAATGGGTACAGATTCTGCAGTAGGATCTGAGTGGTGAAGCAGAACTGAAGACAGTGTTGACGTGGTACAGTTCAACGACAATCTTCTCTCCCTGTAGGGTGACAATGCCAGAGAGAGAGCCCTGGATGACATGATGGGAGGAGTCCTGGAAGTAAAAAAAGAGGACATTTTGAAAATGGTCAGGAGCTTCAAACTTTTGTTCAAATGGGTGATGGTGTTTTTAGTGACTGTTAGTTTGAAAAAAGGGCACTCTTTTTAAATTTGTGAGCTTGTGAAATTGCAGCTAACAATTTTGTTGCCAATTTCATATGTGACTGAATTCAATGGCTTGAATTCAGTCTCAAAGGCCTTGAAGGATTCCTTAACATTTATACACACAAGGGGGAGATGTTTAAGACCTACTATGTACCTATTTGTACAGAGTGTTGCACAGTGAGGATAATCTTTTCATTTCCTTGGAACCCAAATTGTTTGAAACATGGTGCTAAGAAAGAACACTCAAACAATTTTTCATTAGTGATTATGTAGGCCACGGTGGACGATACTAGAAGTATAGGAATATTTTTGTCTAAAAATATTAAGCTCTTTGTCTATGATCTCCATAATAGATGCAAATATTTATGCAGAACAGTGCAGTTCTTTGTTCTGATTTTCTTGGAAATTGCTTAATAAAATGAGTTTTATTTTCTGGCTTTAATCTTTATATCGTTTTAGGTTTTGGTTGCTATCTGTGTATTTTCAACTGTATAGAATGTTTGTTAAGGAGCAGAAAAAGATTATTTGCTTTTGGACTTTTAACATAACTGTATAAAGAAAACTAATTTTTATTTCAAGTAGTAAACCATGACATAAACATAATGCCTGGTGGGGTAAAGTTCTCTAGTTTCTTGCTCATTCCATGGTTTCCCTGCCCTGTCATGTCACAGGAGATTCCACAGCCTGAGTTTATGTCTAAACCAGACCTGCAATGGACTGAAGAGGAGAAGAAGTGCTTTAAAGAGTATGAAAAGAAAGTGAAAGAGCTGCATGAAGAACAGGAAAAATATCGCAAGGTATAAAACTTACAGAACCCATAACAGTTTCAGCTAAGGGCTAGGATTTAGGGATCTGAGTTTTTAAATAGGAAATTTGAATCCATTGGCTGACACCTGGTTTGTTTTAATCAATGCAGCGTATGTAGGTTAAAATAAAAAAATCACACAGTCTCAATATTGTAAATCATATACTTTAGGGTATGTGGGGTTAAGAGCACATTAAATATTTCTATACATGTATAATAGCAAACTACCTGAAAATATATTGAAGAGACAGTTTTCTTTGCCTCTAAGCAATCTGTGTCATCATATAGGCCTTATTTTGAAATACTTAATTATTTAGGGTTTGAACTCGTCAGGCTATTTTATATGAAACAGCAAGGCAAACTTTTCTGGTGAAAGAACAAAGTCTTCTAAACATTTCATAGTATTGATTTATGCCACTGAATACTATTCTACAAACCAAAAACATAGCCCACTTTCTCCAGATTGTAGGAATCCTGTAGAAAATTCAAGAAATAAATGTAATTTTCTAAAACTACAGCTGTTTTTAATGATATCACATAAATATCATTACTCATTAAAGTAGTCCATAATGGATATATTCAATTACAGATTTAACAAACATCTCATGTTTGTTTCTGATTGGTTTAAGGCTTTGGAAGCAGAAATGAAGAAACTGCAGTCTTCCATCAAGGATTCCACACAGGCTTTTGATGAAGCCTTAACCCGACTTTTTGAGAGGAAAGTGAAATCTGAAATGGTGATTTATCAGGTAAAAATGAATTCTAAATTGTGATATCTAAATAGTATTTAAGTAGTCTTACACAACTGCACAGCTGTTTTATACCAGATGACTAACCACAAAAATCTGAACAAACAGGAAGAACTTTATACCTGTCAATGTCTACACCCACTCTATTATCAAGGAAATGTTTTGTGACTGTAAGGTATAGACACTGTGTGCTGCGGCATGTTCCTGAATTATTATGATACAGAATACAGAAAGTGTAGTTTATATTCCCAATGTTAGTGTCATTTGAACATTTTAACTTAAAGCTATAATCTTGTTGCATAAAAGTATGAGAAAAACATCACTAAATATTAAAAGGAGGTAACAAATGAATATTGTGATGGAGGTTTGATCAAATACAGTACATTAAGTCTTGCTTACCACAAAGGGCAAATTAAGCTTAAAATTCCCTTTCATCGATCACACTTCTACTGTGTTTTTCAGGAGGAGCTGAAGATTGCAAATCTGGTTTACTCAATTCTCATCGAGGAAGAGCTGGTGAACAGAGAGAAAGAACTTAACTACAAACTTGAAAAAACAAGGAAAATGAGGGTAGCAATCTGTCACCAGACACCAGAGACCTTAAGTGTCTCTACTTCATCTGTTTTAAGATTTAAACAAATACAATTTTACTCATTAATACTATGAATTCATTGAAAACTGTTAATAATTTATAGAAAGGATGTTTCAATTAGAAAAACAGTGGTAAGAGATCAGTAATATAAATGTTTCATGTTGTGCTGCAGCTCTTATGCTTTTAAGGGTGTGTCACCTCTAGCAAGAACAAACTTGTGTAATACCTACAGTACATCACCTTTGGATGCAAGAATGTTTGTATCCCCTTATTTTGAAGAACAACATTCACTTTTATTGGTTAAGACCTAGTTTTAATCCTTATACAGTATGAGCTAGCTCTGTAGTTTGAACACTGGATATTTATTGAACATTGCTTAGCAAAGCAGTAATGTGATCTCTTATAGACATTAAACATGAAGGTAAACTATGTTGCATATTATAATGTAAACTTTAACGAGATGTTAAACTATGTTGCATGTCTATTTTCCAGATCTTTGATTGCATGTATTTAAAATGCAGACTATTATATGGAGACATAGCTAAAATATAGGCTTCTTGTTGCTGACAGAATGAAATTGCAGAAGAAGTAAAGAAATGCAAAGAAGAAGTTGATGCCTTCAGAGAAAACTATGATAATGTCGTTGCAGAGGACAAAGTAAGACTTTGAGTTTATTCTAGGTTTACCAAATCATGACTTAGCTCCCAGGTTCTTGAAGTTACTGTACCTTGAAGTTGTCCTGAAATGTGTTGGTACTGTATATTATGGATCTGATAGCCACAAGACTCCTTACTGCAACAGTACTGAGACATCAAAGCTTGTGTGCAATCCCTCTAGAGCATCTCTCTCTCTTTTACAAATACAATAGCTTCCCTTCGATTAAAACAACAGTTTTGACAACTGTTAAAAGGAATATCAATGTATTATTTTAAAAAACAGTCACTGTATTTCATAGTTGAATCAAATATCATTGTGATTCTGGCTTTTACTTAGCAGAAAATATATATTTAAACTGTAGATTAGTTGTACATTTAAATGGAAATCGTTGTTTTAAAATGAAAATATATTTTCTTCTCTCCCACTCAGCTGCTTGATCGCGGGTTCAGGAAGGAGTTTGGCGATGTACCTGCCCATTTAGTTGACCACCTGTACAAGCTGTATAAGCGCAGACCCAGGTGAAATATCAGACAGTATTCACATAAATTATAAACATAGAGACATAAATTAATCATAGACCATGCACTGCAGTGTATGAATGTGAAAACATAACAGAACAGTATAGAAGTTTTGTCTCTGTTAGTACTAATATTGTTGCTTAAAATTCACATCAGTCACTTTTGAAAATCACCAACAAAAAGTAATCTTTGGCTGTCTATAAACACTGTGATAAATATATGTATCACTGGTTGCTTGGTTTCAAAATCTGAATAAAATCTGATTCCCAATCATGCAGCAGTGGAACCTTTAAATAATTGACTTCAATTTGCAAAAATACTGAATTAATAAGAAATTAAGCTCCTGTTAGTCAGCATTGCAGGAAATTCCCTATGAAATGTACATCTACACTAGTCCCTTCTTGGTCTATAAGTATTGCAGCCATTGTGTTTGCCAGGGGGTACTGGCAACTGGTTAGCATGCAGCTGGAGATTTAGCCAATGTGTGGATTAGTCAATGACATACTGTAAGTGAATTGATTCATGTCAGCTAATGCTTTTGTACAGGGTCCAAAGAATGAGGACTCAAACAGACAACTCCAGTCCTTTCAAAGACCGGCCGGAGTCAGCTAGAGCAGCCAGCGAAGGTCTGTCTCAGCTGATGAAGGCCATGGATGAGCTGGATGCGGTAGAGAACATGCCTGAGGGTCTAGACCTTGCAGTGTGGGAACGCTTTTGTCTGACCAGGAGAGCCAAGGTGAAGAGCGAACAACAGGTGAGGATTCTCCGCTGGATCAGCAAGTTGCATTCACACAACATGCCACAACTGGTCTTGACATGAGCCAATGAAAATCCATCAATGCTGCTGGATCTGTACTGCATGGCCTGCTCAGATTATTGCCTGGAGTCCATTTGCTGTCTAGTTGAAAGCTGACTGTAGGGCAGATTAATGCCCAGTATCATACAAAACATCTACCTCTGCATAAGAAAAGTACTGTATATATATACAGTATAAGACCATTTTTAATGTAGATGTAGAAAGTGCAAAAATCTATTAACTTATTATTCAGTTTATTTCATGTATATAAATATTTAAAAGTCCTTTATAACAGTTTTGGAGCCTTGTATTATCTAGCTCAGGTAGTCCAAAATGTATGTTTTAAAATTATAAGGGTGTTTGAGGTCAAATGCATTATGTGAATATTTCCCCAGTAAACCCCCAAAAAATCTCATGCTTAAGACAGATTTTCTGGTTGAAAAACAAAGATTGTTGTAGTATATTATAATGATGAAGCTACCATGTTTCACATCTTTCTCTCCTTTTCCAGGTGAAACTAAAAGCTCTGACACTTGCTGAGATGCAAGCTTTTTTGCAAAAGAGAACTGAAGAAGATGATTGTGTGAAACAGGATATTAAAAACATCATAGATGAGCTTAATGGGTGAGACCCTGAAATGCAGTTATTAAAAATAATACCAATTATTGTAAACTGAGGGGTGGGCTATAGTGAAATATTTTTTACCAGAACGACTGAAAGTCACATTTTAAGTTAACTCCATAAAGTATATACAGTATATTGTATGAAATATAGTGTAATACATAATGTATTATATTGGACACTATACTTTTCTCTGTGAACACTTACAGTTATTTAATTATGAAGTCCCTTCAACCTCAGTAAATATAGGCAATTCGTTTTCAGTGTGACACATTGTCAAGTAGCACTAGTTTCAATTAATTACTTTTAAAAATAATTACATTAAAAGTGTAATTGTAATTTTTTAAATGTCTAGTATTTTCTACAATTTTTCAATTCAAGCTATAAGTGGTTTAGTAACCTTTTACATATAAAATGTGTCTTCATATGGTATTGCTGGAATTTTTCAGCGATGAGACTCCACTGTTTTGTTATGAAGTCTGCATAGATTCCTCAACATTAGATTCTACTTCAATATTCAGCATCAGTCATTTTGATTGTTGATGGAGCATTGTGTCCTTCATTGTATTTCCATCCATTTATTTTCTAAAGCAATATAATCTAATTTAGAGTCACAGCGATCTGCAGCCTGTCCCAGCAAACACAGTGTGCAATGTGCAACTGTACCCTGGAGTGGACACAAATCCACACCAGGGCACACAGACACAGGAACCTTTTAGAGACACCAGTTAACCTGATCAGCATATCTTTGCCAAGTGCAAAGAAAGCAGAGCACCTGTAGAAAAGCCACACTAACGTGCAAATTCTACACAAAGTTGCCTAGCTCAGAATCCAACCCAGGATCCAGGAACTGTAAAGCAATGGGAACCTCATTATTTATATAGTATAGAGTTCACTGATTCCCTCTTTATTGTCATAGATCTCCCAAAAAAATAGTTATCAAGCATCATGTTTTAGTTTGTAAGATTACAGTTTGAAGGGAAGGTAAGTTGTGACAGGAGTGGGAACAACTAAACTTTCACTTGCCAGGCTTTGTTCTGTTTTATAAATACTGCTATTCTACTACTACAACCACATGATATGTTGTTTGGATTTAAAATACCTTAATTTTGTGTAAAAAGAATCACAGAAAGTTTTCGATTGTGCACATTGATTGAGAATTGAACTTCTACCTCCTGAAAAATGAATGACTTGTTTCTACACAGGACACGCGATGAGAAGATGAGATTCCAGCTGGATCTAATGGTCCAGTTCCTCATAAAGCAAGGCCAGGTGGAAGTGGAGACCGGGAACTTCATTGCAGACTATTCTGATTCTGTATTACTGCACAGGAGTGTAGTGGAAGATCTTAATGGAACTATCAAGGTAGGGACTGTGCATTTCTGTGCACCAATCACACATGTACAACAGTAAATGTATCAATATCAATAGACTTGGTTAAATTGTTAAACGCTTTAAATCAAATGCACATTCTTTTACTTTGTGGTTTGGAATATCCTGCTTCTACAATTTAATTAAAGTTCTTCTCTTCAGGTGCAAAAAAGCAATACTGTAAATCTTAATAAGCTGCCAAAAGTAACTGTATTTCTCCCAAGTGATAACTACAGTTCTAAAGCATCATACTCACTTGACTTGTCTGTGTGATGGCTTCTCATGGTTGATATCATGGTTTACTGTAGTATATCCCTCTATGCTTTACAGAAATGTCATAGTTTTACTTTGCTATGCTTTCATTAGGGCTTATTAAGTATTTTTCCACTCTGGTCTTCCAGAACAGAATGGAACAGAATACCTTCAGCCTGAACAGACTGGTTAGGTTGAGGATGATTCATTTCATGTCTCAATTTCTGTGTCCTCACTAAGACTTTAGGAGAGCAGAAGATTGCAAGTATGGTGGAAAGTAAAGAATTCAGAAAGGGCATCATCCAGCAGGAGTGGGAGCACAAGAAGCTGCGAATGCACATGGAAGACCTGCACAATAAAGCCCGGGATATCCAGATGCTGCGGGTCACCCAAGAACTGCAGGCAGTATGTTACTTCAGTGATCATCAGTCTCGAAGAGGAAGCTACCTGGCAATTACAAGTTTTAATTAAAATAAAGCCTTTCAAGACTGAGAAGCTTACCTTAGTAAAAAAAAGCCATGCCAGTCTAATTGGTGTTGATCTACTCACTGCATTAGATATCTTATGAAATAATTACTTCTGATTTCGCTGCAGCCACTACTTTATCATTAGACTACACTTAGTCTAAACCACAGTTTCTAGTTAAAAAAAATAAATACTGATTCAGCTATTCTTCATCGCAGCTTTGAAATTGAAATTGCTTGGGAGAAAAAGTATTGGCATGGTAAAAAGACATCTGACTGATTTCCATTTTAACAGTGACCATATTTTTTTGCTGTTTTCTTTTTTCAGTACCTGAATGAGACAGATCACGATGACCGTCTGTCCACACAGCTTTCGACTTTGCAAAAAACACTTTCTATGCAAGAAAAGGTGAGGTAAACATGCTAATCTTTAACTATCCCCATCTCCAGATGTTATGTCTGTCATTGAAAGTTAATGTGAGGGAAGCTAAATGTACTTAAATCATTTAAAGCACAGACTGCTCACAGTCATTCAGAGAGAAGCTGTTGGTAGTTAATGCCATGCCATGGCCACCAGCTGCCATTTCTCTATAATGGGTGTCCCTTCAGTGAGCACTCATTATAAATAAGCTCGTTAACCAGTATAACACACATGAAGCGCATACAATTCCATATATCCCATTATTATTTTTGGAAATCTATTTTCAAAACATATCTGTCGTGGATCTGTAATAACTTATATTCAGAATGTTCTAGGAAATATCATCTCTGATTTGAAAGAAAATATTAAACTTATCTACATACAGTTTGTATTAAATGGGAATAAAATAATGTTAACATGCTTCTTTTAAAAACTGGAAAGAGATCTAGTTAACACAGAAAATGCAAACAGTTTCACAAAAATCATGTCACCTTGTAGAACCATAAGAAGAATGTGAGCAATACCAAGAAGCTGATCAAACAACTGAACAGGCAGACCGCACAAAAGGCAAAGGCCAATGCAATCCTGGATCAGCAGCTGCAGGAGATGATGGTGACCGTGGCAGAGAGGAGACACATCTACGACGCTATAGGTGAGGTAACATTGATCCTTTTGAGGACCCATAAGGGCTTTACTGGATTGGTATGACATGCAGAGAAAGGTTAAATCCACACAATGAAATTCTACCCCATTTATTCCAGTCATCTTCTGTTAGGAACACAAGGAACAAAGAATTTCCTTCATTAATTTGGCACTTGTACAATGAGGATTACTATCTAATAGTTTTGGGCCTTTCCTTTTGGTATGTGGCAGAAGATGTTGTGCTCTCTGTAAGCCCCTGTAGCACTCTCACTTATTGTGTATCCTACCTCTGTTTATTATGAAATTCAGTTCCTTTATAGACTGTTTTAACTTTAACAGCTGTGGAGCAAAACCAGGACACCACCACAGAAGAGCGGTATCAAGACATCATCCAGAGGAGGAAGCTGGTGGATCTGGCCAAAGCACAAGCTCAGGAGGTGGCCATCCTCCGAGCAGAGGTGGAGAGACTGAGAATGAAGACATTCCCAGCCCTGGTCCAGCTGGAACACTGAACACCTGGAGAAAGCCCATGACAAAACAGGACACTGGGTTTTTACACCACTGCTTTACTAGAACTCACAGCATCAGCACAGTCCCATCCATTAAAGCCAAACACTTCAATTACATTTTTTTCATAAAATACATAGACATATTAAACACGTCAATAGTTTTTTTGTGTAAAAAACCTATGGCCTAAAGCTAATCTTAATTGTAACTGACTGCTTTAACAATCGTATTATATCTTAAAGGGCATGAGATGGGTACTTCTACGAATAAAGACTGAAGGTACACAATGAAGTACTGTATTTATTAACTTCTCAAAAAAATAAATAAATATTGACTTAAGGAAGACAAGATTTAATTTCAACAACACTGCCTACATTATAACAAACTGAAATAGACTTGACCAGCATATAAACGTTAATATAGTGTCCTGTCTTTAAAGATTTAGTGGAACTAATCAGTCAACAAAACATTGAAAAATATAGGCTCAATCTCAAAACCATCTGTTTTTTTCACAGAATTGAGAAACCAGACTCTTTAAAGAGAGTTAACGTTCATGTAAAGTACAAGAAAACTGTTAAGTGAACATTTCAGGAGAAAAAAATTGTTCCATTTTGTAAAGTTTATTGGTCTGAGAACTCTTCCTCTGTCCTGTTGTAGTGCAGAATGCGGTCATCCAGCCCATAGTGATCTATAAGCTGTGTGAGACTAAGCTGTCTCCCATCAGTGCAGAAGGCTGACTTTAGCTCATATAGTACTGCCTGGCTGCTGCCTCTCCACTTGTTGATTAGAAACTGTAGCTTATCCAGGTCATTCTGGAAAGAAAAATACAATATGGCCTGTAAATACTTCCATTTTCTGAAGTGTAGAAAATGCACCAGATCTGTTGAGGTTTTTCCTCAGCTTCTACAGAGATTTATCATGTCACCATAACTTGAATTCCTCTCACTTGAAATTGATTTTTCATTCTAAACATAAAAAAAGACATTTTCAGCTAATTCACACTGCAAGAAATAAAACGGACAATATTTCCATGGTACTCAATTTGCATAATCCAGTACCATGGAAATATTTTCCAAGTTTTATTTGCAATTTGCATAGTTATTACTACAGAACCGGCACAGATAAATATCACAAAATGTCCTGAAGTTTTCTTTTTTAGTTCCAATTCTCAATTACAGTTCATTTAAAATGCAATAATACTCTAGTGTTATAGTAGTTAGCTGAGTCAGCGTGCGTAAGCTGCAAAGGAACAAGTAAAGGTTTATTCCATGCTGAAAAGACAAGAAACACAATGTTTCGGCTGTGGCGCCTTCTTTGGGTGCCCTCACCTGAAGAAGGCTCCACAGCCAAAACGTTATAGTCTTATAGCATATTTTAATGTCATGTTTTCAGTCATGTAATTACATGACTTCACACAATGAGAAAGTACATCCGCTCACTGTTCAATTTACAGCACAGTACATCGGAGGATATCTGACATATTGCTTGAGATACCTTTGTTCTGTACATTCTAACCATCTTCAGTCTCCGCAGCATTTCCTCCTTTTCTCCGACTTCTTTCTTTAGCCTGTCTCTCAGCTGAAGCAGATCTATCTGTGCGGGAGGATCAGCTCTTTCTCTGGAGGAACTGCTCTGTGCTGCTTCGTTTCCACTCTCTGTGCCGGTTCTGCACACATCCCACTGTCTGGAAGTATCGGTCACCTCCGGGCTCTCCCAAGGCCTCCCTTTATTAATGCTGAGTGTGTTCCCGCCGGCACTGTCCAGGTCACGTTCGGACTTTGGAGACACTTCCTGCACCTTCGAGTCGTCCTCTGCCTCGGGTGGATCTATTTTAAGCCGTTTTGCCACCGTAAATGGGGAATGAAAAGAGCGCCTTGTTCTTTTCAGTCTTTCTTTCAGTGAAGCACTCATCGGCTAAAACCAGAACAGAAACAACCTCAGGTTGCATTCGGTTAGTCAGCGCTGTTGAAAAACATTAAAGGCAGACATCGTTTCGGAAAAGAACGCAGTGAATAAATATTATTTACAAGACGTGTCAAAATAAACAACAGTGTGGGACCTACTGTATAAATACTTAGCCAGTTGTTCAAGAGTCTTTCAGCAGTGCGTTCTGACAAGAAGACCTACAAACTGACCAATATATTAAAGGATTGAGGAGGGCTGGTTCAAATGTAATTTAAACAGACTATTTAAAACAGCTACCTCTGAAAATCCAGAGGTAAAATGGATTTAAATGGATCACAATGGCACAACATACAGACTCACTCTATAATAACCAGTAAGATGTGAGACCTTTCTGTCTCAGTATTGATCTATGTAAGCTTTTAGAATAATTGAAATGGATGTTACACAAAGGAGTGACACCAATTAAAGTAAATAGTGGTTTGCCTTTAAACCTACATTGACATGTAGCCACAATTCTGTTTCTGGGACAATAAAGTTGGTGGAAACAGCTCTACCAATACCTCAGCCATGGCAGTGTGACAGTGTAAGGAGCATAGAGTCTCATAGGAAGAGTTTAAAACCGCACACGTCTGTCTAGGTCTGGCACCTGTTTGACACTGAGGCCATGGGGTGTGGAATTCAAGGTGCTGTCTGGCGTGCAGAACACAGGCTTTGTTTTCCTTGTGTTTGGTGTCTCCATGCTGAGCTGTACAAGATTACCTAAAAAAAGCAAATGTCAAATAATAAGATTGCTTACAATACCACAGTTGACAATCAAAGCCTCACTTAATAACCCAAGTTGTTGTACAAAATATCACGACATGATCTATCTCCAGGAAACCTTGCAGGTAGTTCGCGAATAAACCTAGAAATTATCTTGTTCTACCTGAAGTACTGACATTAATTACGTAAGATGGTACTCGCCTTACATACAAAATGTTTTACACTAAGATTATAAACACGCACCTCATCTTAATATAATTTACCTCTTGCTATCTCCCCTCGAATGCCCTTCTTATTAATTGTAATTCAAGGTAATATAAATATAATATAAACTGGTTTATGTAAATAAGTGCTATTATACGTTTTTAATATTTCTTTTTTAACTTGCGTTCTTACTCGTTAAGACACCAGCAGCTGTGCTTCTCCTTGGGAAACAGGATAGTTGTCTGCATATTCTTCACGATCAATGGAGTACAAAGTCGATATTATCACAAACTATACGTACAGTACTATTCATATATTGATTTAGTGAATATATAATCAGAAATGTCACATTTTATCCGTGACACTAATAATCCAAAACACAAGCCCAACACTTGACTGTTTATCCGAAGGTAACTTCCTTCAAATTAGCCGCTACTTCCCGGTGTTGAGGGAACGCATGCGCCAAATACCACTGCTCTGTGGTAATTGTAGTTTTAATTTGAAAAGTTTGGCGCAGATTAGACTACACAGAAACTGATTTTACTTTCTTCTTTCGAACATTTCACCACAATTATAATATTTGTAATTATTTATTACATTTGTATGGTTTTCAGTTTCGAATGTTGATAAACGTCTAATGTTTTAGTAGCTGGTGGCTTTATTAATTGGTAAAATGTATTTTACAGATTTGAAAGGACAAATATGTGTAGAACAGACGTTGGTTTATCCTGCCAGTAAACGCACTTCTCATTGAAAACTGTTTCGGGCAAATATTCTCATTAAAAAAAGAAAAATAAAATAACATAATTTTATCAAAGCTTAAATGCAATGTATTTATCGATTATTTAACATTTTAATAATTATACAGATTTAGTAAAAGAGCAAACATTTCCTACTCTCCATAAAGCTTTTCTCCTTATCTTGAATATTAAAATTAAAATTAAAATTAAAATTGTCATTAAAATAACATTAATCTCAATGCACCTGTGGTTCGTTAGGGTTAAGATAACAAGCCATCCCTTGAGTGAGAAAATACAAGAATTACAATATCTGACAATACAGTGAAGCGACCTGATTTATGACAGCATCCAACCGGAAATATTTTTGGTCCACAATTTGAGTGCCCTTTATCAAAAAAAGAGGTTCATTGTTTCATGATTGTGCCTCACAAAATGCAATACGGTTGTTACCCAAACATTGCTACCAAGACCATCCACATAATCTTTATAAGGGAAATACAGTAGTACTTTATGGTATCTTTATATGCTGCATTATTATAGATCACTTTAAACTGAATTATGTACTGTAAAAATCATTTAGTTTTACGTCACAATTGCGTCTTTGGTTAAAAAAGTATTGGAATGCATTTTTATTCTTGAACGTTTTAAAAAATAGAAATTCGATAAAAATATAATTAAAACAAAAAACAATTTCAAGGGATTCCTACACAGCAGCCATATCACTCTGCAACTCACAGCTGGCAGCCCCCTAAAGCTAAGCAGGTGTGAACCTGGTCAGTACCTGGATGGGAGAGCTCCTGGGAAAAACTAAGGTTGCTGCTGGAAGCGGTATTAGTGGGGCCAGAAGGGTGCGCTCACTCTGTGGCCCATGTGGGTCCTAATGCCCCAGTAAGTGATGGGGACTTCTTCGGATGAGACGTAAAACCTAGGTCCTGACTCTCAGTGGTCATTAAAAATCCCAGGGTGTTTCTTGAAAAGAATAGGGGTGTTAACTGGTGTCCTGACCAAATTTGCCTTTGGCCCTTACCAGTCATGGCTTCCTAATAATCCTATTTATAAATTGGCTTCATTACTCTGCTCTCCTCTCCACTGATCGCTGATGTGTGGTGAGCGTTCTGGCATCACTATGGCTGCCGTCGCATCATCCAGGTGGGGCTGCACATTGGTGGTGGCGGAGGGGAGTCCCCATTACCTGTAAAGCTTTTTGAATGGTGTGTCCAGAAAAGCACTATATAAGTGTAAGCAGTTATTATTATTATTATTATTACACTTTTTAAATTTTTAAAAATTTTGATTCCATGCTATTTCAATGCACAGAGTGGTTATTTAGTTATGGGCCCTATTACATCAAGAACTAAAATAAAGGCAAAATCTGAACATGTTGAAAATTAAAACGCATTCCACAGGTATTTCTTTAAAGGGAAAATATTGGACTTCTTAATTAGTGCTCTGTAGCTGGAAAACTCTCAGAAGCATTATCTTCAAAATTCAAAATTGATGAGAATTACAAAAGAGGGACATTTATTTCACGGTGTCAACCATAACTGGTCCAGCGTTAGCAATTTTTCTTAAAGTAAAATATATGTTCAAATAATATGGGCCTTATTAAAACACATGTTTTGTATACTGTATGTATATGATTATTACCTAGAAAATAGTAAAAAATTAAGGAATAAGATCAATTTTATAGCTCCCAAGTTTCTCAGTTTCTTGTGCTCGTAACTTTTGTGAATCGATGGGAGAGGGAGACTTGTTGCCTGTTCTTTGCCTTGAGTGACTTTTTGCTTTTTGCTGCATGCCAAAAGATTTACACCCTGTGTGTCTCACAATGATAGTGTGCTGTATTCCTGTGGTACAGTCAGTGTTTTTTTCATACCCTGCAGGAGAAAGGTGGGGATCGGAACCTTGCCCTGCCTTGACTTGAATTTCATAGTTTGAACACACTCATTTTACCTACAGTACCTCGGGTGTCTGATTTTATTGTTTTTATTCATTTTCCTTTTAAAACCAGCTTGAATGTAGCTTTGTGTATTTTATGGTGTGTTGCACGTACAGTACCAATTAATGCATGTTTTAAGTGTGAACATAGATAGGCTGTTTATGAGGCTATCAAGTAGTATGAGGATTTAGAATTCCCACCTGCTAGTGTTTGGTGGCCTATTGAACTAGCCACTTCATATTAGTGAAGTATACAGAGACAGATCAGCTGTTACATTTGACAAAAATTACCTGTGTCATCACAACTGATGGCCTGACAGTTATGTCCATTAAGTATTATGTGCTGCAGCACCTCCTGACTTGAATCTTGTCAGATTCTGACAGAATCTTTTCACAAACAAGTAAAGCTTTATCAGTTTTCCTTTGAAAAGTTGATATGGTCAGTTGAGAAACATGACCCATCACGCCCATCACTACTACTCAAAAGGTTTTGAGCCACTTCATCTCAGACTTCAGTTTTACTCCATATGCTACATTTTATATTTTAAATCCAGCTAGTACCAGTAAGATACTGTAAGACTTTTATCTCCTTGTTGCCTTCGTCTTTCAAGCTCTTCGTTTAAAGGTACCCTGTGTTGTGGGATTGGTTTGAGGGCTTCAAAAATGCTTGCTTGGAGTTTTCTAGTTTATGACTGTAATACAAAAAAAAAGGTGTTCATGCATGTAGACTCCTACTGTTCACTCTAAAACAATGAGTCATCTTTGTGTGATGAATGGAAAGTGAAGCACTTGAATGCAAGGTTCCAGTTCACTGTTTTGTTTTCATTCCTGGTCAGGCTCAGTGAAACTGAATGGACATATTTCACCCATCTGCAGAAGCAGCCTGGTTATACCATAGTCATACTTCCTTCAAGTGTTTTATATCATATGTAGCTAATGTGAAATCTGCTAATGAATGGAACAACAAATCATAAAAGTACATAAAACGTTGTATATGTACTGATCACATGTATGATGTATGTACTGTATACTGAGTGCAGCGACTTTATGCACAGTATTTACATTCCTTTGGTGGGGACATGGTACTTGTACAGCATTAGTGTTAGAGCAGAAAAAATTGAGAAGTTATACTATTCTTCAGTTTATTTATTTTTATATTTGCATATTATGCTTTTACATTTGCAAGTAAGTTTACATTTACATTTATATTTTAACAGGTACTGTGCAACACAACAGATAACGTTCATTAATTACTGTACATCAAATAAATGAAATGTGAACAGTATTTCTCTCCTAACAATACTGAGATAGTCTCCGAAATGTGGTCTTTTAAAAAATTAGAGGGTGAGCAAAGGATGAAGGTAACATGGAATTCATGAACTGTTGACAGCAAAGCTTCTTTGCAAAGTAGTATTACACAAACCGGGTTAGAAATTGTGAATCAGGTGAAAATAGGACAAACAGCTGAAAAAAAATTGTCAGATGAAATGTGAAAGCTTTCTTCTTACTGAACTGTAAATTCCAAGTCCTGGTA
Source organism: Lepisosteus oculatus (assembly GCF_040954835.1). Taxonomy (NCBI): domain Eukaryota; kingdom Metazoa; phylum Chordata; class Actinopteri; order Semionotiformes; family Lepisosteidae; genus Lepisosteus; species Lepisosteus oculatus. The sequence continues at coordinate 36,356,433 of NC_090699.1, forward strand.
TTCAGTACCTGCTCTTACAAGTTTTATTTCAGCTCCTGTCTAGTAAAAGAACAGCAAGGTTGACATAAATAATAATTTCACCCGAAGACACTTGAAGTCACAGCTTGCCAGATATGAATACCAAACCCTGAAAGCACTGCTGTGTAAATCTTTATTAAAAAAATTAAAGCAATGATTTCTTCAGCTACCAATTTGTTTTTTAAACCTTTTAAGTGTAAATTGCCTCTCTTCCTGTAAGTATAAAAATCTAATTAGATTATTCACCTAATTAAATATTAAGTTCTCCATCTGTACAGGATGGTTTGATCATGACTTGTCAGTTGTGGACTTGTGTAATGTTGGCACGCGATTTTGACAAGTTGATATATGCAGATGATGGGGTGTTGGACACCACTTGAAGTGATGGAGGTGTTATTAAAGGCAAGGCATCCACTCGCCAGAAGCTAGTGCCTCTTAGCATTGGGAGGAACTAAACCAGAAGATACAGGCACTCCAGGATGTAAGAACCATTCCAGGAATGAAATGATGAAGATGCTGCAAGGTTTTATTGTCTCCCACACAAACTGCTTTGGGGAAACGATGTGGGCTGTTCACAACATTCAAGGACACCAGTCTGCTTTCTGCCCTGATCATGCAGTCTAGGTTTCATTAAAACAATCCAATGCTGTGAAGACTTAGAACATGGATAACATGGATATAAATGTGATTCCTTATTTTGCAGTTAGTTCTTGTTTATAAAAGAAAAAAATAATGTGAAAATTGTTGCAAATCTATTTTTCTTACCTCTTAACATTTGTGTTATAATTGTATATCGTGCAACTAGATTAAAGTTTATGGCAGAAACTGCAAGCACAATACAGTTTATAGTACAGACATGCTCATTTTCTAAGTGAAGTGTGAATTTAAGCAATTTGCATAGACATGATAGAAGGTTTTGCAGACTTCAAAGCTCACAGATCAACAGACTGTTCATTTTAAAGTCAAGGCTTAGCCTCAGACTGTGTGTGGTATGGAATGATTAAGAGTGTTATAGCCCAGTATCATGCCTTCTGGTCTAATAGGAGCTCAGGTCCATTGTCAGTGGGTAACGTCCTGTTACCCTGAACTGCAACAGGACAAGATATTGTGAGAATCAGGTGGCCATATGACGTAAGTTAATGTACGTTTGGTCTGCCATCCTATTGGCTATTCAGTGTCTTTAAGTGAAGCAATGTTTTGAGTCTCATCCCCATAAATATAAATTTTACACTCAAACAACCTTAATAATTATTCTACATACATTTTCATTTTGTGCAGTTCTACTTGAGAACCAGTCTGACTTCTAGGTCACAGTACCAAGAGCAAGATCTTTGAAATCAATCCAGATAATTAAGTTAGGTTAACAAAAGGTTCAGGACACCCCGAGCTTCTAAAAAAAAACTCTTGCCTCTTTTCCTAACTCCTATTCAGCAAGAAAAAAAAATCAGCTGACCTATACACTGTCCCAGACATTCCAACAAAGGCTTCCTTTGTTCAGTGAGTCACTACAATCTGAAAGGATTTTCTGTTAATTTATGATAAACATACTGTGGTGCCATAGAACTGAGTGTAACACAAAGCATTTTCAGAGTGCATTCTCCTGACTGTACTCCTGTTACAGCACTGGGTGTGTACCAGAACACCTGGGATCCATTTGATCTGGCACAGGGCTAGAAAATGCATTTGTGGTACATTTCTGGTTAGCAAGTTATGAATAATGATATGTTATTGAACCAGTTGCTGAGACAACAGTTTCTTAGGCATCAGGAAAGGTTTCTTGAGTTATTAGAAAAAAAAACTGCAAAGTGTTTATTATCTGCCAGGGCGTGCATGTACAGTAGGCGTGACCCATTGTTCTGGATGGTCACTCAGATGAAAAAACATTGTTATCTTGTCTTACAGAATGTTATACAGACTCAAAAGTATACAAGCCCAGCCCCTCCACTCCCCAAAATCAAAAGCAAAACAGCACAAAACACATCTTGCCCAAACAACATATGTCAAAATCCATTTCTGGAGAAGAAGCAAATGTTGTTTGGACTTTCAAAGAACTTGGAAGTTTCTTTTTCTTTACATTTTTTTATCATAAATATTGCCTCGTTCTGTTGCGTAATTCCTTGTTATGGTCTGTATTGTATGGTGTTCAGATGTACAGTATTGTTCTGCAAAAATGAATTTTAAAAGTATCAGAGATCCCTGAAAAGCTATGGCAAAAGGCATGTTTTCAGTCAATGGAATTTAAGAGTTGATATCTAACATTTACTGTACTTCACCTCATAAATGAACAAGCTTTCTTGTGCTAGAAAATTAAGTTCATAACCAACAAAGATGTTTAAAAATTAATCTGTATATAATAGGAAAACAATTAGAATCAAAATACTGTTTTTAGAGGACAAATTTCAAAGATTAAGATAATAAATATTGACACTGCTTTGTTCACGGTGAAGTTTCTGTTTGGGCAGTTGAAACCAAAGAAGAGAAAAATGACAGAATCCTGAAGCTTTCTGCACCACTGATTCTGATTCAATTGAAAACACTGAGGGGATTCTTTTCTACTGGGAGGTTTAGTGCTTTTGATAATCTGCCACAAGCAGTGTAACTATTATTCTAAGACTGAAAGAAGGGTCTCTATTCTACCCTTGATTACAACATGTTTTAGATACTTGTATTGGAAAGAGTACATAAAAAAGGAGAAGATTAAAACAAACATTTGATTAATTCTTGACCTATTTTTGCTTCCAGTGTTTATTTGTTGTGAGATTATTTTAAAACTGTAGCCCTGTTTGCAGTGATAGAATAAAAATGGCGCACAAAAACAAACTGTAGGTTTCACAGATTCTAGCATCTTTAAATTTTGGAAGATTAGTTTTCCAAACTATAAATGGATTTTATAGCTGAGGCCTCTGCCAGACTGACTGTGTATAGATATGGGTCACAACACCCCCTCTGCCAGCATTAATTATTTCGGATCCTTCTGCCCAGCCCATTCAGAAGCTGCTTGGCTCGTACCACTTAGTGGAGATGTGGGGGGGTCCAGCATCTTCACACACGTGTGGCCGGCTTGTCAATCCCTCAGCCAAACGGGTTAAAGCTTAATCCAAATCTTGAATTGTTCGTGTTCTTAACTGCCTGATACTACAAAAGCTATCTTTTCCAGACATTTTCAAGTAACAAAGTAAACCTCATTTGTCTGGGTTTTCTTGATTCAGTTTTGTCTTCCTTTTTTCTGGACTTCTCATTCAAGTACAATTGAAAAAGTCTTGTAGGAACCCAGTGCCAGATGACTCAGAACTGAAAAAAGTCTTACTCATTAACTGAGGTTCTTTCTATGAACTGGGGCATATTCTTCACATTTTGTTGTACAATTTTGCATGAAACAGGTACAAAATAGTGAATATACACTTGTCTGGGATTATATATTAGTTTTCCAGTACTATACGTAACAGAACCGTTCCTGGAATTTGTGCTGTTTAGTGAAGAGGGTTCTGAAGAGGGGTGCAGGCCACGCCATTTTCCCAAGGGTAATTATTTCTCGAAACATCTCTGCCTAGTACATTGCGTAATGCTGATAGCACCACACCCAAGGGCAATGGTCCGATCATGGCCTGCTGTTTAATAATCACACACCTTGCATAAACGGATGGTAGCAGACATTGCCCTGATGTGATGCCACGTGAAACAAAGGCACTGATGAGTTATCATGCTGGGGGCGGTGGGATGAGATGAACAGGAATTAATCTGTGTAAGGAGAAATGTTTCAATTGTTCAGGCACTTTACGGTACAGCTTTGGGTTTGCAAACTCATGAGTCAGATTTACATAGCTGGATAACTTTTTATTACTTTTATGAAACTCTTGAAAGGTCAAAATAAATACATTAAAGGCAAAAAGTCCCTTTACCTGATGCATTATTTTATTACTCTTATTAAAATATTGAAGGGTAGAATAAATACCTTAAAGGCAAAAAGTCCCTTTACCCGAAGTTTTGAATCTGTAGCATAACAAACTTTAATGTTGTGTAAAATGTAGTACTATACCAGTAGTGTAAATGTGTTGCAATAATATTATTTTACCTCCACAGAAGCAGAGTGAAGTCTTGAGGGTGTCTTTAGAATGTCTGTGAAGGATTATTCGACCGGCTGAGTTAAACGTCTTAAAGGGGTTACAGTTGTGCTGGAAGAGCTAAATGCTCGAAACTGCACAACAGGGCACTCTGGTTGGGTTTGTATTAGACAGACCCTGTGCAGAAGGAAAGATAGGAAGCTACTTTAGTCATCGCTTTGAGAAATGATTCCCCCCCCTCTTTTTTGTCCCTTGGCATTTTGCTTGCTTTTGTCACCCTAATATGTGAGTGTTATAAAATTGAATTCGCCTATAACATTACAATCATATTTATCACTTAGAACCCATTAATTTAGTTGTAATTAAAATTTAAAATGTACATATCCTCTTTGTCAGGATTGTAACCCCTCCTCTTTCTCATTTTTCTAATTACATGCACCTGCCCCCAATCCTGCCCCTCCTTATTTAAGCCTGGCGCTTTCGCTACTCTGGGCTCTGCATTGGAAGATGGACGCCCAGAGGCCTGCCTACCATCAAGTTGCCCTATGTCTACGGCTTGAGGGCACAGGTCTCCTATTGGCATTTTGACCCATCTGAGTCTGGGGCTCAGAGTACCTGGCCTCGTCATCCCATTTTTATTCCCCATCCCGTTCCGGTTTTTAACTCTGTTTTGTCACGTCTAAGTTGGATCACCAGTTTTGGTCTTCACCCCAAATTCCCCCCCTGGACTCCTTGGACTTGTTCGCCTTGGCTACACCCCCCGAGCACCAGTTCACTGTTGTCACACCCCCCGTCACCCCGTCAACCCCTCCTGATCCTCCTGATCCTCGTCATCTCCTCCCCGTCGTCCTTTTCCACTTACTTCCGGATTATACCGTCTGCATAGGGTCCTAAACTACTGTACGCTTCACAGGAGCCTGGATCCCTAACTCTTAAGTTATAAAGCTTACTTTTGTCAAATCTGACTGAAGGCATTTTAAAATCATTTTAAGGCAACTGAAAGCAACAGATGCTGGAAAGCTTTCTTGTCTTCACTGTACTGGCAAAACCGTGTCATAAGAAATCATACTGGCATGATTGTGGAAGTAATGGAGCAAAATGGTAACAGATGTGTGAGCATACACTGAAATGTTCTTCCTAACTATACCACAATGTTAAAGTACTTATTTTTCACATTTACTGTACATGCACATTTGTGGTGCACTCGTTTAAACTGCTGTCTATGGATTTTCTGGTTGAATATGGTGATCTGTGGTTTTAAATGCAACAAAACCAATTGCTTAAAGGTTGCTAGCTCTTTAAAGCCGTTTTCACACAATTCCAGGAAATACCCTGCAGTTTCTCAAATGAATACTTTGCTTTTCTTATTACCCAAGTGAGATGGATGTCCTTCTGGAATTTCATTGAGAAGTATTATTCCATCCTCCCAAAACAAACATGCCAGTACGAATCACTGTGTCCCAGTTACATATTTTGACTCTGATGCTTTATAGCTTTTGGTGTGTCAAAAAGCTTTACCATTTTTTACTACGGAACAATTTTGATATATTCATTTCCGTGGATTTAAATAAATAGCACACACCTTGCAGATGAGGTCATTTAAAATGTTTTAAAACAGACTTTTAATAGGAAAAATCATTCTTTTTTTACCCCAAAGCTTTTTTTTTCAGCTAAGGGGATGCGGTTATCAGCTGGGATTTTCCCTCCTGCCTCATCACGCATTTAGTAATGTGAGGACACACTGCCGATAGAGCTTTGTGCAGTCTTTAATCCCTGAGCAGATATTTAGCCAGGGTGTGGCAAGGGATGTGCCACTACCTGTTGGAAGAGTAGAAAAGAGCCTGTGAGCGCCTTAGGACAGCAGATGTAGGGGCTCTGTTTGTCAGGGAGGTGTGGGCGAGGATGTTAGTCAGGAACATCAGCTGCATGGAAGAGCTGGCTTAAGACAGCATCGTGGTGTTCTTTCTCCCTAAATGTCCTGGAGCTGGTATCGCCAAGACACACAGAGACCTTCAAAACAGGAATCCTGAAAAGTTACGGGTGTTTTGAAAAACACATTTTATTAGTATTCTATGGACAGGACTCTGTGCTTCTTAAATGTCTCTGGGCAGTAGATGTTTAATAGTGAAATGTTCCACTGTTGTGTGGTAAAACATTGTTTGCAGAGGGAGAACAGTTCCACTGTGTTCGCTATGGTTTGGTTTAACAGCTATGTATTAATTATTGTAATGATACTGTATGGATTCCTTGTTTGTTTAGCAGCTGAGGTGGAACCGATATTTATCCTGCAGTGCTAGTGATTATCGCTGTAATTTACTACTTCCCGATGGTATGGTGCTTCTCCAGCAATGACATTTTCTCATTAGTGTGTCTCTTTGATCAACGAATCAGACATTTTCATAAGAGATGGATATTAGATATCAGTGGAGAGGGAATCTAACTTTTTGAACCATTTTTATTCTAACATCATGAACTGGGAAGAGTGCCTTGTAATTTACCTGACCCATCAGATATAATAACAGTCTACTGTATATGTGTCTCCTGATACAGCAGCATAACTGCTTGTTGTTTTACTTTGGTTTGGAACATAAGTGAAATGTTAAAATAAGTTTAAGAGACCATTTCATACTGTGAGCAGGATTTCATACCATTGAAATGCTACCACAAAATAAATAATTGTAAACAAATGCACTACTGATTTTATTCCAGAGCAATACCACATCTCTTTGTATAATAGTCCCTGAAGGAATTATTTACTTAACCTTGACACAATGGTTACTTGCACTTTCTACTATAAAGTAGAATTGAAATTCTAATAATTTTTCCAGCATCCTCAAATGTCTACTATTATCCACTTACATAATTACTCAAAATATATACTGTAATAGTCTAGAAAATCATCCTCTACCTTTGTGAGGATAAGGGTTAAAGAAACATGCAAGCAACCATTGCATGTAAGACTTCCTCTGTGAGTGTGAATACTGCTGTAAATGGGATAAAAATCAGTTGACCTAAATAGTGCCAGTACTTGTTCACGGACATGTTTGCACTGACATATAACTTCTTCCCCTGTAAATAAAGCTGAAAAAACTGACGACTTCAGCTGAACAGAGCTCTGACTCAGCCTGAGGAATTACCGTAACTAAAACCAACAGCAGCAGTGGATTGTTCATCATCATGTGAATCTCACATACAGAAATTTTGTGGTATTATTAAACTGATCATTTACAGCCTCAGGGTATATTTATCAGTATTAGTGCCTTGTGGACGGCATAGTTCTGATACGTTTAGTGCTGCTGCCACAAAGCTCTTGGATTCTGGGTCTGATTCCTGTTTTGGTATCTTCTATGTGGAATGTACAGTACCCCATGTACCCCTGTTGGTTTTCACCAAATACCCATGTTTCCTCCCCCTTTCCAAGACCTTACAAGACATGCAGGTTAGTTTTGATTGGATACTCTAAACTCTCCCCTCAGAATATGACCTTGTTCACGTTATCTGGCCAATTAGGGCTTGAAATATTTTATCCCAAACACATGTGCTTCATAAATATATGTGTCACAGGTTTGCACAAATCTACTGCAGTTTATACTTGATACAAAGATTCCTCCTTGTACAATATGGGATGTGATTCTGGACTGAAATCTCACCTGGTTATTCAGTATCTTGATGATTACAGTGTCTCAATAATTTACTGTCATTTGCACAACTTTAATGACCTAAACAATATATACCATGAAAGACTCACACACGCTTATACTACATACAAATAAATTGTTGAGAAAAATCAATGGGCCTGTTATATTCTAAAATCATTGTGTTAAGTCTACAGAGTCATCCTTCAGGGCATAAATTTGTTATTTAAACACATTGGTGTTTCCTCTATTTTAACTTGGAGTTGTTATAACAGAATCTCTTGGGAATGTGAACTGTACCCATTTCCAACAGGAGTGAGGAGCTCCACATGCTTAACCTACTCTGAAGAGTTTTAGTTCTCATGAACATCAAGTCAAGTGGTTGTGGGACTCTGGAACATGTTAGCAAATACTGTGGCTTCCTTCTAGAAATACCTGGATGATATCCTCTGATAAAACGCCTTGCAGAAACAAAGTGAGCTAGATTTGAGAAATGGCCTTCTGTTATTTGTTCCCTTCCATACAGTATGTTCTTTTCATGTGAGTATATGTACTGTAAAATGTCAAAGATACCAAACAACAATACAGCCGATAAACAATGTTACTCATGCATCCATAGATCCTTTACACCAACCCACCTAATGGGTGGAAGCAGCCCCCCTGTTGGCAAACAACTGTTGACCAAAAACTCTTTTGGCACTGACACGTCTAATGAAATGACTAGGCGCTCCGATCCTTTCGTATTTAGTTGATTATGTGCACCTGCCTCTTGTTTTGTCTCACTATTTAAGCCTGACGCTCTCGCTATTCTTGGCTCAGCATTGGGAAATGGACTCCCGGAAGCCCGCCTACCAGCCCGTCCTGGAGTGACCCGATGGCATAGGCTTCTTCACAGCATCCTGACCATCTGAGTCCGGGTCTCAGAGAGCCTGACCTCGTTACCTTGGTTTTATTCCCTGTCCCTGTTCTGGATTTTAACCTTGTTTGTATCGTCTTGGATGGATCCCCCGGTTTTGGACTTTGGACTGTCTGGATCTGTTTGCCCTTGTCACATCCCCCGAGCACCGGATCACTGTCGTCATGCCCCCCTGTCTGTCTACCCATCCTATCCTGCTGTACCTTCCCCTGATGTTCTTCTCCACTTACTTCCAGATTATACCGTCTGCATAGCATCCTGAACTACACTTCACGGGAGCCTGGACCAGCTCTTGTTATATACATAACATGTCAGATTCAGCTGATGGAGCTATGAGCATGTACAGGCAAGGTGTAATAAAACAAAAGAAAGCAAGGCAGAGGGCTGTGAAAAGACAATTTCTTTGTGGGGTTAGAGATACACTCGGATTCTAATTTTTCACCCATACCTTGAAGGACCAGTTCATCCTAAATAGATTCCAATTTACCGCTAATGAATGTTATGTACACACTGGGATTACCTGTGTGTACATAACACACAGGTAATACCTGCTGGTATTTTCTTACTTAAATTAATTGCCAAGCAACATCAAGCAGATATAAACTGACCTGGCCCTGTACAATATAGTTTTGAGTTCCAACTATTTAAAGTGGCACCTAGTGGTGCTAATTGAATTGCCATGTGGATTTTCAATTGTAGTGAAAAATATTTTCTAGGTGCTATTAGTTTTTTTGGGGGTGTTGTTAGTGAATGAGACAATTGTTCTGTCTGTGTGGATGTAAGATTCATTGTACTGTAGTTAATTGTTTTGTACTGTTGGGTATACCCTGCTGCAGAACATCTTGTCAGAACAGAGCTGCATTGTGTTCTACAGTATGTGTGCTAAATATGTGGGACCCAAGAGCTTGTAGGTAGTAAAAGGCCTTGAGTAAATACATTTCTAAAATACAGTATGTCATCTGGCTCTGTGGTGATCATGTTCATTGATTTGAATTGTATCCTGGGGAAGTTGTTTGTGATTAATTATAAAATGTTTAGTGGTTAAATGGTGTTACTTAATAATGACAACAGAACAGTTTGTGATCACAACACAAGTATTGTGTACTTGGATTGAAGTATGCTACAATCCAACGGCTATGCTATTTTTGCAGAAGTCTGATTAGATCTGTGAGTAGGATTCTGTAGGAATGAATTGCCATGCTGTTTCTTACGTAGATTTAGCTTTCTTGCGGTGACGTAAGCTAAAATGTAAACTTTCATATGTGCTACAAAGTGGGTTTTAGAATGCTTAGCTATGAAAGTGACAAAAGCCACACTCTTAATCTCATTTGTGTTTATTGATTGTAATGGTGTTGTATCTGAAGAGTTAAACTCATATACCTTCATTCCTGCGTGGCAGCAATATCCTTCTATTTTTATAAGAGCTCAATAAGTACATTTCTTAATAGGAAATAAAGTTCTATTCAGGTTTCAAGGCATATCGTAGGTACAGATTGGTTTAAAGATATAGATACACAGTAGATCCGATTTACAGTAAATACATCTCTTAAACTGTGATACATAAAAGTATTACATTTACTACATAAAGTAGTGAATTTACTACAGAAAACTACTACATTTATTACAACAACCTAGATTGTTAAGATTATTTGGGAAACTATGTTGTCTGATGTAAAATGGAAATGACATATTTCTGGTTTTGTTTGTCCAGCTACCTGTAGTGAATGCAGAAATGATAAGACAGCATGGCTCCTGTATGACTTTTCTGGGACTGAATTTATTCTGTGAACTGTAATCCTGTAAAAGGGCCTTTTGATATGTAGTGTGGAATTTGAAGCAGCTATATCATTTCTGTGCTGTCTGAATTAATGTGCATTCCCATAAATGACTAGCCATTACAAACTCTGTGATTTACAAATGAAATGTCTGGCTTTGCCCAGGATTTTTAACCCTATGCACAATAATGCATAAAGAGAAAACTTTGTTTTGAAAATTAAATGTCTAAGGTCTGTTATATTCTTGAAAGAAATAGAATCACTGTAGGACTTAGTACTGTAAACATTAATGTAACAAATGTAATTTAAGGGATTCTGGTATTGACCATTTCTTTAGATAAGAATGAGACTCAAAACAGCAGGTATTATAATTATCTGTATACTATATATATAGAATGTATATATATATAATAAACTGACATCAACTGGTATGTACAATTGTTAAACACAATCTATAGTTACAATGTAGGCATGGGAATCAATTTACTCTAAGCTGCCAGTGTTTTGACTGTTATGAAAACTTTAGTATGGGTTGATAAACCATGGCTGCGATTTAAACATTCTAAGTTCATGTTGATCAGTAGCTTCCAAAACATGATCACAACATATACAAATTAAATTAAATGTGATCAGACAGAATGGTGTTTTGCAGTAGCTAACCCATCACTTTTAATAGTAATGTCGAATTGTCTAGTTGTCAGGTATTTCGTGCCATTGACATTATATGACATTATAAAGACTTCTTTTTGCATGACAAAAAAGTACCGAACTGTTAGCTGAAAAGTCTGAAAATAAGATCACAACAGGAATATTTTCACGAGTCGGTAATATTGAAAAGAACAGAACAACGCAAATCTGAAACGGTTTGCGGTTTTTTTTCTTGGTACAACTGATAATGGAGTATTGACAAGAAAAAACAGATAAACTTTGAAGTCAGTTACACCCACTTTACAAACAGAAACATTATTTTTTAAATTTCGCTATACATACTTAAAAGCGTTTCGGAAGTTCCCATGCTAACTGCTCTTTTTAACATTAACATACAGTATTCCTTATTGTGATGGACATATTGGTGGTTGCCACTGTAGCAATATCACACCCCTTGCTTTTTCCCCCCTGTTTGGCAAATGCCCCCCTCTACAATGCATACTGTATTATATGGGCAATTTGCCCAGAGGGAAAATCGGGTCATTTTTATTTCTCTATGTAATAAACATTTTTTCCTAAAGAATGCAGTTTGGACAATTGAACGATACGTTTATTGTAATAAAGATGCAATTAATTAGTAATTAAAATTAGATATTATACTTCTAAAAATCATAGTTTGTATTTTAGAAAAAAAACGAAAATTTACTACCGAAGCAAAGCTGTTTTATTTTTTTTAATAACATCTACCGTATTGTTAACATAGTTTATTGGGTTGGCATATCACGAGCTTAATTTTGTGTTTTTCGTTGACAGCAAATATTTATTCTCTGTTTAACAAGATACAGTACAAATCGAAATTATTCGAAATAACTTTTCAGATTTACACTATGGTTAGGATGATGTCTTGCAGGGAAAAAAGGTAACTATGACAACCGGTTCATTCCGGGAGAAAACAAACTTCTAATTGTGCATAATTTCTGAGACAAACAATATAAACAACAAAACTGTTGGACATTAACACTTTCCGAGCGTCACACGTCAAACGTGTAAAAACAAGTAATTACCGTATCTACAGCATCTCAGTAAATACAGTACCCCTTTTTCCTCTAGCACATTTAGTTATTACCTAAAGTTGGTCTCCCGAGGGCATTTTTTTTTAAGTTTTGTGCACACCTTGACAGCTAAAAAAATGGGCGCGGCTGTAACCGCAACCTCGCCACACTGCGTTTAGACTTGTTGGTGAAAGCGCAGTGAAAAAAAGGAAAAAGTAATTAATAAACGGCAAAGCACAAGCATTCCTGCAAGATCAGTCAGCAGCAGCCCACCTTTCCACGGACGGGATACAAAAAGTGCTGGAAAAGGGATCTTTATCTATAAGAAATAAAAAAGGTTTGGGGAACGGACATCTGCGGACGCATTTTCTTGGATTATTAAGGCGATAAAGGTATGAATTATTTTGCACATTGTAGGTCGTTTAATTATATGCCCAAAGAGCAATATACTTATAAATGTTCATGTAATATTTGTTTTTGCTTCGGAAATTTGATTTGTGGCGCCTATTTGTGTTTCCATTCGATTTACAGATTAATGTTTTTTTTGGTTGTACTGTATTTAGTAATCAGTACTCTCCAAACGCTTGAAGAATGCCTTACTCAGCCTGACTTGTTTTGAATGTCGTCGTCCACCTGTTCGCTCTTTACCACGCTGTTTAAAACTGTAGCTCCTGCGCTTCTTGAATAGCCGTTGGTTTTTCGAGTAATCTTTCTGTAAATATTTTGCTGTTCATCTGTTCTTCTTAATTTTTATGATTACAAGCTTTTGACACTTTTTCTATATTGTAACCTATAAATGAAATCCCATGTAGGGAATAGGTTTATTAGATTATAAAACTTTATGAAAAACATCTGAAAAATGGGGAAATAATTGCTGTTTCGAGGTTTTTGATTTGAGTTTTACGGTATGTGACTATATTATACTGTGTATTATGTAGGACGAAACGTACTATAGCACGTAATATTATGAAGGCTACAATGTAGATTGGTGCAAAAACATTACATAAGAAATGTCTTTCATTGCTGCATGTAGCCATCAATTGTGATTCACCTGTTTTTAAATACAGATTGCAAACAGATGTTAAAATCTGTTTATTCTAAACAAGAAGCACAACCAAAAGCTTTTCTACTGTTTAATTTAAAACCTTAGGAGAATGTACAGTATGACAAATTAATTTAATGTACTGTATATGCCAAACAAATGTGCTCTGATCCAATAAGTGATTCATTTTGGTGTATAAAAATCCTTGAAAATCCTTAATAATACCAAACCTGGAAAATACTGACACATATTCCAGAGTATGAAGCAAAAAGTTCTAGAGTATGATTGAACTATTGTTTTATTTTTATTTACAAAAAACCTTTAACTTCAGCACACAGCTTTGAACCCATCTAATATTTCTAAGCTGTTAATGGCATGCAGATTATGAGCACAAAATAATGTTTCTTGTTTATTTTGGCATCTTTTGTACTTGCCATTATTAATAATACAGTAAATGTTTTTTTTTGTTTCTACTCAAATGCTAAAAGGTTCTCTTTGTGCAAATTTTGTTCAAAAGAGTGATTCTGAATGGTAATAATTACTAACAAAAAAATAAACCTAAATAAGAACACCTTATGTGCACTATAGAATTTATTTATGCTCCGTCTAGTGGTGTCTGGACAAGTAATTTGCAGAGAGGCTCTATTGTTCATGCTTTCTGATAGCTTGTAACTCAATATGAGCAGATAACTGTCTCCCTGCACAATTAGAGAACTTCACAATTATCTCCAGTGTGAGTATGTGTCTTTTTATTAAGAAATTTGATTATTTTACTGGAGTAGAAGTTAAGTAGTATCTATTAAAATGTGAGCAGGTATTCTTTATAATGATATTAAATAAAATTAATGACCTTTTCAACACTGTTTCAGTGCACCAATGTGTGTGGACATTTTTTAATTGTAAAATAACCTTGAGGCAAATTCTATCCACTTTACCACATAAGTTGAGCCATTCGTCCATTACAAGAAGGCCTCTTACTTGCAAGAAATGCCCTGGCAACACCGAGTCTATCCCAGAAAGCCGGGGCACAAATCGAGACCACACCCTGGACAGCAGTCCAGCCCATCACAGGGCACACACGCAGATGTACATAGTGACACCAATTAACCTAACCAACAAGCCTTTGGAAGGTGGGAGTAAACCCCACCTGGGGGAGAACATGCAAACTCGACACCACTTGCAGCACTGGGGCCCCTGATTTAATTCTGGACCTTGGGTGCTATCTGTGTGGAGTTTGCATGTCCTGTCCGTGTTCGCGTGTGTTTTCTTTGGGTGCTCCAGTTTTCTCTCTCAGACATTCTGGCATGGCTGTGTGTGCATGTCTGTGTCTGCGTGTGCCCTGCGATGGACTGGATGGAACCGCGTTGATAATGTCCTGATTTATCTTATTAATGAATAGATTGAGACAATCATTTTTCTATATTTTTTAGTCATTGTTAGATTTTAGATGTCATTGAAGGCATAGAACAGTCGGTTGTTGTTTGTTTCACAAAATAGATTGTTTTTAAAACCTGTCATCTGTTCTGACAGACTTACTACTTACTACTTGCCTAGGAAATGATGATTTCATTGTACTGTTCTTCTAAAAATATATTTTCACATTAATGTGCTGTACACATTATAGGGAGGTGTTGGAATTCCAATATCAACTGAGAATCGTATGATATTTTGTATGGGAACCAAAATTTTGTGAGACATAAGCTTGGAATTGTAGTTGCCACATAGATTCTCCTTCATGAAATCCACTTTGTGGAAATGCAATGGTGGAAAACGATGTTCAGAGCATTTTGGTCATGATTTTATTTTCATCAGGCCTTTGCAGCAAATATTAGGTCTAAGTATTGAAATTCATTTTAAGGAGTGCAAGTATCTAGGTTTTGTTTGATTGAAGTTTTGTTTAATATTTTGTATTATATTATAGTCCTATAATATATAGTTTACTCACTTTAAAAAAGGGGATTTTATGAGTGTCCGTGCATGTACACTTGTAAAGCCTCCCTGCCAGTTTTGGAGTATTTTAATCCTTGTACCGTGAATACTTTACAGGGTTGCATCCATTGTTCTGTACTATTGTTACCAACATCTTTTGAAGTGGTGTGGGTATGCCTCCAGCCTCCTATCCTGGTATTCTGAGACAGAAAGATTGCCCACTCAGAAGTTTGTTTTGGAAAGAAAAAGGCCTTCTTTTTATAAAGAATAGTTGGTTGCCAGTTGTTCTTCAGACAGAACTCTATTGAAGACAATAAAAAATATTTCCATAGTGACACACATTTAAGGAGCCCCTCCCTTGTCCTCAAATGATAAACAAAGTGAAAAAAACTCCACATTATTCAAGATCTGTTGCAATCTTACACTAAAAAGTCTATTAACTTTCTAAAATGGACTTGGCACTTTTTATTTCGCTCACACTTGCTAGAGGTAACTAGGTAAATACTGTATTTGTAACAAGAAGGTTGTTGGTTCAAATCCCCTGTGAGACACTGCTGTTGTGCCCTTGAGCAAGAGCCCTCATCTGAATTATTCTATAATTATTCTAGTAAAATGTCCTGCTTAATAACTGGGTGCAAATGTAAATGTATTTTGATAAATAAATCAGCCCAATACATATACTACATACTGCACATATAACATTTTAACTCTTAATTTTGCTCTTGAAGCACAGGAATGTGACACCATTATAGTTTAAATGTCACAGAATGGCATGACACTCTAATTGATTTGTAAGTAGTTGAATGTTTTATAGCATCTACCCACATGTCAGAGTTGTCTTTCACAGTGACAACCTGTTCAAATCAGTTCCATCACATTCTCAAGCAAGGGACCATCAGTGACTCTGGGTTTCAAAATCAGGAAAGAACTGGTTAAGTGCCAAATGTCTGCTCACATTTTCTATTACTGTGTTAATGGAATACCAACATTTGGCTGCCTGTGGATCTAATTGAAGATCTGAAATAAGGGTGTGGTGCTCTTTGTGTCCTGGAACACTACACCAGTAGTACAATTGCAATCTATTGTTGTACAAGTCCAAAGGGACTTGTAATTCAGTACAGACAGAACAAAGTTTTCAAAGACTTTTGGTCTCATATCTTTAGTAATATACCAATCCCATCCAGATTGTTAAAAAGTGCCTTAACTACTGATTACCTCGAATAAACCTCAACAAGTTGGAGGAATAATAATTTGTGTGCTTTATGAAAGAAAAATGAACACAAATAAAACAACATTTAAAGAATGTTTTAAGTCTGGTGCTATAGCATAATCGCAATCATAATCTTTTTCCTCTGGAAAACTGCACTTGATAGTGTGGAGGTGCTATAATGCTATTATAAGAACATTAATTCCAAACTGTTTTTTTTTTGTAATGGCTGCTCATAACAGTGGTACGAACATTTCATCAGTATGTAATGATAATGTACAACAATTCTTATAGATCTGCTGTAGACAGGACAGTGCTATGGTTAACCACAAAAGCTAGCTTGAGAAGACCTGGCATGCACCTGAATCAATGTGGACAAACGGTGTGGTTAATTTTTCCAGACAGTGGGAAAACACAATTATTTGTCTTGGTGGATTGCTACACTGCTTTGTGCTACTGAAAGAAAAAACACAGTGTTGCACAGTGAGCAAATAACAATGTTTACTGTATGGACTTTTCCTGCTGTGTACATTGTATTATAATACACAGTGGAGTCCAAGTTCCCATCTTCTGATGTTCTCTCAAAACGTCTTTGCAATAGTTGAAAGAACTCAGTATATAATTAGGTTTATGCTGAAGTTAATCTTCTATTTATTACAATGTTACTTGCTGCACTTTTAAAAACCGCTGAGCAATAAGGCACACAATAGAGAGCAATAAGGCATACATTAGAATACGGTCTTTCATTATGCTCAGAAATGGTATTTGCAATATTATTTGATTAAATAATGTAGATGTAGTGAAATGTTTAGAGTACCCTTTAATAGTAATATAATTAATAATTGACATTAGTAATAATTTAGAGTAGTCTGAGTATTTGAGGTTTTGAGAACTGTTACTCTCGCAGATCACTCTCACCTGAGTGTAAATGGGTGATAATCTGGTTTGATACAGAACTGCATCAATACCCATCATATTGAGATTGAGCTAAGTAAACATTATAATCCCCGGTAAATACTGTAAACCCTGGTACTTGGAAGTAACTTGTTTTTGTGTGCATGCAAGTCAGTGGTGCAGGATTAGAGAGGTTATAGGGGATTAAAGACAGATTTCAGTTTACATTTGGCTTTGAAATGAAATTCAGTCAAGTAAAAAAAATAAATAAATCACTTTACTAAATCAAGTTTAATCTAAGAGCTATGAGGCAGCAGACCTTAAGGTAACATTGTACTTAAGTTAAGCAGTGCTTTCCAAGATTGGTCCTAAAATAACTCTCTGTAGTGGTTTAATTCCAACAGTGTTTAATCAATTAATATAATTGAATCCTTAATTGAACCAATTAATTTTTTTAACAATTTCTGCATTCAGCTCAGACTAATCTTTACATACAATTCAAAGCCATTATAAACTTTTTATACAGTGTAAACTTTACGCAGTCATTTTCAAGATATTAAACAGAACTAAGTTGGTTTACAATTATTTTTGCGTCATATTTTTTAACAGCAATTAGTGTTAGTAATTTGTCAGTTAATGACGTGTAGATTTAGAACACGTTGTCTTAATTATTGTTATAAATCAGCTCTTTGGTAAATTCGTTGCAAAAAGTGGAGAGAGACAAGAGCTGAAGTTCAGTATCTGGTAAAGGATTCAAGCTCATTTATAACCTTATCATATCATATAAGAACTTAAACTGTTGTAAAACCACAAATAAACAATCAGTTTAAGAATTTGAATTATCCAGACTAATGCTCCCATGTTATAAAAAACACAGAAGTCACAACGGCGCTCCCGGAGCTAAACCGTGAAAAACTGATGTAAAGAAATACTGCCTACTAGTGGACAACTGTCTCTGCTACACCGAAAGACCTGTACGTAATACTTGTTAACATTTTTTAACTGTTTTAGACGCTGGGAGCACACGTTTCAAATTTCTATAATGGCATTTGAATTACTCTTGTGAAGTATAGTAATAAATAACATTTCAGATTAGTGATGTTTAATGTTTCTTTAAGTAGATTAATAGTTTTACACAATATTAAAATGGTAACAATTTAAATAATTTCTCTAAATTTGTATTTTAGTAATGCTTTATTTTAAATGTCCGCCTGAATATTAAATACATATCTGAAATATTCCATAAATGTCCATAAACACTGCCAGTCTTTGGATCAAAGGCCCTTAAGAGACCTACTAATAAATTTAATTTGAATTATTGAATTGTTTTCAGTTCCTCACACATTCCAACATAGGATGATGCCTTTTATCTTTTGCCTTTTTTTACCTTTTAAAACCTAACCTCACAAAGGCCCTGACCAAGCAGCTTTTTGGTTCATTCAAACATCCATTTAAGTCAAGACATCAGCTGCAATAGAAACCAGTCAGTTTCTATCCTCAGGATCAGGACTGGCAACCTTTGTTTTGGATTGTGTGGTATCTTCACTCCTTTTTATCTTCTTCTGATTTCTTTATGTGATAGTAGAGCCATACTGCTCCTGTGTACTTGTTCAATTCTGGCATGTTTGAATTATTTTTGTGACTTGGGTGATAGCATTTTGAAATGTATCGTTGATGTTTAATTTGTCATGTATATACTGTATTATGACTTGTGTGGTCATTTATATTATATAATTATATTAAAAAACAAACCATTATTGTAGGGCATTACCAACTGATTAATTAAAGCCATCATGTACAGTAATTCATAAGTAAGTACAAGAAACATTTTGTTAGTAACATTGCTTGTGAAAATATTTTTGAATTGAAGGTAATTTGTGGGAATATGGTCACAATTTACTTGGCTATTGCGCCTGACAATGAAATGACTGAAGACAGAAGGCATGACGATAATGTGAAAGGCTCTGTACAAGGCTCATATTGTGTTTCCACACTAATAGTTGTGGACTTACTGTATAACTAAAAGGCTGTGGGTTTGTATCCCAGCTGGGACACTTGGTGTATCCTCTTACAGTGTTACATTGATCCCTTCAAAATAACATGTAATTTTATATTTACTAATATGATATCAGTATTTTCCTTTCCTTAAGTTTCTTTGGAAACTCCCTATAGATCTAAAGCAGTGTCAGGTTTGATTTTATTTCAGGCTTCATTTAAACTAATTCAGCTGTTTCTGAGACCAGACTGCAGCCACTCTATCCCTGATGGCTTGTTTCCCAGCTCTATCACCCTTACCTGAGTCCAGTTCCAGTAGGTCATTAGGACAGCCCATTTCTTCACAGGGACCATTTCATATTTTGTGTGCATGAAACATGTCACTTGGTCAATAGTTGTGTGTACTTTCTGAATCCAAGCCCCACGTGTTGTTTTTACATTGCTCTGGCAAAATTATTTCGCTATTAGTCATTTTTAAGTGTTAATAGAAAAGTAAATAGTATTTTTGTTTACACCGCTTTTATGTAATTTCCTGAAGATGTGTGTGCTGCTGAAATATGTCTTTTTTGAAGCCCTGACCAATTCCAGGCAAAACATGATTACGAATAGGGTATGACCTTTATTAATTTTTTTTATTCTTCTAAAAGTAGGTCTGTTATCTTTCTGAATAGGTAACATGGAATGGACATCTTAACAACAAGAAAGAGTAACAATACAGGTGGGAGTTTGGGATTATCTGGGAAAGGTGAGTTTTCCCGTTCCATAGGAATTCAATTTGCTGTTTTTGCAACCTGTGCATAACTTCAGTAAAACACTAGAGGGCAACAGTGATTTTTGAATGCGAGCAAATAGACGTGAACATTTGCGCGACACGACCAGTAAGAACCAACAAGAGCATAACCAAAAACAGAGCAGTTTACTTTCTAAATAAAAATAGCATAAATTATACTTGTTTATTTTCAAAAATAAGGAAATTAATCTTTCATTCTTGACATACATAATCATTGTATTGTTTTTTTCTATAATTGACACCTTTTAATTCTACAAGCAGAAGAGACACTGAAACCTACCTAGTACACAATAATATTTTTATATGTATAGATGATTAGAAGTTTTAATGAATTTCACAACTGATCGTTTCCATGTGGTATTTCAATATTCAGATACATGTTTTCCTCTCTTTGACACTTTTAAGCCTAGTACTATTCCCGACTATAAAAAAGTGTTGTTGTTTTTTATTGCAGTTCTGACAGAGTCTGTAACCACAACATCAAGACTGACAACCCTACCTCCAAGTGAGTAATGGCCCTCAGACCTGCAGTGAGCTCACTTGCTCTATCTGGTCAATATAAGTGATTTAGATTTTTGAGATAATTTGTAAACTTGTTGAATTTGCAGTTGAGGGGCCTCCTGAACAGCTGAGACAGTAAAGGCACTCAAGCCTTGGTCTTGCCTGTAACAGAGCCTGCTTATACTCTATATAAACAATATGTTTGCCTTGACAAGATAAGTGGTGTCTTTGTTAGTGGGATTTCCCAGCGGACAGAAGTAACTGAGTGTTTGCCTCTGTTGTTTTTCACCCCGTCAGAGGGCTCCAGCGGCGGCGGCGGTCAGAGGGGTGGCTTCTCCAGCAGCTCTGGGGGTCTGGGAATGGAAAAGAAGTTCGTCACACAGAGCAGCACCAGCTATGTCACATCATGTGAGGAGCACACAGTGGCAACTCTCATCTTATTATTTCTGCCCCCTCCGGGAAAATACCTCAGAAACAGCCCTAAGCTTTCACAGCTGTTTCTACCTCAGCTTAGTACTCGGGTCTGTGGTGTAAACATCCAGTTAACTCCACAGACTCCAATCCAAAGTTTGGTAAAAGCATGTACGCTTATCGTGATTAGTTTTGTGTATTTCATAAGTTTTTAGTTTTCACCTTGAACTGTATGCAGGATTTTCATCCAGAAGATGTGTTAGCCATTTCAGTACTGTTGGCTGTGGTTAGTGGTTTAGACTGGCTGCTGCCAATGGCTGACTGGCCTGCTTTGCCCCTTCAGCTTCAGGGGGTGGTGGCTCGAGGGGGAACGCAGGCTCCTCCCGCAGAGCCCAGGGCTCCACCTCGTCCCTCAGTTACTCCCCTGTGTCCACCCTGGAGAGGAGGGGCATGACCAGTCGCTCAGGAGGATATGAAGGTGAGCTACGCGTTGCTGCTTCCTGCCGCAAGGAGGGAAGATGAGGCTTCTCTGTTCGCTGGCCAGTTAACATGACTCCTCACACGTATGGAATGAACTATCCTACTGATAACTGTACTCAAAGAAGAGACACCAAATTGCTTGAAAAGATGTTTTCAAAAGTGTCCTGCACCATGGTTTTTCTGATTCAGTGTATTCATGGGCTTATTGGGATTTCTCTGTATTATCCTTTCTGTGGATTCTTGTTTTCATGCGGTACATGCATCAGAATCAAAAGCCGGTCAATTAGAATTTTCTTTGCGGAGGTGTTTTTACTTTAGGTCAGGCTTCTTTTTCCAACTTCCTCATGCTCACCTATATGGCTCTGCATGGCTTGACACCTCAGTACCTAAGGATAATGTCTGAACTATTATCGCCTTACTCCCCACCTCGCAACCTCCGCTCTTCAAATTCTGCCCTCCTTACTGTCCCCCAAGGCCGTCTACAGTGTATGGGTGACAGGGCCTTCTCCTGCTATGCCCCCAAGCTCTGGAACTCTTTGCCCAAGGATATCAGAGAGTCACCTTCTCTAAACTCCTTCAAATCCAGACTCAAAACCCTCTTCTTCAGAAAAGCCTTTACTTAACTGGCTCCATTCTTCATCCCTCTGCTCTTCTTAGTACCAACATCTATGGTCTCCTCTGTATATTGTAATTGTGTCTTATCTTGTGTATTCTACTTATTTATTGTTGTATTCTTCTTATTTATTGTTATTGTCATCCTGTAAAGCGCTATGAAAAGCCACATTTTAAGGCGCTATATAAAATAAAGTTTATTATTATTATGATCTTTTAACTTTAATTGTACAAGAATGAATTATTCATAAAATAAAGTAATATGTGTAATAAAATAACTTTTAGGTTTTAAAAAGGCAGTTTCTATGTATATAAAATCATAAAATAGCATGTGGAAAACTGTGATTCTGACTGTATCTCAGTCCTTTTGCTTGTGATAATATGAAACAAAAACTAAAGCAAAACAAAAACAACATGACATAAAAAATTCACTGATGGAGTATTCACTGAATTTTGAAGAAATGTTCTGTGACTCACTGGGGAACTCAGACAAATTAAACTAACTCCATCCTCTGTTTCCTTCTATAGGGTTTGAGTTTAATTTTAAAGTTTGTTTTATTAATACAAAATATATGTGTGATCAATATCAGGCTTTAATCTAAAACAGATATTACTTATTACTTAGTAGGATGTTAGTGCTAGACTTTAGTCTTTTTGTGTTTCTTTTGAACCACATGGTTTGTAAAAGAGTTTTCTTATGGTTGTCATGGGATGTTTTTTTTTTTTAACATTTCTTTATAGGAAGTTCCAGTGGGAACTCTTCCCCTGAGTACACAAGAAAAGAGTTTGGTAAGAATTCCAAAAACCATCTTACATACTGAATCTTCTACTATACAAACCACAGAGTATACTATTAGAAACAGCAGTGTGGTGGCGTGGTGGCCAGCAGTAAGTACTGCTGCCTCAATGTTCAGTTTAGCCTGGGAACCATTCTGTATGAGGTTGCACATTCTCCCAGTTTGGGGGATTATGTGTGGAGTTTGCATGTTCTCCTTGTGTCTGTGCGAGCCTTTTCCAGGTGCTTTGGTATCTCCCACTTCTCAAAGACATGATGGCTAGATTAACTGGTTTATCTAATTGTCCCTATGTCCATGTATGTGTGTATCCTGTCCAATGTGTCCCTTACTAGGACTATTTGGTTATCTCATGGACAACAGATAGCTAACCTTGAATAGAACAGTACCAGTAGGGTTTTTATAAAGGTATTGTTTGACTCTAGCCTTTCCTGTCCCTCGCACTGCAGTTGTTTTTGTTTACAGCTCTTTAGTTATAGAAATGCATCAATTAGCAATAAATCAAACATTGAACAAATTGGTTGTCCAAGCATTCTGCAGCATGGATCAGAATCACCTGTGTGTAGACAGGGAGTCTATAAACATTGTGTAGGAGTTCAGACATGCAGTAAAGACACCCACTTCATGGACCTGATAGTAGATTAATATCAACAAACTCTTAGTACACTTTTATTAAAACCAACAGTATTTTTTGTATTCTAAACATACATCCCTAATCATATAATGGTTATATTAACTTAAGATATGTTACATTTGTAAATCGTATACTGGTTATGACTGAAGTTAGTATGATATTCATAGGTGTGGTTTCACTTTCCTGCAAGTCAATTGACATTGAAAGTTTTCAGCAGCTGGCAGATTACATGTTCAGTGTCTGGTGAGCTTTATACCATTGTAACATATACCTGTTCGTTGTTTTTACGCACAGGAAGCTCAGCCACCCGAGGGAGGAGCCAGAGCAGAGGTAAAGGTGGTGATATTAAGCTTCTAAACAGCTTTGTGCATTGTGTCATTCCTGTAACAAATTCAGTTCGTGTGCTGTTGTCTCCACAGTGATAATATAATAATATGCCTGAATAATATTCAGTGAGTGTTTCTCCCCCAGTAAACAGGTTTATATGTGAAGAAATATTTGATCTAAATGAAAGAGACCTGAAAATTAAGCCTGAAAAGGGAATATTCTGTGATATTATCTTCCAATACTTTCATTGTTTTATTTACTAGTTTAGCATTTTTTGAGTAACTTAAAATGCTTAATTGCCCACTTTCAAAAACATACCAGGGTTTTTCTTCTGTAAAGGAAGGTGTGAGGCCATTTAAGGATGTAAGAGGCTATAAGGATGCAAGAGGCCACAGATTCCACCCACACAGGGAATCATCTGAAAAGGACCCTTTGAAATAAGATTGGTTGTCATTACTATCATATTTCAGTCTTTATGTGCACCTCTGAAGCAGGCAGTGCCCGATGAGCAAACTACTCTTTGAACTGTTTGCCTGTATTGTGTGCTTTCAAAAACTCTTTCTTCTTTTTCAGAGAGTGAAATCAGAGCAAGGCTGCAGAGTGCCTCTCCATCTACTAGATGTAAGTACAGAGAAAATAAGGAAAGAGAGTTTTGAAGATAGGGGCATCACGGAGGGTGGTCAGCATGTGTGCCTGATCCTCCCCTGCCCCCCTCCGGGACCTGTCTTTCAGGGACTGAATTGGACGATGTGAAGAGGCTGCTGAGGGGAAGCCGGTCCGCCAGTGTCAGCCCCACGCGTTCCCCCTCCAACACCCTGCCTATCCCCAAAAAGGCAACTGTGGAAACGAGGATTGTGACTGAAGGTTCCCAGACAGGTGTGTCTCAAGCAGGACCTGAGGCAGAACTCTCAGTTGAGAACGGAGGGTAATATTTAGAGGGCGGGTTGAAGAAGTTTGGAGTGTTGGTTATGTTACAAAAACCCTCTTGCTATGATACTTTTGATTGTCAGGAAACTACAATTGAATTATGCTAAAACTCCTGAAAAACATTTCAGTTTCCAGTTTATTTGGATCTTCCTTTATTGTCACTTTAAATTATGTTTCCTGTTTTGGAAATTGTTAGACTTTAACATACTATAGCAGGCTTCGCTTATTTTAAATTTGTCTTTCGGGAACTCTGCAGTAGCTTGTTTCCGTGTGTTCTTTTACATTTGAAGGGAATGGCTCCTACTGCTCTTGCTAGCCCTGGGGATTGTGTTACATTTTGATAGGATGTTATATAGGAATAATGTGAGCACATAACAGGTTTTACAGACCAAAGGAACCCTCTGATATTTATAATATCTAATCTAATTTAGCTAGGGCTTTATGGTGGATATTTCCACATGATCACAGAGCACTGAATTCAATCTACTTTTCCACTGGGAGGTCACTCAGTATCCTTAAAACATTTAAGAGGGTTGCTGTGGATCATCATGTTGCAGCAGAGCAAAGCACAGTGGGGTACAATGTAATCCATGTAAATCAGTGTTTTAAAACTTTGGAAAACCATTTCAATCTATGGAGAAGACTGTTGGCAATCCCAGCACAGCAAAGGATGTAAAAAGGTTGATCCATGGTAAGGTTGTGGGGTATGTTTTTAAAATAACCACAAAAATCAGTTTTAATAAACTCCAAACAGCACAGATGGGCTGAATGGCTTCCTCTCATTTGTAACATTTCTTATGTTCTTAACTCAGAAAAGTTGAAAATTGAAAGAAAATGGCTGGCATCTACAAGGAATACAAAACGAAAACACCAGTGTTTTCCCTATATTGTTTTCCAAATACCCACAAAATCACATCTCCTGTTGAGAAACCAACAGACCTTACAGTAGGTCCTCATAATGCTCAGACAGGAACATGTGTTACAGACCTGTAAAATGTAGAAAGTGTTCGTTATTTCAAGAGTAAAACAGATGTTTTGGTCATCCTGACTGAACACATGATGTTTCTTAAATTGCAGACCTGTTATTTGCTAGAGTAACTACATGGCTTTACTTGGTGTTGCAGTTTCAGGACAGTATGACACCACTATCCTGGAATCTGCCCTGCCCTCCTACATGTGGGCGAGCTCCACTCTGCCCACTGGCTCATCCCTCATGAGTGGGTACGGCTTCCAGGCCAGCCCGAACAACCTGTCACCTGGATCGTCGCTTCTGAATACTAATGCCCCCTCCTCTTTATCCGGTCAGTCCCACCACACTGTAATCTAACAGGGTCTCGTGATTGGTGGTCTTCGATCAGAAAACTAAAAGTGTCCAGCTGGAGACTACAGGAAGACAGATGAATCCTGCTTTCCATAATAGGATTTTATTGTTATGTTCTAATCCTAGGCCACTCTTTTTTCAAATGTTTCATATGTTTTATGTGCTGTGAATTGCACTTTTAGTTCTTCTTCCAAGCATTTCTGTGTGCAGAGCAAGGCTTTGGGGTTTCAATACATACAGTTATGTCGCACACAGCGTCTGTTTGGGGTTTACAATGCTGTTGCATTTTTGGTTTGGGGTTACCGCTTTACGTACCTAGGTACCTTGGGGGGTGTTTGGAGTTCTGTGTCAGTGAAGAGTTATGCACAAATAAAGAGCAGACGTCTGAGAAACCTGTCCACCTCAGTGCCTGGTTTTCCGCGGTGTAACATATAGGATTACTGACTTCCCTTTCTTCTGTTGTGTGTTTGCCTGAATCCTTGCAGTGCATGGTGTCCCGAACAACCTGGCGCTGAGCCCCCAGCTGAGCAGCAGTCTGACCACCAGCAGCACAGGTCAGTCCTGCTGCTCCTCTGTACCCTGGCAGAACCACTGTGTGTCCAGCTCTGTATCACTGGGGCTCTCTGGGAACTTGAAGAGCTCCTTTTCAGTCGCGTCTGCTTTTCCTAAGAATAGAGCATTGGAGCAGCAACACATTATTGAATGCACATACTGCCATGGGTCTTATGCTCCAATTAGAATTCTCAACTGAGAAATTCTAAATGATATACTGTACACTCAAATACCCCTACAGTGAAAGCTTAACGTCTGGTTAGGATCTATTAACAGTAAAAAGGAGGAATAATAAAAAAAACAAGTTTTCTGCTTAAAACCAGACCTGCAGAATGATCACAGCTGGGGAAAAAAAAGTTCATTTTTTAACAGTACATTAAAATAATTTATGTTGGATATGACTGATTTCTTTAATATGCAGGGGATTTGCAATTGTATTATTTAGAACTAAAAATGATCATGAGAAATACTAAAGTTTAAACTATAATCGCTAAGGTTTGAACTTGCACGATACCTAATATAAATATTTCAGAATAAACTGGAGGATGCAGCTAGGTTAAAATCAATATGTCACAACAGTCAGGTCATTAATTTATATGGGGATGCACAAGAAGGGGACTTCCCTAAACCACTTAAATAATTAAGTTAAAAAATAGTGTTTACGACAAAAGCATAACCATATTCTACTGGATCCTAAAAGTTTAGGTGTAATTTTACATTGTAAAATATACTTCTTAAATTGTATTAATGTATAGTAAGACACCTTCACATTTTCTGCTTTCTGTATCATATCCTTCCTCAGTGTATGGTGTTCAGAATAACCTGACAAACAGCTCCAGTGTCCTGGCCAATTCCAATGGACCACACAGCCAGCCAGGTACGGTCTCATTGATTTTCAGTAAAATATAGTTAGGTAGATATTGTTACATTTTCAAGCTTCAGTTTCTGATTCAGTGCCATTTGCTGAACCTTAACAAATATGGCTTTCTTGTACTATACAAATTAAAGCAAAGTTCCAAAATTATCCATTCTCACTTTATAATGGTACATGTGAAAATGAATTAGTTTGGCTGTCTTTTGTTCAGTTACTCTTACTTAAGGTAGAGATAAGTAAAGTTGGGATGAAGTACTGTAGTTGTAGAACACCAGGTATGTGACTGACACACTTCCACACTGATCAAGCCACACAAAGCTTTGCTTTCCTTTATGGAAATGAAAATCATGCATGTAAATGCCTACCAACATAACAATTCAAATCTTTTTCAAGTCCTCTTCCACCAGGTGATATATTTTCTTTGTTAATGAGTGAAATGCTAAATGTAATTGTAATATAATAATATAATCAACAAAATAATAATGTTGCATTGTCATGCATTAAATTGGAATGAAATGCTGTTTTTTTAAATGCAGTCATTTGTGAGGACAACAGATCTCTTGCATACATGCAAAATTTTAGTCTGAAATCCTTGTATAAGATTTCCTCTATTTAACTTCTAATACAGAGAAGAATGAAGATCTACAATATTATTTGAAAACAAGCTTGATATGATATTGCTTTAAAGTACATTTCCAAAGCTAATTAAAATCTAGAGGCATTAAGAAGAGCCTCGCCATTAAAAAGGTCTTCTTCAATGTGCAGCAGTACTAGAACAAACCTGTTTGTTCTCATGGGTGCTGTGTGTGTCCTTGTCTCACAGTGTACGGGGTGCAGAAGAATGTGTCGCAGACAGCCAATGGCTCAGCGGTTGTCAGCACTGGGGTCTCCACATCCTCTGGTGAGTCTGAAGAAAAGGGCATAGGCACTGAGTGTAGGTCTGTTGAAGAACAATTGCCCATGCTGTTAGTGTCAGAAGCTATGTAGAGTATGTTTCATTCTGTTACGGTCCCTGTGTTAAATCTGCTTTTTGCGTAGCCAAATGAGAGGAATTAATATGGGGAAGCATCTGAGTGGTGCACCTTTTCACGTCCACATGTCACCCTCGCTGGATTCATTGCTGGTTTATATCCCTTGTGGATGTCTACACTTCTGTCAGAACTTCTTTTAAAAGGTGTTATTTTCCTTGAATAGTTAATGTTTCTAACTAACTACTGTATGCAGGTACAAATCTCACACATTTGTATTTTATGGTTAGGTATTTAATGAGAGGAGAATGCAGTGGATGGAAACTGCTGTTTGAGGTCAGTCCAAAATGTGCAGGCAGCCAGTGAGGGAAGGCCGCAGTCCCAGAGAACAGTGGTTCACGCCCTGTGTTTGTCCTCCAGGTGCTCCAGCTAGTCCCCACAATGATGATGTCTTCCGGAAGGACTACAAGTTCCTGCTGTTGGAGAAGGAGAACGTGCCCTCCAAGAAGGACACAGAGCTCCTCATCATGACCAAAGACAGCGGGAAGCACTTCACCAGCACTTCCATTGCAGGCGGTGGTGAGCATAGCTCCACGGGCCATTGACGAGCTGCGGCCCCACTCATGTTCACTGTGGTTCAGAAACGTCAAGTAAAACGGGACCCTGAACACTACAGCTATTACTTTCTTATATCTTGCTCAAGTTTAATTAGAGCTGAGGGTGTCTAATTTACTCAGGCATTATGACTTTTTGATAGTCATTTGACTTTATACTGTATGATGCTTTTCTCATAGCTTTAATTCAGTGTAACACATTCTGTAAAAATATAATATATTTTACATTGAATACATATCTTAAAATTGTTCAGTGTTTTTCCTTTGAGAGTTTTTTTTTTGTGACTGGTAAGTGTCATAGCAAGGTGTTATTTTTTATTTAATTGGACCAAACTAGACAGGTATAAAATCCAGAAAATGTGTGTGCCACACACATTCAAAGAGTAGTATGCTCATCGGGCACTGCCTGCTTCAGAGGTGCACATAAAGACTGAAATATGCTAGTAATGACAAACAATCTTATTCCACAGGGTCCTTTTCAGATGATTCCCTGAAGAAAGAGAAGATGGTAGTGTCCAGCTCGTCAGATGCTGCCACGTTGAAAGCTGACACAAATGCATACTGTAAGCACAACATTACCCATTAACGCATTAACGCACGCATTAACTAACATGTAAAGATCACCAAAAGAACTTCATGTCACGTTCAAATTGCTCAGTGTTTTAAAAGAGATTTGGTGATGTTCTAGCAAGTCAAAATGGACTAACTTAAATAAAGCTACAGATAAAATCACTGCATTTTGTGGTGGTTATTTCCTACCCTGAAAGTTTCCTTTTTCATATTAGATTTAAGGATTTGTTGGTTTATAATAGTAAAACATTAACAAGACATTAGTAAACCTCTGGAAAACACTTTTTCTTTCAGATGGGTCCCATAAAGTATCAACCAAAGACAAGGCAACATATGCAGGTAAGGAATGTTCTGTCTACTGTATATCAATATATGCATGAAGAAAGTACTTTATTTCTTATACTTACTATATATACAAATTTATATCAACTGTATATACATTTTCCACTTTATAGAGGAGACTGATGTAATATATTGTTTTATATATATATATTTTTGAGATTCAAGCAAGGTGTTTGAAATTCAGTTGATTGTATTCCTATATCGGTGTATGATTTACACGCAACACCTGATATTGTCACTGAAAAGAACATTATTTATTGCTATGAACATACCTGCATTTTATCTTTAAATGGTCCTCAATAATTAGAATGGAATTACCCAATAATATAGCACGTATGTCTCTCCCAGGTACATAACAGACATTATGGGCATGAAGTGCTGAACGTTTGCACGAATGCTGTTGTTTTTAAATTTTGGAACAAACAATAAGGAAAACTAAAGCAAGATTAAACACAAGACCAAAATCAATTCCCTGCATCCTTTTAATTTCCTTTACAAACTTCTCCTACACTACAAATGTATGTTTTTCTCTTTCTCGAAAATAAAATCTGGCTCAGTACGATTTCTGTGTTGAATAAAGTGATGAAGGCAGAAATAATTTAAATGATGTAATGTGCTGAGAAAGCAAGCAGACAAATAAACCTAACTAACAATAGAGTGAAGAATACAATGTCTTTAGCCACATGAAAAGGAAAGCTAATCTGATTTGTGGATCAATGTGTCAGCATCCAACACCTTCAACCAGGGAGTCAAACACTGGGCCCTACTTTCCATTGCTAACCAGGTCTTGGATACCACCTGCTGTTTTAATGTTCAATAGAGTTCAAATTTCACAGTTAAGTAATAGCCTAGACGTTTGGTTTTGGCAATGCAGAGGAATAGATTTGAAGGACAAGTATTACAGAAAGCATTAAAGCTCTAAATACACCTCCAAAGCCAGCACCATGTTTTAAATATGACATAGTGTTTATTTCCCCTCTCCCCCTCTCTCCTGCTTCCCAGAGATCCGAAAGGACAAGGATTATGATGACGGAGGCGGAGGTGGCGGTGGCTGCTGTGGAGGAGGCGACTGCTGCAGCTGGTGGAAGTGGCTGCTGGGATTGCTACTGGGGCTGCTGCTGCTCCTCGGCCTGCTCTTTGGACTCATTGCTCTGGGTAAGACAGCTGCGTCTGTCGGTCAGATTAAAGAAACTGAATAGAACTGCATTCAACAGCTCCTAGAAAATGTAAGCAGATTTAAAATTTAAAATTTCAATTTTATGCAAAATTGTTTGGGTTCCATGCCGTGAAATTGTGTGGGATTTAATTCCCCTGCTTTCCTCCTTGCTGGTTGTATCCCTGATGGCGTGCTGCAGCGGACGAGGTGAAGAAACTGAAGTCGCGCGTGGATGCCCTGGAGGGTTTGTCGTCTAGTACCAACTACTTGAAGTCCGTCAATGTTATCGACCCTCAAGACCCGGTCTACTCTGACAACCGTGACAATAGCATCAACCTTGGTGCTGGCCCTGGCACCGACAGTATGTCATTGCAGATGACAGTCCAGCAGCTGGTGAAGTCCGAGCTGCAGTCTGAATCAATGAGATGTACGTACAGGTCCTGCCTTCTTGCTTTGACCCAGCTGGCTTATTATAATTTCTCATTTCTGATGTTCTCAAGCACATTGCATGACATTTCTTGCTCCTGATGTTCAATTGTCTAACAATGTTATGGCTTTTCCGAAAACCAGGGGACAACTTTTTATATGCGTGTTGGCAACACATTTTCCAAAAAACAAGTACTGCCTCTAACCATGTGTATAGTATCCAGTTTGTCTCTGCCTGCTTTGCCCCTCTGTTAATATGAGCTGACAGTTCGTAAACGATCGAAGCATTTTGTTCTGAAATAAAGTCCATTTATGTCCTTTTCCCTTGTTCTGCCTATGCGTGCTGACGATCTCTCTACTTATTTTCCAGCAACACTTGCTACCGTAGTCAAAGGAGAGAGAGGACAACCTGGACTCAAAGGTAAGAAGAAATTTAATATAACATTTCAGTATTAAGAAACAGTGGCAGTGCAAGTTAGAGATGTGAAGTTTAAGTCTTTTGCCATTCTGCAATGTTAAGACACACAGATTTTCTAATGCGCAGATGCTTTTCTAATTACAATGTGTAACAGACAGAGGCAGGTATTCTAGAGTTTATCGTTACTACAAGAAGCTAGCTAAATGGGTTAACTCTTTTTTCCAAAACAATATCAGTATTTTAATTACATTTTTTAAAACATTTAGGTGATACAGGGGCCCCAGGACCTAAAGGTGAGTTGTTTCTAATGTTAATGTTTGTGTTCACCATATCACAAAAGTTAAAGTGTTGCTTCTCTCTTTGTCATCTGGCCATTGAAGGTGTCTGCTGTGTAAACCAGTCTGCTAATTCAGTTTAATTTACTCCTGTTACCAAAGGGGATCTTCTGATTCAAGCACAGCTTCGTGTATGTCTGCTTGTACATCCTCTGTGCAGTATCCGCCTTATGTCAATTTCAAATGCTGAGTTTGTGCATAGTTAAATCTGAGCATTTTTATCAGAAAATTAAACAATATGGGTAATTAGTATTAAGTATTAAGTAAGTATTAAGGTACAGCATTAGTTGTTTTACAGAAACTCCTTTAACTTTAACTTGCATTGTATGCTTTAATTGACCATATTGCTGTCTTACGCAGGTGATGCTGGCTCCCCTGGCATACCAGGTAAGAACATCACAGTCAGTTCTAGCCTTGATATTGGACTACATTTAAAATGCTCTCTTTTATAGACACTCTGGAAACAATGGAAATGCTTAAAACATGCTTATTTTTTCAAGGACATATTTTACTGACTACTGAAATTTAACTTCTTATATCTCATGTCCAGGTCTTCCGGGTGTAATCGGACACACAGGACCACAAGGGCCCAAAGGCCAGAAAGGCAACTCAGGTAAAGGGAGAGGGAGGCGGTGAACGCTGACAGCTGACGGCTGCCAGTCTCTGTAAAGCTGGGTGCTTTAATGAAGGGCAGCATCTGTTTCAGATTTTGTTGTGAACCATTATTGTATAGCATGTGCATTATTTTCACCTTACATTTTAATAGAGTTCCTTACAAGAGCAAAGCCTATATAATCACCTATATAATCAGCCTAGGAATCAACTTAAAAGTACTCTTTTTTAACCACAAAAATAACTGCCTTCACCACACAGAGGTTTGAAAAAACTGCCTTTTTGCCACAGAGGTTTTAGCTTGAAAAACTGTCATTTTATGAATACATCTTGCAGGTTCTCCAAATGTTCCAGATAACCTACCGCCTTACTTTGGTACTGATCTAATAGCTTCGTCTCAGTCACGTAGTGTAAATAAATTCCAAAAAGTGATTTATCCCAGGCAGCCCATTTCTGGTCAAAGCAGCAAGCCTCTGTCCTGTTTGCAGGTGAACATGGAGCAGAAGGCCCACCTGGACAGAGGGGTCGTGAGGGGCCGGCAGGCCCTCGTGGAGAGCCAGGACTGCCTGGGTTTGGAGAGAAGGGAGACAAGGGTATGAGTTTGATGGACCTCTCAAAGGCTTCTACAGGTTCTGTGTATTAATAGAGTATGGTGTGGGAGCTTGATACACTACATCTGGAGCTGAAAAGAGGAACAGTCACTCACACCAAAGTATTTTTCAAAATTTTGAGATTTTAAGTAAATTTTTATTTCCTTGACCAGTTTCCATGTCCTCAACTTTTAAATGCCCTTTTCTGAGACAGGTTCCATTCCAGATGTTATTGTCATTTATATTCCTTTGAATTATTTCACATCTGCAAACACACGTGAAGGCTCTTCAGATCATGTTGTTTTCATTTTGTCATTCAGCTTCGAATTCGAAGAACAAACCATGGATCATGATTCTGCTTCTCAACTTATCTTATGCTTCTTTTCAACTTTAAAGAGATCTTAAAACTTAAAGTGGCAAACAACTGGATAGCTTTAGAAAATGCAGTACAGTTTTATTGGAAGCCTTAGTTTGGTGCTGATACAGCACTATGTCAGATGTGTTTGGTTTTCCTATAAAAAACTTACATAAACTTGATTGGTTTTGTTGACACCTGATGTGCGATCTGTGCAACCGTGAAGGAAAGCAGAAATGTATTCATACCCTTTCAGGCTCTTCTGAAGCTCTTCACCCACAATTGTTGGAAATATAGAAGAACCTTTCATGAGGTTTCTGAACTTTGACCTTTGCTCTTTTAAGAATGCTCCCCATCTTGCCTCTGTGCTCACAGGTTCGAGTGGTGAACCAGGAATTCCAGGGCCTCCCGGATTAGTTGGTCCTATGGGACAGAAAGGTAAAACCTCCTCCATTGTGGTAGTTGATCATTTTCTTCCGAGGAACAGTACAAGTTTGGTGTTAGTTGTCAGGATTTATAATATAAAAGGAATTCACTTCTCGTTCCACAACAAGCTTCTGAGATATTTTAGTAAATATTTCACAAAGGATAAAGACCAGGCTCAAACAGCTTCAAGACTTAAGCTGTGTATGTACGAAAATTACATTTGATAAATTCAGGGTGATGAAAAGAAGGTAGCTATTTGTCAGCTGTCAAAATTGGTTCTTGGTCCTGCATTCAAACAAAATCTACATGTGGTTCATATTCAAGAGAATGATAAGTTGAGTGGCCTTCTCTTGTTTGTTACATTTCCCTGCTCTAACAAACTTTCCTCCCCAACATCTTAGGTTCGATAGGTGCTCAGGGTCCTCAAGGAGTGCCAGGTGAGTGACTGAAATGTTCATTTCCTTCATTTGTAAGTGAATTCATTTCAAGATTTTGAAAGTTATCAGTTTAACTGTACATTCTGCACTGCTCTTTTCTCAGGTTCACCAGGCCCACAGGGTTTCCGTGGTGAGGCGGGAATGCCTGGTCCCAGAGGTTGGTCATTGATACAAGCCTTCAAGGGGCAGTGTGAACATAGAGCATGTTTCTGGGAAAAGACAAATATGCTATTATTACTGGCCTGGATATCTTTATCTTTAATAATACATCTTCTGTATCACAAGGCTAAGCAGGCCTTTTTGAATGAACTCCATTGTCTTTGAAATATCCAGTTACTTCTAAATGTTCAATTGCCATTCGATTTCCTTTGGGATTAATGGCCTCTTTACTGGACTTCACTCTGCACACCAAATTGATACCCAGCACACACATTCTTGACACTTTTCCCTTAGTGTACATTTTCAAGTGGCCAAAGAATCCAAGCACTCCATGCACTACTTCCAATGATTGTTAAATTACTGCAGGTACAGTTAGTGCATTGTTTTAATGACTCTGATGATCTTTACTCGCTCTTGGTGGTCTCTCACCCACACTCAAACTTTTGCAGAAACACAAAAGATCTCACAAAATAATATACTTTGTTAAGTTGAATGAGATTCTGGCTAAAGAAAAAAATAATCACAAGCCCAGATATCAGCATTTCTGTTTTTACATACTGTACCTAAATAAATCCCACACACAATATGATATGTATCTCATACAGAGGAGAGAATATGTCCTGGTATTTTGTACAGTTCTACCATAAATCCTTGCCTTTCTCTGCAGGAGATAAAGGATCTGCTGGGCCTTCAGGACAAAAGGGTATGTTCATTAGACAGAAATAAACAGTCATATCCCATCTCAGGTTTATGTATCAGTTCAATAATATTCAGAACTCAATCTACAGTCTGTGTTAATTTATACTATTTACCGTTTATATTATAAAAAGTCTGACAATTTTCTTAAGTCTCCTAGCATTTTAAGGCACATCCTGTATGGATTTTGATCACATTCCAATATGTGAAGAATTAGTGTACACAGTCTGAGTATTGGTGTAATTTATGGGCCAGATTCAGTCTGTGGTGCTGCATCTGGTAATAAGTAATAATAAGTCTTAAGTAAGGCTGACATCTGCTTCCTTCCCCAAACTCTAGATGTCCCTTCAGAAAGAGACCATATTCTCAATGGGTTGAATCAAAGCCCTAATATTTATGAATAAACTAACATTTTCTTTCTATGAGTAAATGAAGTATTGGGAGACCTGACCTTCTCTATCCCCACTTTCCCCCCTAAGGGTTCAAAAACGATACCCAGGCTTGTTGAACTCTGAGCACCATTGTATTATCTTGATTTGGCTATTCTTACGCTATGGCTGATCCGATTAAGTAATTCCTTGCTGTAACTGATTTTTGTTACTGCAATCTTTATTTGCCTTTATCTTGTGCAGGAGATCAGGGTGAGAAGGGACCTCGTGGACCTACAGGTGTGTAGTGGTGCTGCCGGCCACTATTGTTATTTTATGTCCTCATATTGTATTATAAAGCACTCATGTTACATGAGATAGCACTCCCCCAGAGGCAGTGAATCAGATATTGTTAGACCTTCAAAGCTGTTACTTGAATGTAACTAAGGAGAGTCTGACATGAATTGTTTTAGAGCTTCTAATTTTTTAAGTCCCAACCTCAAAACAAGTGCAGTGATGCCCTTTAAGATGTACTGATGATGCCAGCTATTCTGTGAGGCCTTCCAAAGCTTGTCCTAATCCAGACATGACAGCGAATTCAACCTCCACCAATTCTCAGAATTGCCTCCAAATTTGATTCTACACGAGATACAGCCAGAATCAAGACAATAACCTTTTCCATTAAATCATTTGCATGATGTACCAAACAAACCTTGCATCAGAATGATTATCTAAACACGGATGTGAGGAGGAAAATGTGTTGCACAATAATGTTGCTTCACTGGGAGTTCGGCTGAGCTCTAAAGGAGCTGGTGGTCTTTTTTCCCTCAGGTGACCCGGGACAGAGAGGGCTCCCAGGACCAACTGGAGAGGCGGGACCTAAAGGATCTGCTGGTGAGTAATGCCAAGGGCAGAGGAAGAGAGAACTGAACCAATACTGAGAGCACAGAGTCTGGGCCAGCCTTTCATACAGTACCTGCATGTACAGTATGGCTTGACTCTACATTGCAGTGTTTTTGTTTAATTCTTGAACTGCTTCAAACTGCTAAGAAGAATACTTCAAAAGCAGTTTAAATTTAGTATTTTTAGTAAATAACTGAACATTTAATGAAATAACTGTACATTTAGGAAAAGAAAAAAAACATCATTATGCTGAAAACAACTACATTATATCTGATTTGCAACAGCTCATACAGTTAATTTAAACTTTGGTGCAAGTTCTTTGAATTAATGTAAGGAGGACAGTTAGTACTTACTATTCACAATCACAGCTAAATGGTGTGAAATGTCTGTGGTTTTCTCTGGATTTTTTTCACAATTGTATTTATTTTTTTTGTGGTGTTCACACAGGTCTCACCGGTAACGATGGACTCAAGGGCTCCAGAGGTAAAGCACAAGTTCTGTTACATAGAGCATCATATTATTAGGTCTTAAAAACAAAAGTACCACAGCTGACTTGCTCAGATAGGAACTGCATTGCCAGGTGAGCTGTGCCCACAGTAAGGGACACTGATGTTTCTGTCTGCTTTTTAGAAAATTTAATCATCGGTGTGTCAATGTGTTACGTTAAAGGTGTTTGACTTTATGCTTAACTCCTCTAGATGAAAATACACCTGTGTCAGACTTGGTTTTATAAGCTTACTGGAAAAATCTCAGCATTCTGAAACATGAACACAGCTTGATGGGCTTTTAAAATACATCATGTAGGTGACCAGGGACCAATCGGATTGCCAGGAATCAGAGGACCATCAGGCCCTCCTGGAGATGTGGGCCAACCAGGTACCAGCTCGTCTCATTGGGTGTATTACTGTTTTCAGCCCAAAGGCCCCACAAGCCTTTGTGTGTGTTAAGGTGTTACTGTACAATTGAAATAAACTCCACACATACAGTACATAAACCATCCTTCAGCCAGCTTTGATTGAAGATTTGTGTTCATTGACTTGGTTGCAACCTTTTTTTAAATCTTTTTAAATTCACTTTTTTTAATAGTTCTACCAGCAAAGCAAACTGATCTGACAGCATCTAAAGTCAAGCTCTAGCTGAGGAATGAAAAAGGAGTTACTCTGAAGCAAACACAGCCATGTGTATATTTTGACCGATTGAAAATGTCATAACCACATGAGACAATAGTTTTCAAGTTCTATAGCAGTACTTTGTTTTGTGATTTCAAGAATCTGTTTATTGATACTGCTTTCTTTCCCTGCCAGGCCTTCCTGGATTACAAGGACCACCAGGTACATAAATACACATAACAACAGTACACATAAGAAGTGGGAATGGTTTCTACCTTGATCTTGACAGGGGTTATTCCTCATCACATGTTATGGTGGCCAGACATGTAAAATATATGTGGCTCAGTAAGATCATCATTACCAGATTAGCAGATTAATATTCAGAGTGATCAAGTGTACAGAGAAGGATAATGTGGATAGATTTTATAGAGTAAAGAGTGCCACTAACACACTGTACAGTATATATACAATAGCACATTGCCATGGAAAATCTTTAAATTAAGGTTAAATGAGTACTTCAGGGTTGATGTTTCTAAGAATTCTGAAAATGACTTCTTGCTGCAGGACTACCAGGAAACCCAGGCCAGCCCGGAGCTAAAGGTAATGTGATTATTAATGTAATTACTGTATTTATATGAGTAATTATTGCTGATTATTACTGTTGTTAGTGGTGGTAACATTTTTGTAGTCTTCTAGTGAATTTACTGTGGCTTATGAGAAATTATCCTTTGATGTCCAAAATTATTCTATCAAACTCATTTCTTTAAAACAAATGCATATTTCTAATGATACAGAAAATGTTATATGTTCAATGAGGCCAGAAACTTGTGTATAATAGTCAGGCTAATCTTAAATTCTTAATACAGAATGCCATAATGGGTTTTTTTAAGTATGTGTGTCATGAAGCTGTGGCTTATCAGATGACCAGAGGTCTTGAATAGACAAACAATTTTTAACTGGGAAGTGCACAGTGCTTTCCTGCTGTCCATTGTTAGCTGGTTTATCAGTGAAGCACAACAATGTTATTAAGGCTGCCAAGGTCAATGTCAGACTGGCTGTGATATGTGACTAGACTGATGCTTTCTTTTAGGCGATGCGGGTGAACCAGGCAAAGTCATTAATGCAGGTAAGAAAAAAGGTCTGCTTACCACCAGCTTAATTCTCATCTTGCTAACTAGAAACATCAGACGTCAGAATTACTGTGAGAGGAGAAACCATCACCTTGACACATGGAGAAAATAATAAACAGTACTTAAATCTTACTTCATAATTGTACGGACAGAACAGAACCCGCAACAGCGTGGGGCTCAGTTCTGACGATCGAGAACACATGGGCATGTTTCCCTTTCGCTTCATAAGTGATGAAGTGTTCTTGTGACTCTAAGTAGTTTTTATGCTCCTGTGAATCCATTTCATCATTCTCCACAGTGGCAATATGAGAATTTGCTGTATTTGCCCTATTGCCAAATGTAGCTGGTGTAACTTTTTTTTTATTTTTAAATGCAGCTTTACAATTATGATGATGATTATTATGCTTCACAGCTACTTTAAAAATCAGATTAGTCCCTGTACTTTAACAGTGGAATACAGAATTTGTTACATATGTTTTTGTTATATGCATTTTTTTTAACTGATGCACTGTTCAGTAATTAGTGTGGTGGAAGTGAGGGCTCATGTCTTAGGAATACGTGGTTTGTTGTCCAGCCATGTAGCAGTTAATGTAGCTTCGGGAATGGTCCAGGAATGTTAGCTCTGATTTTGAGAAGCTCCTGACTTTTTTGCAGCGGGATCTTCCTCTGTGGCTATCCCAGGACCCCCAGGGATCCCTGGACCTCCCGGACAACCCGGTCCCCCAGGACTGTCAGGTGAGATCAGGACTCGTCTTCACACGCTGAGACAGAGACCTTGAGTTTGTGTCCAGCAAACATCACTCCATTCACCTCAGTTACTACAATGTACTTTATGTATACAGAATTGTGCAAAATAGTTTGGGGTTAAAAGAAGAAAACAGATTCCAATTACATAGATTCGATTCAGATTATTCATATAGTAACTGGATCCCTGGTCTGTGCGGTGGCAGTTTGATAATTTATTATCAAATTTTATTTAATTTTACTTTTATTTTTTATTCCTCCCCAAAAAACTCTGTTGTACTTGTATCTCTGCAGGTCCCATTGGTCCTGCTGGACTTCCAGGACAGCCAGGTAAGTAACTCATGTCCATTAGATAGTGCAAATGATAAGACATGCTGGAATAATAATATAATAATAATTCCTTACACTTATATAGTGCTTTTCTGTACACTCCACTCAAAAATCTTTACGGTTAATGGGGACTCCCCTCCACCACCACTAATGTGCAGCCCCTTCCTGGATTATGCGATGGTGGCCATAGTGCACACAGTATGCTCACCACACATCAATTGTGGAGGAGAACAGAGTGATGAAGCCAGTTCATCACTCATGATTGGTAAAGGCCAACGGGAAGTTTTTCCAGGATGCTGGGGTTACACCCCTGCTCTTTTCGAGAATGCCCTGGGATTTTTAATGACCACAGGAGTTAGGACCTCGATTTTATGTCTCATCTGAAGGATGGTGCCTTCTTACACTTCTTACTGGGGCATTAGGACAAGCACAGACAGCAGGGTGATGTTTGCTTCGCTCTATCATGAACCCCCTTTATGGTGCTCTGAATGAGGTGTCAGGTTTACATTGCATCCAGGAGATTCTGCGTCTACTATGAGCACATTGTTGAATGTCCAGTTTTTGCTCCTTTAGAGAGAGAGAGAGTTATGCTCTTCATCTGCGGCTCTAGGCTGCAGAATTTGGTAGTATTATGCACACCACAAACAAAACACAGCCCATCTGGACCCGTTAAGCTACTAAAAACAACCTCTGACTAAAATACTTTTTTGTTGAGGTCGGAAAAGAAAATGACTGCAGTGTCCTACACTGAGAGGGTGGCCGTGTCACTGAGGTGAATAAGTCAGAAGTGAAAATAAATGGATACAATGTCAGTACACTCCTCTTTGTTTTCTTAAGGTACTAAGGGTGTCCAAGGAGAAAGAGGCCCACCTGGAGAGCCTGGGATCACTGTGGAAACGTCACGCAGGGTTATGTTGTCAAACACCGAGAGTTAGTGTTCATTTACTTTCTACCTGCAAATCTAACCAGTACAACTGCTGGGTTGATGTTTCCTTCCTGGTTAAAGGATACAAATTTTACTAATTATATTCCTTTCTTTACCAATTTTGACTATTTTTGTACTTTGTTTTGTATTTTAAATTCGACCTAAATTTCAAAATCTTGCACTTTGGTTTTTCCAGAAGAGGTTTTTTACTTTTCCATGTTTTGTATTTAGAAACGTATTTGTAGTTCCAGTGACTGCAGCAAATCTGAACACCTGATATTTTGTTTAAAAGCATTTATTATACCTACAGTACCTCAACTGTATTCAGATTCCTTGTACCAAGGCATGATGTAAACCATTTGTAAATCATTACATAAGAGACCTGTCCTGATCTAATGTTTCTTTCCCCAGGGCAACAATCAAGCTCTGATACTGTTCTTCAGGGACCCCCAGGGCCACCTGGGCCTCCAGGACCCCCAGGTAACTTCATCTGTAACATGGTCTAGGTTATTACACGCTGGGCGAGGGCAAAGGCAAGTGAGGGTTAAAGCTTCATTCTTGCTGAAATAAATGCCATTCAATAAGTGACATTCAAATGATAATTTATAGCTCCGCATGTACTGTAGCAAAATCTAAACTTTCTCTTTCACCTGTACTTAAGCACAGTTCAGATTTTTCAGGTTAAAGGAAATTTCATGCAAAATAAGTAAAAATTAACCATTTACAAACCTAACCAGAAATCTGCTGCGATCACATTAGCAGTAGCTGTGCCCATTTCAGCACTGAATTTCAGCTCATTGACTGGAGAAACATGAAGATATTTATAGAGCTCTCTTCTTTCTTTCAGGCGTCTCTATTCCAGGTCCTCCTGGACCCCGAGGAGAGCCAGGTAACTGGTTAGAACTCAGGGATGCACCCTGAGTAGAAGGATGTCCGTATTTAGCTCTTAATTTTAGGCAGGCTGTAGATACTAGTGTTTAAAACAGTAACTCTAAGCTACTTTAAGATGAGGCATTAAGCTTTTCTCAGATCCGGTTTAGTGCATGTGTATAGCTATCCAAACTGTACTACAATTAGGATTCTTCCATCCATGTCTCTTTCCTCAAAAATCATCTTTACGTAGAATAAAAACACCAAGTGTATTGAAAGTGTTTTTTGAGCATTGTAGACATAGTAAATCTGGTTTAACCTGCTTGGCTGAGGGCCAGTCCCCTGGACATAACTGTATTATGAGGAGACTAGGATTCCCATGTGGAGCATGGAGTGACAATGGGGAGGTTGCAAAGGTAGAGCAGGGATGCAAAAGATGAAAGCAAAGGAAAAAGGGGCTTGTAAATATACAGTATGTAGTAGTTTTTCATGGTGTGAGGAAATTACGTCAGGAATGACTATATTTTAGGACATTTTGTCTCCTGTTATTCCTCCAGAACTGTTGTTGTGAACTGTAAATATACTGTAATATTCCTTTACCCTGATGCCTCCCTAGCTGTGAGATTCAGCTGTGATGAGTCCTATATCTGCATTATATGTCCTATATTGTTTCTCTTCAGGCACTGGCAAACCTGGACCTGCTGGTCCCAAGGGAGAGCCTGGGAGCTTTGTGCCAAATTCAGGTGAGCTCTTTTTACCTGCTTTCACCATCTTCACTCTTCTTTCAGGAAAGGACATTTCAACAAATCTCATGCTCTTGTCATGTCATTTCTCGGGAGAAACATGCTGTATTATATTATCTGCAATTAGGTTATCTGCAATATTAATTAATAACTTTATTTTTACTGTAAGATTATTTTGGGTTCTGTAGATGTGGTCATTAATTCTTAATGAAGGGCTTTCTGATTCTGACTTGTACAGTGGGTTTTCATCTCTGTGGGCTCATTTCTGTTTTGTGCTGTTCAGGAACATTCTTTGCTGGGCCTCCTGGGCCTCCCGGACCTCCTGGGACCAAAGGAAATGATGGTAGGAGCAGAGAGTTCATGCTGTGTGCACTTACACTACTGCCTAAGTTAGGAGACTACAGGCACTGAAGAACATAAATGGAGGAGAGAAGATGAAAGACCTATTTTTCCATCAGTTGCACACTTGATTTCCAGAATATCTTAAAGCCTCTGAACCACACTCATCTGACCATGACAGTTTATACAGTATATATGCTTGTATGGATGTCTTATGTGATTTATGCGTTATTCTTGCAGGTGACCAAGGACCCAGGGGATACCCAGGTAAGTCACGCCCTGCTTCATAAAAGGGTGCTCTCCAGGGTGTCTTTGTAAATGAGAATTTGTTCTCAACTGGCCTAGCTGGTTAAATAAAGAATGAATTCAACCTTAGGCCTACGAACTGTGCAATCATTGTACTATGACCTCTTTTGTTACCCACTATTTACTGAGATGGCCAGTGGCTACCTTTGCTGATATCTCTTGAATAGAAAACAAATGGAAATGTCCAATAATTTGTGCTTTCAGTCACGTGCAAACTGATATGTACAGTATGTGTAAAGGTGACCCCAGGTCAGGGCATGTCAAATCGCAGATGTGACAGGAGGCTGGCAGTGTTGCTGGCTGTTTCACAC
This sequence comes from Lepisosteus oculatus, assembly GCF_040954835.1. NCBI lineage: Eukaryota > Metazoa > Chordata > Actinopteri > Semionotiformes > Lepisosteidae > Lepisosteus > Lepisosteus oculatus. The sequence goes on from NC_090699.1 coordinate 36,400,010, forward strand.
TTGACTGAAGTGTAAGAGGTTCTGAGTGGTTTCAATGGTTGGAATGGAATTGTATTGCGTGACAGAATGTTATTACTGTTGTGTTAATTCCACAGGGGAACCTGGTCAGCCTGGTCTACCTGGGAGCCCTGGCAGCCCTGGGGATGCTGGGATAGGTGAGCTAATGAGATCTAGGAGTATAGAGGAGTTCTAGAATTATGGAAACCCTTTTGTTCAGTCAAATGTTTCTCATCGGAAACTGCACTCTTCAGAAGTGAGGATGACGGAAGATCAAAAAAGCAGTATGAGTAGAAGGCTGTGTGAGCAGCAGGGCTGATGGGAATATTATTAAATAGTGTAAAAGAAATGGGGCCTGAGATAGATGTGAAAGACCTACTGTTGTATAACACCCAAAGAATTGAAGTTCATGCCACTAACATTGGCTGTATTTCAGTGTTTTTAGTGCTGTCTTTTTCTTGACCACAGGACTTCCAGGACCTCAAGGCCCTCCAGGAGCCCCAGGACCAGAGGGCCCCAAAGGAGATCAAGGTATAGACACAGAGCCCCCAAATCCCCTACGTTTTCTTTTTTTTCCAGAAAAATGCTTTCACTGCTTATGATCTAGTGATTAGTGACAAATCACCTCTGGCCTGTCTGTATGTGGGGATATTAGTAAGAAAAACTAATAGGTGTTGGTATTGGCATTATTGAAATTCAGCTACCCAGTATAATACACTATATTTTCAGAAATGTAAAAGAGTTAATGTTAATAGAGGACATTTGCAAAATAATATAAAGCCAGAAGTGTTCTTGCTTTCGCTCCTTGTTTGCTTCTGCTAGATTTGTTGTGCTCCTTCTGAGTCGAGCTCTTCCTGGTCGTCTTCAGCAAACTGTTTCTGGCTCTGACAGACCCTGCCACATGCTCATTTGTCGTCAGGTCACACCACAGTAACCCTGTGTCTTGTCCTCACTACATGAGTGGTTAAAGGCCACTATGCATTAATAGCTTTTACAATCCTGTTGTGTACCCATCCCTCCTGTTGTGTATCCTTTCCCTCATTGTGTATCCTTACTCTCATTGTGTACCCCTCCAGGTGAAGCTGGAGTTCCTGGAGCTCCTGGAATTCCTGGCTCCACAGTCTCCAGAGGTACAGCACCTCCCAACACTGTTTGCCCGTATAGGGCAAATGTGTCATTTGTGAAGCACAGGATTGCAGATTGTTGACAGTTACCATTTCTTTGTGCTAATGCACTGAAGTAAACCCAAAAGGAATTGCTTCACTTGTTTTAATTGTGGTATTAAAATGACATGCTTCCATGTAAGTGATGAAACCGACAGTATGACCTAGATGAAAAAAGACACATCCAGTTTTAAATATTTAATCTGTAGTGGTTTTTAGTCTGTGTTGCCTTTCCCTTTTAGTTCCTACTTCTTTTTTTTCCTGAGATAGGAAGCCTGTAACTGTGGAGGCCTGTCTTATGAACCTCTTTGTTTTTTTTGCTTTTTTTGTACAGGTAATGGACGAGCCTATCAAGGCCCTCCTGGGCCACCGGGGCCCCCTGGGCCTCCAGGCCCTCCAGGTTCGGGTGGAGCTGATGTTCGTGGGTACATCGCAGAATACCTTCAGAGTAAGTGGACAAAAACAGAAGAATGGCAACACAGAAAATTTTGTCAGACCCGATTGCATTTTTGAAAAGCCATTTGCCTTCACAAAGAGGTCCTGAGGGTTAGAGATGGTTTTTCAAAGGCACTTCTGACAACACATCAAAGGAGCTGATAAGAGCTGTTCTGTCGTCATGTGCCTTGTCCTCCTTTATTGTAACGCGGAATACTCCACTGACTTGTGTTTTGCGAGGAAACTCCAATGACACTGGTGCTCTGATGTCTTCTGCTGGGGTAGCGTGTGAGTGTGGTGACTCAGGTGTGGTGTCTTCACAGGTGATTCTGTCAGGGGCTACATGGTTGGGCCCCAGGGCCCACCTGGACCACCTGGGCCTCCAGGAGCTGGTCCGCTGTCAATTGATGAGGTGGCCACTCAGGTTATTGCCTACGTACAGAGTGAGTACTGGGGGAGACCTGGGATTAGTGAAATGTGGAGCAGCATGCATTATTTGCTGAAGAGAGGTTCCCTCAAATAGTCTCTTTGATTACCTCTAAGATTATGGTTACATGAATATTATGTTACAACTCTGATCTAAATTACAAAGCTATGGGTCTTTGTCAGAAAGCCTCTAGCAAACATAAACCTGACATCAGAAGCCATCCATCAAAATGTGATCAGTTCTGGCTTAAACCAGCGCTAAATCACTTCACTACTTCATAAAACACTTGTGTCATAATCTTACAGTATACTTTATAGAAAAGGAAATATACACTTCTTAAGATTGAACTGTGAGTGATGAATCACAGGAGGAAACAATCTGAATAAACACAGAGAATGGTAATTTAACAGCTTTTGCTTATATTAATTATATATATGATATATACAGGGTATAGTGATATTAATATATATCATGATTGTTGAAAATGTTCTGAAATTGAAATAATAGCACAATCTGCCATATTTAAGAACAATCCTCATGTATCTACAGACCTTGCAGATTGCTTGCATGAGGACATTGGGTTGTGGGACCCAAACCCATCTGTGCATCTGTTCTAATATTGTTTATTACTGTGTTCCTCTTTCGTGGGACCCTGTGCATCTGTTCTAATATTGTTTATTACTGTGTTCCTCTTTCAGATGCTGGTGGCCTGCCAGGGCCTTCAGGGTCTGTTTCTGTCAATGATATTCTGGCTGTGCTACAGAGTGAGTAGCCATTAAAAAGCATGCTGCATTAGCAGGAACTGAAAAAGTGCATTCTTATTATATTTTGTCGTAATGCACATCAGGAAATTGCAAAGTCTGTGCAACTCTTTGTGTAATAGACTGTCTATGGTACTTTTAAGGAGTCTAATTGCTAACTGGAGATTAGGTTTGCCGATGACACGACAGTGGTGGGCCTCATTAACAATAATGATGAGTCACCATACATAGAGGAGGTGGAGCAAGGAGTGGACTGGTGTACAAACAAAAGGCTATCTCTTAATGTAAATAAAACAAAAGAGATAATCATTGACTTCAGGAGGGCCCATGCTGATCACTCCCCGCTGTACATCAACGGCTCCCCTGTGGAGACAGTTAGAAGCACCAAGTTTCTTGGTGTACACATTACAGATGACCTCACTTGGTCCCTCAATACCACCTCCCTAGCCAAGAATGCACAGCAGCGTCTATATTTCCTGCAGCGACTGAGAAGGGCAAACCTTCCTCCGCCCATTCTTACCACTTTCTACAGACGGACCTTGGAGAGCACCTTGACCAGGTGGATCACCGTTTGGTTTGGGAATTGCAACGTTGCAGACCGCAAGACCCTGCAACGAATTGTGGAAACAGCTGAAAACATCATTGGATTCCATTTCTGTCACCTATCACAAACACTGCTTACACAGGGCCTCCAGTATAGTAGATGATCCCTCCCATAAACCCTTTGCCCTCCTACCATTAGTTTTAGTAACATGCCCCTTAAGTGATGTGAGGACAACAGGGACAGGCAAAATGACAAGCTGTGTTCTGAACTGATTACCCAGAAAGCCGTGGGTAATATCCGCCCTCTTTTTGTCACTCAACCAGTTGATGGAAGGCATTTGGCCAGGTGATGATTTAAAAACCAGGAAGCTGAGGCTTCCAGAGACACAGGAAGAGTCTTCTGAGAGAAGAGAACCCTGTGTGGGATTGTGAGTTTAATGGGATGTGAGCCCCAGTCTGGGAAGTTGAAGGAGCTTGTGAGGAACTGGAAAGTCTGTGTGACATGTTCAGTTTTAGAGTTTGTGTTATAGTGAAGGAATCGGAAGATGTTAAGTGCGAAACTTAAAGAAGAGCTAGGCTTTTGTTTTGCTTAGGTTTTAGTTCACTGTCCTGTAAATAAACAGCACTTGTTTTGTACATTAGAGCTGCATTTGTGTCTATTTTCCTGGATCTGCCTATAAAAAAGATATTTTGCTATGATGCCTGGCCCCCTGGGGAAGTTAGACTACAGTAGAGACAGCATATAATCCCACCCTGCTGTTACTTTAAAAAGAACACAGTGACAATGAACATGGAAGCAATGTGATTCCGCTGTGCTTGTGTCCAGGGGAGGATGTGCGGCAGTACCTGATGGGTCCCCCAGGCCCTCCTGGACCTTCAGGCTCTGGGGACCCCGGCTCTTACAACCTGCAGGAGCTGGCCTCTCGAGTCGTCAGCATCATGTCCGGTAGGGGCAACACTTACACACATAGCTAGTCCAGTGGTGGTGTGGTGGCTCTGTGGACAAGGATCTGTGCCTGTGGCTGGAAGGTTGCCGGTTCAAATCCCGCAGCCGGCCCAGGAATCCTCCAACGTTGAGTCCCTGAGCAAGGCCCTTAACCCCAACTGCTCCAGCGGTGCCATATAAATGACTGACCCTGTGCTCTGACCCCAAGCTTCTCTCTCCCTTTCTGTGTGCCCGTGTGTCTGATGGAGTGCAAGCTGGGGTATGCCAAAAGACAAATTCCTAATGCAAGAAATTGTATATGGCCAATAAAGTGATCTGATCTTAGTCCTGAAGTCTCCAACATTCAGAGCTCCCACACCGCAACACTCCCACAACAGCCCCACTTTCGACTACTACTCTACTGCTGTAGAGAGGGGAAAACTAGGACTTACATCATCTTCATTCTCAAGGAGGAAACAGCATGGATCTAAAATTCATTGTACCACTACATTAAGAATGAAAACTAGAGTTCTGTCATAATGTTTGTCTGCTGTATATGGATGTACAGGATGTACCTTGTGGAGGCAATTGCTAGTAATGTAATTAGAAAAAAGGTTTGTTATATAAACTCTGAGTTCTTTTATGTTGAAATGGGAGAATTATGTTTATATTAATATATTTATATTGATTCATTTATAGTTTGAATGTAAAGAGGTTCTGCAGAGCATATACCTTTGAAGTTGAAAATTCACTTTGAATTTCATTTTAATCTTAGGGTGCCAAATAAATTCCTGATGGCAACAGGGCTTTTCAATGCTTTATTGAGATGAAGCCTTCGCTAACTTCAAATTATTTGAGAGTGTCCCTAAATGACGGAGCTTTGCTGAATCAATGTCTGTTTAAACACTGTGCTCTTGGCTGTCGGCTGATGCCAATTTCCCCTTTTCACAGAGATGGGAGTGAGAATAGGTCTGCCGGGTCCCCCTGGGCCTCCTGGACCCCCAGGACTGCCAGGATCGACATATGGAGACATATCAGCCATACTGCAAAGTAAGACACGAGAGCTGTGCCTTCTGTCCCACCCAAGACACGGTTTGGAAATACCATCTTAAACTGCTCACTTTCCCTAGTTCCAGTAATGGTCAGCTCCATTTTTAAAGGCCTTTTTATTCGTATCTGATAAAGACATGATCTGATGATTGATATATTCTGATCTTATTATTCGATCTGACATCCTACCCAAATAATCATTCTAGCTAAGTAATGAAGATAAAAGAGAATGAAAACCACAGGAAAAAATGATAAAATCTTGCTTTCACTGGCCAGCTTCAATGTGGTATTATAGACAGCAGATATCAGGTGTGATTTAACCTGTTAGATTTGCATTCTGGAGTTATGAGGTAAGATGGTCTGGATCTTCCAAACAAGATTAAACAGAATTTGTCATCATGGTTCTCATTCACACAGGCTATTCTGATACCAACATAAAATTTTAAAATGTGATATTCCTTGAGGATTTTGGAACATACCAGATTTTATGATACAATGGCAAATTAAATGTATACTGGTGAGATTGAAGAATTAACATGGGACTTGATTCTTCTTCATTTCCATTCTTTTATGGTTGCTGGTATTGTCTGTATTAATGAGAAGCCATTTTGAAAGATCCTGAGGACACCTGTAGCAGGTTTAATCTAAGCGTAACTGTTGTTATTCATCACTTCCCAGGTTAAAATTAAGTTGTGATGATTAATGTTAAGTTATGTAGCTATGTTATACTTGCATTTTTATCTCTTTGAAACGTTATTGTATTTGATGCTGAATCAAGGAGGAAGGTTCAAGGTTCATCTAGAATTCTTGAAACCAATGTTGTCAAAAATACTACAATGGAAATCAAAGCCTTGGTTTGTCAGTCTGTTCTTTCTTGTTCCAGAAAAACAGCCCAAGGTTGTTTTTCCTTCTCTTTTATGTTGTCTAACTAAACATGGCTTCCTCATGTCTTAACAATTTCACTGCTATGGCACGTCCGTCCTGTCATTTGCTAAGCGTCTGACAACTTTAAATCTTAAATCCATCTTAAGCACCTTTTTGTACGCACCTCATCCATAGTCTTTTGTAGCAGCTGATAAATATTGTATTAGAGATGTGCAAAAAATATCTATCTTCCCAATTCCCTAATTGGGCACATTCAAGGACAGTAAACCCTGAAGAAAAATGTATTTGTATTCTCTTAGCACAACTGGGTTGAGTCCACAAAATCTCACATAAAATCAGGCATTACCTTCCTTTTTACGTGTTTGCACAACTCTAATGCTCGGTACAATTTCTGCTCAGAAGTTCAGTCGTATTTGCCCTTGAATTCTGATCCTCCCCAACCCTCCTATAATCCGGGCAAGACGCACAGACATTCTCCCTTCTTGCAGCTTCCCTACACCTTCAGTTTCCTGCTGGCTTCATCTCATGTGCATCCTGGTTGTAAAAAACGCTCTCCCAAACCCGGCTGAAGATGGGACGCTCTGTTTTGGCGACCATCCCACAGTTAACGAGTGGTTATCAGAATGGCAGCTCAAGCTTTGAAGGAAATTCTTTAATTTCAAGGTTTTGCTGAATAAAAATCATTCCAGGGAAGCAAAACTTAAGAAGAAGAAATACCAGACTGTTCAGCTGCCCTAAGATGTTCCCAGATTACATTTCATCCTAAAATCAAATTCGGTTTTCTCTGAGGCCAAACATACAGTACATTTTCTAATTTGACAATGAAGTCTTGTCTACAGGGAAAATAAGGACTAAGCACTGAGGCTAAGCATGTTTCACTTGTCCTAAATCAGGGTAATTAAAAACACTTAAGAGTTCATTTATAATCTCTTAATGCTAAGGACATGCCCTTCAAGTATGGACGTTGAGGTCAATTTCTGATAGAAAACAATGCAATGATACCCTAGGCACAGTGCACAGAGGTGCTGTGTAAATACCAGAACTCTTGCATGGTGGTATTTACACCGAAAGTGTGTTCTCTCTCTTGCGTTCTTCTTCTGAAGACTCCGAGTTTCGTGGGATTGTTGGGTCACCAGGGCCCCCTGGACCTCCTGGAAGACAGGGCCCTCAGGGGCCAGTTGGTCCCCCAGGACCAGCCACTTTTAGTGGCTCAGGCTACAGGCTGGAAGACATCAGAACCTACCTGCACAGTAAGCCTGGCTTAACACTACTTTGTTATATTGGACAGAGAAGCAAGCTTATTGGAATGATGGGGGTTATTCTGAGTGAAGTACAACACTGTTAGAAAATGTCCTGACTAGCTTTTGATTTCCTGTTTTTCTCTCTTCTTTGGAGGTCTCCTGCTTTGTTTGTACTCGTGTTTTTGTTGCGTTTTGTGTGGTGGTAGCATCATAACCCCTTGAATAAACACTACTAATAAAATACTTCCAAATGAAACTGAGTAACACTGCGACCACCCTTAAACCACATCTAACGCTACGTCATGGATAGCTGGCTTCTGTCACGATTACTGTAATTTACACAAAAACTTAAAAATGAAAATATAACCCTGTGACAAGTCATCAAAGCTGTTATGAATGCTACGTTGTGGAATTACATGACTGCAGAATATATTATTAAATGCCACAGGAAAGTACTTTGAAAAAGATGCTATGTAATGATTTGTGTCAGTTTTTGTAGCAGAAGGATAAAGATAAATATCTCAAAGAATGCATAAGGCTGTTAACCAATCAGATACTGCATTGATATTCCCTGTATAGTTAAATAAATAGATACACCGCATTCATATATAGCCATGAAAGTGGTTGCTTCACACTTTGAGCTCCTGGTGTCGCTGTCACATACTGCTGCTGACCTACACCTCTTTCGGCAGATGTTGGGTTCAGTGGCCCCCCTGGTCCTCCTGGTCCGCCTGGCCCTCAGGGACCTCCAGGAGTGTCTGGAGGATTGGTGTCGTATGCTGAGAACACGCAACGAGACCGCTTCCGCACAGAGCTCATCGAGTACCTCACCAGTGAGTGCAGACGTTCCACTTCTCTATTCCTTACAATACCCAACAGCAGTGGGCAGCAGCACTTCCAGCTCTCATAGAGGTGTTGATGTACTGGAGCTCAACACTCTGTCCACACCAACAGTATTCTGGCGAGAAGATGAACATTGTGCTTAATTTTAAGGTCGAGTGGTAGAGTTAGAATTAGAATCGAAGTTGTGCACAGTGATGCACAGTGCAGTTGTAAGTGAGCACATAACAACCATACATTCACTGTATAATAGACGATTGGAAGAGCAGAAATCCAGTTGGTGAAGGTGGAAAAAAAGTACTTGGATGAATCTGTAATGCCTCTTTCAAATACTGCTCTGTGACCCTCCTAAAAGAAAAAAAAAGGATTCTCTCTATAACAATGGATGAGAAAGGTAAAATATGGAACTTGGAGTGTATTGATCAAATTCTGTAGAACCAAGGTTCATTCAATATTTTTAATTCAACATAATAATAATAATAATAATAATAATAATAATTGCTTACACTTATATAGCGCTTTCCTGGACACCCCACTCAAAGCGCTTTACAGGTAATGGGGACTCCCCTCCACCACCATCAATGTGCAGCATCAACCTGGATGATGCGACGGCAGCCATAGTGCGCCAGAACACTCACCACACATCAGCTATCAGTGGGGAGGAGAGCAGAGTAATGAAGCCAATTCATAGATGGGGATTATTAGGAGGCCATGATTGGTAAGGGCCAATGGGAAATTTGGCCAGGACGCCGGGGTTACACCCCTACTCTTTTCGAGAAATGCCCTGGGATTTTTAATGACCATGAGTCAGGACCTCGGTTTTATGTCTCTAAACAAGGACGGTGCTTGTTTACAGTATAGTGTCCCCGTCACTATACTGGGGCATTAGGACCCACATGGACCACAGGGTGGCCCTGCTGGCCCCATTATATACGGATTGCGTGAATTATATATAAAATAGTACAGTATAGAACATGGAATTGAGTTGCAGGCAGAGTCTTAACAAACGTGTTCTGGACAGGTGACAGTGTGCGGAGTTACATCTCGGGACCCCCAGGACCCCCCGGCCCACGTGGATTCAAAGGAGAGCGTGGTGACCCCGGCTACAGTGTGGGTGTGGACAGCCAGTGGTCTGGAACGCTAGACTACTCCACTGTGGCAGTGAAAGTGTCTGACTACATAAAGTGTGAGTATTCTTACCAAGACTAACATATCTTAAGATTGGTAAATTCCAGCAAATCTAAATCACAGTATAGACTTATAGACAGCGTAATATAGACTTTTGTGAGATTTCTAATGGCCGATAACTCATTTTGTTAGGTTTGCTAAACTAGGTATAGCTTTTTATTATCTGCAATGAAAATATAAGACAAAAGCACAAAGTGAAGAGAATTAATGTTTAGGATTTTAATTCCTCAAACGAGACTGAACAGTGACGGCTCTCGTACTGTTTATCAGAGCTTTCCTCCGATACCTTTGAGGAGAAAACTCTTTCAACCCTGAAACCTAAAGACGGTACTTCCCTTTCATTTGTGTCCTCGGGTTCTGCATTCCTTGCGGGAACTGAGTGGCCTTCTTGTTTGTAATCGGCGATAGCTGCATTAAATGGCACACTGTTGACTCGGGTCGTTCTTTGGAATTACATCCTCCATTTTAAAAATATAAACAGTCACTTTGTACTTTAAAGCTGTCAGGTATCCATTCATTTTGAGCTACATCATAGAATCGAGTAATGTTAGCGATTTCTCAGTTGTTGTTGCAGCATGAGGTGGGTTCTGGTAAGAACTACAGCTTAACTGCATGTCCTCTTTCAGCCCAGGGCCTGCTGAAGGACATCTCCCACACCACGAGTGAGCACGTGATTGAGCGTGTGAGTTATCCAGGGCCCCCTGGACCTCCCGGTCCGCCTGGGCTCCCAGGATACAGCCGGGTCATTGGAGCTCATGGCAACGTCACCGCGGACCTGATGAGCTTCTTCAGAGGTGGGACTGCTGGAGAAACTTCATTGCGAGGAATTGTGATATGCTATTCATTTTTGCTGTTTACATTTTTTCTATTTTTCCTGTACTTGAAACCTGTAATGCTGTTTAACTTGAAAGCAGACAGTCCAAATGTCAATGTAAGTTTGACAAAAATGTTTTTAGAAAGTCAGAGAGATTGAGAATGCATGTCATTTACAGAAGATGATAGATTAGAGCTATACAGTGGATTTCTCCACTGCTCATTTTTTTTTTTACTGGAGGAATTCAATAATATAACAGAAAGGCATTTTTCCCCTCTCTTTCACTGGTTAATAACTTTTAAATTATTTTAGTAATCATGATTAAAGCTAAGAAACCCTAGCCCACTCTATATTCTCATTCTAATTGATTCTTGGTGTTAAAATATAAACCATTAAAACAATACCATGATGGTTTCATCCTCTCCACTTCCCTGTTTGTGTGTGCTTGAATAGGATTATTTTAATGGGGGTTTTGTGAAGTCAGTTTAATTAAAAGGACTGTATTGGAAACTGTAAGAGTACCTTTTCATTAAAGGCCTTGACATACAGTAAATATATTTATTTTTTTTCAACTTCATTGCAGAATATGGAACTATTCCAGGCCCTCCGGGTAGGCCAGGTCAGAAAGGAGAGAGAGGCTACATTGGACCAAAAGGAGACCGAGGTACTGTACATTCCCCTTTGGATTTAGTACACATAAAATGAAACTGATATAAACATATACAAATAGATACCTGAAGAGATTTCAGTGATAATTTGCATGTGAACTGGCTTTAAATCTATGATGTAACATTACAGATACTTTCTACTTAACATAGTCCTGGTTAAAATTGTTAGCTACAGTAGTGTATGTATTGGAGAACATGCTAATTAACACTGCTAATCGTGCAGTGTTTGGTTAAAATGTGTCTCCATCATCTGCCAGTATGTAACTACTTCAGATATAAGCCAAGTGACGCTTCATCAAGCAACCATCAGTTTCGGTACTAACCTAGTTTTAAGGCATTTTGATGCAGGCTAGCATGCTGTAGACACTGGCATCCCTCTAAGTCGTTCTCCAATCAGTTTGAGAATTGAGAACCACTCAGAATAATGCCGACAAGATCAGGGATAGTGTAACCATCACTGGAGAGTACTGTTTAATATTATAATATTAACTTATGCCCATACTAGACTGTTGAACATTTTTTAAAGATGATAGTGTAAATTTACAGTATATCTGTTTTCTGGCATGAAAACAATTCCTTGGAAGACAATTTGATCTACTTAATTGTGCTCTGAGTCTCATTTTTCAGAAACAAAACTTCTCCTTCCTTAACATTATAGATCTATTTCAACTGCTGGTAATTTTGATAATCTCCTGTTGCAGGTGAAATAGGCCCACAGGGACTGCCAGGAATCCCAGCTGCTCCGGGCCCCAAGGGAGAAAAGGGTGAAAAAGGTAGGACAGTGCTGAAAACAGTTTGAACATGAGACAAAGAACATTCTGGAAGACATCAAGCTCACCACTGCATTTTTCTTTTTTTTTGTAGGAGAGCGACTTGTCGTCAGTCGGAGAAAGAGAAGCGTAGGTGTTTAAGGAAAACTGCAAAATTCACTTTCTTTTAATTTATCTAAAGAAATTTAGCAGTACTTGAAAACTAACTCTTTGGGAACTGGGAATAACAGAGAGCAACAATCTTACTTGCTTTTCAGCGGGATCATACTTACTGTACATGCAATGCAAGTTTTTCCATTTAATATTTTAAATGCAGTTTTGGGGAGATTTTATAGTATTCAAGTGTTACTTTTTTTTAAAAACAAACCATTTTTTAATATTCAACTTGTTCTTGGCTTAATATTTCATTCTTATTAATTGTATACGCCTAGAAGATAAAAACTAGTACCACATGTAACTGTCCTTAATACAACACCATTTCCTCCACCATTTCCTTACAGGTCTATACTTAACACAAAAACGTATAACATGAATTTGGTTAAGTGTCATATTATTTTTACAAGTTGTTTTACCACACTCTTTAGATCCAAGCAGTATTTGGCGATTGTACCTTAACGATTTAAATGTTTCCAGAACAAAATATTTTGGTTTTTGTGACTAATTTTGTACTTTGTGAAAACGGTCAGTTTACCTGCCCGCTGAAGTCAATAACTTTCAGTTTAATTTGAGAGGTTTGTTGTTAACTTTTTATTTGTAAAATCTTCCCTTCCCTAGATAACTAGGGTAGAACCTATATTCTTCTTACATTCCAATACTTTTTTATATTTGAGCATAAGCAATGTGTTTTTCTCAAAGGTTCTGCACTTGTTTTATTTTATGATGATTGTTTTTGATGTAAATGCCAAATTGTTAACTTGTTCTATTTGCCACAATATATAAATTGGTTTCTAAAACGTTTCAAACCTAAATCCTCATTTTAGGTTTTAAAAAGGTTTAAAAAAGTCTTGGTCAGTTTTACTCTTTGTACTGACACTGCCATGTTACACAAATTTCATAAAACTCATGTATGCAAGAAATAATGGAAATGTATTTTAATATGAAATTTTGAATAAACCTTTTTGTTTAATATATGGTTTATTCTAGTTTAAGTAAAAGATCAAGGAAGTCTTTTTATACTCATTTATTAAATTCTTACAAAACTTTGTAATTAAGGGTGTGTGGGTTGGTGGTGGAGGGATTATTCACATTCCTTTAAAACTTCCTTTGAAATGAACAAATATACTATTTAATGAGAAAAGAATAGCATATATAATCACGTGGTGCAGTTATATAAAAAATGCAATATTAAAATATACAGTAAACATTTTATTTACAACAAAATGTCAATCTACAGAAGCATATTTCTTCTATAAATCACCTGACCTTTAAAATGCAAAAGATCTACATAGTAAAATCATTGAATTTGAGACATTCAGATTATACATCATTGTAATGTTTACAGACTGGAACATAAGAAAATCACTTTTCAACAGAACATTTGACAGCTTGGAGGCACAACACCCATAAGCTCATCACCATGATCTAGTAACAGCAGACACCATCATAGCTCAGGGCAAGCAGATTTAGATGGTCCATCTAGCTGTTTGTAGGTGGCTGCGTTCACAAACCAGACTCAAACGGGACGTTTAGTATTACATGTTAAATTCAAGTAATTTAACAAGGTGTTTCAAGCTACATTTTAAATGCTTTACATGCACTATTAATATATTACCCACAATTCACGGGAAAATCCAGCAGCAAGGATTTTAGATTTAAGGAATAATGTGTCAAATTTAAATTCATTGCCTTTCTTTTCGAGGTGCGAAAAAGTTATTAAAGGTTTACCCTAAATACGGGGGGAAAAAACATTTTAAATGGAACAGATTATTAGGACATTTTAAGTACACCGATCCTATGGATCAAATTGACAAAGCCATGCAAACCTCTTTTGTGTCTTGCCTGAGTCCAGTAATTATTTTAAAGGACTATTAGGGCATGAAGAATGCATTTCTTAATCTGCAAAATGAAATAACCATAGCCCATCCAATAAAGCTTCATGAAAAGAACTAGTAAAATGTTTTATCTATTCATTGAACAAGATACATCTTGTGATATCACCGTATTGAGAGGGACAAACAGCACAAGCAACTAAAGGCAGTTGAACACCACCATTTTAAAAATCTAGTAACATAATCATCAAGAAACAATTTAACTTCAGATTTAAGATCAGATCACATGGTTTTCAATGATGATGAGTTATCAAGTGATAAAGGGAAGATAGTCTCCACAAATGTTTACAAAATCAAAATTGTCAAAATAAAGACCAAAATAACAAATGTGGAAGGACAGAAGCATAAATGATAGCATATCACTTTACACTTGATACAGTGTTGTCTATATATGTTCAGTCTTGTAAAGTTAAGGCTAAAAGCTAGTAACATCTTAACTGCAAAATTGTAAAGTCATTTATATTTAAATAGATACAAAATAAAACATGCAGTGCCCCTCCAAAGTTTAATCACATTTGGTATTTTATTTTCCTGCAAAAGGTTTCCTTAAGTATTTCTTTTTAAAAAAATTGAATTGAGAAGCAAAATTTCAGAAAAGGTACCAATGAACTCTGGGGAAGCAAGTCCTTATTAGAGCAGGCCACAAGCTTGACTTTCTTGTACAAAACTGTTTCATACTGCATATTCATAGCAGACACTGAACACTAGCATGATATGACTAAAAGATTACATTCTTTACATTAGAAAGAAATTCCCCTTGGGTTGTGTGCCATATCTCTAAAATAAACTAGTTTGTCTCCTCACCTTAATTTGTGCCATAAATAAAAGGTTCTCATCTTGTGCATTACAGCAAAGTAACTAACTTCTAATTCAAACAGTTATTTTGTTTTAAATTATAAGTAAAAGGCTTTTTGTTTTCTACACGTCCATGGGAAAAAAAAAGGGTTCACCTTCACCAGTGTGAAAGAAAACTGCCACAGTAGTATATACAAAGAAACAAGTGTTTTAAAAATTAAGCAAAGACATGCATCTATACGGTGAAACAGAACAGTCATTTTGAATAATATTCAAACAGGCAAACAGTATAAACCAGTACTGCTTTGTTTCTCATTCAATATCTTTTGATAGAATTTAATGTATCATTACCAAATGAACACATGAGAAACAAAGTATATAAAATAAATTTCAAGATTCATCTTAGAAATGTGCACTTTATACCTTACCAAAAGTACATTCTTTCTTAAATGTAATTACAAGTATTAGGCCTGCGACAGTACAGAACTAATTCAAGCACCACCTGATCTATTATATATGTATTTTTAGGCTGTATATAACCGTTTATACAATTTCCCAGCTACTTTTAGTGCAAATAACATCAGGGAAATATAAGCAGCAAATATATATTTTTTAAATAATCTTGTATAAAAAGCCAGCTCAAGGGAACAAATTATTTTAGGCACTGATTTTTTATGAGGAACCAAAAAAATCTAATTTGTTGTTAATCACAATGATCAAAACAGTAAACTGCCTGAGCTGTTTTGGAAGGATTAAGTTAAATACTTAAAGTTCAAATAGTGCCAATACGCTGCTGCATTTCAAACTTTTTTCAATTGCTGCCTCAAAACCCATAGAAAAAAAACCCTTCATAACCCATTTCACTTGGATTTATTTTAAATATATTCCACATGGTAAAAGACCATTTTAAAACCAAACTGCAGCCATTTTATACTTCACTGTCGACATGTTGTGGAAAACAGACCGCAGTTTGTAGCCTTTTCTTATTCCAGCAAAAAAGAGGACAAGATAGTGACTTCAAGTGTCTTCAGACTGCACTTCAGATATTTATGCTGATTGTCATCACTGGAGAAGATGAAAGGCAGAAAAGTTTCCATGATGCAACCAGCACCTTCCAGTTTGTGTTCAGGAGTCTGTGTGTGGTTCAGAACATGACGTGGATTAGAATCCTGTGGAATGGACGCTTGGTATAGGGTAGAACTTGGAAATTCGACTCTGTGCCGAAGGGTTAAGGCATTCTGACTCACCACTCATTTTGAAAAACACCTCTTGTTCCTGCAGCTTTCTAGAAAACTCTTCTTCTAGGGCCTGTTGGGATTCACCACACCAGAAAAGGACGGTCAGTTGTGAAGAGCTATTTACACGTTTTAATTGTAAAAATTGACCTTACTAAACTACATAACGCATGCACAAAAATATACTTATAGGAATACATATTAAAATGACGTATCAAACTGATTTTGTTGAAAAAAAGGTCTGAAACGCCCACCCATATATACCACTTAGTGTATACACTGAGGACTGATTTACTTAAAAACAGTTTAAAATTCTAAGTAAATAGCACATGGAATTGTTTTTCTAATAATTCTAAATTTGTATCTCGTTAAAAGGAAAGGAATAGCCAAATAAATCACATTTTAAACACACAAATTAAGATTACAATCCTGAAATGTTATTCAATTCCTAACTATCAAAATTTCTTGTCTTCCGAAATCACTATACTTACAACTCAATGTGAAATATATTTCAAAGACTAATCATTGGAATGCCTACTACTGAATATCAGATATTATAATATGAATTTTAACACAAATCTTGTAAAGCACTTCAATAAAGCTGCAGCTACTTTTAGTGCAAATAACAGAAACATCAATGCGAAAGTGCTTTAAAAAAGGCGGTTTACCTTCTTCCTGGGACGCAGTTTCTCTCTCCAGTCCTTCAGCTCTTGACTGTGCTCCTCATCGAGCTCCTTCAGCTTTTGGGTTTCGTGCTCAATCAGGAGGTGGCACTTCTCATTCTGATACAAACCAAAGGTAGCCCATTAGTACAAGCTGGAGAGAAGGCCATCAAAGCCACTATTCTCACACCATTCACAAAGCGTTTTTGAGAATAATTTCAGGGCAAGTCCCCAAAATCAAGTTTATAAAGCATTAATTGTATTCTTTACTCTGCAGAGCTCTGTTACACATGTATCCAAAGTATGGGTATTAGATGATAACTGTCCTGGTAAATATACTACTTTACTATTAGAATCTTAGTACAACATACAGTACTGGCAATTAATTGGCTGTTTACTCACCTCAGATTCACTAATAACTCATTTTTGGAGAAGGGAAAAGTAACTAAACCTCAACTCTGCACCAATATGATTTTGCACCTGTAAGTCTTATACCACTAGCCTAGGTCTAACAGAATCCCCCTGCTGCTAACATTAATTGCTACAGCATAGCGAGACTGCCAGCTAGTGGCTGTTTGCTGTACAGCAGTATACATTTTAAATCAGTACAGTTTTGAGGA
Organism: Lepisosteus oculatus; assembly: GCF_040954835.1. Lineage (NCBI taxonomy): Eukaryota > Metazoa > Chordata > Actinopteri > Semionotiformes > Lepisosteidae > Lepisosteus > Lepisosteus oculatus. The sequence continues at coordinate 36,417,077 of NC_090699.1, forward strand.
TTCTGAACTCTAAAAATGTCCCTTCATGAATGTCTTTGCCACATCTGTTAAGCGGATACACAGGTATGCACCCTACCTGAAGCTGTTGCAGTTCCCGAATGTTGGCATCACACTGCAGCTGGAGATCCCTCATTTGGTTCTCATGCTTCTGGTGCTGATGAAGTCTCTCGTTTTTCTGCCTTTTCTCCTCTTGAACAGCGAACTGTTCATATAAAACAAAAAGACAACATAAAATAAGCAGATGGATTTCTTTTTACCTTGAGACTTAAGGCATCAGAAAAGGTAGTTTGTGTTTAGACCTGTGATGAAAAAGTCAAAGGAGAGATTCGATTTGACTTTTTGTATTACGTATTATTATTCAGTGTAGAGACAGGTTAGGCTTGAGGCTTGTTACTAGAAGACTAAAGACTTTAATCCCATTTACAACAAGTCAGATTTACATGGGGGGGGGTTGTTTCTAGTTCAGTCAGTACTAAGAAACTTTAGCAAAAATAAACCAAACGAACTTGATGTTCTAAAAGTCCTGAGAGGAAGCCATTTTGAATTTCTGGTAATGCCACACCATGTTTTCAGGAGACTCAAACTTAAATCCTCCCAATGTAATGCAGCAAGTTGTTCTGGATCTGGTTTATAGACATTCTTTGGCTCAAAGCTGCAAAACTGAAGCTTTGGCATGAAGAAAGTAGTCAGAAACTCCATGTGAGGCAAGCCAAGAGCAGCTCAAAGGGATATGAGGGGGAGAGGGCAGGGAAGTTTCAAGTGGGCAGTTCTGTTGTCTGTACACGTATAGAAACTTGCATAAATTAATCCTGCTGACACTATGCACTTCCTAATACAGAAAGAAAAAGGGCTGTACTTCCTCAAATCACTTTACCTGCTTGACCTTCTCCCTGTCTTGCTCTGGAGTCCCAGATGACGTGATCCTAAGGCTTTTTTTGAACATGGCCATCCGGGTCTTGGCTTCACTACGCTGAATTTTGGGGAGCCTGCCTCTTTCCTGTGCCTGTCTTGTCTTCAGATCTTCAATCAGTCTCTGATTATATCTCTGCATCTGCTCCATTTCCTGAAAACACACAGATCTTGCTTTAATCCCACTGCACCTGCAGGAGTTCTCAAATGAAACTGTCACTTCCTAGGAAGAAAAATGCGAACATACTTCATGGAAAAAAAACCTGCAACACGCTACAAAGGATATTTTTTTGAGCAGAACAGTTTGTGGGTGCAGTCTTAATTTCTTACTTTCTCGTGTCTCTTCAGGAGTTGGTGTCTCTGCATGAAATACTGGTCTTTTAGCTGTTGCTTCAGAAGCTGGTGTTTCTCTTGCAGGTGTCGTTCCTCCAGCTCCCAGATAGCAGCTTCCCGAGCTACAGTATAGGACAGTAAACACAGTTCAGTGCGAAAATGGTATCCCGATCTGCGGAAAGCCTTTAAATTCTAGTATTTTTGCAGTGTTTTAACTACGGGATACCAATACATTTATCACAACTTTTATTCAAATTTGTGACGAATTTGGATGTACCTCAAGAGAAAAAAAGACTCAGCATGTAATAAAGTTGAACTGCCTATTTGTGACAACTTTGTGTAAATTTTAGCAATATTTTATTAAGAAAAATCATTTGTTTTCTATTGCCTTTAAATGGCATCTTAAAATCCATTTAAACTTCCATTTGTAATCACAGTAACTCTTCATCTGCTGCTGTTACCCACTCACATTTCTGAAACAAAGTGAAGTTTCACAATTAAATTAAGATTAGAGTAACTACATGAAACACGCAAAACCACAGGAAATGTGTTTTTCTCCGATTAGCCAGGCTTGCCTCTCATAAGCTGCTGCTTGCTGTTCAAACAGTCCCGCTCAATTGTAGCAATCTCATGCTTGTGCTGCTGAATAATTTTCTTCAGGGCACTGTCAAGGTCCTGCTGCTGCTTCTGCAGGAACTCCTGCTCCTATAGGAATCCAAGCACAGAAAGGGCTCTGTAAATCTCCCATTCCACACATCACAAAGGGACGAGGACAGCCAGAGCCGCAAACAGAGAACCATGCAACATTAAACGCAAGCACTTGGAAAAAAACAACAGTTGCAAACTGGAGAAAATATCAGTCTAGCTAGAAGAGCCAGCTTTTTAAAGGCATCTGACACATTTAATAATAAAGACGAAAGACCAAACACTATATGGATGTAGATCGAGAAGAACTGAATTCAACATGTAAAATACATAAAACAGTCTTTGTGGGAAAACAAGAACATTGTTCCTCTTTAGGAAGAAATCTTTATTTCTAACCTTTCGTAACCACCACTGCTGAATTAAACAAAAGCAATGGTTTATCATCGACAGTGAATCTGGTGGCTTAAATTAGATTGACTCCTAACTGATTTTTTTCCTAGCATTTAAACCTTTTGCTCTGAAACTCCATTTGAATGATGTGTTAAAATCAATCAACAACTTTCAATAAGAGTAAACAACTGAGTGACTTAACCCATAAAGACTCTTGCTCAGAGTGCAGATTAATCATGGTTTGGGCTCCATCCTGGGTTTTGTCACTAGTAGACTGACCAGAGTTGAGTGGGCTTCAGACAGCTATGGTGTCCTTGGTTTTCATAATCAACAGCAGTTATTGGGATCAAATGGGCACTTGTAAGTTTGCCATGACGTCATAGAGCGACATGCCACTTCTCCCATCGGTCCTACTGTGAAGCTCGCAGAATATAAAACGATGAATTTCTCTGACAGACAGGCTGGAGAAGTGTGTGCACAGGGTGAGGATCATGGGGTAGGATACAGCTTATGCGCAATGTACTAGTCAGACCTCATTTATAATATTATGTACAACTCTGATCACCACAAAACAAAAATAAATTGCTTCTTCAGAATCAGTCCTGAAAAGAGCGACCAGGTACCTTCCTGAACTCACAAGACTGTCTTACACTGACCAGCTTAAATATCTAAATTGAATCAGGTCTCTTGCAGTCATACCTGTTCAAGTACTGAAATCCTCAAAGACTTTAATGAAAAGTCACTCCCACAGACCCCTCAGACTCAACACAGAAATACAAAATCTGAGGATGTAAATGGCATCTAAGTGGAAGTGCATTTAAAATGAAAAATAGGAAGGGTGTGGAGTCTGGAACCAGCAACCCAGCCATTATATTGAAGCTGATTCCATTACTTCTTTCAAAAAAACGGATTTGATCTGGGTTAGATCAATTAGCTGAACGACCAACTTCAAACTAGGTTCTAGAGATTAATGCATGTATTGATTAGGAGCTGACAGTTCAAAAAATAAAAATTCCTCAGTTTTATATATTCCGTCAAACATCTTCATTTTCACTACTATTTTTGTCCTGTTAATTAACAGGTGCTGCTGTTCAAAGAAAACTTGATTACATGCAAAGCCATTTTATAGCGCCCTTTTTTTTTAAACTGCACTTCATTTTGGTAAACAGTGAAACCAATGAACAAAGAACAGCCATTTAATAAGTGTACCATACAGGAGAAAAGCTTGAATAAAAAGACTAATGCACCAACAGAGTGACAGCAATCCAAAACAGACCCACAGAGATGCTCACATGTGCCACCTTTGTTTCAATTTGGTCTTCAATTTCAAACATGTAAACCACTCAAGACAACATCACTGAAGCAGAGGTCTTACTGATACAACAGATCTGTTGAACCAGCACTTAACTGCTGCCAGGCTTTAATCTTGTGGACAGTAGGTCATAGGTTCCAGACTACACAAGCAATTTAAAGTAAAGATAACACAGTACTCACAAACTCCAAGCACCAATCTTCAAATATTGACTGATACAGACAAAAAAGGTAATGCACTGTATAAGGGATTTTTTGTAAACACTACGTAGAATGACAAAACATTGGTTTTGTAAAAATATTATCACACCAACTCACAGACCAGCATTATGTCCATTATAATATGATTATTATGGCATAATATATGTCTAGAGTATTTTCCTGGTCACAGATAACACACATAAAGGAGGAGTTTCCAGAAGTAAGAAAAACAGAATTTTGAGTGGAAAATTGCTGTCATTTCCTAGATCCAATGGAGTAATGGCTTCATGTTTTCCTTCAGGGGAATTAATACAATATTCAGTATGCTAAGGGATTTTTTAAATATATCCTCAATGCTGTATTTGATCTTAACAGCAATCTAAACTAGCACAATCCTACAAATGTTACTCTGTGACTTTTTAGCTTTACTTTCCAGATTAACACAAATATATTTTGGTTCCAGTTCAGTACGTTAAGTTAAATCAAAATTGATTATCGGACATTATGATACAGTGGCTGTCAAAGTCTTTCTTTCACCAAAAGTAAAAGCTGTTGTTTTAATTGGGACAGTAGAAAAAAAAAGCTACACTTGAATTTTGGAGAAAAACCATGTAATAAACTCAATATTCCTCTTGCAACAGAAATATTGCAATTGTACTACGGCCAACAGAACTAAATATGTACAGTATATATCAATGTGTTAGAACAATATTTTATATTTAATTTGCTATATAAGTACTCAGAGTAGGTTAAAAAATGTACACTTTTTATAGTCCTTATTGCGAGTTTTACAAAACAAACAGATTTGCAAACTGTAGTGTTGGACATGATCATTTCAAGTCTGTTAAAACACTGTATTCGAAAGTAATCATTTTACTGCACCCATGAAAATAGGAAACAAAAAAGGGGGGAGGGGGGGATTTCTCCTGGCAAACCTGCAGATCTGAACAGGAAAATTTTCCTTCTTTTTACTCCAAATGTCAACTTAGTGATGGATCCACAACAGCACATGTGAGCAACAAGAGAAAGGCTGAAGAGGGAAGGGAAACTTACATCCTGCATCTGAGCGTTGAAGAGTGTACATGAGGACAACTGAAAAGACTGTATCATAACCTGGGCGACACCCTGTGGATTAAAGCAGATTGCACTTCCCAGGTCAGCAAAAAGGCACAACAGCAGCAGACTTGCAAAATCCCCAACAACAGCACACAGGCACACTCACTGGACACTGCAAGGAGCTTCTGGGTGAAGAGTTTGAAAAATGGTCCTTAACAGAAAAGAGAGGAAAGCGGAGCACAGAAAGAAGATGGATGGAGCCCAAGCTCTGTCAGGTTCATTGTTAGATGCCGAACGCTTTTTCCTTGTACGTTGAAAATAAGGGCCTTCCTTTACCTCTGTCCATGCATTGTTCAGAACCCGGGTGTCGCAGCTGTATTTAGAAACTGGCAAGTGGATATGGGGGTAATGAATAACACCGTATCGAGAGTACTTGCGAAGATAGTCCTGTATAGGCTGTACAATTTCATTCTTATAAGCATATCACACATAGTTTCAACTTAGCTTTGTTAAAGTGCTTCACAAAAGTCCACCGTTCAGAAAAATATTGAAAAAAATAAAACGGGTTCATGTGCAGATTTGTGAGAGACCAGTAACTCAAACTCCTAAGCAGTGATATTCAAAGATGGTGTCTGATTTTACCTGTTCCTGCTGGATTTGTGCTAGGTCTTCTTTCAAGCGTTTCATGAGCTCTTTTCTCATGTGTTTGGGAGAATTTTCCACTTCGTATTTCACCTACAGTATAAGCATGCAGACGATGGGGAAAACAATGCTCTCTAATACTTTTCACAGCAAGCGCGCGCTCCGAAAATTGGCAGCCAAGCCCTTGAGTCAGAAAGCTAGAGGGCGTTTTGTTTAAAGCCAGTTTTCTTCTGTTAGTGTCACAAAAGCATGCAAAGTTAAAATGTCTGATTTTAAAAATCTTTTCTCGCCATTTGAAAAAAAAAACATGCTCATTTAAAGGCTTATAGCACTTCCCGAAAAGATCTGCCAGGGAAAATAAAGCAACTGATTTTAATTGACCCAGTGCTGAAATAAAGAATAGTGATGTTTCCAGATGAGACAGAAAGGAGAAATGGAAAAATAAGTTAAAATGAAGCCCAGCACAGCTTGTCCCAAATCCACATCCTTATGAGATAGGTCAATCATATAATGAATCTGCATTATCTGATGCACACTTCAACTTGCACTGCTACCTACTAAAAGCTTTATGATGTAAAGTCCATATCAAAACTGACGTAAAAAACAATGAACAAAGCCACATTTTCTAACAGTTTTACTGTACAATTATCTATAATCATGCATCATCTTCCTTAATGCATGAAACACTGTATAAGGTTTACAAGAGTCTGCAAAAATCAGACTGCATCACACTGTGGATCATGAAATGGCAGGTAAGAGAGAAATACTTTAAACCTCATTTAAAGCAAGTATGGGATTACAGTGTGCATCAAGTAACACAAATTGCCTTTGGATAGCTAGAAAAATGAACTCAATGTGAAGACAGCGTTTATTTAATGTAAAAGGCTCTTCAAGTCAATGTTTGAACCAAAACCCACACCAGCACTTCAAAATGTATTCCACCACCAAAATCAAACTGCACACTTGCGCACACACAAAATATTAGTACAAATAAAACAAACAAATATCAGTACATTAGAAAACAAATACTTTAAGCAATTTTCAAGGACTAAACATATTGAAAAAATACATAGCAATAATAAGGCTTTGTCTAATTCTCTTAAAAACAGTTATTCTCTATTTTACTTAACCATAAAATGTCAGGATTCATTGCTTTTCTCAGTCAAGACCCAACATTTCATTATTGACCTTCATAACAGACAACAGAAATATTTTACTGAACTGCCAGTCCTGGCTTAAAATACGGACTAGATTTCGATTACCAAAATATTATCATATGTGGCAGACAAGCAGTATTTATTTTATAATGGAACAAGTAATAGGTTTATTCCATGCTGAAAAAAAGAAGAAAGAGAACACAACTTCAGTGAACACCTGAAGAAGGCTCCACGGCCGAAACGTTGTGTTCTCTTTCTTCTTTTTTTCAGCATGGAATAAACCTATTACTTGTTCCTTTGCAGCCTACGCATGCTGACGCAGCTACCCACCTTTATTTTATAATGGTGTTATGACACCTCAAATTATTTTCACTGTCTGTCAGGTAACAACTGATAATTGTAGATAAAAAATTAAGAAATATTTTTAAATAAAGGGCCCAGGAAGGAGACAAAGAAATTTTATTTGGAGACATGCGTCACTGCCTTCATCTCATATCATTTTTCTTATTTTCTAAAAACAAATGTAAGTTGGAAACCTCTAGCTCAACGTTAATGGGCTGCATGTGAAAATGATTTTCTCGGCATGTTGAATACTATTCAGAGCCCTTATTTCAGACATGAGATTATATATTTAATGCATTTATGGTCTCACTTTCATTTATTAGCTTTCTTACTGAACGAAAGATGTATCAATACATAACAGGTTTTAATGTATAAAATAAAAAATGTTATATGTTCCTTCGATGGATGCAAATCACCATCCAATAACTGAATAATAGCTTTTCCGTACTTATATTACTTAGCTAGCATAATTTAGCACAGCAAAATTAAACATGAACTAAGTATTCTGAAGTTGCAGCCGGTAAAGAAAAATGTTAAATATATTAGTTTAGATCCTTAGGTTTATTGTTCAATACTTTTTAATTTCAGAAGATATGCATTAAAATATCATGTTGTACAAACCTTCTTTTCCTGGGTTTTTTTTTGGGGGGGGGGGGGAAACTACTGAAACAATTATGTTTAGATAAGACAAACAATGCCATTTTTATATTGCATGAAATGATAGTGCCTGCTGCCGATTTATTTTACTACTGCATGTAATCAGGTGTAGAAAACCTGTTGACAATGTGAAATACACGTTTTAACCAAAGATGAAAGCATTCTGACACTGAGATACAAATATTTTAAAACAATACTTATAATTCTGAAGGACTGGCAATTCAGTAAAAGTCATGCTCCCTTATGCAGACTATATGATAAGGAATTCAAACTATACTTTAAACATGTTGTAAAATAAAACAAATGAATACAAATTCTAAGGAAAATCAATAAAATCCTGCACAATTTCATATATTAAACCTTTCATGCTTGAAACAGCAACTACAACTGAATGAAAAACATAGTATCAGTGTTGCCATATTCATATGAATGCAAGATACGAGCCATTCCAGAGCAGGGGAGTCAAGCGTGAAATGGATACAGCATGCTAAGAAGAATGACAAAACCCTCACTGGAGGAGGGATCCTGGAAATGCTGTAGCTATGCCTGTTGGCCTCAAAACTCTAATTAAATGGTCTAGATATTTTTTTCTGCATCAAACGGCTTAAGTAAAACTGCTTTCAAGTGTTTTCAACATGGATGGGTTGAACACAATTTTACAAAGCCATAATAATAAAAAAACATTGTGGCAATAGGTCGGTTTTACTGGCTAAATACCTACACTATTTGCATTGCTTCAATGTGCCCTTGCAATAAGAACTATATTAAAATAATTCAGTATATAAATGATTGCTATGGCAGATTTGAAGCAATTGATGTTGAAGTTGTTTCAAATTAATTTGGTTGAATACTATATTTTAATAGATTGGAAATGTTTAAGTGGAAAAAAAAGGTATGTTCAATAAGTGTGACAAGACACTTTGTAACAGACATCGCAATAGCAAATATGACCACTGATCTACATGAATCTGAATGCATCCAGAAATACACTGACATCAAATCCATAGTGAGAAGCAAAAGTTGTTAAGATCAAGCACCACCAAGTTCCACCTTCAGCACACCCTTCTCAGAATTAAGATATGGAAGAGTTATCAGAAAAGCGAGAAAAATGTGACAACGCCAGCACCTGTGAGCACAAATTGGTGTTTTTAAAGAAAAGTTTACATTTATGCAAGATTCCCACTAAATAAACTGAAACCAAAGTCATTTATAATCCTGATTTGCAAGTGCCCTGCAAATTTTTTTTGGGGGGGGGCTTTCTAAACTTCAAATATGAGAAAATATATTACATATTTAAAATGAGCTAAACTGAGCTGCAGTTCTATGCGGGCTTATAAATGGAAATAATGAACGTGTCTGAGCTTTGCTTCTAGGTTAACAACACAAATATTTGAAGCAAATGTCACAGCAACGGAAATAATAAAAACACATGAAGTTCAAGAACCATATCTGCAAGCCAAATGTTCAAATCTATGGGCATTGTTTGGTATATTAGTGCTCCTCCTTAGCAATAACAGCACAAAAGTTTTATAAACAATTCTACCAACAAAAGAACAAGATTGTTAGACCAGAAAGAAAAGCATAAGCAGATGCGTTTCTGATCCATGTCCAAGTTAGACCACCAGCACCAGACAGCAAACCACTCAGCACTGCCTGACTGGACACCATACAGAGCTTATCAATATGGCAACAAGTTTGGGATGCTACAGACCATTATACACATAGGCGTAGCTGATGGTTACTAGGGGAGCCTGAATTTTCCTACCTCCTTCTTGCGGTTTTTCAGCATGTTCTGAAATTTCGACAGGTCCTTCTCTTGTTCTGCCTTGATACGCTTTGCCTCGTCCCGCAGGCGGTTGGTATGATCTTGTTCCAGGCGCTCGATCGTCTGTTTCTGCTGCTTCTCCAGGTTTTCAATCTCCTGGTCATACTGACGTTTTTTACCCTGTCAACAAATCAGAACTATTATGTCTACAATTGGAACAGTCAAAATGGGACAAGATTGAGCTTTACAAGTATGAAAGTAAGCTACGTAGAATGTACTCTTTGACATTGTTTGCAGGGATCTTTTTTAAAAAATATTGCTCGTGGGGTGGCAGGAAGATGACCCAGATCACATGGGAAAGGCCACTCATTTCTGATGTAACAGTATTGACTTTCACTTACCCACCCAGTAAGTGCTGACTTTTGAAAGGCCGTGAATGGGTCACGGCTGACTCACCGTCATCTCCTTTTCAAACCGGCAGAATATCTGCTCTCTCTGCTGCTGTAGTTTGTTGCTCAGCTGCTGCTGGGCCCTTTGTTCCTCCTTCTGCAATAATCTCAGCTCACGCAGTTCCTGGCGTCTAGGAAAGGAAATCAGTGCAGAGTGGTACCAAGTCATGTATTGTGACTATTTAATAGAAAGGTTTACATACACATTGTAGTAAAACCCAACAGCACTGCTGTACATAACTGCTGAACTACATTAAAAACAAGCTTGTTCACTTGTTCCTTTGCAGCCTATGCATGCTGACACAGCTACCTGGTTGAACTATATTAGAAACAGTTGTTTTCTTAAGTCTGAGATACAGCCCACCTGGATTTCTATTGTTGTTCAAATAGATGACCATTTAATTTTCACTTCATTGTACAGAATTAAAAAGAATTTTCATCGTTGAAAATTAAGAATTTTATACCCTTACCTGGGATCTGGCTTTATAAAAAAAATAAAGAAAAAAGAATATCTATAGAACCTAAACAAGATAACTGCAGGGCTTTATAACCTGTGAAAAACAACATCCCCTCTACAGCTCCGTACCTTAAAAATCTCATTTCTTCATTCTTTGTGTCATTGTCAGTGACTATCTTTGAGGTGGTGACACTGACTTCCACGCCATCAACCATGAATTTTCGGGTTTTCTTCAAGGTTTTCTTCTGTCGCCTTGTTTCCTTTGGAGAAAGCATATGAAATTTGTCTCCCTTTATGTTAAATCTTCTTGGTTAAGAAAATGTTAAAAACAAGCTCAGCTGCAAACTGAAAAATATAATTCCTCGTCTCTTCAACTCACCTGGATGGAGACCGATCCAGAATCCTTGTTTTTGGTAAGGAAGCTGGATATGGACAAATTCAGGTCAATGCTGTTGTTTTCAGCCGCAGAACTGCTGCCAGAATCGGAATCCTTTTCTTTAATCTTCTCAATGTCAGGCCGCACTGGTACATCTTTGTCCTTCTCTCCTTTTTCAGAAGCACTGAGAGGGATTGAATCCTCTGGTTTCCTCCCTGCCTCCTCTTCCTTTTCATCATCACTTCTGACAGCATGAGGTACAGGAGGCTTTGTTTCCTCCATGGATTTCTCAGCTTCAGTCACTGTAACAATGATGGTTTGGTCTTCTACAGCAGCTGGCTTGATATCCACATCTGCAGCTTGTGCTTTATCTTGAGAAGCCTCTTGAGAAGCCTCCTCTATGGACCCGTGCTCTTCCGGGACAGTTTCAGTGGAGCTCTCCACTGGATCTGGTCCCCTTTCAGCTGCCTCCTCCTGCAATACCTTTTCTGGCTCACCCTGTTCTCCCGTCTTTGCCTCCAAGGCTTTACTCTGCTCCTCCTTTTCACCATCTTCCACCAAAACAGCCGCCTCCTTATCTGGCCCTGGTGAGGGGAGTTCTTTAACTGCAGGCTCCTTTGGAACATCTTCACCTGTGCTTTCTGCAGGCTCTCCTTCCTCCTTTGTGCTGATCTCTAGTGCTGATTCATCCATATCAGATTCCTTTTCTTTTTCATCTTGCAATTCTTTGGTCTCCTCGATCTTAGTGTCATCTTCCTTCGATGCGCTTGGTGTCTCCGCAAGATCTTCCTCCTTCCTTTCTGTTGGTGCTTCCTCTTGGTCCACGAGAAGCTCCTCCCCACTGCCTATGTCCTCATTGCTGGTGTCAGAAATATTGTTCTCGTTAAGTTTCTCATTCTCCGTTTTGTCGGCTTCGCTAGTGCCTATGCCCTCATCCGAGAGCTTGTCACTGGCCCGGTCTTCCATGTTCTCAGTCTTCTCAGAAACGGACTCCAGAATGGAAGCAGACTGCGAGAGCTTCTCATCTTCAGAACTTGCAATGCTGGCGTCTGAAGGGGCTCTCTTGTGGCCAGACATGTGCTGTTTAAAATTAAAAGTGAATGGTTTTATCATCATTAATATGATTATAATCATTATACATTCAATAAACTATGTGCAAAACGATCTTAAAATTTTCCTCAAAGGGGTTTTGGTCATGCTTTACAGGTACCAGACCTATTCATTCATCAATTGTTTCCCTGTAAATTACAAAGTCCTCTCTGCATCTGATTGTGTGGAGGTTTTCTGATGGGGCCGACGGACTTACCTGCGCTGGCTCCGTTTCTTCCTCTTCCTCCTCCTCTTTACCCTCCTCTATCTCCTCAGTGACCTCTGCCTTGGCCTCTGCAATCAACTCTCGAAGAGGCCGGTTATCAGCCACATTCACCACAAATGGATGCTGTCAAATGAAATTTAAAGAATGTTAGCTACACATGAGGAAGATCGTAAATGTGGGCTAGAATACTAAACATTTCCAGATATCCAGCAATTCTTTGAAGCCAAATGTTGATCACCTGTTAAGTTTTCATACTACTACTTCTGTATATAGCCCTCTCACCTACTATACTTACATTCTAATGGGCTTCCACACCTTTTACAGGATGCTATTCTTCCTCCATGTCTTCTCTAGGCTTGGTAATTTGTCCTGCTCCTTATAGTTCCGTTTCCATGACTCAGTTTAAGGCGTTTTCATAATGCAACTGACATAACTGCTTTTATGTAAGGATGAGATATTAATCCACTCCTCCAAGCTCTTATCTAACATGGACATTAGCACAGATCATGCCTTCTAAATTTGTCAATGGGCTAATAAGCAGCTCACAATACACAATCAACATACTGTTACAAGTAATCCTGGGTAACCCCAGCTGCCCTGCAGATACTTATTATACTGTACATGTCAGGTGCTGCCTGTCTGTCTTTCTCCCTTCGTTCGTCTACCTTATACATGGGAAATACAAGTGAATTACAAAAATGCAATTCAAGTTTTTCACTTAGCCAAATAGGCACAGATTTATTTTAAATATTCAAGTTGTAAATTAAATGTCTATCACAGTTTTTTTCAAGAAAATGGAAGCAGATCTGAAAATGACATCAAAATATTCTCTGAAGCTCCACATTGAAAAGTGAATGGATAATGTGTTATGTGTTGAATCAGCAATAAACAAAATCTCAACAAGAAAATCTGGGAAGCAAATGATACCCTTTAAAATTACTGTACACCCTTCCTAAAAAAAAGCTGAAGAGTCATTGTTGGTCTATGTCTGCAGCTGCTGTTTAACCATAAAACAAATTATACTAATTTCATGGTTTACACAGATGTCCTTAAACTTATAAGATTTCCTTCAAGGGAAAAAATAATTTGTATTTTCAATCGCACACTAGCAATGTACATAGTTACAGGGAGTCAACAAAACAAAAACATTAAAATAACATCAGCAGTACACATCCCGTCAGAGACGGTTCATACACATTCCCAAGGTAAATAAAGACAAAATATCCTAGTACTGCACAACACATTGTTGATATAAGATCAGGAGAGCTTGGCAACTCTAAATTAAAACCTTTACTTCTTGCTTTGCTTCCCTTAAACTTATCAATTAATTTATTGTATTAATGGCTGTGCTTAGCAGCAAAACTAGGCTATATTTTGTTTTAAATAAAACAAATGTAGAACAAATACTAACCTTTTTGTGTTTCGCAACACGATGTACAAAAGCTATGGCAGGACTAAGAAGATGAAATTTCTTGGATATCAAAATCTTCATTGTAGGTACGTTTTTCTGCTTTATTTTCCAGCCCATGTATAAAATGGATATTTCTGCACAGAGCTATAAAATTGTTTTACAAAGCACCAAACTTTATTGCTTATAAGCAGCTGAGCTTATAGCAATGTGCAGAAGTCTGCGTCTCCCTGCAGTGTCTGTAATGAACTAAAGCAGAGGTATACTTCGCAAGGGCTATATAAACCCCTGAGCATAAGGGGTCCTTACATCTGACGTAGGTAGATAAGCACGGACATTCCCTGACCTTAGACAACAGACACATTGGAGAGGCATCTGCTGTAAACAGCCACAGTACCTTTATAGCAGGTGGCCAACAGGAACATCTGCTTTCCTATTTTATTTTTTACCCATCTATGGCTTTATCTTATACACTGAACACCAGGGGGCAGAACATGGTTTACTCGGAGTGAGAAGACAAAACACTGCATGTACTGCACTTACAAGATTTTTACCTAACCAAAACAAAATAAGCTCCAGCAAAGGAGAAGCTAGTACCAACCTTAATTTTAGAAGGCAGGAAATTTAAAGTTTCTAATGCTTGGAGCATTTTTGTGCAAAGAAGAGACTTTTTATTTTCTTAAGGGGCAATTGGCATGTTTGAAATACAAGTTATACCAAAGGCTACATATGAAATGAAACACAGGGACGTGAAACGTCTGATGTTTACCTGCAAGAGCTGGGAGGTACTCCATCTGTTATCCACATTCTTATCCAGCGCTTTCCTAAGAAAATCGCTAAACTCTGGAGACCTGCAAGACCACAGAGATCAGTTCAAACGGCTAAGAAATTCCTGGGTTCACCGATAATAATATAATGTCCATATTAATCACAATATTAGTTCAAGAAAGGGTCTATTAAGTAATGAAGAGCTCAGGTGCAATGAAAACCTTCAGACACTTGAGTCTATAGGATCCAGACGGAGAAGCCTGGCAGTATTTTTGACACCAACAGCAGTGTATACCAAATAGTTAACTTAGAGAAGAAGATGAGCTTTATTTATAATGAAAAACTCACCATCGTGATGGCTGCATCAATGTGGGAGGGTCTGCTTTGGCTATTTTCAGCAAAACTCTCATTGGATTCAACTCGTGGTTAGGAGGCTCTATCTGTGCCATTTCAATTAAAGTGACTCCCAGAGACCAGATGTCAGCTTTGTAATCATAGGGCCTGTCTTTGGAAGTCTCACACATTACCACTTCTGGAGCCATCCTGTGAATAAAGACATTATATACACAGTAGGTCATAAACAACTGCACATGCTTATATACAGCACTGAAAAACAACTGCCTTTTTTAAACAACTAAGTTTTACTTCAGGCTTAACAAAACTTTTAAGGTTTCAATGCACCGCTTTAAAACTATCATGGAAAATAAAAATGTAGCTTACCAGTACGGTGTCCCAATAAAAGAATCTCTTCTCTGTAGTGTTTTTGTGTTCTTAGCAGACACGCCAAAGTCAGCTGAAAAGCACAATCATTCTTGTTTAAGAGCCAAGTTTGGCTAAAGAGCAGAAAACAAACACCACAAGCTTTTAAAGGGAAGAACTTTGCGAGTAATCTAGGGCACAGCCACAATTATTCCAATTGTTTTGTGTACCATGATACTTCTGTGATACAGAAAGAATGACATTCTAAGCTTAGGATCCTGGTTAAATGGTAAGTGCGGCTCATGAAATAGTGAATAGATTTATTTAAATCTCAAGAGAAGTCTATAATCATGTGCATAGAAACAGAAAACAAAACTAATTTTTTGGAGAATAAAAAAAACAACATTAAAGATTAGAATGTCTTGATATTTGCAAGCATCGCTGCCATGCAACGACATAATTGATGTTAGCTGCCAATTAACATAAAAATTATTTCCTGATCCAAACCGGTGGTACAAAAAAAAAAATCACAAACCCCAGACAAGCTTAAAAAGTTTCAAAACAATCACTTAACATTAGGATTTCAACTCTTTCTGCTCAATTTTAATTAGAAAAATAGAAAGCACAGTCACCTGGAAGGTGAAGTCTAGGGAAGAAGTGGACATACAGTGCTGAGAAAAGTCTGCAAACTCCCAATGTAATTATGGAAATTAGTTTCTTTCTGCTTAAGGAAAATGTTTTTTTTCATTTATTGTTTTCTGCAATGGTGTACGATGTAGAAAAAAATAATTAAGATGCCGAGTTCGTGGCATGGTGGTGCAATGATTAGCTGTGCTGACGCATCCAGGGAAAACTGGCTCTGTTGTACGGCTGTGCATGTTTGTGTCTGAGTGTCTGCCCTGTGATGGACTGGCGTCCCATCCAGGGTGTATCCTGCCTTGTACCCATTGCTTGCTCGGATAGGCTTTAGCTCCCCTGTGACCCTGTATTGGATAAAGTGGTTAGAAAATGGATGGGTGGAAGAATCAGACTGTGTGAAAGAAAAAAATAGGGTTAAATGACCGGACTGAATTCAACAAGGACTAAGGTTGGGCAGCCCCATCTTACAAAAAAGGGTCAGAAACTGCGAGTTTGGTATTCACTATATAGATTAGTGGAAACACTTTGTGTAAAGATTTCAAAGGATCCCAGAAAGGAGTAGTTGATGCTCAGTCTGGAGAGAGTTACAACACCATTTCTAAACATTTAGAGCTCCATCAGTCTACTGTGACATCGATAGTGTACAGATGAAAAATGCATAAGAGCATGCTGACTCGACCCAGGGCCAATTACCTGCCAACGTCAAGCATAATAGTAGGAGCACTGCAGTTTGGGGCTGCTTTGCTACCTCGTGTGTAAGATAACTTGGCATCATTGATGGAGCCATAAATTCAGAACTGTATCAGCCTGACATTTTCCTCCAGAATTTGCTATTAATTTCTTAGCTGAAATTGAGCTAAAAGTGGTTCATTCAGCATGACAATGATCCTTAACATACATACAAACAGATCTGAAACAGCTGAAGGAAATGAAATTTTGGATTGGTTAAGCCAGAACTTAAAACTTAAACCCCATTAAACTACAGCAAGCTATTTATGAAAGGAAACCTTCAAATGTCACTGATCTGAAGCAGCTCTGTAAAGAAGAATGGGCCAGAATTCCTAAAAGCTGATGCGAGTCACTGATAAACGGTTAGAGGAAACGTCTAGCTCAAGTCAGTGCTGCTGAAGGAGGTGCCAACATTTACAGATGGCAAGAGTTTACATTCCTATTCACAGGAGGAGATTTACTTTTGTAGAATTTTGTTAATTAAATAATCCAAGTACATCTTATGTGGTTGTGTTACATCTGTTTAATCAGGTTATCCCACTTTTATTAAGACTTACACAAAGATTGAGTCATGTTTCTGGTATAAAATATGAGAGTAAGGACTAGCCTAGGGGGTTCACAAATCTTTTCTTGGCTCTGTAATAAAAGCCTACAAAAAGCGATTCTTCCCAAACAAAATTAAAAAAACAGTACATGCCAAGAGCTCATACCCAGTTTAATATCTCCATCTAAAGTCAGGAGGATATTCCCTGCTTTCAGATCTCTGTGAATAACCTTGTTTTCATGAAGGTAACTCAAGGCATCCAGAGTCTGTTTACACACGACCCGGATCTGGGGCTCTGTCAGAGGCCTCTCTAGCTCTGCAATTAGAAAAAAAAAAGAAATATTTCAAACCTTACTTCAAAAATCTATCGTCAAAATACAGTTTAACAGTAACATTCATTATTCATTGCATTACACTATTCTAGCTACGTATTACATTTAGAAATCTTTCCCTCCGGGACAAATGCAGTTTCTTGTTTTCAGTTTATCAGTGAGGGAAAAACACCAGACCTTGGACAGCTGAGTATCTTGGTATACAGGCAGTCGACAGGCATCAAGGTCTAGTTACAAGTGGTTATTAAACAGTGCGGTGAACATCAGCAGAATAAAAAGCAGTTAAAGGCTGTGGTGAGACTTTTCTAGACTGTTTCAAGTAACCTACTGAAAATGCTGATGTGTTTAAAAAACAAGAAAAGGCCACAAGATTTTTGTTTTAATTCTGTGGTAGCAATAATGTCTTTGAATTATACTAATTGTGAGCATCGGGCTTTATCCATTGGCAGGAAAAGCCACAATCCTTGGATGCATTTCCTAACTGGAGAAGAATATGGAGTCCTTCATAAGCACAACTAAGGAGACTTTCAAAAGTGTAGCGGTCTAGAAAAAGGCAGTGAGGAATTTCCTGGAATATAGATAAACGGTGGTCTCTAAGTCTATAAAACTGCATTTCAACAATGAATTGTAAAGGTGAAATAATTCAGAAGCTATAAAGTTCAAAAGATTAGAACAGATGTGTGAGAATATAGATTCCAATTCTATGGATTTTATTTTCATATGATTTCAGATGCTAGGAATCTTTGGGACAGAAAATACTTACCCAACATAACTGCATCTACGGCTCCCCCAGCACAAAACTCGATCAAAATCTGCAGGACAGAAAATACTTTTCATTAAACATTAAAATTACTTTATGTCATAATCTTTCTTTCAGTGCTGTTCCTTTATACAGCTAGATGGGTTTTTGTAAAGAATCCAAGACAGACCCTACTAGGATTGGTGCTGGTTATGAGGCACACATGACTGCATTTTGAACTATAGATTGTAGTTACCAGTTACAAAAAAAAACAATTTCTTATTACAATTAGCACCATGTAAACATGCAAAACCACATATGTATGCAACAGTCATGGTAAGCCTTGTAAGAAAAAGGTATATGGAAAGTGGTTGAGCAGCGAATTTAAAGTTGCACTGTGGCGGAACCTCTTTCAAAACAGCCCACCCTAATGATTATATTTCCTTACAAGCTTTCTAAACGATTAAAGACCGAGACAGTTAAGAAAGAAACATGTTGGGTATTAAAAGATTTTACATCTCTCAATATGGCTGATGACGTAAGAGGGTTTATAGGAGGGCTCCTTAACAAAGCATACTGTGCCACAACTTAGGCTTCCAAATAGGATTAGAGTTTCCATGCATACCAGGTGGTTTACATGTAACGTTGGAAGTATATAGAAAATAGTACATAGACAGGGAGTTAGTCATTCCCAATTCACTGTTGCTAATACCTGAACAATACAATAATAAACCTCAACACAAGATGCACCCTTTTAACTGACTAAAATACTGATGGCTTGTCAAAGAAGATAACTAAAGTCTGTTTAAAGAAAAGTTTAAAACAAATAACATAGCTGGAAGCACTTATCAGGATAGAGTGTAAGAGGTTCCTGACAAATTAAAACAAGCAATTAATTAACCATAATTCAGTGTCTTGGGATTACTTGCGTCTGTGCCTGTCTAGTTATTTACGTTCTGGAGACTAAAATTAGCCATGGACAGTATTTGGATTACTTAAGTTGTATAATATCAACACATGCAGTTGATTTCCCTCCTTTTAAAAGTATATTCCTAAAGAGAAAATGTGAAAATGTGCAATGTTCTCCAACATGGCACGCAGTGTAATTTATACAATGTATTTACAACAGAACTCATGTTACTCTTTATTTTCGTGGATGTGTACGGAAATAATGAACACTTTTTATCTGTATCAGAATTGCATTTCACTTTCTTTAGAATGGTAACCAAGATCATGCTTATTCGTTTATATTTTCTGAACCCTTACATTATGACTCACCAATACATCACCACAGTGACTCAGTGAATTATCATTTCCTTAAGAAGGAAGGCAATTTCTTTAGTATTAATAAAAACAGATAAGAATTAACTGGTAGTACAACAAAGCAGTAAATTCAATGGTAATCTTGATGAAATGGATTGATGTATATAGCATTTCCATTTACAAAAATTGCAAGATTCTATTATCACAACCTACTGAACTACATTTTCTTAAGTGATTAAAAATGGAAATTAAATACAGTACTTTAAAAACACATTTTTCGAGAAAACTGAAATTGCATATGCAAAATCACACTATAGGACTGTGAAGGAAATAAAAAGTTACCAACAATTCTTGTGTATTCTACCGATCCACAACCACATGCAATCGTTTTAAGGGTTCTTGGAAATGTGAGTAATAAGCATTATGGAGGAAATAACAGGCAAAATTATTCATGCTGGTGCCCCTCATTGTTGTTTCAATGGGGTGAGCTATCATAAGCAAGGCTGACTTCACTGACAATAGCTCCCACAGTTCAATCACAACAGTAAGTTGGGAAATGAAAAGCTTGTGGTTTTCTCACCACATTGTGGATATAACCTCTTAAGACCCATTCATGTGGTACTGGGAAGGCAGCTACAGCTCAGTGAAGTCTAATTAGCATTCAAGCTTTCTTTCACCCTTTTTGTGCACAAAGGCTTTTTTATTCCCAAGTTACTTAAAAAAACAAAACTAGTACAGACTTTTCACTAATGACTCCCACAGCGGCAAATGTACAAAAAGGTAGTTCCAGTTCAACATCCATTGCAAAGTAATGCACAGGTCCTCTTTATCAGACAGATGGCTGCCTTAGGACTAATACTGACAACTGTTTCACATAAAGCCTCCAGGCAAACTGCAGATCTTAACATTTTTCGTTCTTAAAATACTGGTACCAACCACTACTGAGAACTAGAACTAGAGAACCCCTAAAACTAAATCCTGTACCTATGAATAATAAACTTTGTTGTATAGTCTTAAACGTTGAGGGTGTATCTGATGAAACGATGATAAATTACTTTAAAAATAACTTGACCATGATCACTTTTAATGACTGAGAAAGCTGTCATTTAATCTTCTATAATGCATTTTAAAAAAAACTACTGCTACTCTATCTTGCTTTTTTTAAGCAACAGTGAATCCTCTTAAGTACATAATACTTAAAATTAAATTATTCAGCTGACAGAAACCAGAAGCAAACTATAATGAAAGGTACACATCATTCTGCAATTATAAAAATATCTAATGCTTGGAACGGACATTAAATTCAAAATAAAGATTTAGATTGGTAAACCATTTTCTGTAGATTAGCTATTCCTCTGAAAGAATTGACACTTTTTATGGTAAACATTGCAATATTCTTATTACCCCATTTCATCTGGTCATATTAGGTATGTTTTTTCCCCCCAACAAATAAGAAAGCTTTTCATCGAAGTGTTGTGAAGGTGGCACAAAGATTGACTGGATTCGATATTTTTCAGCATAGCTGGAACTGCAATGTATTGGACATCTTAACAAAACTGAATCACTTACAATAACACTGTCGTATCCAGTGGAAAGAAAAACACATTTCAATGTGATAAAGACCTTTCATCTTCCAGTATATTCCCTGTCTTCAAGTGACTAAGGTAGGTTATAATTCATACATACTCTGCAGGATAGATGAAAGTAATTAACATGCATATTTTACAGTGTGTAGAAAATGAAACAAGGGCATTTGAGCAATATGCTAATAAACACTTGTAAATTTGGTTTAAAGTTTGTAAAATCATTCCTTGGAAAAGTAAAAAATGTGACGTCTCTGAATAAAAAGACAATCCTTGAAGAAAATAAGGTTAAAAACTTGTTCTACGCTGGCAATACTAGTCTTTCAAAAGGCGCAAGCAATAAAGGGGTTCAAGGTCATCCCTGTGCCCTGACATCCCCAGGAGCACTGCCAATGGCTTGATCCATTCAATGCCTCGGGTATCAGATCACATCAAAATCAATGCACACCCTAGCAGCGAATACACTGTGAAGCACAACGTTACTTGAGAACTGCACGCAAGAAGAAAAGTAAAAGGAAAGGGTAAACGGATACATTCCTACTGATAACTACACCATAGCTTTACATTTTTATACTGTCAACACTTCTGTGTGCTCATCACGTCTCTTAATACTGGATGATAAATGTAAATTACTCCCAGGCCGAGCTGGGAATGAAACACTGAATGTGCTGCTAATTTATTCATGAACATTTTTCCCAAACCATTTATAATCTTCTCTTGGTCTCTCATGTATGCATACAGGAGAGGACGTTACCTGAAACCACTTGGTCAACACGACATTGGATTTTGCTTTTAAAGAGATTCTATTTAAACTACAAACATTAGCAAACCAAGCTATCAGAAGCCTAAACCATCATATTCAACACCACAACAATCTGGTAATGCAAAAACAGAAACTGTTTCAATCTCATTCTTGGCAAATCATTTCTAACGAACTGCATTCTAGTAAGCACCGTATAAAACTTGCCTGCGATTTGGTATGGAACATTTCAGGGGGAGAATTTAATAGAAGACTAAGTAGTGATGACAGGCACTCAAAAGAGGCCTGCATAATTTAAACAAAGTACTTAAATATTCATATAGACTAATGATACCACAAAGTGATGATGATGTGCATAAAGTCTTGATGCACTGTGCAAGAATACCTTGACAGGCAGAGAAGAGGAGGTGGTATGCAAGCTTTTCTGCCTGCAGTTTATGAAGTCACAAACATTTTTACTTTTTCATAGTAGTATATTACCAATAAGACCTTTTAACTTAAATATTGGATTTGCTGGGAGCATTTAATTATGTGAGCAATAGAAAAAACAATGACGCCGTCATTCCTCAGAACAAAACTACCTCAACTACAAGTCCTTTTTTAGACATCATCAGAAATTTTAGTTAACTACCATGATTAGGTTTGACAAGGGCAAAACCTAATTTTACAATGATCTAGTTAAAAGTAATTACATGATATGAATGACTGAATTAAATGATATTAAGAAAACTGTTTAGAGAGTAGGTTTTAAAGTTTAAAAAGGTAATACAGCATTTGTTCATGTATTAGCTAATATCCGTTTTTTGTGTTGTTTTTAGAATGACCTGGTTAAGTTTAAGACCTGCCAGGTTCATTAGTTATTTTAGAGGGAAAAGACAGTAGAACTGCAATATCATAGAAATTTGTTAACTCCCCGATGTCCGGAAATCTTGTGTCACTGTTAGGTGGCACTTTCCACAACTCTCAAGGACAGGAACATGCACTTCTCAAGACACATCTCAGTTCTGCTCATAAGTTCAGCTCCCCTAACAGGATATTGCAAAATTACTTCACTCAAAATGTATTTCATCCACTGAATGGGTACATTCAGTGCTCTACTGTCCTTTTGTTAAAAAGGTGAACGTGAGTGGACAAAATCGGTACAAGGAGGGTTTTCTCAGAAACAAGTACTTACCCACAATTTGTTTTCATAATAGAAAGCATCCAGCAGTTTGACTATGTAAGCGTGGTCGCATGATGCCAGAATATCAATCTCTACCATGTAGTCTTCAAGCTCTTCCTCTGATTTCGTGTCGATCACCTTTGCGGCTGCCAGGATCCCTGTCTGTTTATTCTGAGCCTGTAAAATAAAAATAACAACTTATTGAACCACTGAGAGAACATAATGCTGCTTAAGAAATTAAAATAAAGTAACAATGAAGCCAGTGTCATCATCAGTGTCATCAGGTGGGGCTGCACATTGGTGGCGGTGGAGGGGAGTCCCCATTACCTGTAAAGGGCTTTGAGTGGAGTGTCCAGAAATGCGCTATATAAGTGTAAGCTATTATTATTATCTAGGGAGTCAATAGTTAAATCAGGAGCAAGATCTTACCGTTATATGCTAAAGGCATTTTCTCAAAGATTACTGCTGGGCTACATAAAATAAATAAAAGGTTTTTCTTTTTTTTGGAAGGAAGGGAGGCACAGCATCTCAAGATCAATAAACTAAAAAGAACTATACCATACACAAACTAACTAGAAGTGCTACAGGCAGGATCTATACCATCCTAAATGCTCTAGTTAAAAGTGAACTGTGTTGAGCAAAACTGGAAATTAAGAAACAATTCAACAGTTATCCTAAGTAGTCACAGTCAGATAATTAGGTGGCTAATTCATCGTTTATGGGAAGACTGTTAAAAAGTTAAAAATTGTAAATTGTCACTCTAGCTATGAAAATATTACAAAATTGTTCTAAAGTTGAAAGTTTTACAAGTTACTCTGCATAACAAGATATTCTGAAATTGATAGTTAGTACTTCTACTTTTACCTCAAAGTGCCCTTTGTTAAGACAATACAGTATGGCATACCTTGCTAGTGAGCAAAACATTTCATTTAAAATAATTTTATAGAAAACAAGCTTGATTTTGTAATGTTTTTTTTTCAAGATCAGTTTAAATCGTATGAAAAGTGTTTCATAACTAAGTGGGCAATGAGACATTCTACTCTGTATCTAAGGTTCACATAGGCACCGAATCCATAACTCAGTTTATTACTCTAATAAATAACTACACTGAATTAATTTAAAATATGTGAAAGATTTGGCTTTTATATTTGACATGGTTGATCAGATTGCGTTCAGTTTCAAGAGATCAACAGGGAAGCTTGTCCTTGTGACCGGCTTCAGAAAGGACATATAACAATGTGTACTGAAATGATTCTGGAAACATTAAAATGAAAGCAATCACAGTCTCTGAAATTCCTTTAACACAAACAAAATGCAGAATATTATTTGTTGATAGCTTCCAAGGTCTCTATGAAGAAAAAACTATTCAAAGGTATGCAAATAATTACTGAACCATGAACAGAAGATTCAAAAGTGAGCAAGGTTAAAGCCTTTTTAACACTTGAAACTCCAAATAACACAATACCATTCAAGTTTCCTGCCTGATCAAAGGATAAATCTTTCCATTCCAGCCAAACCCATGCTGCTGCTGAAGCCAGACATCCTCTATGCCCTTTTAGGGAGAGGAGGAAGGCATTGCATCATATCCCCCACAACAGCTAAGAAGAGTCACAATTTGAAATAAAGGAAAACACAATTTTGTAAACTACTTTTTTTATGCTGACGATACTCAAATATACATCCATACCAAACCCGACACTGATGTGGCTGTCTCTATTCTATCTAATTGCATATCTGACATAAAAATTTGGATGACTCAAAACTTCCTTCATCTTAACTGTGACAAGACTGAAGTCATGCTTATTGGTACCCCCCATCAACTTCGTAAAGCCAGTCCTGTAACCCTGTCTGTAGATGGCTCTGTACTTGAGCTTCAATCAAAATTGAAAAACCTTGGGGTTATATTCGATTCTGGCTTAACATTCAATTCACATGTACAACATACTATCAAAACATCTTTTTTTCACCTTAGAAATATCGCAAGACTACGCCCTATGCTATCATTAACTGTGGCTGAAAAGCTGATCAACATATTTGTATTCTCTCGAATTGACTACTGCAATGCTCTACTCCCTGGGGTATCTAAATCTACTCTGAACAAGCTGCAGACAAGCTCCAAAATTCAGCAGCCAGAATCCTTACCAGGTCTAGTGCAAGTGTTCACATTATTCCTATCCTGGAGTCCTTGCACTGGCTTCCGGTCAAATTCCGCGTAGACTTTAAAATCCTCATGCTCACCTATAAGGCTTTACATGGCTTGGACCTCAATACCTGTCTGAACTTTTATCGCCCCACTCCCCACCTCGCAACCTCCGCTCTTCAAATTCTGCCCTCCTTACTGTCCCCCAAGCCCGTCTACATTGTATGGGCGACAGGGCCTTCTCCTGCTATGCCCCCAAGCTCTGGAACTCTTTGCCCAAGGATATGAGAGAGTCACCTTCTCTAAACTCCTTCAAATCTAGACTCAAAGCCTTCTTCTTCAGAAAAGCCTTTACTTAACTGGTTCAATTCTTCACCCCTCTGCTCTTCTTAATACCACCTTCCACGGTCTCCTCTATTATTATTGTTGTATTGTTGTAATTATAATTGTGTCCTATCTTGTGAAATCTTCTTATTTATCGTCGTAGTCTTCTTATTTATTGTTATTGTCATCCTGTAAAGCGCTTTGAGAAGCCACCTTTAAAGGCGCTATATAAAATAAAGTTTTTTATTATTATTATTACTGGAGCTCTGCAAACTGTTCTTGGAGGCTGCCGGTGTGCGCATCTGGACATATTATAATATTGCACAACACTGCACCCGAGTGCAGGGGTGCAACAGCTTAACAGATAGAAAGCAAGGCAATCACTACAAGTTATATCCATATACAGTATAACAGATAAAACTGTATGGATATAAAGAGTTAAATATCAGACAGTTCTATAAAACACAGTAAACGTGTGTGCTTCAAACGGCTGTTAAGAGAGGAGAGTTAAGCAAATCTCCTCAGGCTTATAAAAAATAAGGATTCTTTTGAGGGGCATTCCAGTATGCACGAGGACACTTTCATTAAGATGCCACAGCTATTGTCAACCCATGACACTCCGAGTGGCTGGTCAGATACAACCCACTGCCCTTCATCCATGTCATTAGGATTTTGTGTTTTTCACTGTTTACGCCACTGGAAGCATGAACTGTGCCAGCTGGTAAATAAACTGAAATTTCATACAAACAGATCTAGGTCTGTGCAGGTCTTCCTTAATGGAAAATAAGTCTCATCTTCTGGAACCATGACTGAAAGGAACTTGCACAAGGTTTCACTGACACATTATTCCATCTCTCACTTCCTGAAATCTACAGCAGAAAGCTGTAGCTATTTTCAGCAAAGCTCTGGGCTTATTATTTGGAGAGTCTGAGCACTCAATGGAGTGAAGGAAGGGGAGGGTCTCTGGCTTATTCTATATTTATCCAACTTTATATTTACCCAGGCTTATGGCGTTCCCTTTGTGTGGGCCACTGCCTCTCGGTAGCTCTGGCCAGTCTGGGTCACTTCACAGTCACGTGCACGACATGAACTGCCTGCTGGTACGAGGCGGCACAGTTGCCGTGCTGTATCTGGAGCTCGTTATTTCAATTAGCCATCACGTTGTTATCAGTCAAGGTCACAATTCAGAATGAATTAAAAACGCCAGAAAAGGGAAAAGAGTTCAGTGCAGCAGAACTAACCGGAAGGTTTTTTTTTTTATGAAAAGCCAAAGAAAGTCCAGCTACAGTGTGACAAAAGGCCTTGAACACATACAAGGCCCTTTCACATAATTAAAATTGCTGCCTGTCTGACATGTAAGAAATGTTTTTAAATAGAATCAACAAACATCTTGGGGTGATAGATAAACAAAAAGATCTATGAAGCTGAAAGAGTACTCTGCTTCAATTGAAAGTTAACTTTTTTCAAATGTAAGAAAACTAGCAACAGATATAATTGTAGTAATTATACAACATAACATCAACAGAAAGAGTCGATCCAAGCATAATGGCTATTGCAGCAATGTCAGCCTGAAATTGAGAATCTGGAGAGTTTAGGCTAGGGAGTTCAAAATGCACTTTCCACGTACTCTTCCAGAGAGATTCCAAATTTGCACGACTTTTTGACAAATAAACAGTTGCTACATATCACACCAGCCAACTCCTGACCTACCCACTTGCTCTTTAATCTAGTAGTCTGGCCCTATTCCATCCATGCCACCCAGCCCTGGGGGAGAAGCAAACGAAGATGTCCAGAATGACAAGCGCATCCCCAAATTCTGACCAGAATCAGTCTCCGGAGCCTTCCATCCGAACCGTGAGAACCGTGGCTGATGCTGGCATCAGCTTCTAGCCTACTTAGACTCAGAGTCCTTAGTGGACCCTGTTCCAAGTGACCATGAGATAAGAACTGGTTTTGGAGAAAAACTAGAAACACAGAACACAAGCCAACCCTCGGTGCACAGAAATCTCCTGAGCCCCAGTTCTAGATGCAAAATGTTGCAGTGAACCTAAATGAAAAGATTAAGGGAGAACATAAATCTGATCTCAAGCCAACACTGATCATCCTTAAAAAATAAATGTTCCGTGGCTGTTATAGCATTTCATTCCAGTCCACGAAGCTCATGTCAGCATGACATCCAATGCATTATTTCTCTCAGTATTCTTATTTGCTTTTGCTGTACGATCCAAATGGTGCTGGGCAGCATTTTGTACATACCTGAAAGGAAAGCTATACCAAAAACTAGAGAAATAATTTCAGCTACGTGGAATGTTTTAAAAAAAAAAATTCCATCAGCAAGTAATTAAGTGGTTAACAGCACTATTCACCAATTAAATTACAGGATTTTTTTGTAATTTACTCTTTACATTGTACTAAACTGTGTAAAGAAGTGTTAAGTTGTTTAAACAAGAGATTTTTTTTGCCATACAACCAGCTGAAAAACATTTTATCTGTGGGCTGTTTAGACATGGCAGCTGCTTTCAAATTCATTCCTGCAATTATTAGGGAAACACTTCAATGTGTTTCCTGTTAGAGGATACAGGAACTCAAACTGAGGCTGATGAAAAAACTTTTTTTAAATAAAATGTGTATGCTAACTAAAGAAAGGGCTTTTCAGAAACTTAAACGTGTTCCAATCACAATGTTTTCTCCTCCTGTGCTATGTACATGAAACACTTTTGCCATTTCCCATTTACATGGATAAAAAAAACAGAAAAACTATCACTATACAGACCAAAAGAAAGGCCATTAATTGAAGTGAAAAGCAAATAGTTATGGAAACTATGCCCACTGCAACAGCCATCACCATAATCCAGGATAAAACAACACATCCAATTCATGTTCTTGTAAGGAAAAACAGTAATGAAAGTAAAAATAAATGAAATGCCGAACTGGATTTGCAATGTGTTGTATGAAACAGAGACAAGAGCTAAAGCAGGATATAGGTAGAGTGGACACACAGCAGGAATGCAAACACCCTGCAGGCTTGTGTTCAACGTTAATAGTAAATACAGGCAATTATCAAATAACATTATGATTAAAACAGATTTGGAATGTAAGGCTATAAGGGTTACATGCGTGGTCTGAGCAGGTACCAGAAGGTGGGCTGGGACCGAGCGGGTGCGATTTCTACGGGCAGCTCATTGTACTGAGGGGCGAGGGTGGAGAAGGAAAGGATGTGGTGCTGGAGAATGCAGGGAGCGAAGGGCGGGGGGGTACAGAAATTCTGGCGGAAGAAGAGGAAAGGAGAGAGTGCAAGAGGAGTGTAGGAGAGATAAGAGGCCAAAGCCAGGCAAGAGCAGAGTGCTCGAGACAGCAACAGGCCAGACACGAGGTTCAGAATCGGATGTGTGGTGACAGGAGGAGGAACTGGAGGGAACGGGGCCGCCTTTCTGAACTTATTTCTCTTGGTATATCTTTTTTTTTCCCCACTCGGACGCCTGCCTGACATGACGGCACTATGGGACACTCGCAGTCTGCAGGGATAAAGCGCGAGATCATACGCAGAGGTTGTCAAAAGGGCGTAAAATTGCGAGACGGAACATAAAATGGAGCCCTGTTGGAAACTGGGGGCGACTGCATTATGTGTACTCTGCACTAGTCGTGCACAGAACAAACTCTCCCTGCACTGCTTGCTCCTTTTCATTTCTATTTCTCACGACGGTTTCTGAAACTCAAACACTTTATTATGGGACCTGAAGGAGTTTTTTTACGCAAGGCAGAATTGCACATGTCTAGACCCTTAACTGTAACCTGGGGAGAGGCTGTATTCACAGCTATACTGCTTCCGGAGCATCAGTCAATAAAAAGGCTTTGATGCGAACTGCCCAGATTCAGCAGAACATGCGAGCACAATATACAGTAATCGTGTATTCTCAAAAATGTTTCCTTAAATACACAAACTTCACCTCAAAACAGCCCATAATGGTACCCAAATATGAAAACAGTCACACTCCTGCTCATTACCAGTAGATTGGTTACATCGTTAGAGTAACAAATGCATTAACACTTAACACACAAGCCTTTATTAAATTAAAATGTAATAAAATAAAGATGTCCTTATCTGAGATGTGAGAAAAGAAGAATCTCGGCAATGCTTTACGGAAGCCTGGCTCAGAGGAGTGAAAATATGCTTCTTTAGGTGGGTGTACGTGGCAGTTTATAAATGATAAAAGTAAGCCCAGCTGTAAATAACTTCTGTAAAACAGGACTTACATTCAATTAACGTTAACCTGCTCTCAAGCCATCTCTACTTCTGAAACAACTTGTGCAGATTTTGCCACAGTCACTATAATACTGCAGTAATTAAGATCAAATACGATTCGACCCTTTGTTTACTAAAGTACTTGCTTCAGCACTGACATGCAAAAATATCTATTCACAAAAAACAACAATTCAAACCTTTATTTTTTTGCATGGCAGTTTTTGAGCTGGAACTTAAGCTATTACATGAACATAGTTTACAGCCTTAAAGTCATAATTATGGAAGCTATCAATGGTAAGGCATCAGTCTGAAGGTCAAATGTTTTTAATGCCTTACCTAATACGGGTTTTACAAACAGAGATGCAGAACATGAGACTCTCAAATATTGCAGATAAAACCTTTGCACCCGAAAAACATCGTTTGACTGTCCTGTTTACGCTACACAGCTACAGTTTGTAAAACTACTACTATATTATGTGCTGTGGAAGTGAAACTGACTGTCAAAGGCGCTTTCACATATTTTATCGGGCACGTTGCTCTGAATGACATTAATGGATGCAAATGACAGTATGAAGTTGCTGTATTCCAACACTCTGTAAATTATATTTCAAGTGTTCGTTCACCGATTAAAAATTACACCGGATTACTTCATTCAATGTGAAGCAAAAGCAAAGACCTGCTTACTATTCCCAGAGAAATGTGAGAAGCAGTACCGGCTGCAATGGAAGAGTGGCTTTACAGAGTGAGTCAGCTGCATCGCTGCTGATAGGAGCTGTGACAACAAGCATCAGGATTAAGCTGCAAGAAAACTTACCAAATGTATGCAAATACCACAGGTCTTCACATATTTTAGTTTGAGATTCTTATTAAATCTATTAGGATTAAAACAAAACCCTTCTGCAGGTTTACTTATCAAAATGATGTACCTCATTCAAATAAGACACGGGTCCCTGAAACAGGAAACACTCATGTTGTTTTTTTTGGGCTGGGTGCAGGTGAAATAAAAGGCTATCTGCCACGTGACCATATCGGATTTCTAGCTCTGAACGGTGTTACGACAAGAAAGGGGAGTTAACCGCCGAGTAGGAAGAAACTGGTAAAAAATGCGGCGCTGCTCTGCTGACAAAACAAACCTCTCTCTGCCTCGCCCACAGGTGGGTGATGTTGATTGATGTCGGTTACCGGTCAGCTACCTCCTAGCTGTTACGGACCCACCCCTGTTACGCATACAGTACTGACTGCTTCCCCCAGTGTCTTGTACTGAACAAGCCCGCGTGCTCGGGGAAGGGACCTGCCCTCATCCCAGCATCACCATCCACACCATGCTGCTC
This sequence comes from Lepisosteus oculatus, assembly GCF_040954835.1. Classification (NCBI taxonomy): domain Eukaryota; kingdom Metazoa; phylum Chordata; class Actinopteri; order Semionotiformes; family Lepisosteidae; genus Lepisosteus; species Lepisosteus oculatus. Next base: position 36,447,746 of record NC_090699.1, read on the forward strand.
ACAGCCTGAAACCGTCTTCTTTACAGGAACACTGGGCAATGGCCAAGCACACAGACCTGCTGTATGAGGAGCTCTTCTAGGCTTTGTAACGTTTACCTGCTTCCAAGTTAGCTCTACTTCTGAAACAACTTGTGATGCGCAACCTTTGCGCTGAGTGCCGATTTTGCCACAGTCACTGTAATGAACCACTCCAGCGATTAAGTCGTTGTTGCTGAGCTTTTCCAGGTTTTGTAAAGGACAAGCCCCCTGGGTGACGGAGCAGAGGAGAATGGGAGTCCGACTTGTGGGGGGGGGTCTGGTTCTTTCCTCATCCTTCAATGGCAGCGAGACACGCGACACACATTCCATATCGGACCTGAGCCCTGAGTACTATATGAGTGTTGGAGGCAGACTTTGGCTCCCAGGCCTCTCGGTCGTGGCTGAGGCAAGAGAGGAGACTTGGTGGGGTCTGGTCCGCAGTGGGTCAGGGGTCAGGGGAATGGAGATACCCCTAAAGGTGACGGGGGCGCAGCTTTGAGACTGAGATTCCACCTTACCAGTCGCTTTGACTCCCTGTCTGACCCACCCATCTCCTGAAAGCTACCAGGTTAAAGCAATATCCCCGGTACAGGAATGACAAAATGGTTTAGGAATGCACTCCCCGATATATTTGGTGGAACTAAGAAAAACAGATTCCGCTTTCCTCTGAAAGCAACTTTAAGTGACGCGAGCGATGAACAAAGAAAATGTGACAAACCCCATTCTGGAATGTTAATGCCAAATAATAATTAATGGGGGAGTCAGTTTCAGTGGCAGGCCCTTGCAAAGCATGCCAATTTCAGACTGGTGATGTCATCTCTCAAAAGAGGCTGGCATTAGACAGATCTAACTGGAAACATGCAGCTCATTCTATTAAAAAAGACCAGGAGTTTAACTGCTAAAATGTGACATGAAATTCAATTACACTGACTGACTAACGGAGAACTGAGTTTTGTATGAATGTCAGTGTGGATTAAAAAAAAATAAAGTTATTGGTTTCATTTAGATATTTTAATTAGGAATGAAATCACAATCAAGTGGTCTATTTTCAGAACAGACCATACCAAGAAATAGAAAAAAAACACCCAAGCAATGGGACAGCAGCTATTAGAATATTCTCCACACTTATTTTTGTTGTTCAATAAAGAGATCTGATCATGTTTCAAACCAGCGTAAATAGATTCATAACTACACATGCACTTACATATAATCTAAAGGAAAGCTGAAAATACGATCCATAAAAAAGGTGTAGTTTTTTAACCAATGTATATAATTGTGCACAAAAAGACACCAGAACAATAACCACCAATGACCGCTTAAAACTAGTTTTAAATACCACCTTTTCTAAATTACTGACAGTCTGGCAGAAACACTTTGTTGCCGAGTGTACTGCTGTTGAATTCACCCTGCCTTCCATGTTCCAAAAAGGAGTTAAACAGACAAGCACCACTGTAGCAGAAGATCACACGTCAGCAATCATGCTTCTGTAAATGAAAACATAAAACCAGATGCTCAAAATGGAGACAAGGGGCTTACTTTTTATAGGGAGCATTAAACTGGAATATAAATGCCAAAGTATGTTGATACAGAGCCTAGAACCCTTCACATCTGAAAAACTCAAGGGTCCCATGTCACATTAACGCTTGAAGGGAATCTTCATAATGTGTGATCCGAGTTAGCAAAAATCCCAAGGAATATCAATATTGCAAGAACAGGCTTTTCATCTGAAAGATTTGCCGTTGGAAAAGAATGATAGGCTGTGAATCTAAGTACTTAATCTGCAGTCATAATAACCTGGCTTAGTGAAGTTCTGTGAAGTGTAAGCTAGACGGCCTGACTACAGTACCATTACATAAGGACGACATTTAGCCAGCTTCTTCCTTCACCATGTTGTGGTGGTTTAGCAGGCTTTGACAAGAAAGACCTGGAAACACATCCAACAGTTTCACATATGAACAGCTGCATGTGGGGAGGACAAAATGTTCAGAACAGCCCACATAAATGCACAAGTCTTAAATACTGTATATCCATAGAGGGAGTGTTAGTCTCAACCAAGGCCCTAATTAAAAATGCTTTATAAAACCTACATTTTATGACATTTCATGAAAAAAAACAACCAAATGCTTACCTAGGAACATTACAAGTAACACTGAAAATACTGATAAATGTTAAATTTAGTTACCATTTCATGTTTCCCTAAACAGTAGGTTAATGTTAGAAATGACCTCCAAAGGTACATTTTCAAACAACTTCTACTGCCGTTACAATCGTATGTATAAGAATGATCACAAGAAATACGTTTCTGTTTTTAAATTTGAGCGATTTTGCATAAATCTGGAATCACCAGGCGTGAGATTATCCTTTGTCGACCCCTCCGTGAGCGATCACCAGCTCTTAATCAATTTGACTTATGGAAATGATGCTTCAAAATGCCAACACAGATAAGAACCATGCAAGGTGGTATCGATTTGCATGTCTGCACTGTAGGCTCACTGGGCATGTCTCCGGGGTTGCTTTGTGCGCCCAGGCTATGGGATTGTAGGCAGACACACCCAGCGCTGTCTGCACATGGCCTGCTGTGTGCATGAGAAATCCAGGGTGGAACTGTGTGTAACCTAGGCAGTTCTTCACCCTTCTGCGCAACGGCCATCCCTGACACTATCTGCGTCTCTCAAACACCTTTCTGCTGGGAACTAAGGCGTTGGAAATACACGTCTTCTAGACCAAAACCGAGTAGCAGAGACGAGCAAGGTGGAAAAGAGTGCTAAATTGAAATCTAGGCACATGAAACATACTACCAACAACTGAAAACTATTACAGACACCCTAAATTAAGAATGATTCATGACAAAGTTGCATACCGAGGAAAATCTTGAAAGTGCCAAAGAAGTTAATACAGGTGAAAAAAAAAAAACTGTTTCAACCATTACTGGTAGTGAAATAAGTACTGCCAGCACTGTAAATGAACTCCACATAGCTTCAACAGCACCCTGCTTAATAAAATCCCTTGCTGTACAAGGGACTGTCTGGAATCTACGAAAAACATGGCAACACATTACATTATTCTTCCAAGCTTCAGATTTCTGTTTTTTTTTTTTTACACTGTATGAACACACAAAACTAAGAAATCACCATGAATTAGACATCCAGGGCTGCTTCCATTTATAGGAAGGCTGAAGTTTGAACAGAACAAGAAATACAACTCAGCTGACCCTAGCAGGGAAGAGGAATTTCCATATGTCAGAAGAGGAAAAAAAAAAGGGACAACTCTTTGTACAAACATTTAAATGTCTGTTTTTGCCTGCATTAAAATAGGCTCTCAGACTCAAAGATTTAGAAGAACAATGCAAGATCCAATCGATTTTAAAATAAAATGTTCAGAAGCGTTTCTTGTAGTCATTAATGTTTTCAGTTAAATACAAACAGTTGAAATTTACGATTACTGTACACTAACTCAGGAACATTGCAAAATGTGGTCAGGTATAGTATTGTGTGTTGATACTTATATTGAGGTGAAGCATATAGCAGACTGCTAATGAGTATAACACACAGTAAGAGGTTATGAAAAAGACTATGTGCCACTTGGTCAATAATTAGCTATAATTAGTGCAATTGGACACCTTCCCTGTGGTGTTTAAAGCTCAGTAGGGTCCCCTATTACATTGTGTCTCAAAACTTTCCATGCCAGAGATTGCCTGACTACCTTTCTATACTGTCATTGAGATTTGAAGGTCCAGGTCAGTTTCACCTGTTTTCACAGTCGAGATCATTCAGGCAACCTTTTAAGTCTAAGACCTATACTACACACAAAAGCTAGACATGAAATGAAAATGCACACACTACTTGTATCTCTGCTGTGATCTTTGGTACAGGTGACGGCCAGAAGGTTAACGGCACTCATACAGTACTGGGAGGGTTCCTGGATGTTTATGACAAACAAAATAAAGTGGTTTTGTACAATATTTTCCAACCAGGCAATGGGTTTGATTTAGACTGGCTATTGTCCATGTTGCACGCGAGCAAAAATAATTACTGACAGGTACTTGGATGAAATACAGTTGGACATAACTCACGAATCAACTGTAAATAATAATTTGATAGATTTGGCTAAGCAATGCACTGCATGTTGAATACAAGTCAAATTAATTACTAACATATACCTGAATGAAAACAATAGATGTAAAATCACTACTCTAACCACTATGGTGCACGTTACGCCAAAATTAACCACATGTACCCGATATAAAAATAGGGCAGTGCACAAAGTATTGCTCAGATGTATCTAAAAAGGGTTAATCTATCAAGCAACAGAGGTTGAGTAATATCTGCACCTTAATCACTTTTACTCAGACTTAACCAAAGCTGATTAACAAGATCTTGAAGGCAAAACCTACACCAACAATGTTAAAAATGGGTGCGTTTAAATCTAAAACTTTTCAGCATCAAATACCAGGCAACAACCGACACGTCTAAAGAGGTATCTTAACAATCACACTGACATTGCACACTGCTGTGTGGTAAGCCAAACATAACATGGTAATTTTCAAAAAAATAAAACCTTAAGACATTTTGCTGGGTGCAGATTCTTGACTTTTTACTCATATTCCATGGCACAGCAAAGCGAATGTAGCAGAAGGTACACTTACTAAGAGGGGTGAGTGGGATGTCAGTTTCAGAATTTAGAGGGAAAGCAACATGTTGAAAAATTGTTCTAACCTTGAAATTAAACTGTGTAAAACCATGACACTCCTTCAACTTTTCATAAGTTATACTGAGCTCCAAAGTGTACTTTATTTTCATAACATCTCAACATGTAACCTCCTAGAAGCAAACACTGTTGTTCAGACTCACACTCAAGCATCTGAGATACATCTGAGTGCTACTATGTGGCACAAAGTGATCAAGAAACCTGGCCAATCTCTGTTTCAGCAGGTCTGCCAGAGTGAATTTCTATGGTAAACATGACCATGCTTTGCTCCCACATGCAAATAAGCAACTGAAAATTGTGCATAGCACCACCACAAATGATACAAAATGCTTCAAAAAACCAAATCATTAAAAAAGACACATTCCTTTAAAGGATCACACAGTATTTAACAACGTCCAAAACTCGCCCAATCTTTCATCCCGTTTTTCTAAGACTACAAATGTTGTGTACTGATCAATTTTTCTGCTCAGCTTTCACAACCTTGTGATTTGTTAACCAAGGCTATCCCATTCAACAGGTAATTCTGCATTATGATCTGCACTGCATTCTCAACACTGTTGTCTAACATCTCCAGCCACTTTCACAAACCCACGTCGTCCTCCGGCAATAGCTGTTAAATACCTAACTCAAAGATCGTCTTGAGCAAATGGAAATGAAGTTTAGAACAAAAATAAAAGGCACAACATGTTTAGCATTGCAGACTAGATAACATCCAACCGATAACTTCTCAAGCTCACTGATGATAACCCTGTGTCGGATGATTCTTGTGAAATGCAGAACTAGAGTTCTTTAGGATTAAATGCTTTTCGGAACAAACAATATACTTTTACCATGCAGAATTTCTCTCCCCAATGGGAGACAAACATTTCTCCCAGTTTCAATCAGGTTTCCACCAGAGCACAAATGTGCAAGAGCAGTTCTGGGTAACATTGCATTGAGACAGGTGCAAGGCTGAGTCACACCAATAGCACCGCACAATTTAAAAGGGGTTTGTAAATACTGCAGCACTGATGCAGGGCCCAAAGGAAATCAGTCTTATCAGGTGGAAAGTTAAAGACCAGATGATAAAACACTATTGCGTGCCAAAATAAAAATAAGAACTGTTAATTATAACGATTTGCATTAACAGAACAAGCCAGGAAAAAAAAGTTGAAAGGAATACAACTGCCCATATTTTTAAATAAAGATTTGCTCCTTATATGCTGAATATGTATTACAAACCGAAGCAACACATTCCAGCAGACGGAAACAAATGCAAACCAAGTGCTTTATGTCAATAAACACATCATTTACTGATGCTTGATACTAATCATGTTATATGAGGTACTGCAGTGCATCGTGATCAAAAAATAAATTTATAACAGTATCGAACCACCTCGAGTCAGAACCGTATAAGGGAAGAGAAGGGGCAGTAAACTTAATTACTGGGCTGCACATCATGGAGTGAAAAGGTGTAACCATGATTTAGAAAGTGTTAATAGAATCCTACAACTCAATGAACGATGAGCAGGTCTGACTGCGGTTAGAGCACAAGCACAAAAACGTCTACTGGTAAGCTAAACTAATTGTTAGTCACTTGTGATTAAGATTAGAAGAATGCGTACTTCTGTTTAGTTAAGCGGTGCTTCAATACTTACCACGCTTAACCGCGGTTAGAGGCAGGACTCGCGATTCTGACTGCCGATGCAGAAAACATGCACCACTTTTACTGAAGCAGCACATTCACGGCGCCCGCGTTGCAAACCGTGTGAAACTTTCCGAACGGACCCCGGGACGGCGCGCTCGCCGCGTGATCACGCGTACGGCTCAGACACTGGGGTTACTGCACCCGGAGCACGAAAAACTCCAATACAAACATTATTCATTCTCAAGGCGTACTGTGAGGGGGGAACCTGTCCGTGGAAAATCATTGCGTTTCACAGAACGTTCAAGATGCCATCAGGGCTTGTCTTCATGTGACCACAGCACATAAATCTGAAACTCCAACAAGCCTGAGTAACCACATTGCTAGGCAATGTCTGCTCACAGCAGCCTAAGATTGGGGACGGATTTTTTTTTTTTAGATATAGCTAGTGCTTAAGAAGATACATTAAACAACACAAATCGGAGTCAGAAGATCTTTAAAATAAAACCCAGCAGTTGGAACGGCCTCTCTTACGCGCTGAGGGGGGGGGGATGGTCGCCCACAACAAAGACCAAAACGATTATTTCAACGTGTTAACGCCGCTAAATGAAAAGGGACAAGCGAGACAGGTTTGAAAAGCATGGACACTGGACACGCAGCGCAGTTAAAGGTCAACCAGTTCCGAGAATCTGATCCCTTTTTCTTCACAACTGCAACCAAGACCTGTTCGCGGTTCCCAGCTCCAGACAGAGAAACCTGTGGTTTTTTTTTTAGAAAAGAAAATCTCAATTACCTTGTACACTTTCCCGAAGGCTCCGTCTCCCAGCTCTCCCACGATCTCCCACACTTCCTCCGGATTCACATCCCTGTGGACGTGCTCGTACTGTTTCTTCTTCTTATCCGTCCCAAGTTTAAAAATCTTACGAAAGTTAAAAAACGACATTTTCTTGTGCCCTTCTTCACGGTCCTCTCGCTACAACGTAAGCCTGCAGCCCAGACTTATTCACTGAAACGGGGTTTTCCGTCCAAATTACTCAACCGAAGCAGTATATTGGCAAATGTATTGAACTAGTAATAATACCATTTTCGTGTTACTTCATCTGAAAAGGCTTTTCTTCAGCGCATCACTTCTGACGATTGATCCCTCCACTTCAAAACGCAATCATCCACAACAATGATAACAGAAATCCCGAATGGAAATTTTCATTTTAATAAAACCCTAGAAGGCAAAAGGACGTCGGGTTTGAACCACGGACGGCGAAATTAAATGCGATCAGAACAGACTCCCCTTCTTCGTTACAGCTCAAACTATCCTTCCCCCCCGTTTCTTAAGTTCCCCAAACGATTAATAAAGCGGTAAGAGATCTGGAGTCTGCGGTCGGCGCTACCCTGGCTCTGGCTGTCAAAGGCAGGCAGGCAGGCAGGCAGGCGGGCGGGGGAGCGGCTGCTGCCCCTCCGGCTCCCCACAAGGAAACGCTCCGGCCCAAAACCCAACCCGAGAGCCGCTCGCGTGTTTTCGACCCCTCCGGGTTTATGGAAACAAGACCCAGGCTGGGGCAAACAAAAGTTCCCAGGTGACTTTAACTCCGGAGCGGGGATCGCGTTTGTCTCCCAGCTCTCACCGGACGGTGTGTGTCAAAATCGCAACCCACAGAATCGGCAGCTCCGCCGCGGTGTTTTCTCTCTCTCTCTCCTGAGACAACAAGTTCAGCTCCGCTGGTCGCTCGGGCTCGACGGAGAGGCGCGCTCTCGGGCTCGCGCAGCCGTGCTGGGGAACAAAACGCGACGCCACAGCTCCACGCCTCCCGGCCCACGGCTTTCCTCTTTTCCAGAGGAGGGGTGTCTGTCTTTGTACCTTCTTTCCCCACCAGCTAATGGAGAAGCCTGTGCATCACCCAGGCCCTCTACCACCGTGTAACAATCTCAAAACGTACAGCTCCCCGTCTGAATTGTGAGACAAAAGCCATGGACATTCATTTATATATAAAAAAGTTTAAATCTGATCAACCAGGCGGGGAGGCGCGGCCGCACAGTCCTCAGCTTCCCCTATCCTCCTCCTCTTAGTAAGACCACACGTTACTCGGGAACGCGCACGGCAACCTTGTTAACCATTTGCTGCTCCTTGTCTTGAATGACTTGATCCGAGTTGTTCAGTCATTTAAACAGTCATTTTGGTTGGTATTTTAATTATTGTCATCTAGTTTCTAAAGCAACATTAACATTATTTTTCGAATCAGTTAATCTTTTTTTTTTAAAAAAGGGAATGAAACTTCAAATATTTCTTTATACAACACAGTACAATATACAAGTAATAGGTTTATTCCATGATGAAAAAAAAGAAAGAGAACACAGTGTTCTCTTTCTTCTTTTATTCAGCATGGAATAAACCTATTGTTCCTTTGCAGCCTACGCATGCTGACGCAGCTACCCACCTGAACTACATAGTACAATATACCTTGCTAGAAACTTAGCAAGTGCTGTACTCCTGTTTCTATCGTGTAAAATAAATGTATGTCAAATTGATGAATGGATAAACAAATACCTTTCCCCTGTTCTTTCAAATGTAGGGACAACATGCAAAGGAATGCAAATTTGTAGTTCATATATCTACACACACTCTGTATGTATATATTGCAACACACTTAAAGCACGATTAACCCTTCAGCGTTTAACTACAATGTTTATGCATTATTTTTTCTAATATGAACAAAAAGTAAAATAAAACAGGCTACAGCAAAATACAACAGGAAGATTAGGTTGAGGGCTTGTCAACCCAGGGAATGACGTCGGTTGGCCACTCTCCGTTTGCGCATGCCTGTTGAGTGAAACTAAAGCAACACTGAGAAGTGATGTCTTGGATTTCACAGTGTACAATAAAAGGTAGATTTATCATTCTTTGGAATACTCGTTAACTCCGAAAGCAAGAGTTGATGGTTAGTTACGTAGTTTTATATGTAAGGTATTTCTAGACATCTGAGTGCAATAAAGATTGCACCGATTATTTTTTGTTGTTTTTAATACAGTCGTCTGGGCGACAGATTTTGGTTCTCTTCAACGTTTGAAATTGAACGCCTGTCAGTATTTTTAGTTTTAAGAATAAGCACCTGCTTTTTGTATTAACTTGGGGTACATAGTTAACCCCTGTATGTCAGTCATTTTTAATTCATGTACTTATTTACAAGTCGTTTGTGCGCGTTTAAGAACGTTAAACACATTTGGAGCACATGCAATCTATGACGCTGGTGAAATAACATTGCATAAGCCTTGCAGACCGGTTAGATTAAAGTGCGTGGATTTTTTCGTCTTTATGACAGTTATTTTTCAAGCAACATCTTTAGGTTTCAACTGTATTTTACCAAGGCCTGACAATAGGAACACTGCATTGCCAGGATTGTGTAAGAATCTTCCTTCCAGACTGCTGCCTGCGTACTAAACTGGTGTGTGTAGTGCAGGTTATTATAGCATTATACTCTCAAGAAGTCACGCTGCTCTGAAATTGTAAGGCAGTTCCTTTCCCTAAAGGAGAGTTTTCCCATTTCACAATCTGTATTATATATATTTCACTTGCTGCTTGTTGGGGTGCAAGGTTCCCAGCTGTATAGTGTACTTTGTTGACAAGAATTCCCTGTTCTGTTCTTTTTTTAATCCCATCTTTGTTTAATTCTGGCTTTAGGACTCATTATTAACAACCATTTTTACCGAGTGTTTTCTGTGAATTAAATATATGTTTGAATTATGTGGCTTAAAAGTGTTTCTTTATACAAAGCAGGCCGAATACATTGTAAAAATGCATTGTGGCATGAAGTGTGGTTGGTTTCAAGTAAAGAAAGTGAAACCAAAAGCGGTCGAGTCCCTTATAAGGATCACACTGTGTCTTTAGCTACAAGACTTGTGTAAGAATACAAGCATCTGTATTTCTATGGAGCTCTTCTGAATGGAATGAATTGGGGATGTGGGACCTTTGTAGCCATTGTATGTTTTTGTCCTAATGTTTGCGATTTGCCTGTTATTTTTTGGTAGGTACCAGGATGTTTAGGATGTTTTGTTTCTGTTCCTAATAAACCAATGTTGTTTGCTCAGTATTATCTGGTTTCTTACAATGGGTAGTCCATTAATGGATTTTTGTTTTCTGTATTTCTTTCAAAGACAAGAGAATAGAAGACGATTGGAAAAAAAAACCTTACATATTCCAAGAATTATTACAAATATTACACAGCCCATAAATAAACATATCCTTTACCTAATCAAAAGCTTTTACCTGTAGAAGTTTAGTTTTGTGTTCTGTGTTTTTGCAGCGTGAATCTGAAGGGCCATCTGATGCAGAGAGAGAAAGGAAGCTCTGAGGAGGAGCCCCCTTCTCTCCTCTGGGGTCTAGATCCCATCTTCTCTACGTTTGCCAGACTGTACATTAAAGACATCTTGCAAATGAAGGAGTCCTGTCAGGTCCCAGGTACTGTATTTCTTTTTGACTTGCAGTACTGTTCATAATGATAGTGAAATGGGGTCTCCAGCAGTCAGCTTGATTAGCACTTTAAATTAACATTGCTGAATCAGGGGGGCTTTAATATATAGGTAAGAACTTTGCTTCATCCAGCAGGACTTACAAATTTAAATTTCACGTACTTGCTTTCCTAGTTAATAGAATGTATTTGCTTTCAGATTTCCCTGTTTCCACCAAAACATGTGAGCATGAGGGAAAATAAGCACAAATCTCCAGGCACTTTGAATGTCTGAGATGGGAATCTAAATACTCTATAGTTCAAGGAGCTCCACTCCTTCTCTGCGGTGCTCCATAATTGTTGGCAAGCTTATACATGGCACTGCAGTCCATCATACTTAAATATAGCTTTTGGAGCATTTTCATAAACAGAACTAAGAATTTGCAGTGTTTGTCACAAACGTGTCCTTTCTTCAAGAAACCAAAGAAAATATAGGAACAGTTCAGATGTATTCTGCATTATTTAAACACTCTTGCTAAACATTTCTCATATCTATTATCCCTATCTATTTCTGTCTTTCCTGATAAAAATGATAAATATGGATACAGTTGTTCAGAAATTATTGTTAAGCTAAGTCTATTTTTGTTGTAGCTGTGATAAAGCGTTTCAGAAGGAAACCTCTACAGAACATCAATAATTTATTATTGATGTTAGTTCGCTACTAACTAGTAGTTACTGATGAGTGTGTTTTGCTTTGTGGATCTTTTGCTAAAAGCAGAAATTCCCTGATTTAAAAAGGAAAGTGCCTTTTTATCTATAAATTAAGGTTTTGACATTTTGTATGCAGTGATTTTAGTTTTCATTACATTGCAATCTTTAATCTTAAGAATCAATTCTGGTTTAAAATGTATTTTTAACAATACATTTATGAACAATAAGGCAAGGTAAGACACAGACATTTTATTGTAGGCAGACAGATGATACTGTCACTACAGTACTGTTTTAAATTTAGTTTTTATGACAAAATCAATCTCTGTCAAGCTTGATTCAAATTGAGGCTTTTTATTTAAAAGTCAATTTGTCTTTTTGGACTTCACAGGTATATTTTTCTACTGCTCACACCCAATTTGCAAAGTGGATGTTTTAGGAACTGTGGTGTATAAAAGAGAGCGAGAGGACTTCTTCTGCTATGGAGGTAAGGAACAATAGGCTTTTTGTCCCAGGCTAAGAAATGGCATGGTACTGTAAAAAAATATAGCATGGTACTGTAGTCATCTTAGGACTCCTTTAATAATACTGATGCAGCAGAAGTCAAATTAATTCAGTATGTTTTTTTTTTCCTTTTACTGTAGCTCTGAATTTCTGTGTAATTACAGTATAGGCCAGTGGTTCCCAACCATGGTCCTGGAGGAACAGTGTGTCTTCTGGTTTTTACTCCAGCCAAGCTCTTAATCACAGAATTATTCAATGGGACAATGTCTGTACACTTGCTTTTGCTCTTAAAAGGTCATATGGGATTTGTAATTGGTATCAACTCTCTGTCAGTTACAGTTTCAGAACTACCTTTATTTGTGTGTGTTACCTGCAATGTAACTAACTAGACCTCTGCAGAAGGCTCAGGTGTCATTCCTACCTGTGTCTGAAATAACAGCAAGCACGTTGAAGAGAGGTTAAAAGTTGTGAAGTTGTTGAAAATGGTACACTTGAAGGAGAGTATTTGTGACTAAAGAAAAAGTTTAATAAAAATCTAAAGAGGTTAAGAACTGAGCTGGAATGGTTGGGGATTACTAGTATAGGTAAGACCTTCCTGTATCAAAACCAAATGAATGAACATGCTCCCCAGATGATGTATTTGACAGCTGTAATTTTTAATCCAGGAGTAAGAGGCTCTAGGTAAAAAGGTTTGTCTGAAGCACTGAGTGCGTGTTCTGTGTAATTTTCTGTAAAGTGATGAGTCAGCAGGCCAAAACATGAAAGCAGAAATCAAAGTTTTAATCGCTAGTCTCCTATCTTTACTTCTGATGAAATTCTGTAAACCTTTTTCAGTCCAGGTCTGGAGAGGGACCTGTGTGATTTGGTAAGAAACAAGTGGTAATAACAATAAGTGATTGAGAACAAAACGGTTCTTTAATTTCCACATCTTGAAGAGCTAGCACAGCTGTTCCAAGTTACCTTAGCCTTCATATCAATAAACTTTTGGTTAGTTATTTTTAAGAACAACGTTTTCCTATTATTAACCTAATTTATTGACAAGTTGACACACCATGTGTGCCGCAGTGAGGTGCCAGATTGAAAACAGTGTGAAGAATAACAGGATGATTGACAATTATTGCGTAATTCCCAAGTATGGGTCTATCCTGACTTTAGAGTTCAGTCTAAGTGTGCGAAAGGGAGGCTGACTTTGGTCTTTGTCCTGAATTGTAGTGGATGATGGCACAGGGGTCATTAACTGTCTCTGCTGGAAGGATGAGCAATGGAAAGAGGATTCTGAAGCTCTTAAATGTAAGTTTTTGTCCAGTTTCATTAACTTCATATTTCATATTCTGTGGTATGGAACATTCATATCAGGTATACTATCCTAAGCAGAAATACAAATTAAACCAGTAATGTGCTTGTTTGTTTTCAGAAAATACCAGCCTTACATTATATCAGAAATATATGAGTTTTAGCATATGCAAGTTTTTTTTTACAATTTATCTTTCCACATTTTCACAGACTTAAGAACATAACAATACAATTCAGGATGGCTTAAAATTATGTTAAATTAAAATTATCCCCTCCTTGGTAGATAATTACCAGCCTAATTATATTCATAATATTTATTATTATTTGAAAGACTGCAAGTGGTCCATTAATAGTTTTCCCCTAAAGTCTGTGTCGAAGATCACTCATCTGTTACAAAGAGAAATTTAAACCTAGCAATAAGTATCTTAGACTTGCATATTTATTATCTTGTGGTGAATTATGGTCCACTATCGTCATTCTAGATTAGAAAGGGTATTATAGCTACATGTCTGGTCTGAAAGAAGAGCAGACTACGTGCTGTAAGTGGTAACTATATTCTGTTAGCTCAGATAATAGACTGGAGTGTATATGAGGAGGTATTAGTAGTCAGATTGCTTTAATTTTTAATTGAAACCTGTGTTTTGAAGAGTAAAAAGAACCTGGGGGAAGTTCTTGCCAAAATACTGTAAAATAAAATTCAGCTTCATACTATACACAGCACCTCTTGTCTAGCTGGATAACCTAGAAATGTTCATTTTGTTGTTTTTTTTTCTTTTTCCCCCACTTTGTTTATTTTCTGTGCAGTAGTAAATCAGCTACTGGACAATAGGCCTGGCTGAGTTTTGTGGTTGAGGCTTTAAAGAAAAAGCCTTTTTAGAAACTAAAATTAACCTTTTAATTATATGAAATGTTCTGAGAATTAAAGGAGCTAAGTAAATTAAATCTGAAGTCAACTGATCATGTTTGCAGGTTAAAATCTGTTATGTTAGCACTAGAAATCCTATATCCTGTGTTTCCATTAATGTTTCAGGATGAGGTGAATTGATAGGAGATGTAACCTTTCTCTGAGAATAAACTGCCAACTTGGTAGCGGAGTATAAAAAGTTTTAATGAGCCATGCTTTGTAAGTGACCAGTGTCTATGTGTTGTTTTGTGTGACCCATGTGTGATTCTGTACCACCTCCTCAATGTGACTATGACACAGTAACTAACAAATGAAAACAAAAGTGAAACAAGCAATTGCCAAGAAAGTGAAACAGTGACTGTTTCATTTTGAATTTGTTAGTTACTGTGTTACTGTGTTTATGAATTATATTTAATGGTGTTCTGGGACTGCCATGAAAATAAAACATTGATTCTTGTATGTACTGTATTTCTGTGGCCTCAACTTCGGGAGCCCCTCATACATAAGCAACAGATGTACACATGACAGGGCTCTTAAACCTGCTGCCATGCACTGAGAATCAGGGGTCCTGAGGAATTTTGTGTTCTCTGGTTTGCCTCCAGCAGTAGCCAAGCCACAAGGTCCCACACTGAGCGGGTTTAACCTGGCAGAACAGTTCCAGAAACTGCAGCTGGCCCAGCGGAGAAGCTCCCATCTGGAGATTGGAGACCTTCTGAGGGTCAGAGGCCCTGTCAAGACTTCCAGACAGCAGAGGGAAATCAGCGCCTCCGCCTACTGTAAGAGAAAATTGTACCTTGACATTTTAGGTACATTGCAGGTTTTCTCTTCTGTCAGTTTCTTTATGTATTACATTTGTATGTGTTTCAAATGCATTGCCCAGTGATTACAGGTACTCTTGCTCTTTGCAGTGTGTTACTGTATATTGTAGGTAGAACACAGATGTCACACAGTAGCTTGCACATAGGCTTTCTGTTATTTTTACTGCATTTCAAACTAAGAGCTTTTGCTTCCAATGACACTTTCAGTGTTTTATTTTATTTCACAGATTCTTTAATTCTATCAAATGTACATGAGTATTGGGGATTTTTTTTCCATTGGTAAAAGTACATTTTCAGAAACATCTTAGAAGGCAACAGGGTAAAAATATTTTGCTTAATAACTGGTAAGTGAAAATAGTTATTTAAATCATCTGAACAGTTGATCAAAAGTATGTCACACTTCAGTCATGTACCACATATTGTTTTTATGCAGAATTCATACTCCCACCCTTATCTTCAAAAACTCAGCTCAAAGGTAAATTATTTCTTCACACAACCTTATAGTTTAAACTGTGTAGAGAAACACAGATGATGAAACAGAGAAATTCAGAGAATACTCTTCTAACATGAACTTTCATTTTGGAACATCTGCTGGTATTTACCACCGGCATGAAAGAGTGAAGCACATTTTCCACTGGATCAGCAAAAGTCATTATAATAGTGACTTGGGAAGAAACACAGCCTCTACATTATGTGAGGGACACAACTACACAACTTAAGATTTGCAGAAAAATAAGGCCATTTGATTTGTATTTAATTTGCTGAATTTCTTATATACAGTATCCATAATAGATTTAACACCTACTAATGCGGAATCAGTGATTTTTCTGTTTTTGTATTATTTTTTTACTGGTATCTGATCAAGGTTGAACTTTTTTTCTTGTGATTTTTCATTGTGTGGTTAAGAGTTCAGCTTATGCTAGAAGCACCAAATAGTAGTGACCAGTAGTCGCTGAATGTTCTTGAATGTAAAGCTTTCTGGGATAGGTGTGATTATTGTTATAAGAGGGACTTCTTCTCATTGTATGCCAACTGTTTCTGTTCAGACACTTACAAGACAGTGTAGAGCACCTGTTTAGCTTTGCTTATTCTTTGACAGATGCTGTACACTTCTGTTCTGCTTTGCAGTGTGAAAAAAGTGTCTTCCTTGAGTAATACAGAAATGTAGTGATCAGACAAGTTGAAGAATAATACATTTTTTCGCTGTCTTGTAACTTGAAAGATATTAGAGTAATTTAAACATTGGTTCTCCAGATAAAGTGGAAGACCCAGTGCTGGCAGTGCAGATCTCTCGGATGATGGAAGTTCCCCAGCTCTATCGGAGGTTCTATGACAAACCCTTTCAAGTTCCACACAGTCTGCAGGAGAGATCAAGTGACTGTGAGTAAGTAGCAATGTGTCTGTGTCATATATCCTCTTTAAGAAAATCAACAACAAACAACAAAATTACATTTTTATGTGCTTTACTAATGTTGTTCTAGGGACATTGGGTCTAAGAATATCATGCCTTTTCTTTGGCCTCCACTGATAAAACAAGGAACAAGGTTATTTTATTTAAATAATAAACATATATCAACTATCAGTTTTCTAACCCTTGAACATGCAGTGCATTGGGCACATAAAGCAAGACACATATCCACATGTATTTTATACATCTTAAGATCAATGGGATATCCCATCTCTAGACTCTCGAATACTCCAATGTTGCCATTGTAATAGAAGCAAATGCTGTCATGGCTTCCATCTTTAGTGACCCAGTTAATAAGGGTTGAAAAGAACAACAAGAGTATTAGAATGAATACAGTTGGGCTTCCAGTTGGCTTAATGAAGACATTTGTTCAGAAGTTAGGCTCAGAATCCTGATATGCACATATCAATAGTTTGAGTCTGATTTATGTCACATTTTCCTTAATTTGATGTTATCTCTGATCTCAACTGTGGGGATTTTTTTTCAACAGTATATATTTTTGCACATGTATTCTTGTGGCATGCTCGTTGTCTTCCTTGCCAGCAACCATTTGCAGATTTGAGGAGAAAATAAAGAGGGTGAATGTGAAACATGTACTTTGTCAAATGTAACACATAATTGGTGTCCCATGTGGATGTACTTCATAGGTTGCTGTTCTGACTGGATTGGGTTGCTATTGTTACTTGATGTTTCTCTGCAGTTTGGAGGGGGTCACGTCACTTCCCAGCCTGCTTGGACAGGTGTGCTTAAGCCTGAAAGACTTCCTGAGAAAGGAAGCTGTCCAGAGCTTCCACCCCAATGACCTGGAGACAGTGAATTCACTCGTGTCACTAGCTAGCCATGATCTTCAGAATGGCCCAGATCAGCAGGTGAGCAGCTGGAGCTACTTGTTTTCTTAAACGGTGATAGTTAGCAGGGGTTTGTGGGAAATCTACCTATTACAGTATCTCTGTTTCAAAGTAGTCTTTTACTAGTATGTCCTTGAATTGTTGTTGTGAAAACAGCTTGGAATAAGAGTGAATAACATGTAAGGTCCTACTTTAAAAATGGGTTCTACATCAAATTGTAATTGCTCGTGCTGTTTTATAAAAAGCAATTTAATGCAAATGGAAGTTAAAGTTCTGTAAGCCACTGTTCATTTGTTTTATGTTCCAGAGGTTGCACAGTATACACATAAGTCATTCTACATTTATTTCACAGCTTATGTGGTGATTTTGTGCCTTCAGAAACTAAAATGTAACAAACTCTTATGCTTGTTGGAAATGCTTTGTGAATATAGACTAAAATGTTTAAATATATTCACTGTACTGTGTTCTTTCATATTTGGAAAAAAATGCACCCTATTATGGGTAATGGGTAAGCAGGTTTTAATCCTCAAGAGTATAACAAGATTGGCCGTACATTCTTCAGCAAGAGAAGTAATGGCAAAAGTCTTTGTGACCTTTTCATCTTTGGCTGTTTGAAATCTGAATGGTAGCTCGGGAACAGCGGTGGAGTAGTTCCCAGGTTAAGTCATAGGCCTTTTTTTCTTACAGAAACAGTATTAGTGTGGATAGAGCAACAGGGCAGGCATTGTTCTGGGTGTTATGTTTGGTTTAAAGCTATTTCCAGTCGCCCTTTGGAGAGAAATCCTACGTGAGCTTGTAGCTGAGGGGACTAACCTCTGCTGACCTGCTGGGACTCTCATAACACTATCGTTTCTCCAGTGCTGCAGTTCTCAAAGCTTTCAGCCTACTACCACCTACAGGGTTCACTGCTCTTGGCTGTCACATCTGCTAACTATTAGAGATATTCTTCGAATAAGCAGGACCAAGTACTAAAACACCGGAAACAGCATAGAAACTTGTGCCTAATTAAAATCAGGCCTTGTATGCTGTAAGGCAAAAAGAAAAGCTGTTGGCAAACAAACAGAAAAACAAAAGAGAGGCTTGGGGAGTATAAGATGAAACATCTTTCCCTTGAGTTAAATGTTGAAGTCTGTGATATTTGATTGAATTTTCATAGAAAAAAAAGATTTGATTAATCCAAATTCTTGCTTATGGCTGTAGGAATTTCATGTTTCTGCAGATCTGCTCTATAAAGATTAGTTGTGTTAATTAATAAAACTACGGTCTGTGAGTTTTGATTACCATTTTAATTGCCCTGTAAGCTTTTTGAGTAAGAATTGTTTCCATGTGTTTTTTTGTTTTATTATTATTGTGTTTTATTTTTTCACTAACTTAGGAATTTAACTTTAACATAGGGGTCAGTCACAAACACCTTCAGAATTCCAGTTTTAATGCCTGTAAAGGATGAATGTGCAATGTCTTGGACGAACTGATACATTATTTACCTTGTGAAGCTCACCTTTTACCAGTGTCTTTTCTGAACATTGGTTCAGAAAGGTGAAAAGAAATTGGCTTGGTATCTGTCATTTCTTGTTATTTGTTATGTTTCTTGGATTTAGCAAGCTGCCAGATCCTTGTCAACCTCAAAACAAATACACAGTGTGTTCAGAGAGGCCATTCAAGTTCTGCAGGAAGAAGGGCTGTTGTTCCGGAAAGCTGGTTCTCAAGAGGAGGTCTACCAGGTGAGCACTTCTGTGTTCTCTGTACAAGGTATTTCCACTGTCCCAGGGTGTAAGAATTCCTTGGTCTGCAGATATTATCACTGAATATGGGCAGGGCAAAAAGGCCTTCACAGGATTAAAGCAATCTCATTGGCAAGTTATGGATTTCTGAGACTACTACTTTAAATTTCACCTTCTAAATTTAGAGCCTAGATGTTTTTTTTTTTGCTGTTCTTTTTCTGCTAGTGTGAATTTTTGTGTTTCCATATTTTTTACTAATTTTTAAAATAAATTTTAAATTGGCTTTAGTTATGATGACAGGTGCTATATTAATGAATGCCAACTCACATTTTACACTGGCCAAGTTTAAGAAGTGTTGCAAATGACGTTCATGTTGTATGATAAAGATTGTTATCCATAAAATGGAACTCTTTTACTTGTTGTATAAATCCTCAGTTATAGGTATTGATATAAAGTAAAAGAATAGGTTTGCCATATACTGTAGTACATTTTATCTTTATAATAGATGCTGTAATCAGTGTGTTTTTAATTTGCCAATAGGTAACTGAGCAGGATAAGGAGCTACACAGGGTGACCAAAGAAATTATCTGTGAGGACTCTAGGCGAGAGAAATGTGAGTCTTTTGAGAAAAGTCGTAACATTTTAGAACATTAAAGATTTGGAAGTAGTGAACAATTATATCTATCATTGCTAATTACTATTGCTAATAGTTTTCTGGTTGAGTAATGACATTCACCTTTGCTGCAAAGTTTCCCATGATTACATGCCAGTGTACCGGTCTCTGTGAGGATTGCTTTATCTATGGCATACATACTATAAAATCAGAGGTGAATGTTGTACTTTCTAGTCAGACCACGAGATGGCACAGTTATGCTTGTCTTTATAGTAATTCTGGAAGAAAACGTGCTCGGTGTACTGTTATAAACAAAAACAACAAAGGGTTTTAGCACGTACAGAAGAATTCAAAATAATGTTATAGTTCAGTATTTTTTGTACGCATTTATTTTAATACGCATTAATTCAGAAATATATCCTACATTCATTGAAATAGTATTTCCTTTCTTAATGTGCGTCGAGCACAGGACAGAGAACATGCCCGTAGTTCAGGATGCAAACTTATAAGATCCTAAGTGCTTCACAATTTTTAGGACTTGGAAAAACTTACTGTTGTTTGTTTCCCAGATGCAGAAAAGGGCTGCCATTTCCTGCATATCCTGTCCTGTGTGAGGCAGAGCTATAGCCGCAATATCAGCGAGGCTGCCATGCGCCTGGTCCTGAGCGCACTGGAGTGCAACAGTGATATAATCAGCACCACGGACAGCCACTATACAGCCCTCTGACAGGACGCCACCCCTCATGAATCTGTGTGGGTGATGGTCAGACAGGAGTGTTCTCCGTTACATAGAGGAACCTTTAATGAGCTTTTTTCAAATCTGTATCCTGTTGACAACCATGGCCAAGGTACAAAGAATAAGAGACTGGGAATGGTCCAGTGGAGATGTAAGTCAAACTAGCACAAAGGCAGCAGAGTCTGAAACAGGGCATGTTCCACTTCATGACTCCAGTGATTTATGTCTTGTTTCTGTTTATTGCATCATGCAGTACCACTCCTGAAAGTAAAGACTGTAGGAGATCCATAGGTTGTTAGATTACTGTGACAGAGTTGTCATGCACTTTAAATCTGTTGCTTTTCAAATAATGGCATCACTTGTGCAAAATACAAATAACACATGGAGTATACTTTATTATTGTTAATCGAGGGAAAGCCAAAGCTTGGTCATTCATTTAAGTGAAATCAGTGCATCCAATGCGTTAACAGCGCATGAACTACGTTAAACGTAGTCTGCAACAGGAAGCAGGTTTCTAAGGGTTTGGGACGCTAGATGGCGCTGCTTGACAGCGAATTTTACGTTTGGTCTCTGGAAAAGAGCGTCTATCTTGGTGGATAGATTTTTTTGTTTAATTTTTTGAAGTTTTTAAAATGCTTATTTGTATAAATTATTTTGTATTTTCAAGTTACATTATATTTTATGCTCACATTATGCTGTAATAAAATGTAATCTGGATAAAGCGGTTAGAAAGAGGATAAAATAACTAATATTATGTGATCTTTATCGGTTTTCCATGTATTTTTGTCTTGATGGCATGAAAAAGGAAAAGGTACTTACATATTTTTAATAATAAATTGACAGAAAATGTTTTTAAAACATTTTATATTTCGCGATTATATATTTAAGTTGAAATGGAGAAATAATATTTAATATTTGTAAAATAGTAGTTTTTTAATACTATTTTTTAAAATAGCTAAATTGATCACCTTACAAAATTAATCCCAAAATGTACCCAGCTCTGATTTGTAAGACTGACCTAAATTTAATTAATTCCCGTTATGTTCTATACAGTCATTTATTAAACATTCCATCCTGAATTTAAATTGTTGTGACTAAGAATTCATCATCTTTCCCTCCAGTACTACATCGATTATACATTTGTGGCATCATTAATTTATTATATGAATTAACGGATTGTGTACAAATGAGGATAATGCAGGAAAATGCAACGACACCAAGTAGTGTCATTTTAGATTTTACTTAAAAGCAAACCTATTCACGTCTTGAGAACCTATATAAAATAAGAAGCTGTCCTGTCAAATGGTACTTCGCAATGTGTAGACCCAAGGGGTTTTATATCTACGGAGAGATATCTTGAAGTAAGATTTCAAAAAGGTCGTATTTTACCCTTAAAAGTAGAGTTGCAGATCAACAAAACGATTTGAGACAGGATAGGCCTTACATTGCTGAACCGAAACAAAATGACGTCGTTGGTTTTTCTTATTCTCAACCAAATCTTTCAATAATCAGACGGTCGAGACATCTGCTCCTCTTTACAGACGTCTTGCAAAGAGTCCGTGCAAATTAGCATCGTGTGAATTAACCGCGGACAACAACCACATATTCAATATGGGAAACAGAGCAAACATGAGCAATAAAAGTAAGAAATAATGGAAATGCAAAATATTTCTTACAGTGTCAATATTTTTGTAAAACTGTTTTACTTTTAATAGTACTTAGTGATAGTTAAGTTAACGATAATTAGCAAGCAGTTGTTGTTCCAATTCTAAGTTTTCGTTTATCGGCGAGGTGAGAAATCTCCCTGGCTGAAGTTGTCCGGTGGAATCGGTGCCAGTTGGCAAACCGAGCTACAAAAGGGAGAAATTACTCATGAGTCCGTTCGAAAAATAAAGCACAAAACTACAGCTGTTGTAGGTGTTTAACGAGTTTTTTTATTATTATTTGGATAATTTAATCTTAATGATTCCCGTGTTCGTATTCTGGCGGTCTTCAGAAATCCCTCCCTTCTCAAACCGAGTTTGTTTCAGACCCAACCCTTTTCTTGCGCTACGGTATAAGCCCCCCGCCTCCCTGATTCACAAAGGGACAACCTACTCCCTGTAAAAGAGCCGCCCTTCTTGGGAGGAGGAAAACCCCTCTTTTTGTCGCTGGTTAAGATCTCTGTGCCATTCCTGGTGGAAAACCGTTTGATTGTACCCGCTGGAGCTACACGACGAAGCCCATCCCATTGGCCAAACCGCTTTGTGGTCATTCTGCCTTTCAAAGGCAGTGTGCCCTGCTTTAGTCACTGAAGTCCACTTAACCCGGCTTTTATTTTACTTGTTTGAAAGAAGCATATTTCAGGCTAGCTCACAGGAGCATGCTGTTTTTATCCATAGAAAGAAACTCGATCGTGAAGGTGATGTTCACAGCTGTGTTACGATTGAAGTGACGTAAATTTAGAGAATTATTGCAATGCAAGCAAATGGATCGTGAATACTGTTGGAATTAAGCTTTAAATCGATTTAAGTAGATCACGTTTTGATGGCCTCTTAATCAGTTGCATCCGAACACAACATAATTTTCACCTTTTTAAATTTGGCTACTAAATTAAGGGCTTTAACTCGCAGAGGAACTTGCCAAAGACTAACCTTCTCGTGAATCGGATTATTTGAAAAGTAACGTCAACGAGCACTGGGGAATTGGATTATACACTTACAAACGTCTATTGTGGATACCTTGCATTTGCAATCGTTGACATTTATCCAGTGAGCTTGAAGATGCAGTTTCGGACTGTTGTGGATGTCAAAGTTGTGGATGTGGAGAAGAGGCGAAATCCTTCCAAACACTATGTAAGTATAGTCTGCAGGATCTGTCTCGGTGCTAATTAAAGACCTTTGTGCAACATTTTCGTTACTTCTAAGAAAACAAATTAAAGACACGTGTCGCACTTGTACCGAAAACGGAGCTTTGTTTATGTTGGCGTTGTCTTGGCCGTACAGCTCCAAAATAATCCTAACTTGAAAGGAAAGACTCGAAATTAGAAACTGATGGCGTTGCATTTTAGACAGTAACAGTGGAGTTAAGTGCTATTAAAAAACGATTCACTCCACTTTCAAAACAATACCTCTTTTCAAGAAGCATCCCGCCTGCTTCCAATAACAGCATCCTTTTGAAAGATAGTATACGAAAGACGCTCCTCCTTTTTTCAGGTTATAGGTTGAATACTACAGCTTCACACTTCTGTTGGTAACTTGTCACTGCTACAGACCATATCACAATTTATTTTGTTTTTGTCTTTTAACTTTAGTTCTTTAAAAAGCAAAAACAACGTAAAGTGTTTATTTGATTGCTGATTACTAATCCTAGGAACTCTTCAGTACTTCCTTGAGAGATCCCAGATAATCGGCTTCAATGACGTGGCTGCGCCGCTTTGTTCTCAATTCACAAGCCTTTGTGTAAAAAATGCCTCATGATTTCGGTGCTAAAAGCGCTCTTTGTTGGTCTTGTGTCCATTTACCGGTAACCCTCTTAAACCAGCCTGATTTAATATTCGGCAAGGGAGTAGCAACTGGACAGACAAGACGGACAGCCTGGGTTCTTCTCATTTGTCATCTTTTCTGTAGTTTAATATTCCCCTTACTACTACCATCTCAACACCATGTTATAGACCTGACCAACTGAGAGAGTAACATGTTTGCGCTTATTTTATTTACTATATTGTCAAGTTGTGATATGATGGTTTTGTAACAATATTCAAGCATTAACTTTCTTAAACGTTTAGTTCTTTGAGTGCATTCCACCCACAGAACTAAACATTCTAGGTAGTCTTAAAAGCATGTTTTTGCTAATATTGGACTGGAAGAAATGTATATATCCCAAACAAATATGTCAATATGGTCAAAAACCTTGTAAAGCATTCATAATTGATTTTTTGCTCACTGGATAGCAACTTCTATAGTCTGAGTTTTGCTTAATGTCCTTGCAAAGATAATATTTAATATGTTTCAGTGTTTATCATTCTTTTAGCTTAACATTTATTTCCGAAAATGTAGTATATTCAGTTTAGGTTTTAGGAAGGCTTTTCAGGCTTAAAGGATAGAAAAGGAGCTCCCAATCCACTCCTGGAGGACAGCGGTCCTTCAGGTTTTCATTACAACTCAAGTCTTAATCTAATTAAATTAGTGGCTTAATTAGAGCAATTTAGCATTTTTCCCCTGGTCTTCAAGTACTCCTGATTTAAAGAGACCTATAAAACCTGCAGGAATGTAGCCCTCCAGGACTGGTCTGGGAACCTGTGATATAGAAGATAAGAGCATGTTGTTAGGAGGCAATAGGCAATTTATGATTAGAGGCCACTTTGTTGCAATCCCTGCTGTGCAGAATGGCAGCCCTGCAGTAGACAATTCTCATTGGCATCGTGCTGTGGTCCAGATCTGTTGTAGCATGTTGCAAATCACATTATTTTTTGTGTAAATGTACAGCTAACAGACCTGCAGAACCAGAAATATTTGTGGTAGTGATATAACGTATACCAATGATACGTCTGTGTACCACAGATACTTGTACATTTTGCTTTGGTATAATAAAGCCTTTATGCATCAGGCTGAAAATCCAGGCCATTTACAGTGTAGCACTTCAGACACACAGGACTTGTCTACAGTGTTTTAGAAGAAACACACCAAGAAGGCAAAGTTTTTCACTTAAAGAAGAAGATAGAATGCAGTTAAGGTTTCATTGTTTCAGTGTTTTACTATTAAATAGATGGCGCTAAATGTTTTATTACAGAACATAAAGTTCCTTCAAAAGGCAACAAAGAAAGTTAAGATAATTTTACCCCCATTTATATTTCTTTAGACAGATAATGGTCAAGTCTTCATAAGTCTGGTCACAGTTCAAAGAACCACACACCAGTTTTATGGGGAAATACTGTGCAGTAGACAGACAGGGGAGGTTTGCAATAATATCATTAGGAGGCCTACTAAGTAACACTAGTAATGTAGGTGCAGTCATCTTCCTGGTGGCTTGGCTCAGCAATATAGTAAACATGATGAAGAATGGGGTTCTGTTTCTGTTCAGTGAGTAGTTGTGTGCCATTTAATGGAGAAAAAACCTTTAATCATGCTAAATGTACTTGAAACTCTGGTTTTACTAGTAATTTACCCTGCATGCTGTACTGAGTGACAGTATTTTGTAGGTTGAACAGATCTAGAAACATTTCTCCTGTCTGAGTAAATGGAACATGTTTAGGGAGTGCACTGTCAGAATCAACAGGAAATGTCCCGGAGAGCACTTATTCAATTTATTTATTTCCATTTATGAGTTTTGTCATTCCTGTCAGGTTTGGCACACAAATGATTCATTACTTGTCACGAATCAGAAATCAAGTAATACACCTTATGAGGAAACTGGTTACCTTCTTTGTAAGAAAAAAATGTTAAGCCAGTACAGTAAACAAGAGTGGTAGAGCATGAGTTCAAGGTGAGACGGAAACAATTTGCATCTGTTAGCTGGTGAGGAACAGTATATTGGATTCCTTAACTTTCTCATATACTCTGCAGTGTCTTTCTGTCTAAAAAATAACTTATCATTATATATTTGTATAGCTATGTTGAAAGCTTTGTGATTAATAATTAATATAATAATGACATTGTGCAGGGGGAGATGGATATCTTGAATTAGACTTTTTTTCACAGAATATTTGCGAATTAAAACTTTCATAAGTCTGCATCTATCTCAGATTCAGTATCAAAAGGATGGGATTTATCTGCTGTTTTTGTTCTTTTAGAAGTAATAAAAACAGCTATTTCCTTGATTGAAACTCCATTTTGTTACGAAAAGCACTTCAGGGGATAAAATTAACAGTGCAGTACATTTCTCCTTTACAAGTGGGTTCTTGTGTGTAGCTCCACGTTTACTTTTTCTACATTGAGGCTATGCTGTGACCCACATAATGTAACATTCTGCTTACTGTAAACCATAAGGCCTTTAAAGGAATCTTTGTGATGTTCACATCACCCCACTCAGACCTCTGTATGATTGCATTACAGTATCATTATAGCTTACTAAGTTTCCTTCTGGTTTTCTGACAGTTAAGAATATCTTAGTGAGCAAAAAAATGAGTCTATAAATGATGCAGTGTATAAAAATGTGAGGCTAGCACAGTGGCTAGCATTGCTGAGTTGCAGCGCTGGGGCCTTGGGTTCAATTCCAAACCCAGGGTTCTGTCCACGTGGAGTGTCTGTATGTTCTCCCTGTGATTGCGTGGGTTTCCTCCAGGTGCTCCAGTTTCCTCCCGCAGTCCAAAAACTTGCTGGTAGTTTGGCTTCTGGGGAAAATGGGTCTTGTGTGAGTGTTTGTGGCTGTACCCACCTGTCTGCCTAGTGATGGACTGGCGTCCTGTCCAGGGTGTAGCCCGCTTTGTTTGGTGGGATATGCCCTGGCGCCACCCTGGTTTGGTGGGTTGCAACCCTGAAGTGGAAGAAGTGGAATAAGAGTGGGTGGATGGGTGGTTAAAAAAGTGAAAAATATTCCATCTCAGAACCATCCATCAACAAAATGTACTTGCCATGTTTAATCTGGGACTGCGGAGGTGAGGAGTTAATATTTTGCCGAAATTCAGCAATAAGTATCCTGTTTTAATTACGTTTATAACTATTTTACTTTTGTCATATCATGTTAATATTTCCTGAAGCATTTATTAAACTGATAAATAAAGAAACATACTTCATGAATCATGCACGCTAGTGATCATTAAGCTGTTTTATTAGGGGAGATTTGAACATGAATCCAAGTTGTCTTGTCTCCAGCAGTCAGTTAGTCCATCTGAGAAATTACAAAATTGAGTAATTATCCTGTAAAGTTCGAAACACAGACATGATTTTGTTTAAAAGAATTCATATTTCTTAATCTTTCTGAAGAGCAGATAAGTGTTTAAAATGCAAGTTAAAGTTGCCCATATTACTGCACTGTGCTTTCACACAGCTGTTAGCAACATGTCTTACGGTCCAGGTTATTTTTCCAATACAGTGGGTCATTAAATGCTGATGTCTGGTTTAATTCCTTCCCAGTGGCTCTCTGATCAAGCTCCTGACTCAAGAAGATTTAATCTTGGTTAGTGGGTTCTTGTTTTATACTTTATATCTATTGCTGATATGCTGCAGAAGAATGAGTAAATGGATTAATTTAAAGGGCTGTGTTCCTATAATGTGCCTGCTCCTTCAAATGCAATGTATCAGCCTACCATTTGGAATGGCCAGGTTAGGAAGATCTGTAGCTTCTGTGTTAAATAAAACTGTATTTTTTAAAGGTAATTATCATTAAACACACTGTGGATTCTGTAAAGTTGAGAATTAAAATGAAAAATTCACATATAACAAAATTGTTATCCTCTTTTGTATTTCGGTTGATTTACTACATACGTCTCAGGAATGTGATTTATCGTGTTCAATAACCAACATTTTATTTAACAGATATTGACACACTTTCAAGCAAGCAATGTACTAGACTTTTTTTAAATCTAATTGTCCAACAAGCATTTTAAACTATATATACTGTATATGGGCTTTTGTGCCTTCAACAAACAAATTATTTGGGTTAATGTCCTTCATGATTGCTGGCTAAGTGGAAAGAACTGCTGACTTAACTCAGACTACAGAGAGACAGGTCACATTCCCTGACAGCCAGTCTGTTAGCTTCCTTGCTCCATGTTCTAGGCAGGAGTGGGACAACCTCTTACTTTACTGAAACTCAACAGCCTGCAAAATCCATTCTTTTTTCAAACTTATTTGGGGTTTCTATTCCTACAGCTGGAAATGCTTATCCTATGGGAGAGAGAGTGAAAAGCCACAGTCCTTTGCTTTTAAAAGCAAAAAAATCCTAATTGTTATACTGGTGAAAAAAACCTCCTGACGCACGCAGAACTTTTTACCCAAATTGAAAACATTAAGCCATGGGAGCTTTTCTGTTCATCAGCAGAAATGCTTCAGGAGGGTATTGAGTGAACACTGGTGAAACAGATATGATTAATGTGATGCATGTCTTTGCACTTGTTTTTGATTGGCTAGATTACAGGCCTTATGTTGCAAATTAGTTCCATCCTATACTGACAGCAGTGAAAAGGTCAAGCTCCAGCAGGATTAAGCTATATTTTTAAGTAGCATTCTAAAAATATGAAGAACATATGAAATGATGCACAGATTCCTGATTGAGCTGTTAGAGACTTAATGATCCAAAAACTGCACTGCCACAATCTTGAATATTCCCAGGGTATATCGAAACAGGTTACTTTGATCTAGACCTACAATCTTTCATTAAAATGTCATTACTCCATTAAGCAGTCCTATCTGTAACTGCAAGTTTGATTTTCACACGGTTTTCTGTTATTTTCGGAATGCGTTTCAAACAGGCAGTGAGGCTGTGTGTGGCCATCAGTGTGATACAGGGAGGCCACATCTACCTTATGGATTCCAGTTAGTCCCCCTCCAGTCACTCCTGTAACCAGACTTAGCAACAAATAGAAGAGCACATTCTTGAACCGAGCATCAATCAATGATGGTGAAACATTGAAATGGGGGCAGAGCCTCTGGTACATTAACTATATTGAACCTCACAGCCAACTCTTTAGCCCCTATTACGTACTCTATGTCCTAGCACTGGCCTTGCACTGAGGTCATTTACCATATGCTGAAAAAAATAGTTTCTAACTTGGAAAAGGGCTCCAGCTCCCTCCTTAAAGGGGAAAACCCTGTTTGGTAGATTGATGTTAGTTAATTATTGGATGCCTGCTGTCCCTGGGGACTGGCCAGTTCCTGCTCTGCTGGAAGGGGTCCAGGGAGGTGAGGTAAATCAGTGAGTCAGAACCAGGCCTGACGTTCATCCCAGTGAAGTCCATGTACTGAACTCGCAATCTCCCTCGTCACCACTATCAAAACAAGGCCCATGCCAGAGAAGGACCGGCCAAGCTCCCTTTTGGGAAGAGTTTTGATTTCGTAATATCAGAAGGGCGATGCTGTGAACTTGCACACCCTCCGTTAAAAGGGGGATGCCACTTTGGGTAATTTGTTCAGCTGTCATCTGTGACGTTTGCTTTTTGTTCACTCTGTTGGAATAAACGGCAGTGCATCTGACCCAGATGTGTTTCTCATGAGAACTTTTTAGTACAATTTCCCACGAAGGCGATGTTGTTTTGCTTTTTTTAAGCAGCAATCTAAACAGTGCTAAGCGGCTCTGCTAGGAACTGTGATGAATGGAAACTTAGAATCCTCCTAGCTGTCAAGCCAGAACTTATATTGTAGCAATTTGTTATATACGAGGCAGTGTAGTTGTGAAAGAACAGGTTGGATTTCCTTATCTCGGTAAAATAGAATCATTTTAAAAGGGGGCTCACAGGGTCTTAATGCCTGCTATGATCTGTCTGGATATTACAGACAGAAGTCTGCATCTATAGATGATATAGATTTCTGTTAATATTCTAAGGACAGATGTTGTAATCTACTCAGACTAACTCTAGATAGGAACATACATGTGTGTATAAATTGGTAAGTTAGGCTTAATGTCTATTTTAAGGCTTCTATTCCAAAATATTACATCTTGTCAGATGTGTTGTGCAATAATGTATTCTTATTCATACTACCCTACATGTATGTATTTATTTCACTGTCTACTGTTGTACAATATTTTTTGTAGGGAATTACTTTATCTAAGTAATATGAATAAGGAAGTAAGATTCTGTTTTCAGAATTTCTTTTTGTTTCTTTAGGCAAAATCAATTCAGTTACATCTCGCAAAGTTCCAAAGATGAAGGAGATCTTAAGGAGATTTTTTTTTTTAAACGAGATACCAGTGGAGTGGTACTGAGCTGCTGTAACATTGTTCCATTATTCAGAGTGACAGCAGCAAAGACAGATTGGCTTTTAAAAATTAATGCACCTAATGGAAACCGATGGACAACTCAGATTGGAGCCTTCAACAGAGTGGAGGCTAAAGAGCAGGAGATGTATGTGAACGGGGGCAAAATAAGAGTCCTTTAAGTGTTTAACATGATAAAGCAAATGGGCACTGAGAGGAAGTCCTGGCTGAATCGCCTTTTTTTAAAAAAAAACCCTTCAGGAAAATGTTGCTCGTCAAGCTATATTTCCTGTGCCGTTTTGTGGGAGGGGGAGGGGAGGGTTGGGAGCTGGAAATGACCACAGCGGAATTAGAAGGAGCGTATTTGCGTGTGTGAAGGGGCAGGGCAGTTGAGGCGAGTGCTTGACAAAAGGAGAGTGCCCTCCACCTTTCCTCAGGCTCGCCCTCCTGCTGTCACCTGTGTTTATAGCAAAGTGTTTTTTTTCCCAGTTTCCTATCTTTCAGATTGGCCCGAAAGATAGGAAGACCTGACTGGAAGAAAGTGTTTGATGCGATGCGGTCTAGTCTCTGTGCTGGCAGGATACAAGCTAATTGAATTGGCCCTGGGCTTCGCTGCTGTGATTATGCTCCTTTTGAATAACGCCGGCAAAGGCAATCTGATAGATGACTCTTAAAATAGGAAGGCAACAATTGAGTTGGCAAAAAGGGACTTGTTTCGTCATCACTATTGTTTGCAGATATAATTTTATTTCTTTAAATGACCGCAATGTTATTGTTTAAACCTATAGCTTTTTAATGGCGTTGTTTCCTAAAATGAAATAACCAGGGCCCTGATAGTTCACTGGGACTTACACACACACGCACTGACTGCCATGTCTGAATATCTGTGGGCCATGTACTTCCTCACTTGAAAGCCACTGTGGAAACTAACAGTGAAAGCATTGAGGACCCTCTGGTTGTATACGTTTTCTGGGTTACATTACAGATTTTAAATAAGGAAGCTAACTTTATAAACACCCTCTTCATACCATATTGATGCAAACTCTGATACAATCAGACCCCAGATATATAAAGAGCAGGAGGTGTGACACAATGTAGCTGCGGAATGTTTAACTGTATAATTTACATTTTCCCGAATAGCCGAAATGTCTGTAAGAAAGATAAATTAGTAATTTCAACAACCCCCACTCCCCCACCCCCGTCAGCACTACCAAACGTAAGCTAGTGTAAAACATGAAGAGTTAAAACATAATTTCCAAATAGGGGCTGTTCTGCCCTCTTGCAACTGTTTTTTAATGCACACAAAGTGTTTTTTTTCTGTTTCATGTTCTTTTTATATCTGTAGTTCCATAAATATAGTATTTTAGGCGGGGTTCAAAGCTTTAAAGACCCACAGACAATACTCTGCCAATTCTCTTGCTAAAGGCTGTTCAGTTTTGCCTTGCTGGAGAACCTGTGGACGGACATTCTGCAAATACAGTGTAAGTGAAGCCTTATTTTTTTTTTGCTTCATATCTTCTTTGCTTTACAAGTGAAGTCAGGCTTGATAGCCCTTTGAAATTGAAAGTCTGCGTAATGTTCTAGATTATATTCTATTATTCAATTCCAGTGCATAGAAACAAAAATGGCTTTTATTTTTGTAGATTATGAAGTAAATGCAGCATAACAATATTGGAATTGGCTCAAAAAGATTCACTTAATCTCTGAGCTACAAAGCCCTGTATTCATTGTCTTGATGTTAGTTGTATTGCACTCTGAACTGATTTCTGGTGATTTGTTTTAGTTTGAAGACTTTTAAGTCGTATAGTAGAGGTAGCTATGGTGTGCTGCAAAATATTTCCAGAGGAAGCCCACTGCTTTAAAAATGTGACAAAAAAATGTATTTTTCCACTTCACTATTTGGTACAGATCCATCCATCTCATTGTGGAACTTATTTTTGCTCCATCTTTTTGTTAATGTTTATGTTTGAATTCATGGCAAAAAAGAAAACAAAAGGAGTAAGAGGTGGTATGATTAGTGTGGGGGAAACAAAAACTGTTCAGATCTGATTTACAGTGTTCTGGGAAAACATTTCGGCATCTTCCTTTTGCCTTACGCTTGTGAACTTAAATCATTGATCTTCTCCACGTTGCCTGCTGGCACTGTAAATTGATACCTCCTGCAGTTAATCATTTTCATCGCTACCAATAATCCAAACAAGAAAGAGCAACATATAATCACTGAAATAAGCAACAATAAAGAATGGAAACCACAGAGAAAGAGCATAAACATTTATTTTAAAAGAAAATCTTGGATGTACTATATACGTGTCATAAGGTAGTTAGATTGGTATTTGGCAAGTGGATGTACTGTATCTTTCTTAACTACTTTTTGGTATTCTTCAATGTGATAAGGTAATTTTAAGGTAATTAGGTAGCTGGAATACAAACAAATATCTTATTTTGCAGCAATTATCTTTGCACAATTCCATGTGGAGACCTGTTGACGTGCTTTCAATCTCTCTGCTTAGGGTTTTGATTACACCGTGGGGCAGAAAAGCCGAAGAGTGTGGCACAGAGAATCACAATGTCTCCTGTGTGGTGTTGTAACATGCCCACTAGCAGATGGGGCTAATCAGGGGCGTGCCTTATTTGTCTACAGCAAGAGATGGCTTTATAATGAGTGTTTGTTTTGGGCATTTGAGGACTGATTGGTAACACATACTTTCCAAAGCGTTTACAGTCCCTGGATAAAGGATTGGTAGAGTAGTTCTTTCTTTGAAATCTGAAAGTTTTGTGCCTTTTCAATTATAGATTTACAGCTTCTAATTCTAAAACATGAAACAACCCAAGAGGTTTTAGCTGTATTGCCATGTGATAAAATACAGGAAGCAGCACTATACTGCTGTTGACAGGAGAGTACTTTACTGCTGGTACGCAGTGTGACCTTTCCAGATGCTATGATTTGTTTTAATTTTTTTTTCTGATGGAGAACATGCGAGTTCCATTTTGTTCCATTTACCATATTATATGTGTGCTGTTTAAATGTTTCTTATGGTGGCTCTGTGGCCAAGGATCTGTGCCTTTGGCTGGAAGGTTGCCGATTCGTATCCCTTAACCCCAGGGGTGCTCCAGGGGTGCTGTATAAATGGCTGACCTGCGCTCTGACCCCAAGCTTCTCACCCTGTCTGTGTGTCTCATGGAGAGCAAGTTGGGATATGTGAAAAAAGACAAATTCCTAATACAAGAAATTGTATATGGTCAATAAAGTGTTCATCTTCTTCTGCTTCTTCTTCTTCTTCTTCTTCTAGTAGTGCTCATTTTTGACGTGCTACTGAAAATTGTCCATTTCATTGATGTGCCTTGGGGAAGTGTTTGAGCATTACACCAGAGTGAATTCTGTTGTTGCATGAAGGCAAGCTGTGACACTAGGGCTTTAACTATAAGCACTTTAGCATAAAACAAAATCTGGAATTCGTTTGTGTGAACACAGGAAAATACTAATGATAATAGACAAAGGAGACAGTTATGCTAATATTCAATGGTTACAGAATGAAGTAGCAGGAAATTATGGTTCATATGCACTACTCTTTTAAAGAATGGGCAAAATAAACTTCATGTGCTATTTAGTTTTCTAAATATTACATTAATGCATTTCATGGCATAGCTAATCAAGCCTGTACTTGATTAGCTATGTTGGAACTGTATGGCAAGCTGGATTTCAAAATGTGGTTATTTATTATTAAATTATTTAAATCTGAGATAAAGGTTTCTAATAAGGTAGATGTCTCCTTTCAAACTGAAAAACTTTAGATTGCGAGACTCTAAAAACATCTTAAGCCTTTTATTTTTGGGGCACAATTACTGTGTTCATATTCACCCTGATCCGAGAACAGCTGCTTTAAAATGGTCCTTTTGGATGTGTGAGCTGGGTTATTTATAAACTGGAGGCCCTGTGGGTAGGATGTCACTGAGTGAAGAACTGTGATCAGACACATCTTAAATGAACAGATTCCACTGAATTAGGAACATAAATAGATTCAAAGTTAGTGCTTTAAGATAGGTCCTGTGACTGAACCTTCCATGTTTTTTATTTCAAGCTGCAAGTTATTTTATTCAAGGAGTAGAACATTTGAGACACTTGTTTAATCTGTCTGTACAATAACTGTTGAATCACTGGATTTGTTTCTTTACTTTAATCTTTATTATGTTAAGCTTGTTTGAGATAAGTACATCTTTGTTATTTTTAAAAATTAAAAACAAAATCCACCCTTTTCGTATTAAAGTGGACCAGACTTTGACTGAGATGATATTATTATGAATAATAACAGCTGTGCATTCTTCCAGAGTGTGTTTACACAGAATGCACAGAACAGAACTGAAAAATGTTTGCTTTATATCCAGTGCCTCTCTTTTAACTTCATCTGTTAAATTTGAGGTTAAATACCTGGATGAAGTGCCTGTTCATTCTCGCATCTTGTCTCAACAAATATATCAGCTGCATCTAACCTAGTGACCTGGCTGTTATAAAAACACCATTTACCTTCTCTGTTTGCCCTGTTTTCAAAGTCTTGGCAGATGGTGTTATTGTGCAGCACTGATCATCCAGCATTGAGTTTAGAGCTCCAAAAAATGACTTTGCACGTAGAATCTAGGGTTTCTACAGTGTGCTGAAACTTGCTGTTAAAAGTTCAGCATAAGAAGTGGAGAAAGTTTGTGCTTTATTTACTTTCTGGAGAGATGGTGTGTATGTTGGGGAGCCTCATTCTGCTTTATCCTTCAAGTATGTGTCATAAGACATGTTTTTTTTTTACCATTCCCTATTCAAATAACAAAAACTACTACTGTGGACTACACCATAGATCAGTGAAAAAAATGCAGAGTGCAGTGTTGGCTACGTGGGTGCTGGAGAGTAAATGGGTCTGTCTGGCCAACAGCCGCTGGTTGCTGTTGGTGGAATCCCAGGGACTTGTCTGTCAGTGGCAAGCTTTGTGCAGCCTTCTCCTTGTCCTTTCTGCAGCAGAAGACCACTGAGAGGCAGTCAGAGTTCACAGCATTGTGGGTGGGGGTTTAGGAGGCCAGTGCCTCAAGAGAATAGGAGATGAGAGTCATGAGGTCATGAGATAGAAGAGTCTTTGCCCCATTGTGCTCCTGTTAAAATAAAGGCATCAGTGAAGCAACTCAATGTGTGTTGGGCCTGCTTGTCTATAGTGCTACTATGAGCTCCTATTTACTTGACAGGAGAGAAAACACTGTCAGTTTGTAGTTTGTTAAATGCCCTGCTGTAAGTGGGTGCTATAAGTGAAGAGCTGTGTGTTATGTTCTATTCTTAGAGTGTCTGTCTCCCTGGTACCTCAGGCAGCTGTAGAAGTGAAACGCCTAAGGAAGAGAACATGGCATCTCAGCATGCCATTCAGGTCAACAGTCTTTTTATAACCCTGGCACTAGAGCTGGCATATAATCTTAGATCGAACAGTGCCAGAATGCCTTTTGCAGCTCTTGAGCTGCTTCAGAAGGTGTGCTAATAAGCAAACTACAATGGTTCTTATCATATCTGTTTGGATTTGCGTTACTGACTTGCATACATATCACTTTCATGTTTTCAACGCCATCTAAACAAAATTATCCTTTGACGTGCAATAGCTATTGAGCTTTAAACTGAAATTGTGTGTAGTGCGCAAGTTGGCTGGCTTTGAAAATATTTTTTTTTCTCTCCTTTCCAGCCACTGGACCTCTGCCAGTTTTAGGTCCCTCTTTTTTTTAATCAAGAACTGAGACCTTGGCATAGCTGGGACCGGAACCCACAGTGCTCTGAACGAGATAAACTGCAGGGTTTTCATTCTGAAATTCACAACTGAGAACTTCATCAGGCTTCTGCAAAAATCCATCATCTGCCAAGTCCTAACTATATATAGTTATAACTATTTATGTGTAACTATACTGTTAAACAATAACAATGCCAAAAAAAGGAACTATCCAATAGAACAAAACCCAACAGCCTAGGAAGTATGTGGGTAGAGCAGGGCAGAGGTCCAAGTTGTAGAATGTATAAATAAAAATGTACATAAAAATTTAGATTAACAACATAGCACTTCCCGGTTTAATTTCAGCAGACCTCTGAAACTAAGCAGGGCCTTGGCTTATTAGTACTGGTGGAGGAGACATCCGATGGAAATCTGTAGCTGCTGTTGATCACCTAGAAACTGGCACTCCTCCCCCAAACCGAATGTCTCAGTCAGGTGACTGGGGACACTGCTGTAGGAGGTACCATTCTTCAGATGTTAAATAGACATCTACAGTACTCTTTTATTAAAGGTTCCACCATTTGTAAGAGCAGGATTGTTCAACCTGGTGCCCTGGCTAGATACTACCCCAGGATTGTGCAAACTGACCTACCTAAAGTTACTTTAATCTCAACTGATGAAGTAATTTCTCATTTCTATACTTGACTTGACTTGTACTGTGCTGCTTCCAGGTGGGGGTGAAGTACTGTAGGTCCCTGCCTATATGTAAAGCACTTTGGGAATGAAAAGCACTCTATAAATACATTTCATTATTAAGTTAAACCATTTAAAATGTAGATACATTAAGACACAGAATTACAGAGTTGTATAGCCCTCTTTGTGCAGTGCTATTGGATAAACAATGCCGCTACAAAATTTAATGTTGATAAAGGTTTGATTATTTTCTATCTCAACAGAAAATATGGTAATTCTCCCTTATGTTCCTTCCATCTATATTTAACTTTTCTTACAATTTTCTTTTCTTAGCCTACAGCTTTTCTATGACTTAACATGTGATACACCTGTGGTTTTCTTTTGAAATAAGTACATTAGTGAGTTCTCATGAGCTCAGAGTGGAACAGAGGCAGCCTGATAAGTCATGTTGCAAATAAAAAGGGACATAAATGGAAAATTCAAATAACATAAACTAATCCTTCATCAAGACCACAGTAGCAGAAGATTACAGTGACACTGGACTGCCCTGTGGAGGTCAGCCAGGAATAGCTGGTCTTTCTCCAATTGAAACAGCCACTCTGACAATAGGCTTTATCCTGGCAGCACTTTTTGTTTGTAAGTCATTGCTTTGGTGGATCACCTTTTTATTTAAAATAACATATCTGTGACCTACGGTACAGAGTGGAACTGGTGGTTATGGGCTTGGAAGTGTGATCTCTAATTAAACAAATGGGCAGATCCATTTAGTCAGTGGAAACTTTATTTTCTCTTTAGATGAGGAAGGAGTGCGTTTACTTAAAAAAAGGAGGTTAAAAGCTAGAGGGAGCATAACTGTTGACCACTTCTGTAACAACTCTGTCTCATTTTCCTTGGGACCCAGGGTGGTCTACCACTATAAACATATTTTTAAATAAACAAACAATAAAAGTTATACTGTGTGGGACTGACATACGCTTGGCCCTGACTTCAGTGTCTTTTGGCTCCTGGTTTCAGATACCTACTTCTTAAAACAATTCCATTATGAGGCTTTTCAGATGTGCCTGCATTTGTTTTATGGCACAGAATAAACTGGAAAATGCATAAGTGCACTTGCAGGAATTTTGCAATGTATTTCTGCTTCTGGAACTTTGGTGTATTTTTTTAAGCATTTGGAAACATTATCTGTAAATAATCTAACGTGCCGTTAGTACAGATTATACAGATGGTAAGAGCAATGGCTCACAGATCATGGGTTCTGAATTTCGGGAATACAATCTGGTGATTTGGAGGGCACAAAGAGGAAGCAGGAAATGTGAAACAACTCGCCAAGCTTGGTCTGGGTTTTGGGGGATGAACAGTCTTTTCCTTTTCCTTTGGTGTTTTGTTTTATATTTATGTAACAGCAACACATTTCCATCATTGTTTTTAGCTTTGAAATTTTGAAAGCATCTAAACTGAATAAAAATATTAAATGGGGACTTGAAGTATTTGAAGTGGATCTTTTGTGTTGATATTTATTCTCTCTTAAAGTATACTAAAGTCTTGAGGACAAATCATTTTTGGGTGTGCTAAAATTTGTTTACTCTCTTGATCATTCAACAAATGAATGTCCATAAGCCATGTGTAGAGAAATGTGTTATGAAGGAAATTGATTTTTGAAATTCATTTAATGTTTCTGTGTCATTCTAGTTAGTTTATTAATGTTTTGCATCATTGTGATTAGGAACAAGTAAAGGTTTATTCCGTGCTGAAAAGAGAAGAAAAGAAACGCAACATTTCGGCTATGGAGCCTTCTTCGGGTGTCAATCATTGTGATTAGTTTATTTTTTTTTTCCATTTTGAGAATCAAGGATTAAACACCACAAAAATGGATCAATCAGCCCAGCCTTTTTTTTTAAAAAAAAGCCTTTGTCTCATTACCGTTTTGGGTCCTGGGCAAAGCTTGCAGAGTAATACATTTATTGTTGTGTACAACAGCTCAATCAATGAGGAGGTCTAAATGTCAGTGTCTAGGTGTTGCAGAAGTGGTTGTAGTGATTGATGGCAATCTAATAGCATGGTGCTACATTGACCAAGTCTCTCCTTTCTACCTTTCCTCTTGGGTAAGCCTGACTAAGCAACATTGCAGAAGTGCAGCACGTATCCACAAGATGGTTGTGTTCTGAAGGACTTTATTGGGACAGTTATGCCATGTAGAAGGCCTTCTTGCCAGACCTGACCCCCATTAAACCATTGTGAGATGTTTGGAAACTAGGACTCAGAGTCTGAGAACAAGCACAAGCTTGTCCAGGGTCTGCAGGAGAAATGTGGCAAACGTCCGCAAGAGGGCCTTGGCAGCTTGGTGCAATCTTGGTATGGCAGATGTACAGCTTGTATTGCTTCCAGCAGTGGCCACACAAGATTCTTGCCGGCAGCTTTTATGGTAGACATCGAGGTCGGGTCATGAGTCCTGTTGATGACAAAATGTTCATGAGCCCAATGAATTTCCCTAAACTACGTTTGTTCAGTAAAAAAATCAGAGCACATGCTACATGCTTCCTTTTCTACAATTGGTTAAGCACTGTGACTGGTAGATTGGGATTATTTGGCAAGGGCACCTCATGACACACAGGCCACCACAACGTCCTGGGTGCCTATAGGCATGTGGTGATGTTGGTGAAGGACTTTGCTGTGCTGAACCTATGTTTCCTGTGATGGGTTTAAAAGATCTAGAACATGGGCAGGTCTGAAGAGTCTGCCTACACTTTCTCATTCTATCTTGTGTGTGTTTGCAGTGTTCATATCCATGAGTTAGGACAGGAAAAACACAGATGGTCATGTGCAGATGAAAATATAAAATACTAAATATAAAGTTAATATTTAATATAATTAAAATAGAGTTAATATAAAAGAATAGTAGAATATTGGTGGTTCATGGTCATATTCCTCCAGTGCATATACTTCCTGTCTGCAGTACCGAACTTTCCCACATAATAAGGAGTTATGTCTTTAGAAGCTTCAAGCTGTTAAGAAAAAAGAAGGCTCATTGGCATTTCACCACTGAAAACAAGTCTCAGAAAAGTCCTGTGTGAGTGTTTGTGTGCAGATGTTCTGTTGAAACCTATGACTCAAGCTCCTGCTCACTTCGAGCTAAAGCAGTGGCTTGTGTGTTTGCGCGTCACGTAGGAGAATCTGCAGCCAGCATGTCAGATGGGATTGATTTAAACCTGGAATACTGCCAGTCTGCACTGTTTCTTACAGTTGTTCTCAGTTGTTTCTGTGATTAACTAAAATGGGAAATTAAGTTTTGATGTACAGACTAATAATAATGGTCACTCGGTCAGACACTGTCAAATTCTGCTTTTTATTTGTGTGGTTAAACCTCCTGCACTGATCCATGACTATTACTAAACATTTAATGTGTTTCTTTTACCATGCATTGGGTTTCTCTGTCCCCGAGATACAGGCTTTTTGGTTTGTACTCTATACTGAGGGAGATAACTGACATCAAAATGTTAATTTCACTAACCGTGCTAATGCCAAGCGATGAGGCAACAGAAAACACACAGCTGTGACAGGAAAAGAAACAATGCAGTCGTGTGTCAGGATACCAAGGTTTGCATGGCCATGTAATAGGAAGTGAGCTGAAAATATGCCTTACAAAACTATCTTGAGAAAATAAGATTGATGAAAGGTTAATGTGAGTAAATGTTAACCCAATGCTGGTATAATCCTTTTATGAATGGAATATCAAATTACTATATGACTTATGAAAGTAAAACCTATGGCCCTGGGTGTAAGGCATTGACAAAAAAAACTCAGCTGTGCTCCCATGGTTGTATGTGGATGATAAATTCCAAATTCTGACATACAAAATTCTCACAGTTTTTACAAACATCTACACTAAAATGTCAGTGATTTGTAATATAGTGCGCCATCATTCCTCCATTCATCTTGAAGTTTGAGGCAGGAAAAGGAAGTTAGTCAAGACTCATAAGTCTAACG
The DNA here is from genome assembly GCF_040954835.1 of Lepisosteus oculatus. Taxonomy (NCBI): domain Eukaryota; kingdom Metazoa; phylum Chordata; class Actinopteri; order Semionotiformes; family Lepisosteidae; genus Lepisosteus; species Lepisosteus oculatus. Next base: position 36,488,378 of record NC_090699.1, read on the forward strand.
CCCTTGACTTGCACCCACCTGTCCTATCAGAGCTGTCAACATCCTCTACTTTATGGGTGCTGTTCCTGTTGTAAAGGTGGCAGCACTTTAACATAATCATTTATTAATTACAAGATATCAACCCAACAGAGATCTTGATGCACTTATTTTTAATGATGGAAGAATTTTCATGTTGTACCATTCTGTTATCAGTCTGGGCCAAAATGCAGCTCAATAAAAATGGTTGTTTATCTTCATTGCCATACTTCTGGATGCTTTGATGACGATTTTATGACCTTCTTTCTACAATTTCCCATTTGGCAAGATGTTGGAAAATCTTGTCCTAGCTAGTTTTAAGATTGTATTCTTCCCCATTCAATAAGATGTGATCTGCCAGTCACAACTATAACAACTTCCATCCCTTCAAAATGGTCACCTTAGTAGCTGAAAAAAAATCTTAAACAGGTGTGTTTAACTGATGGAAGTTGGTACAGGCATATAAGAATTGCGCCTTATTAAATGAGGGAATAGTCTTAAAATTATTTGAACAATGTTGACAAGATATGAACTCAATTCTGTTTTTAGGCACATGTGTGTTGTAAAAACTTGCAAAATCTTCTGAACGCCTTGCCTTTAGGTCCCAGACACCTTTCAGCTTATGTTTGACAAGGAGATCTGTAGTGACCATCTGTGTCCCCATCATTCCCTAGGTATCAGTTTCAAGGTGATGGACAGAGTCTCGCAAAACGTCTGTCCCCCCAATCTGTCCAGATGATCGGTTATTATGTCTTCATTAATGTTAGAGCTCATATTTCAGCCAGTGGATACGTTTTTGGGAAGGTCCAGCTTTCTAACAGTATTGTGTTTGTAAAAATAACGTGGCCAAGGTGATAGTGTAGCATTTTCCAGATGGCTTTTAGGAATGTACCAGGCTTTGATCTCCATTATAACACCCCCACCCCAACAAAAAAACTGCAAAGAAGACAAAGGGAGGGGATTTTAGAAGACTGGTGAAATCAGATGATCAAATGATTAAATACCGACTTTACTCAAATTAGTTACTGGTGTCTGAAACCTGATCTTTTTAAATTGGAATATCCTTCAGTAGAAGGATTCAGACCTATTATAAAGTTTTAAACTTTTTCAGTACAGGAATAACATATGATCAAAGTAAGTTGTATAATATCCTTTTTTATTGTGTTCAACTACAGTCTCTAGGAAGAAGGAATTTAACAAGTGAATGAATATACATAGAGTATTTGTTTGCTGTCACATGATGCTGATGTTATAATTTTAAAATATTCCCTGAAAATTTGTACACTTAAATGGTCTATCCAATCCTGTAGTATTTTGAATGCAATTTTATTACCATAAGATTTTATTTTTCCATTTTCTTTATTTCATCATTTGATGTCAAATCTATTTGCAGTTACTTTATCCTAAGATCTGTCTTTATAGGAGAATTTGGGAATAAAACAAATTATTATAATTTTTTTTCTACTGTATTGTAGAGGTTTTTTTTTATAATGCCACTTCTGTATTTTGCCAATCAAAACTGTCAACATTCCCATTCCTGGAAAGGAAAACTCCTGTCCCACTTAACTCAACCTGATGTCTTCTGGAGATCTTTTGTGTAATAGCTGTGAAGCTTCCTTTAGCTCTTTTAATCTTTGGCATTGCAAATTTACCTCTGAAATAGTAAAAAAGTAACAGAACAATACTCAGAGCAGGTCACTTGGAGGTGAATCCTGTTAAACCGTGTGTACTCTCATGACTTCTGTTAGAAATCAGTTCGTTGAGTTAATCTGTCAGTTGGTTCTGTAAGATTTGAGTACACCTTGTGTGATTATGGCTGTAGAAACATGAGGTGTTACTTGAACATTTTACTTTTTTATGTTTCAGTCACAGGAACTGCTTTAAACGGCTAACTGTGATGTTTTTCTTTGTCTCTTTTCTCTGGCAGGTGTACCTCATCAATGTCACATACTCCGATTCCACCTCCCAGATAATCTACAGGAGATACAGTAAATTCTTCGACCTGCAGGTAAAGAAAAACCTTGGCAGCATTTCAAAATCCCGCAAACAGTTCAGATCTACAGTTCTCCCACAACACATCACATGTTAGTCTGCTCTTTATAGAACTGTACATGCTCAGCCTTTGTTCTTCAATTTATCAGCTGGCAAAATTGAAATTCTAATCGGCAAATCTACAAAATCCGTCTATTTCTTGGTCTTTGAAATTTGAGTAAATATGGTATCGTTTTCCCTTGTCGAAACCAATCATCTTATATGTTTCTTTTCTCAGTTGTGCATTTTTTTTGCAGAAATACTGGCAGGCAGAATGGCAGAAACTTCACTGGACCCACCTATAAATCAGTTTCATGTGGCTTCTGAATTGGGTATCAGATATAATGGAATCACAGTAACTGCTTTCAGATATTGACCACTTTGTGTCAGTTGTCTCTTTCAAAATGGTTCCTGATCATTTTTTGTGTTGAGTCTGGAGTATAAACACATTTTTTTTTCTTTTTGGTGGGAATTAGTGTGCAGGTATGGGTTTGCGTGTGTTTAGGGTCTCCTGGTCTTTCTGGTAAACGTGAACAGCCTGCAGAGGAGAAGTGAATATCAATGGGGTCAGTGTGCTCCACAGGAAATTATGTTTCAATCAGGGAAGGCCAATTCTGAAAGGTCCCATTGAGAATCTGAGGGGCCTGACTGGAATGGAAAAGCCCCACTTGTTCACTTACTACTCCTAGAGAGGTATAAGGCAAGGTGAAAATAATTGAACATAAGAAACCATCATCTTATATGTGTCCTTATTTCATTTTGTCTCCTAGCTTGGTAAAGGTCTTGCTATACTGCTATACAATTACTGCTTATACAACCATGCTTTTTGGTTCTTTCTTATTTCAGTGGTGTCTTGTGTGGTTGTCCTATTTTGTCTTGAATTTAAAGCTTGCTAGTTCTACTAGATAAGTTGTTATTGTTTTTACAACTTGATGGCTTATGTGTTAAGGTTAAGAATATGTTTCAAAAGTAGTTTACTATACCGATTCTTGCCCCTTCTTTAAACAAAATGCCATGTTATATCTCTGATGAATTTTAAAAGTTTTAAAACTGTAATTATAAGCTTCTGAGTCGGTTAATGGCACTGAATATCAATGGTAATTAAATCAGGTTTTTAAAGTACCCAAGACTAGTGGTTGCAGATAGGTATTTCTCCACCATGGAGTTTAGTGCTTTTAGCCTTTAATGAGTCGAGGTTGGATTTCCATCCCATGTTCCCTTTATCTGTTAAGGAGAAGAGGAATGGTACTGTAAGTACTTAATGAGGCATTCAGGGTTGTTTTATGGCTGTGTGGAGGCATTTGCAGGAAACATCCTTTTTCCATTTCCATTTCCATTCCATTTTATTTGATGGAACTGGAGCAGCACTTTTGTAAATGCATTGTAGTGCAAAGAGTTCCTGCTGGTGGCTGAGTCACTACTTTGTAAGAAATAGAAGTTGCAACACTGTCTCATTTCATTGCAGTCCCTGTTATTAGGTAGATTCATTGAGCTGTGGAAAAAACATGCCCAAGTTTAATATGTGCCTGCACACAACCAAGATTTATAATTCAGGATATCCCGGCTCGTGTGTCATTTGCACTGAACCAGAGATTAGGGGTTGTGACAAAAATATCCCTGGTCAGACATGATTTGTTTCTTCAAAACTTCAAAGGAATTGTCAAAGATACAGGTTAATTTGAAGGCAGTACCCATGATTCCAAAGTGTAATTGAACTAGTGATGTGCATTATTTATTAATATATTAACACAGATTCGTAAGTAGTGTATATTTGTATTTTTTCTAAGTTATAACTTAAAAGAAATCTTTAACCTTTTGCCTTAGAACTTTTCTCTTAAAAATGTCTGGATGGGGCTTTCCTGCACCATTTCATTGGACCTGTAGGACTGTACTTGATTTACTCTCCCCTAATTAATTTGTTTAAATAACACCATTTCAATCCAAATTAGAAATTGTTTAAGTACCGGAAATGATAAACCTCAGCATTCTTCATATGCTTCTAATTATATTCATCGAGCACTTTGGTAGATAACTTTTCACTTGGAGAATCATTTTGCAGTAGACCTGTAATCGTTTGCCATTATATTTCCAGATTAATAATTTACTTGTTACCAACAAAATCCTCCTGATGCTTTGTGTAACTGAAAATGAGTGAGCACATACAGGAAATAGCCATAGTCTCCACAAACCAGTATGATCATAGTGCAAGGAATTTGTGATCTGCGAGTAACAGAGATTTTGTATTTTACCGTGGAAGACCTAAGTGTTGGTTTTGGCCACAAGATATTTGTTGTGAAAATATGTGCATTTGGAGAAATGGATTGAAGAAAAGTCACCTTTTGGGAGAAGCTTTGTTAAGGTTCTGTTCTTTTTTATGTGGTTTTAATTGAGTCAGTATGGAAAAACTGGAAAAGATCTAATAACGTTGACCACACTTCGTAAGATTCATAAGAGAATATCATGGCACTCCTTTTAACATCCTTTTTCATTTTAAAAAAAGACAACGAGTGAGCTTCTGAGATATCAGATTGTTATTTCAAGAAAGGGAGATTAAGCCCTTTAAGTCTGTAATTATTTCCCCCCACTTTTTTTAGACAATGCATGTTAAATATATTCTGGAAAAAAACATTTTTCAAAAAAATGCTAATGGTGGACTACTTTTTTGTAGAAATAACTGGTTTAGGACTGTTTCTTGCCCTTTCTCCAACCCCCAATCCAGTGAAGATCTTTGCTCGGGGTTGTTGTAGGTTGAAATTAACTCCCCTCCCCCTGCACCTCCCCCCACCTCACACCTCACCCCTGACAAGTGTTTTGATTGAGGCTTCTGGAAATCCCTTCTCCTGAACAAAGCAGATTAATACCATCTCTGGTGTGCTCAATCAAGCAAGCCCCTGGATTCAGAAAGTAGAAACTGAGAGAGGTTGATCAGCTTGGAAAATTAAGCTGCTCCAGTTGCGGTATAGGAAAAGTGCACTGGAGTGCATGTAGGTTGCTGATGTTGGGGGGGGGGGGGACCTTGTCTCTCTATTTTTGTTTGAGAGCTTTAATAATACATCAGCCTCCTTTTTAAATATCCCATGAATGGGTTCTGTGCCGAGGAAGACAGTGAAGAATGTGTTGTGGATTTATTTGTGCCATTTGACCCTTTTTTAAATTGAATTCATCAAAACGTATTTTCTATTGCAAAATTTTGAAAGGTGTTTATTTTATTCTTTCATCTGAAGATCTCAAAATATTTAGAATTTGTCATTCTATTTTTAAGGCTGACGGTGCCGTCAAATGTGTTTAATCCTCCACATAGTCAATTACAAGGATGAATGGTCTGTCATTTGATAATGCCTAGTCTTTTAACACAGGAAATTCTGAGATCACCAGCCTATTGCCAGGTAACTGAGAAAACACCAGTGAGTTGGAACATTTGGCCACAGGCCTAGATACAAAGATACCGATCCTTAATTATAGACTCACATTTTTTAAGGAGTTTTTATGGAATCTATGATTCTAGTCACCAGGAGTGGAACAAAATATATATTGTTAAAGCACCGTGCGTAAAAACCTAAAGTGGTAAAGGAATGACTCAAGTTTATATGGTGTCCATGCCTATATGACTCTCATTGACATCATAGTAGGAGCTAGCTGTTACAGTTTTTTTCTCATTTGTTCTGGCTCTTTTTATAGTCAATAAGAAATGTTTCAGAGTAAGACCTGAGTAAACTTTTGAATTCAGAGCTGCATCACCAAGCAAGTTGCTTAGGAACATGCAGAGGGTGATTGCTTGCCAAAAAGTAAAAATTAAGAAAAAATACACTTTTGCTGTGTCACACCTGAAGGGAATTTTGCATACCTAAATAGCTATTTTCTCATATGTTGAAATTTATATTTTTATGTGGACTTTTGTTAGGTAGTAGTAATCCGCTTTATTGCTTGTTGTTGATGTTAAAAATCAAGTGACACAACCGGATATTTTCGTGCAGATAACACATATTGTTAGATGTCGAAATGCTCTGTTTATCTCTTTGTTGTTGACATGACAGCTGTTGTGATGAGTTGAGTTAATTTTAAATAATCAATTCCAGAAAATGAGGGTGTGTAAAGTAAAATGACTCTCGTTTGCTTGCCATTAGGTAACTGATTAAACATCTTATTCAGTTATAAAAACATAGCTAGGTAGCTAGTTCCATACTCCCACAGCCCTTTGTATTAGGTGCCTCCTGTTTTCCTTTATAATTTAACTTCGTGGTAGTTTCCAAATATAATTTATGTTTTATGGTGATTTTGAAGAAGTTAATTGCTTGACTATATCAAGATTTTGAATACTTGTATTAGGTCTCGTAATCTTATCTTTTCAAGACCTGGACATTCCTTTGAACTCTGGAATGAATCTGGTGGATCTTCTATACACTGATTCCAGAGTAGAAAGTAATATCTTTTTGGTAATATGTTGACCACAATTGTATACAATACTCTAGTGTTACGATTGCATTGTACAACTTTAACTTAACATTCTTTCATTTAAAGTCTATATATCCCAACATTTTGTTTTTCTATCCAAGATTAAAACGTCATTATTTACATAGAAAACATTTTTTTTTCTACATGGCCTCTTTAGGCGCTTCATTTCTCATTATATATTTATAGTGTTTCTGCCTCCTGAATGTAACACACTGCAATTGTCCACATTAAATGTCATCTGTCAAATTTTTGACTACTCTTTTCTTATCATTGTAAGATGTTATTTCTATTTCATAATCTAAATGTTGCTCATTATTATCTGTAATACACTTAGCTTCATCCTTTTTTGGGGGTATTGTAATGGTTTCAGAGACATTTACTTAGCACAATGTCTAATTAAAAACAGATGCTCACCCCACTTGCATGCAGTAGGTAAATTTACTTTTTTTCTGATGTATTCCTGTTGCAATTATTTTCACAACAGGTTTAGTGGCATCTAGACAAGATTTAGTTCCATCCATCAGAACTCCAAAGAGAAAAAAATGAATTGTTGTGTAGACTGGCCCATATTCAGTGTCATTAAAGTGTCACAGAGTTTGTATTGGTCCTCAGATGTGACCAATTTATGTGCTGGCTGAGAATGTTGTGGTCTCTAGGGGAACTGTTAAATCTTTAATTAAATTTCTTTAAGATGTGCTTTCCAAAAAAGAGTTGTATGAAATTGAAGTTTCCTATTTCCTTTATTTTCTTAACCCTGTCTTAAAGTTTTGCCTGACATATAAACGCTTGTTTCAGAAGAAATAATTTTAATAGAAAACAAAAGGAAGACGAAAGCAGGTATAACGTGCTTCATTTTCCTTTGGATATCTGGGTACTATGGCTATTGTCTCTTTCAGAAGTCTTGATACCGGCAAACAATACTTAGAAACCCAGTTGCTTTTTAATAATAAAGTGCTGAAGAGTAAGTTAGATGATTTAGATGTTTTGTAAGAAAAACAACAGTGTTTATTTTCTTCAGAGTAAACAGTATCATAGGGCTGCTGACCAAATCTGAAAGTAGCACAAATCATGGAAATACACATAATACTGATGGCAGTGATTTATTATGACCATTTCTCATTGAGGATGAAACTATAAATGTTTCTAAGTTTCTTGAGGGAATGAAAGGCAGTATTAGACATCTTGCTTTGATGTCTTACTTGTATGTGTAATTGTTTTCTATAAGTGAAGCCCTTTTTGTTAAAAGGAGTGGACTATCGACCGGTACAAGGTGAAGGGAGAACTGAGCTGAGCGTTCCAAGTGTGAGGATGAACAAAAAATCTTCCAACTAAATACTGCTACTGTCAAAGCACTAAAAATATACATGTGCTCAATCAAAGAGTATATAACTGTAAGCTCTGGCAACCTAGTTTCCTTTAGAAAATGAGAGACACTTGAATTAGCAGCATTTCAATCCAAAACGTTCTGAAGCAACCTGACCAGTATCATGGACATTCTGACTAATTTCCTTCAGTTTCTTACTCACTTTTTGTACACTTGGAAATTAAGACAGTCAGGCCACATGCTGGTTAGTTTGGAATCTTCAGTCTAAAGTTATACATCTCTCAAAATTTGCTGCAGTTTAACATTTTCCACACAAAGACATCTGTGAAGTCCACATCAGGCTATATTGATTTAAATAAATGTGTGAGTTCTGTGTGGTTAGTTTATACTTTAACTGACTCCCTGTTTCAGATTTCTACCTCAGCCCTGTTTGTTATTCTCTTTATATTTTCAAATAATGTATCTTAGCTGTTTAATCTTCTGTTGATGTATTAATCAAGCATATATTAAGGCTGAGCTGTTTAATTCCATTTTCTGAAAGCAAACTGAAGGTGGAAGGAGTTATAGCCCTGCGCAACCTTGGTCACAGACAAGATAAAATAAACAGCACACTGTTCAATATTTGCCTTTTTTTGGAAAGGTACAATGGATCTGTCTGCCTTGAAAGCAGCAGACTCAAACCTGGGTACTTTTTATAGGGTGTTATGAACTGCATATCTAATGGGAAAGTTTAGGTGTTTTTTCATTCTGTAATGTAAAGACGGGAGTGTCTCAATTTAAATGTGATGCTCTTGTAATTGACGTGTTGACAGAATAACAGCAGTGTTAAAATTGGTCCATGTGTTTATTGTTGTCTGGAAGATATGTGTGTCTTAAAAGAACCGTGATAATTAAAGGCAGAACATTACGAAGGTTACAAACAAGAGGAGGCTGTTCTGTCCATTTAGCTCATTTAAATCCTAATTGCTAATTTATCAGGGGATGTCATCCTGTAATTTCTTGAAAGAAGCCAGTGTTGGGTACCAGCTTCAATAACATGACTAGATAGCTTGTTCCAGATTCCCTTAAACTATTGTCTAAAGAACATCCTCCTGTTCACAGTTTTAAATGCTCTTACTCTTATTCTCCACTTTTGTTTTATGTTTAGATTAATACAGCCTCATGTTTTAATCAAAACTCTAAAAGACAAACATGTTGTATTACAAATGTAATATGTGATGCTCTAAACAGGTTTTTGGAGATTCTATGCTCTATCCTCTAAATCAGTTGAAAACTGAATCATTATTGTATTTACTGCTGCTTGCACCTTTAATCTCTAAATAATTACCATATTACTGTTTTTGTAGCATTTTGTCCTTGTATGTAACAAGCCTTGTCCTGTTAACTCAAACATGCTATTATAAAAGCACTATATTGTGCCTTTTATAAGGAGTTCAATTGTTCAGCCAAATTGTAAAATACTGTTCTATTCATATCTTAATGTCTGTGCCAATAGAGAAAGGGTGGAGCCAAACACCCACACTTCAAACACAGCTCTTTTCTTGTCCCTGAGCACAATCCTCTGTTTGAGAGAAGAAACTGAGAAATATTTAGCTATGCCCACAGTTCTGGCCAGGTGATAAAAAACCAACTGTTTCTTATGAAAGAATACGTGATTAAAGGGGGTTGGAGGTCTTTTTGGTTCCCAACTGTAGCTGTATAGAAGAGCACAGTTCCAGCAGTGAAAGAACAGTGTTCCACAGTTTAATAAAAGTAAGAATAGTGTACATCTTTAGGGCAGCATAATAACATTAGTGTTATACAATGGAGTGATGTGAATGAGCAAGAGAAAGACTCAACTTATACATATTTTTTCACTGCAATTGCAATGTTTTGCTATCGTTTAAAGTTTTTTTTACTAGAGTGATGAGTACATTCTTAAAGCAAATGATTATTCAGTATGTATTGTATGTATATGAATGAATCTAAACGGAATATATTAGAAGATTAATGGGTAGGTCATTCATTTTTCATGCCTGCTATACTAAATACCAAATACTGTTTCCAGGTCAGTATTTGCTCATAGTTCCTCTTTGTCTGGCCTTGAAATCCAATTTCCATTTCAACCCCAGTACAACTAACTGATGAAGAAGACACTTTTTTGCACTTTTGATTGTACTCATTGTATTTCCCAGCAGAGTAGATCAATACCAGTCTTTTTATTCTTAATTGTATTCCCTTATTTATCCACTCCCTGAATAATAATGAGTGGCTCAGTCAGTAAAAGCACTTGCGCAGGGCACAGGGCTATGGCTTAGATGTCACTAGTGTTGCTGTGACTGTAACCTGCATTCTTCACCTGACAGAGCACCCCAATGTAAGCTGGATATTATTTAGTATCTTCTCACCTTTCAGTAAAACACGCAACCACTGTGCCTGGTCTTGTGATAACATGACTGAGAAATGTGCCACACCTCGATCTGGTGCTGAGAAGCTCGCAGTGTTTAAAGTTGAATGGCTTTCACAGATAATTGTGTACACAGGTCCTCATTCTCCTCCTGCACTAATAGAGTCCTAAGCGTGTTCCGCATTCCATGCGTGTTCTCTTTCTTCTTTTTTTCAGCATGGAATAAACCTATGACTTGTTCCTTTGCAGCCTACGCATGCTGACGCAGCTACCCACCCAAGCTGAGCTTTGGACAGCTAAAATCCATATTCCGTTGGCTGTATTAGAAAAATGGTTGTGACTCCAAATAAATAAAATAAAATAAAACCACTACTACTGGGGAAGCATCCATTAGAATTCCTATTAATCTCCCATTTTCCAAACTAAAGACATTGAACCATTTCTTCTAGAAAGAATGTCCTATGCTGTCGGGGTAAAAGGACTGTATTTTTAATGTCTTTCTTGCAGACTACAAGGGGACCTGATTGAAGAATTTAAAAACCTTAGACCTCATTTGACAAAGTAAACTCTATGGAGTTCTTCAGAACCAGCAGTGAAATAGGAATCAGAGAACAGTTTTCAAACTGTTCAAAGCCAAACAAAGGGGGAAGTGCTTTTAACACCGCGAATAGAATGAACGTTTTTACACAAAGAGCTGTGGGACCCAAGAACAAGATACAAGGCATGTTTTAAAGCTGGTGCCTTTGCTTCTATTAAGAAATAGCTGAATAAGACCTTCATGATTAGCGATGAAACCTCAAGTTTGCTAACTTTCCTCATGTTATTTGATATTAACAAACGTTTGGGAAGGTTGTGAAATATGTACGATTTTCATTCATTCATTCCTTCCCCATGTACCAGAGACCCTGGAAGAACTCGATTTTTAGCTGATTTTGTGGTTTAATTCTCTATATAGGGAGCAATTCAAAGAGGAACAATGTTACTGTAAGCAGTATTGAGAGCTATGCTAAAAAATTGCTTTAAATGAGGTTATCTGTATTTTTTATACCCTTTAAGCTTTATATTCAACACTTTTTGGCATTTTTTTATCTAAATTTTTTTCTGCAATGAAGTTTTTAGAATGACCATGCCAACATATTCTGCATGTTAGGATACCATATTTTAGATTAAAGCTGCATTGTTCTGAAGATATCTCACATTCCTGCAGCCATATACCTTTGGTGCTGATATGCTTGTATCGGTTTCCAGTCAGGATTCAGTCAGTCTTTACTTTTTGTAGAGTAGTAGGGACTGAAGCATCCCTCATATCCTATCCAGATTTACCTGTGTGGTTTCTCACATGTAAAGCAATAAGCTAAATTTTAAATTTTTAAATTTAAAATGCTGGTGTGTGTGGTATTGTGGCAAAAACTAGGTCTAAATGCTTGCAAAATAAAGGGAATTTCCCTCAAGGTCTGTCTTTGCCAGCCCCCCTACCCGTGAAGTTCACAGTCTCTCTTTTAAATTCTTTGAAGTGTGAATACATTTCTAATGACTGTTCCTGAACAAGTAGGCTCTTCCTGAGTGCGTGCTTCAATTATCTCTATCTCTGCTATCTGAAGATATATGGTCAATGAAATATTTCCTTTGCTTTAAACTTTTTTGTGCTGTATGAGTCACTCCACTTTTGCTTGAGGCCCAGACCTTTTTACGCAGGTTCACATCAAGCTACTGAACATTCACTGAGGCAAAAAGGGTAAATTATTCAAATGAAATATTCTTGTTATTGCAGATCCTGTTGCTTGTGTTCTATCTAATTGCAAATTGAATTATTCCTGGCAACAACAACAAAAAATGCTTATAAAAAATATTCCTCTGGGATGTTTTTGGGAGGAAGTGTATTGGGAAATTAACCATGTTGTACAGCGGCCTGTTGCTCATTGCTTTTTAACAACTTGTTCTATTGCTTCAGCAGTAAGACGATGTTTATGAAATAACATGTCATATGAGCATTCTATACTGACCACTCTGGATTTTCAGTGAATGCTTATAAAGTATCTCGTACTCGAAAGTATCGAGTACTTATAAAGTATCTCGAAAAAATAATGTAATGTAATGTTTCTGATAGATTACACTATTACCTACCCTACTGAAAAGTGTGCCAAACTTTTTCAATATTCCCAAAACAAATTCAAAGAGAGTGCACATACAGTCACTGAAGAAGCCTTCTGAAATGAATATGCTAAAGCGGAAAATACACAACACAATCTTTTCCTGTGCTTCTAACGACACGATTTGAGCAGAAGAAAAAAGTGAAGCAATTCCTGATGCTTTTCCATCACTGTTTCTCCAAACAATTGCCCCCATAACATAACATAAATATCTGTTGTATATTTTTCAGCAGCAATACATTGACTGTCTTCATTTGCGAAACTCCTGTTTAGTCTAGTGGAGCATATAATATTTAACTGATGAATGCTTAAAATACAACCAGAAGCTCTTAACATAACTATTCAAATCATAATTGTATTGTAAGAGGTTTATGCATTTGGCTTTGACAATAAAACTTGCTTTGATGTCACCATCCAACAAGGTGAGATGTGAATTTTTAAGACTTGAATTTCTAAAGTTTTTTTTTGGATTCTCGTATTTGTATTAAGCTAGGTCTGTTTTTCGAGCTACTGCCTGAAGAGTTTGCACTCTGATGCTTTGAGCCCCAGACTGTGACTGTGATGTGTCCACATCGGGGATCAGTCTTCATTTACAGTACAAAGATTATTGGTCCCAATGAGGTCTCCAGATTTGTGCAGCTTCTTCCCAAACAAAGCTTCTTCCACTGTCTGGGACAGCGTTCATTTATGCTCTTGGATAGTTTCCCTCTTTTTCCTGAGGAAAATCCCTTTAATATTCTGAATTAAAAGGCGGATTTAATTAAATTTATGCATAGCAACCTGTTGATTATTGAGAAAATTTCATTTAGATTATTCTACAAATTCATTTTTGATTTGCTTTGCAATTTTGAGGGAAGAGAAACGCATGAGAGGAAAATGAATTGAGAGAAATGCATCTAGATTGTTCACCTAGTAACAGTCGTTTCATTTTCCATGGACGAAAACTTAATTAAAACAATTTTTTCTTCCTTTTCGTTAAGTACCCTTCCAGTTTGGGAATTGCGAATCCTGGGTCAGCGAGTCGGAGCAAAGACTCCTGTGCGTCATTCCTATGGCACATTGACAGCACTGCATGTCTGCAGGTGCTTGGGAAGTCATGTGAGCTGGAGAGCAGACAAATTCCTTGTGGACGAATCCCAGCCAAGCTCCAGGCAATACCACAGCTGTAGCATCCTCTAGTAATATTTAAATAAGGAACTTGTTTTGCACCAAGAAACTAATTCATCAATTCTTCATAAAACGTTCTATAGCACAAATGTTTGCTGGTTGCTTCGGCGATCTTGTTTAGCATTTCCAGAACCAGTGCTGTTGAGTTTATTGAACACAAATATTTAATCCAGCTTCTTTAGAACACTTCCTTCCTCAGTTCCTTGTGTCTTCTCTTCAGGGTTGAAGCTTTGAGAACTATTTTTCAGTAACAAGCCAAATGATGCTAGTTTTCATCTCAGCTTACTTGGGCTTAACCTGCCCAAACTTGATGAAAACAACATCTGGGTTTGAACCAACATTAATGGTTTTGGGAGTTTAACAGTATTGATGAAAGATGTTGATTTCTGTCTTTTCCACTTCTTTTCCCTCTCACACCGCATATTCTGAGGAAGAAAGGTCATGGTCCAAATGGTTACTGTCTGGTGAAACTAAGTCTTCCTTTCTTTGTGCCTTCCAAGAAAAACTATAACAGTTGTAAAAGCAGAAATAAACTAGGCTATTTATTGGTTGAATGAATCTTTAGAATATTATTTTTAAACCACAGGATTTTTTTTTCCTTCGCAGTACAACATGTGTTTTATTTTTATTGTTTCTCTTTTGCTTGACAGCGGAAAGGAGCACAGAACGAGGCCAGACTTATTATCACCAGTGGGCCACATCAGACACCTTGGGTGTTCTTGGCTGCTCCTTAACACATAGGTCAAAACTAACAACTGAAAGGAGTGAACCAGCAACAGAAATAGGCTCTATGACATTAAAAGGCCAGAACAAGTCATTTACTTGTTTAATTTTAGTTTCAGTAATTTTCTCTTTGCAAACCTTCCCTTTTCTCTCCGTGATTTTCAGCTAGGCTTCTGTAGGTATCTTCGAGTCAGGTATGGAAATAAACACAAAGCCAAAAAAGGTATAACTCACATTTAGGTGTCCTATGTTTTTTTTTTACTCTATATTTTTGGATTGCACTCTGAGAAATAAAAAGGGACAACATACTTCATATAAGAAGATATGCATTTAGCTTTATATGAGAAGGAACAAGCACTGGTTAATCCCACACTGAAAAATATAAAGCAAAAGCTTTCTTCTGGTGTCTTAACAGCCAGAATGTTGTGTTTCTCCTGTCGGTTTTTAAGCATGTAATTAACTGATACTTGTTCCTTTTTGCAACTGACGCATGCTGGCACAAATCCCCACTTGAACATCTTTATTTTTATATTATTAATTAATGATAAATATTTTAGATTTTAATTATTGTTTTGTTGAATTTGACTACAAGTAGCACTTAGTCTGAAAGTCAAGTGAAGTTTGTTGTCCAAGAGCCTATCTTCCCTCCCCACCCCTCAGCACTATGATAAACACATGGGAGAGGCCGTTCCAGTGGGATTGCGGTCAGGGCATGTGCTCATCTGCTCTGGCTCATCGAATGGAAAATCTGGAATTGCCTAACCAATGTCATTTAATTTTGGAAGTCGGTTTAGATTGGATTGTACAGATTCTCTCAATACATGTTCCCCCATCTTCATTGTGTGGCATTTGTGTGTGTATTGCAAAATACATTTCTTTTAAATATTACAAGCGGTTATAAATTTGCTGCATTCATTCCCCAAAGCATATGTTTTGCAATAGGTGTAGTGAAGAACAGACAGGGTTAAGTAACATGAGATGTCACTGGTGTTTGGAGGTTAGGATAGCAAATGAGCAGTTTAACTAGCAAATACATAAAAGAAAATGAGCGGCCTTCTTTAAGACTTGTGCTTCAGGATTGTGACCTACTGTAGCTTGGTTGAGAAGAAACAAGTAATGAGGTGTGTTTTCAGGAACTGTATTAAAATGACCCAGGACATTATAGTCATTTATACCTCTCCTGTCAAAGCAGAATGGGGGAGAAAACTGTTTCTGTGTACTAAATAATTTTTGACATGTTGACATAGTAACTATACTTAAGATCCTAGGGAGGTTCATACACACTGCATGATGAAGCATTTAGCAAACAAAATCTATTTTAAAGTACCCATTTTATGAAGGGTTTGAGGTTCTTGCATGTATAGGGCTAGCATTGATACACTACAAAAAACAAATTTGTTTTTTTTCCCTCCTGTTACCAAAATCTATATCATGAAGTGCTGCTTTTCCCCATTTCCCACGCTGGTTTTGTTACAGAGCCTCTACTTGTTCTAACTTTTTGCCAAAGTTTTGTTTTGCCATGCAAAATCAAAAAGCTTCCAAATTGTTATTCCGTACTGAAATGAGTGTTACAAGGGGAAAAAGTTCCCCCAGCATTTGAGAATTGGTAAAATGACACTCTTGACTGCTGAACCAATGCCAAGGGATTATCCTCCAATTTCTCAACTCCCCTGTGTAATGAGGCTAATGCAAAGGCTGATGTTTCAAAAGTAACACTTCTCCCTGGTATCTGTGGGATGTCTGTCAAGAGGTTTCTTCACGTCTTCAGCAGCTGAGAGGCAGACATGACCACATTGTTGCACCTGTTACAGAGGAGTTTTGTAATGACTCAAGTGTTCATCAGTCACTGTTCTGCTGTAATTGTTAGCCATGTAATCCTACTAATAATCAGTAAAAAAAGTGCAATTTAAATCTCAGCATGCAGCAGCTGTTTTTTAATGCTTTGGGAAAACTGGTTCTTTAAAAAAATAGACGTCTTTCTCTATTACCTTGTGGTGCTGTGCTTTTTTCATTGAATAGTTAGCATAGGAGTTGTCGAGCCATGTCATGAGATGTCAGTTTATGCTGCACAGCTGGAAACCAATATGGTTATGTTCTCTATGGCTGTCATCCAACTGTGTATTGAAATACAATACTCCCATTACTAATATAAAGCCTGCGCTGATTCCTAGAGTCCATTTGTTCCCTTGTTCTTAAACTGTTTACATGGACACACAACACAAAGTTAAGTAGTAGTTGTGTTGCTACGGTTTCAGTGCCATCAGTCAGATTCCAGCATTCTACCCCCCCTCCAGGCAGGTTTTCTTCAATGGGGTCTGTTGTTTTGCCCAATTTTTAAAGTACTAAGTTTCAAGTGAAGCTGTTCAAATTCAGTCACCTAACAATTTTGAAACCCCACAAAACTCTGGAATCCACTGCTGGTTTTCCATCTCTGTATTGGTTCACAGCTCCTTTGGTGGTGATCATTTCCAGTGAAGTTTCCAGGTGAACTTACTTTCCTAACAAGGAGAAATTAGGTGACCATGGTGGCATAGTATGTGAATCATGAAGCTGGAGCCTTGTAAAGACAAAAACGGAATGTGTCTTGTGATTGTGATCCTTTGTCACGCATTCCTTTTGTGGGCAGTCCGTGGAGTAACTGCATGTTGCTCATTGTGTTCCTCGTGCTATTCATTAACTGCGAGAGGGACATGTAAATTTAAGTAAACTGTATAAACAGGAAAAGAATTTCTGCTTTAAATCTGACAGCTCTGAAAGTGTTTAGTGCCACCTTGGTGCCAATGTCTGAAGACACTTTTTTTACCTGTTCTGTTTAACATGTAAAAAATCCTTTGTATGTATGCTTTATTTTTTTGCCCTAGGTTCATGTTTGGTGAATTTAAATAATAGGGTGAACAGTTTTTCTCAAATGCAGAATAAATAAAAAAAACCAAAGACATAAAACTGCATATTACAAAGGATGTACACTCCATGGGTTTGTGAGGAGAATAACATTTTAACTAAATTTTCTCCACCTTCCCCTTTTTACAGAAAAAAAAACAATGTCCTCACCCCAGTGGAAACTATTGTAACAACAGTTAGTAAGGAGAAAAAAAAGGCTCCCAGTTGCTCTTCAAAACAAAGTGCCTCAGGTCCCGGAGATTATTTAATGAGGTCTGGGTTTCATAGCAACTGACAACTATAGAGTTTCTTTAGAGGCTTTTTCAGTGATCTAAGCCTCTGGGGTGCTGCTTAGGAAGGATTTCTACTCTGACTTGGAGGTTTTATTCCCACCTGTTGCTTTGCTTCCATGAATTTCTTCGATCCACCTGTCTTGGTGTTGAGCCTGAGTGGCCCAGTGCAAATTTTCATATCTGTCCTGAATCAGAATGTGCTTAGTTTGCCAAGAATCTGTCTGAGCTGTAGAGCAAAAAACTTCCAGCTGTGTATGGGTTGATGCTTTATTCCTCGAGCAGTACAGGATATGTTGCATACACAGTCCATCACTAAGTATTCACTTACAGTTTTACAACCATATGAAATGCAATAGGCATTTTTATTATTCCCCTATTACCCATAGTTCCACTAACATAGTTTGTTTTCTTGCAAATGGTGGGAATCTGGAGGTTTGTGGTGTTTATTAATTGTAAATATAAATTCTATAACTGGCATGGAAATGAAATGTCGATTGTAATAAGACAAGGGTCTGATGTTTTGGTGAACGATGGGTTTATTTACACTTCTTCCCATATCTAATCTGTCAAACGTGTCTTTTTGTCTGCTCTTAAATCTTAATATCTGCCTGCATAATAATTCCTGCATCTTACAGTATCTCTTACCCCTTCTTTCTGCTGCTCACACAAATTGCAAAAGACTTTTACTGTTAGCTTTCCCAAATAACTTGTGATTGCTCTCTAGCCCATGGCTCTGTCAAGATGAAACTGATCAGATGATCAGAAACACGGCCCTGTGCACTACAGCTGTTAAAAATGCCCAAGAAAATCAAGTTACAACCAGAAGTCCAGTACTTAATTTCCTCAGCACAAGAACGCAGAAGAAGGGGAACAAAGCCTCTTTTCAGCTAAAACCTTGGCGGAAAGCAAAACCACACCAAAGCCGGAGCTCTCGCTTTTTATTTTTAGCTGCAACAGCAGAAAGAAACAGAAAATTTGCCCCCTGGAGAGGAACCCAGTGGCGCTCGGGAAGGAACCTGAAAAACGTGTCCCACCCCCAGACAGAGTGGGTTGCGCTTCGCTCTTGAAAAGGACCCAGGTTGTTTGTTTACCTGGTTCCCCATCACTGGGTGAGGTTTCTGGATCTCCCTCCCCACCTTGTCTCCAGATGTGTGCGTCCATGGGGCTGTCCTCAGCATATGACTTCACAGAGCTCATTGGGAGGGAAGCTCTGAAGGGCTGTTTAACACTGAGGATGCTGTCATGTGTGTTTATTTTGCCTGGCTTGTTTTAATGATTTTTAATGTCAGATCTGTTAAAAATAATTATATGAAAAAAACTGCTTTTTTTTCCACCTCCATGTGTCATGGGGAACAACAGTTCAGCCTTCTCCAGGCAGGATGGTTTTTGTTAGCTTTGATTCCGAATATTTTCATTCTCTCGGATTGTGTTTGTTGAGCGGGCGTGCTGTGAGCTCTGTGTCAGTCTGTTGGAGCTGCCCTCCATAATTCAATTTATATTTTGTTATTATTTTAAAAACTATTGTTTTTTAAGCCATACCTTTTAAGTCTGTGGTGAAAGTATAACAAAGATTGGCAGATTTTTTTTTTTGAGTGTGGTTAAAGACAGCATTTTTAGCTTGATTTACTTGAAAAAACGAAATTACTCAATGATATTTGGCAATAGACATTAGTGGGAAGAGACACCTTAGTTGCTTTTTAGTATGTCACTTTAGAAGCCTAGCTGCAGATTGCCGATTTAAAATCCATTTTGACCATCTTTAATTAAAGTGGTTTCAGAGTGGCTCTACATGGTTACGTTTCTGCCTTTGCAATTAGGCGCCTTACAGTAGTTCTTTACAAAGGGAGAGGGGTAAGTCTGGCAAATTGAATAAGGTTCATGACCTTATTCTGAGCACAGATATCCAGCCTGTAACAAAGGTTTCATTATGAAAACTGAAATGTGTCCAGGGAAGATTTATTGCCATCCATGGACTTAACTATAGTGTTAGTATTTTAAGTAGGAGGTAATGTCGAGGTCACAAATATCTTAAGGTTATCTATTAAAAGCAATCATGTTCTTTGGGGGCAGGTGATGGTAGTACCACAGAATCTTTAATACGACTCAGGTAGATCTTTTGTCTTAGTTCAGAAGAGTGTTGGCAAATTTTTCGCCCTGTCACCAACCACTAAAGCACTTACTGGACTAAACCCCTCTTGCGTGTATTTGTTAAAAGGAAGCCTTTTTTCCATTTGTGACCATGGCTGGTATTAGTTTTTATTCTGAAACTTACGGTTTGGTCTCATCAAATTCTTTATACTGCATGTCAAACGGAAAAACAAAAAAAATAGAACGGGTGGACGTGATGTCTTGAAAAGAATTGATACATTGAAGGTTTTCTGTAAAAAGCTTGAAAAAATACATTAAGCTTCTGAGTTGAGTTCTCATTGAAAAACTCCATCCTCTGATTTAAAAAATTAGTAGGGCAATGCATTTTCAGTATGGAAAATGGCAAAAATACTGACTTTCGTGCAGCAATTCTTAAACGGTTGTTGTATATCTTCTTTCGCCAGATGCAGATTTTGGATAAATTCCCCATTGAGGGAGGCCAGAAGGATCCCAAGCAGCGTATCATCCCTTTTCTGCCAGGTGAGAAAGTACATAGACCGCAGCAATGATTTTCTTTTGTGGCTTCCTTGTGGTGAACTTGGTGGTTACTCACTTTCTTCTTGCACTGACGGTTGAAGACTGTATTGCACTAAAACAGTTGTGTTTTTTATCACCTGTTGTCATATGTGAATACACTAAAACATAGTTTTTACAGTTTTTTGCACCTTAGTATGCACATGAAGGATCCAATCATTACTTATTTTTTTAGAAATCTTGTCATTTAAATCATTGTCATTAACATTGAGGGTTTTTTTTACTTTTTGGGAGGCTGTGATTTGTCCAGGTAAAGTTTTAATTTTAAAAATGTAGGTCAAAACAAACAGAAGATTGATCATTTTTGTTACTGTCCTTTAAACAGATACTGAATTAATTCAAGTGATGAATGAGAGGTGATTATCCTGCCATCTTAAAAAATAAGGGAGTCTTCTCCATTACTTCTACAGGACAAATCCCTGTGGCAGATCTTTAGTTCCTACAAAGCACTGAAGATGAGCACTATTGAATTTTCTGCCTACTATATCAAATGAACACATCCCTTTCATATTAGTTATCAAAGAAGTTATCAAACACATTGGTGATGGTGGAATTCAGGTAGATACAGATGTACTGTATCAGGGGGAGTTTCCAGACTTAATAATAATAATTCCTTACACTTATATAACGCTGTTCTGGTCACTCGGCTCAAAGCGCTTTACAGGTAATTGGGACTCCCCTCCACCACCACCTGTGGAGCCCCACCTGGATGACCCTTAGTGTACCAGAACGCTCACCACACATAAGCTAAACCAAAGACTTTTGCACTTAACCAAAGACTTTTGCAAGATGTACTAGCAATTCTGTCTTTGGCAAGTGATTGTTAATTCTGAGACATTAAGAACTCATGAATTAATTAACCCAAGGGCTTTGACACTGCATGTGTATGTCACTTTGCTATTTTATTAATTTATGAAAATCAGGCACTTGTTAAAACTCAAGGTCTGGCTTCAAAGTTCTGTCACTGAAGCTATGACTGAACACCTTATTAGGAATACGTTGAGTCACAGACACTGTAATGCCCTTGTACTCCATGAAGTTTCATAGTGTATGATTCAGAGCACTCTACCTGCGAGTCACTACCTTAAATAAGTACTGTACTTCACTTTGAAATCTCTAGACTGGTTGAAACCTGCTAACAGAGCTCAAATAAGTGTAAAGATTCTAAGACAGGATATCTTTAAATGTTTAGAAATGTATAATGATTTTAGTACCGAAAACTACCTCTTTAATTTTCTTTTACTGATCGTTACAGCTATTGAAGTTGCTAGTTGAGGATGTGGAGACAATAATCTTGGGGGCCAGTATTTGCAGTTCTCTGCTTCAAAGCAAGAAGTAGAAACTGAGGTGTTGGCTGAGCTGTAGGTAGTCTGAGATGCATTGATCAAAAGGAATCCTCTAGTTTATCTTAGTTAATTAAGCTACCCGTAAATAATTAAGAGTCATCAACAGTCCTGGAACACAGGATAAAAAGATAGAGAATTTCACAGAGGAGAGGGAAAGCATATGCCAGCTGAGTGGTCCTTATTAGGATCCACCTTCAAGAGTTTAGTATTTGAAGCTTAAGAGAGCTTTCCATTCATTGTTTTGGGAAACTCTGATTTCCTTTTTAAAGAATCCCTAGATTACAAATGGTCTCTCCTGGTTATTGGATACATTTTTTAAAGTAGGGAGATAAGGTCCTATTCAGTTTGGAGTGTCTATTGGAAGACAGATTTAACTTGGTTGTGTTCTGTTTATTTAGAAGGGAGGTTTATCTCTCTTGTTGGCCTGCTAGGCATTATATAGGATTTTGAATACTTGGTAGCAATCTGGGGTTTTCCTGTTGGTCAGGATGTAGGCGTCTGAGACACCTTGTTTGTAAATAAGGTATCCCATATGTAATGTGTTGTTTAGTGTGTTGTATGTTGTTTAGTTTAAATTATTTTAGTTGGCCTCCGATGTATTACTCCTTTGCCTTAGTGTTTTGCCAAAGCTGTGCCAGAGAACAAAGATCTCAGGTGCCTCTAACTATGCCAAGTGCTCCGATTTATGCTCGGCATATCTTTATAATTTGGAGGTTACGATTATTTATTTTAGTTATTGATTGTTCCGCTTGGTATTTTCAGTAATTCTCTATTTTCTTAACCCTGCTATTTGTAGCAGTACTGAATGTCCTGTGACAGTGTGGAGCAGGAGGCGCCGCAGTGAGCACTGGTAAAAAGTCAATGCTCCGGGTGAGGGGACAGAAGCACCGGTAGGAGCTTAGCAGGGACAAGACATAATACAAAAAGAGTGAAAAACTCACAAAAAGGCAAAAAGAAAGAGTACCGCTGTGCTGCTTTACCTCCAGGCTGGGCTTACCCTATTTAACATGGTTCAGTGTGGAGGAAATAAAAGAGCTGCTAGCACAGCGGTGACCTGACTGGAGTGACCCTATTTAGGAGGGTCCAGTCTGGTGAACAGGGCGCGTTAGGGAATAACAAAACAAGAGCTGTTGCATAACTAAAATGCGTGTGTATGCCTGCCCCGGTGAAAGTGCGTGATGGGACAGGTAAAAAGAAAAAGAAAACCTTACGCGTTTGCGATTCCCTCCGGGACTGTCGATGTAAACTCCTCCTTTCTGGGGGTGGCCCTGCTCATCCCATCGGAGGGTGTCCAGTGTGCCTTTATAGGCCCTGCCCAGCTGGGGCTCATCATCTGGAAGCCGGGACAGCTGGGACTTCAAAGGCGAGGCATCGCCCTTCTACCAGGGCCCTGCCTCCACATTGGACACGTAATGCCAGTCATTAATATTGGCATCTTGTGTAAAAAGGGGTGAATTTTAAACCTTTCCCTCTCTGTGAGCCCTGTGAGCTGTCAGTTTTTCTCCCTGCTGGTACTAGTCTGTCAATCAGGCTGTTTCATGTGGTGTGTGATGCTTTGTTTCACTCCAGAAGGCACTCCAAATACATGCCCAATCACATGTCTCTCAAACACCCTTCAAAGATATATTTTTAGAGTTCCTGGACTGCTGGCTTGAGCTGAGAGAAAGTATTCTGATCGAATTACAGTCTCAATATGCTTCTGCATTCTGTGGACATTTTGCATACTTCGGTGCCCATCATTTTTCTAGGTTCTAACTTTAGAGTTTTGCTTGAATATCTGAATCTTGTCACTCCTATACAAGATAAATGGAGAGTTGAAATAGTAGTGTCAACACTCAGATCCTGGGTCAAATCCATTGAGCAGAAATTTTCAGGTTGTGCAGAATCCGTAAGGAGGATGACTAAACCAAATCATTGAATCAAATAAGTTTACACCAATGAGTCTTATTTTTAATGTGGATTATATGAACAATAACTAGCACAAAACTGGAGAATCATTTGTAGGCTATAGGAATCAATGGGATAGTCAACTTACAGGTTAAACAATATCTGCCTTATGTGTAGAGTTCTTTGAATAGGTAATATAGTAGCAATGGATACAAACAGAGCATATGACATGGTGGTATGTATAGATTTACAGAAAACCCTTAATTAAATTCTTTACAAGAGATTAATTGTCAAATTAATCTGCTTTCAAAGTACTGCATGTTGGTGGATTGAGAACTGGCTAATAAATAGAACATAAACAGTACAGATAAGCTATAACCACAAGAATAATGATGACATACTTCATGGAGTACCTCAGGGGTCCATATTTATATCAGTGATCTAGATTCTGGCTGTAGTTAATTAGTCACAATATCAAATAAGAGGAATCACAAACTGTATAGAAGTTGAACAAGAAATACAGATATAATTGCACAAAGTTCAAAACTGGGTGAACAGGGTAATTCATTTAAAATAGACAGCAGCAGAGTTACATGCAGGTATCAAAAACATGAAACAGTAAGTGTGAAGGAACCACCTGTGGAAAACTTTTTTTTTACAAAATTGTGTATAATTTTTGTCAGTGTGTTGAAACAATATATTTCTTTTTTTGGCATCAGTCCATAGAAGATCAACCAGTTTTGGGGTTTAAAGTCGTACTCTGACAGGTTAAATAACTGAATATTTTTAGTCTTAAGCTGATAACTGATATGTAGGGAGAACAATGTGCCCCTTGGGGATAATAAAGACTCTACTCTGCTTGACTCTACCCTCAAAATCCTCAAAGGCACTGACACCATCATGGACGTCTTCAGAATCAACAGTGAAAAAAGTACCAGAGGCCACTAATGGAAACTAAGAGAAAGTGCTTTAGAAACAGGGAACAGGAGTAACTTTTTTGCATAAAGAATTAAGAGATTCTGGAATAATCTACCCAGTCCTGTAGCTGATACCCTTCTTCTTTCCTTCAAGAAAAGGCTGAATAAAAAGCTCAAAATAACTAATAACAAACAAGCTAGGTGGTTCAAATGGTCTTCTTTCTGTAACATTTCTCATGTCCTTGTGTTCTAAGGTCTGTGCTGGGGTGAGAGGTTATTGCTGGTATTTTGTCAGTACAGAAACCACCAGAGATATCAGCTGTATTGTGTCTGTTTCCTGTTCAGCTCACCTTGTTTTGAACTGGGTTGTCACGAAGTGGGATCTGGAAGGACACTGGCTTGCTTCAGGGCTCCACTGTCCTTCCATATATGTTCAAATTATCTTTACATCAAGAGAGCCAAGGTCTAGGAAGATGGTTGTTTGTGTAGACTGTCTGCAGCTGGAAATGATTAAGGTCTGCCACATATGTTTCATGTTACCACTAGGTTATTAATTGTCAATATTGTGTAGAATGAATAAGACCTAATGATTGCATAAAAGGCTAATTTAATAGCTTAATAACCTAACAAATGATTTAAGTATTGTGGGTTTGTCTGTTAACTCCATCTTTGATTCTGGAATTGCAAAGAACTGTTTACACAGATACAAGCTACAGACTAATATAACCAGTCAGTCCTTTTTCAGCTTGAGTACAAATAGACCCACCATTTCAAACTTCCTGCTTATGGAATCTGTAAAAAAAATAGTAGTTTCTTATGTAGAATAAGAAAGTGACACTACTAATCAAAAGCTTTTATCAGATCATTTATCTGTAAGACTAATTGGTATGCTTTTTGAAAGCAAGAGATAAGCCAGTATGGATGGCAAATAAACGCTTTAAGTAGAAAATATCACTTGCACTCTCCGTGTTACAAATAAATGGATACATTCAAGGCATCAAGTAAATGCCTATAGTCCAATTTCAATTAGAGAGCCACGAGTCTGACAACTAGGATAATAAGACAAACTGTGGAAGTAGTGATACATTTATAGATGTCATATATTTACTTCTCCTGAATATGGGATGCATTTGTCATGCTAAGTAAGCTCTTTAATGCAATGCTAAATAAATACCTAAATACATTTTGAATGCCTGTTTAATATACACCATGCTATTTGTCAGGCTTCATAACTCCATTGGCCCTGGCTGTCTACTAGTATCTGCCACTATCAACAGTGACATGCCAGTCATTGCTAGACTTTTCCGAAGTGTCTTTCGAATGAGCCTTTCCCCCAGCGGTGCTGCTGTTACTGTATTGTAGCATCAGGGATTTATTTTTGTCCTGTGTGGATCCAGATTGCTTTCTGCTTCACTCTGGATCTTCTGAGCCGCAAAGGGAGTGGTGTTCTCTCAGGAAAGGAATCTGTCCTGCTAGAGTGGAAAAGGGGGAAAAGCCGTAATGTATTCAGCATTGATGTTTCGATCTGCTCCCTGTAAAATAAATACAAATAGGTGGGTTTGGAAAGTTTAAATTGAAATTAACACTGAAATTGTTACTCACATGAAACCCCACTTAAATATTTATTTATTGTAATTAAATATTAATTCATAGTTTATGAAATGCAAGTGAAGTTTTTCAACTTTGACATAAAATATATTTAGTTTCCAGCAAGCTTAATGTTGAGCTTTATTGTTACTGTTCAACAGAGACAGGTAACGGTTTCAACTTGAATATTAAGATTGCTCAAAAGCTCAAATGATGTAAAAAACATTGGGAGAAAGGTATGTTAATTTCTTAATTTTCTTTTAAAGCTGCCTTACTGCATTTATTTCATACCTTTTCTTCTGGCTGCTGTTAGGTGCTTGCCCGTAAAAAAAAAAAAGTCATTGTCTTCTAAGCTAGTGAAAACTGGTTTTAAAGTGTGTACTACAAATAAACTTAAGTTTAAAATTTACTGTGCTGCTTTCACCCTCTCAGGTTCTCGTTACCATAGTAACAGGTTCAGCTATGAAATCTGGTATCAGAAGCTGAGGTTAATAACTACTCTTCACCGTCATCTAGTGGCAGCCTAAAACATTGCATAAGTAAGATTTTACAGTGTGACAAGTGTTATGTTTTCTGTACTGCTTAACTAACTACAAACAAGCAGCTAGTTTTGGCATTTTTTGGCAATTATTTGTAACATAGTGTAGCACAAATTCTGTCTTTCTTCTGTTGATAATCAGAGCCTCTTGTACTCTGTTTGGAAAATAATTTCCAAAATGTGCTCTGTATTCTGGTACTGTGCCAGAATAGCTAAACATGCAGCCAACATTGAATAATATATGTAGAAAACAATTTTATACACTACACTCTAAAAACAGTTGTTAAACATTTTTAATAGCCAACTGATAATATTTTAATATGGAAATTTTATGTGATTATGCATGTGGGTGGAATGTTGTTTTCAGCTGCACTATCCATTGCAGTCAGCTGACCTACAGAGTTCTCGCTTCAATCAACAAGTTCTTATGTTAACTCCCAAGGCCATTTTTCTTTCTTCATTTCCACAGACGTTTTTGTTCGCCTCTTTTCGATAGCTGTCTCTTCCTTAACTGGATTCCAAGCAGGGCCATTAGCAGAGAGGAGGGGTCTCTTGTGAGCTTGCTTCTTCCTGCTCCTCTCTTGACTCTAGTGTGAATCAGCAGGCTCAGTCGTCAGCGAGGGGCGGACACACTTCAAACATGTCATGCTGCCTCAAGGTGTGCAAAAGCATAGCATCCCCCAGATGGGATGAAGTGAGGCGGAAATCTAATTTCCTTTAACCGCATTACTGTATATATCCAGTGAATACGTGAATACGTGTATATTCACTGCATAATGCTTTTGATTTCAAGTTCATATCAAACAATTGTCTTGATTGAGGAAGCATCATTCCTTTCATCTCTTTACGTTCATCTTTTTAAAGTATACTTCTTACTGTATAATTTTCAATATATTTGTTTTAGCCTACCAAATATATTCATCAAAGGTAAATTCTTTTGTTAAGTGCATCACTTCTTTGAGCTACCCATTTTGCTTGTCCAAAGTTTTTTAGTTTTGGACACCCACATGAGCTTCTGAGGCAGTGCTTCAAGTCTAAACGTCTCAGTTGAAGAACTGATTCAGTCACTCAGCTTTTCAGCCTTCAGAATTCTGCTTTTCTGGCATCAGTGCTCTAACCTGACCTGTGGTGGGTTCACCGCTTGGTACAAGATTAAACACTTCTCTGCCCGATTTCAAACCCAGCCTGAGCTAATGCAGCTGCTGATGAAAGAGAAAAAGCTTTTTACTCTCAAGTCACGTTCATTTTTTCAGCGCATATAACCCCCCAGCAGACTAAAATTAGCAGCTACATGATTTGTATGATAAAGTGCTGATGAAGTGCAATCTATTTTTAGAAACTCAAAATCTTTCTTAATTTAACACTGAGGTTGCCACATTTGTTACAGGAAAGTGTCAGTACTTTAGCCTAGAGATTAATTAAACTCAACTTTACACCACTTCCTAAACCATTAATGAGTGTGAGATTGTGCAAGTCCATCATTGTGTCTGCTCCAAAAATGTTGGCATTTCATTTGTACAGCAGAGTGAACTGGGGCAACTGAGGTAAAGTACCTTGATCAAGGATACAACTCTATTGTCTGCTATCTGTAGATTTCTCATTTCACTATGCGAGCCACCACCACAGAAACCACATCCTTCCAGTAATTAATCCAGAGATCTAAATTTTATTCTGTCAAGCTTCAAGTCAATCATGTCTCAACCCGGTGGTGCATGAACAATTTCAATTTTTCTGGCAGGTAAAATCCTCTTTCGACGAAGTCATGTGAGAGATGTTGCCATGAAAAGACTGCGGCCCATTGATGACTACTGCAGGGTAAGAGGAAATATCTTCCACAGAGAGTGTCTGCAATGCCTGGGTGATTCCAAGCTTTTGGCCTTTACTGTAGTGTATACACATTGACTGATCTTTACCGCTGACTGTCAAACAAATATAGTGCGATTTCCAGGAACCATGATCTAAAAGTTTTCTCAGTACCTATGGATGAAGGGGTAGTCTATATCCAAGTTCGTCAAAGTGATGTTTAGTGTGTGCTATGCGTGCTAAAAATCTCTGTTGGCATCCTCTATGGTGTGCAGATCTTGATGGTGTTTTAAAACCAGTCCAATGTTGTGGTCAAGAAATCATCAGTGAAGTAGACATTGTGCAAAGACGAAGAGGTATGTGATGATACTGAAAAAAGTGAGTTCCTTGCTAATACAAATGGGCACTAATTCCTATAGGTGTTTTCAACCCACCCAAAATATAACAGTACAAATATAAAAGGGGCAACACTGAGCTACCCTGGAAAAACACATGGGTATTTGTGTTGCCATACAGTACAATTTTCATCTTCTAGGCAATATTGGGATACAAAAAATAAGGCAACCTGAATGTTAGGATCCATATATATCTTATATATATAGAAGATATTTTAACATAAAAAAATGCAAAAGCATTTACCCCACTACAAAGATTCTACATTTTGTTGCTGTCTGAGGTTAAAATCCTGACGCTTTCAAACAGGACTTTATATTTCAAATCTACACGTTTCATTCCAAACCGAGGAAGCTAAAGAATGCTGTGAATAAATGACATTTGTGACATTTTCAATTGCAAATATTTGAACCCCTTTGCTATGTAAATCAAAGTGGTTTAACTACCCAAGAGGTTTTTGTGTTTGGACAGTGGAGTCAATGCCACTGTCCCCATCAGTTCCCTCAGACAGACCTTGAATTTCAAGCCACATCTCGCATAGTGAAATGAGAAATCTACCATGAAGACCAAGGGAAACAAATTGGCCAGGAAGTGGTAGAGAGTTACTGATCAGAAGAAGGTTACTGACCCCCTTTGAGTACAGTGAATTAAGAAGTGGAATGTGCCACCCAAAGACTACCCACAGGTAGATCAAGTTGCCCTTTCAAATTGAGTATATGTGCAAACGTGAAAATGATTGAATCAGTTAGCTAATAGCAAAAAAAAAAACAGGTCAGATGGGCAGAATGGCATTCCCTCTTTTGTAAACCATATTTGTAAACTCATCAGCCTCCCAGATGATGAAAAGGCAAGAGAGTGCCAATAAGCTATTTGCTAGTGTGCTTTTACTTTCCCAGTTTCCTAGTGCTCCAGTTCACTGATGCATAAAAGCATGTGGACTTTGTGTGATTGTGTTTCACATTGCTCTCCAGCCATAATTCAATGCTGCAAGATGGGGTAATGATCTGAGGTTGCTATGATGTCATTCTCATTTTACATTGTTCACCTCTCTGATGAAAGTTAATGTGATTGTATTACAGACCTAGCTTGTGCCCTATTTAAAGGCTATATAGTTAAGAAACAATATTAATATCACAGTGTGATCAGACGGACAACTTGCTGTGTAGATCATAATTCATTCTGGGATTTGGGTCCATCAGCAGTAACCTATGGCCCTATAACCTCGTCGTCTCCTTTCTTCACTGTACTTCTTGTAAGTGAATCTGTGCAATGGGGCTCCTCTTACTTGGCCAATCTTTGCTGTCTTCTGAATGATTCAATGTTTGAGAAATGATATTTTTAACATAATGGTATCTCATTCATTAGCCTTATACAATGGCTGAATTGTCAGTCCTTTTTCCCATCCTTTCACCAGCTTTTAAGCCTTGCATTGAAAAAGCTTTTAGAGCCTTGTTTAATTGTGCAAGTACTTCTAAACAGGTTACAGCATAATGAACTGAAGAAATCTACCAGCCTGCTGTTGTATGCAAGTTTAATTTCATACTGTACATCTTCAGTTCACTAACCATAGATTTAACAACCAGCATCTTCAAAGTCTGTCATGGTATTATTATGTGTTTAGAGTGAGGAGCTGTGGTAGCCTGTGTTAGTTGCAAAGGAACAATTAAAGGTTAATTAAGGTTAGAAAGAAAAAACTTGTTTTTCACTTAAGAGCTCCTGAAGTACTCTTCATCATGCTTTTCAGCATGGAATTAGCCTTGACTTATTCCTTTATATTTTTTCTTGCCTCTTCTGTTACTTCTTACTTTACAAGAAGAAAATTCATGGTATTTCTTGTAGATTAAATAAATAGTCCATAAACTACTATGTAAAGCCAACTAATAAGACCTGCTTCAGTATGATGCCTGTTGGCACAATTGTGTTTTTAAATGTCTGATTAAAGAAATTTGTTTGAACCTTAAATTCCAACCATCTTATTGAAGATTAAAAAGAAACTGGGTAAGATGTAAATTTCCTATTGTTTACACAGTGAATTAAATCTCTTAGCTTTGCTGGATTGTTTGCAAAAACTGCAATAGGTTGTTCTTCCCAAAACATTTGGTCATCTTTCAATAGACTGTGATTTCTGTTTACAGGAATCAGATAATTCCCTTGAAGTGAAATTAGCCTTGCTGATATATTGGCTAATTGAATCGACCCTTCGGTGTCTCAGATGATGGATGTTTTTTATGCTTAGGCCACCCATTTGAATGAAATGCGTCCCGGGATCTACGTACACCAGTTCTGCCACAAGCAAACAGGATTTTCAAAAAAGTAACTTTAACGTTTACCAGAAAGGATGGGGGGTTACACTCAAATTTTACATGCTTTCATAGAGACCCACAAGTATTTGAAATTTAGACAAAACAAGAAAGTATGTTCTGTCTGTCAATACTGAAACGCAGTTACTAATACTTAATTAATCTGCAACTAATTTAAGTCCAAATAAATAACATAATAACAAAGATCAAAGGAAATCATAATACTGTTATTTTGGGGGTAATGTTTTGTGAAGGTACACACCACAGAGTACATAGATCTTGGTTTTATTTACAGACACACGTTACTGACATGATTTTGTGTACGACACTCATTGATTGTTTTCTGCATTGTGCAGGATTTCCTTGACTTTGGAGCTCTCAGAATCTTGGTGGTACTTTAAAGTAACTGGAAGGAAAAGATTTTCAGTAATTAATGATGTACAGTACATTTCTCATGCTTTTTGCAAGACTGGTGATCTCAGGCTGCTGTACAATATAAGAGGCCAGTGTATTATGGAAAATGATCTAACCTTTAGGGTGGAGAACACTGTCAGTATTTTCTTTTAGATTTATGCCTCTGATTTCAAATGTTATTGATTAAACCCTCCCTTGGTTCCTTTCTATTTTAACAAGGCAGTGAGGAATGCTTATTAAATTTTACTAGCCAGCAATCAGATGTGTGCTGTTAAAAACTAATTAACACTTGTGTGTTAGAAACAGTCCTTTTAACTGTATTTGTGTATTGATGATGAACTGGTCCAAGAACTTGCTAAAGGACAGCATACTCTGTACTGAGTACTCAGCAAATCTGAAGAGTTCTGATGTTTTGTTTAACTTATTTAATCAAAAATACATCACTTACACCAATACCAGAAAAAAAATAGAAAAATAGTAGCCAATCTTCTACAAGTTCTATGTATAAGTATACAATTATGCTTTTAACACTCACAGCATCATGCTTTGAAAAGGTAAAGGACCTTGGTGTTATACCAGGCAGAAAATATTATATACATGCAAGCATTTGGTATGTCTAATTCAGTATTTTGTACTCCAAATAATTCAACTGGGAGAAAATAATAAAATGAAAGTTCAACAGCCTCTGTTGTTTTGAAAGGATTTGAGCAATTCCCTAAAGAATAAACAGGAATTGAAAGTGGTTAGAGTAAAATGTTCTCTGGTCTGTGAAGATGGATTAAATGGAAGGGACCAGTATTTTTGTTTTTATCATCAGGTTTTGAGTGATATCTTAGCCACCAGGCTTCATAGGAAACTCTTTTGTTCAAAAGGAAACAAGCTTGTGTCGGCAACTGTAATTTCCTTCTGTGAATGTAAACAAACTGATGCAAAACTTTGTTTTCTTAGAGAAGCAAAAATGAGAAAATGTCCAGAAAGAAATAACTAGTAATAACTTCAGTCTTAAGAAACATAGCCCTATAGACGTTTGCTTTTGCATTTACAGTGTGATTTTGTGACAAAATTGTGATTATCTGGGTTTCAGTCCCATCACAATAGTGAATTATTGGGTTCAGTCACAAATTGCACTGGTTTGAAAGTGTGTCCTCTAAACTACTAAATAATCACTCAATTCTCTTTTATTTAACACAATACACTGTATTATTCTTGCTTTTAAAACACGGTTTATGTGGCCAAATGTATGTACATGTTCAAAACAAAGTGCATTTCATTAATTTTAAAGAGCTGAATGAATGCAAGCTATTGTCTTATCACCCACCATCTGTTTTCCTCTGTCTTGTATCTATCTGAGGCTCTTGTGCTTCTTCCTCTCCCTGCTTTCCTTGAAGGCACCCCCTTTTCCTCTAGACACTGTGCCAAGATCTACTCCGTGTGAGCTCCACATCATCCTTAAAGATACATGCAAACAAACATCAACAAACAGCGCAGGCCAGCTGGTGAAGCAGTTTCTTGAGAAGCAAAGTTTCATGACATGCAACACTTTTTAAAAAAAGACACAGGAAGGAAAGGCAGCTTCAAGTGCCTTACTGAATCTGGATGCCTCTTGGACAGAGATCATTAAGTAATTAAATTTAGCGTTTATTTTTCTGTCTTCAGCCTATGTGCTGCCTGAGTTCCACTTGTGGCCAAGACTGAAATGAACGATTCTGCTTTTGGGTACACAGCATTACCATACTCCCACTACAGTTATGTGAATTCTAAAATTGATTAATTTAGATGGTTCATTCCAACTAATTTCTGTATATCATGTTTCTTATTAATATTAATCTGAATGTATTTGCCATTTTTCTTTTCCTGCTGTTAGAGTGCAGGTGAGAGCAGACTCAAATTTTAATGTCCTAGAACCTCCATCGATAAAATGAGGCAGTTTTCTACAGCCCTCATGCTTTTAAAATATATGCCCATGAGATTACACAGTACCTAAGTGCGGCATGATCTTCAATCAGTTCTTTTTTTAATAGGACTGCAGAACAAATGGAAATTTCAAACAGAACAAAAGGCAACTGCTGTTCGGGTCAATAATGTGATTAAGGAAGAGCAGGTAGTGTTCTAACTAGAAAAGGATTTTAAAACTGCTCCTTCCAGTTTCGGATGCTTTGGGTTGTTGAATGCTTTTAGAGGGTTGTAAGGCATGAGTCAAATATCATGTCCACCTTATTCCATTGTCATTTTGAGTTTCGCTCATCTTTTGTCTTTGCTTTTCAAATTGGCATGTGTCTGACTGCAAAAAAAACTACGGGCTCAAAGTCTAGAAGGTGGGCCATTTCAATTGCCTGCATTT
The DNA here is from genome assembly GCF_040954835.1 of Lepisosteus oculatus. NCBI lineage: Eukaryota > Metazoa > Chordata > Actinopteri > Semionotiformes > Lepisosteidae > Lepisosteus > Lepisosteus oculatus. The sequence goes on from NC_090699.1 coordinate 36,522,007, forward strand.
TTAATTTTCAATTGCCTAACATACATGAAGAAAATTGTCTTACGAAGGGAAAAATGACCAATACACTCTGAATTCTTCAACCACTTCAGTAAAAGAAAATATTGCAATTATGGCAGAGCAGTCTTGCTTTAAATAATGCTGCCAGCCTCTCACAGAACCAATATAAAGTGATTATTTTAGTTGATGCAGCAGGTACTGTGTGTTAGCCCTTTTTAGAAAAGTACTGGGAAGCAAAAACTCTCAAATGTTGGCTCCGTATTAGGCACACAATAAAAACATTTTAATGTTTGTTCTTTCATTGTTAGTTGCTGCTAAGTAACACAAAAAAGTGTTACTTAGGGCTTCTGGAGTGTGCAAAGTTAAAGATCTAAAATCATCTTGCTAAAGAAAACACTCATTCTGATCACATCACATCCTTAAACACATTTTTCTTTCCCCTCTGTGCCTGCTGGCTGTAAGCCTCGGGAAATTGGAGATGAAGTGCACGTTCAGATTGCCATGCTGTGTAAACAGATTTCTTTCCTGCAATTAGAATGCTACATGTGGCACATGCAGAACCTCTTTATTTTTAACTTTTGTCCTTTTTGTTCTGTCCTCAGTTTCTCTAGTTAGGCTTGTGTATTTTTTCTGCTCCTTATTATTTTGATGGTAGTCCTTTTGTGTTACAAATACCATAGCAACTGAATATCTACTACTAAAGATGGCATCTAAACAACATGTTAACCTAAGACATAAAAGTTTTAGCCCCACTGCAAGTAAAACAGCGCATCATACACAATACTCTTGAGAAGAGAAACAACTCCCGTAGTAAAGCTTGGTTTATTTGCACATCTCAGATGATCTGAGGAGAATGGATTTAAAGATATAGTATTTCAAGTTAATTTCATTTAGCACTTGGCTGTACAGATCCTGTTTCCAAGTAGCTAGTTGGAAACTGAGGCTGTATAAATGGGTACCTTCTCTCATGTTTACCCACAAATTCCTCAAAGCTTTTTTTTGCTTCATTTTACTCCACAGGCCCTGGTGCGCCTCCCTTCCCAGATCTCTCAGAGCGAAGATGTACTGCGCTTCTTTGAGACCAGACCTGAAGATCTGAACCCCCCAAAAGAGTGAGTGTTCCTCATGCTACACTAGCTGAGGTGGAACTGTCGTGAACTCAACCTGTTTCTGAGCAGACCAACAGAATGAAGAATCCAATGACCTAGGGTTTTGACTATCTTCACCAACCATGCATGTGATATGCACTTTAAGATAAGATAAGATCACTTTTTTTTCATATACAATTTCTTGTATTAGGAATTTGTCTTTCGCATACCGCAACTTGCTCTCAATGAGATACACAGACAGGGAGAGAAGCCTGGGGATAGAGCGCAGGGTCAGCCATTTATACGGTGCCCCTGGAGCAGTTGGGGTTGAGGGCCTTGCTCCGGTGCCCAGTGGAGTAGGATTCCTCTCCTGGCCGCAGGATTCAAACCAGCAACCTTCCAGCCACAGGCACAGATCCTTAGTCACAGAGCCACCACACCGCTGTCCACATCACAAGAAACATTTATGTGTTGCACACAATTGATGAAAAAAACATTAGTTGCAGGACATTTACGATGTCCCTTGCTGAGAAATAAATGTAAACATGGTACAATAGACTTTTCCTGTTTGAAGATCAGTTCTTGTTCATGGTCTGCGCACATCATTTGACCATAACATCAACTCGCTCAACTGCTCAGCAGATGGTGATGTCTTCAGCAGTGTGATTGTTGCTATTGAAATGTTAGGCACCTGGAAATGCTGTGGTAGGTATTGCTTCCTATACAGTGTGTTGCACAAAGTAATCAGCTAAACCTTTGTTGCTTTCTTGAATGTGCTGCTGGTGACATTTTTTTACAGGTAAGGCTGCAAACTGCTCCTGCACGTAAATGTTATCTGAAATGCCTAACATCCCTATCCTACGTTATATTTTTGTACTCTGTGCTTCAACCTACTTTTTAAACACTTGATGTAATTATACTGTAACTATTATTCATAACAAATATCTAGTGAAGAATATCTTAGAGCTAGCTAAAAAAACATAAATATGTTTATCTGCATCAATAATGGAATGATATTAACATTCCATAGAAAACAAAACATAGGGAAGAAATAAGTAAAACAGTGTTGTCTTAATGGAGAATGCTACTGCCAAACAAGATCAACTATTGTTGAGACTTTGAAAAGTGACTTTTAATTGGGTAAATAATATTCAAAAGTCACCTTAGTCATGTTGATGAAATATTACTCTGTGCTACTGGGAAGTTCAGTAAGAATGTCTAACATCTAACGCATACAATATATTGAGTTTGTGTTATTGTTTTAGTTGTTTATTGTTTTGCTGCGTATGAGGCCAGTTGAATTTGTACTTACCGATGTTCTTTCAAAAGCAAAAAACGCTATTGTTTGTTTAAGTTTGATGTGGAGAAATGTGTTAATCAAATCTTTGAACTGACGTGGTAAGACTATACAGTAATTTGATTTCATTAGATAGTTATTGATGTTTTGTTTGGAGAGTACTTTCCAAATTATTTCAGCTGGGCAGCACTTTATTATGCACCTTTTGATGATTAGGTTTAGATGCTACTTGTGTATTAATAGGTGTATTATTTCTTTTTCCTGTAGTCATTGATCAGTATGTCTTAACCAAACTAATGATTTTCCATGCAATGCACTCAGCTGACATTTGGCTACTTGTCACAGTTTCTAAAGAACAATTCATAGCATGAAAAATGATAAATGTAGGAGTGAGTGAAAGGTCGTTACTTCTAGTTAATTGCATTTAAGCATCTTCCTTCTCATGTGAGGTGAAAGAGTTTGCATTTATTTGCATCAAAGATTATTTTAGTAATTTATTCAAATAATTCATTTTCTTCAGTTTGTACAATCAGAAATATCTGGCCTTGCTTGACTTTGCATGTTTAAAGCAGACCAGAGATCTCCAGGCATAGCTAATGTAACGTATTAGCCACACTCTCTTTATGAACAATAAATCAAATTAAACACGTACTGTATAACTTACACTTACATCAGCTGCTGGCTTTGATAAATCACACCAGACAGCATGGCTGAACTGCTCCTCAGAGTTAAAATCACGTGCAAGCCATTCCTGCATTAGTAATGCTTATAAACCTCTCAAAAAGTAATATTTCTGGAAGAGTTAACATCTCAGTCACTTTCTCTTTTGTCCCGTGTGTAGACTCAGATGTTTTTGCATATTGTTCTAATATGTATGAGACAGGCTGAAAAAAAAACACTTAAACCCAATTAAGACTTGAATTAACTTCAGAACGTGTGGAGCCAGAGTGTAAATCTTCATAAATACATATGTTCTTTTTTTCATTTTTTGTGTGTGGATTTCTTAACTACAGAATACGATTGAAGATTGTTTTCAGATATGTTATTTTTGAGTCATCATGAAAAGAATGATTTTGCCAGATCCCCTAAGGCCTTGTTTGATCATCTTTGATTCCAGCTGCTATCAAAAAAGTAACACATTGGCATGGAATTTAACATTTTCATTTTGGGCCTGATGTAATTTTTTAGGGTCTCTTCCCAACTTTGCATTTGAAGATAAAAGGACTTGAGAATAGAAACAAAACAGTAAAAAAAAAAAACGAGAAAGCCTGGGAAAAGTGACCTTTCTCACACTGATGTTTCCTTTGTGCTTGAGAGAGTAAATGGAGTTGCTTTCTCTCTTCTTCAGGCCTAACGTTGGAGGAAAGGAAAGAAGATAATTCTCTTTTGGTATTAAGGAGTAAGATATTTACTGTACAAATAAACAAACATTTAGGGCCAACAATTCATTTTGAGCATTAATTTTAGTTTCACTGGTCTACCAGGAGCTGCCAAATGGTTCATATCTGCAAAACAAATCCAATCACTGCACATTCCAGGTCTTTCAGCCTGTTGGAAATGTATGAACGTGATTATCAAATAAATAAAAATTGACATACTGTAGTTGCATCCAAATATTAGTCACAACAAAATATTAATGTAAAAAAGACACAATTTTACTCATTTTTACTCAAGTTTGCTTTTTTAGTGAAAACAGAAGGCATGTGAACAGGCAGCATTTCCAAATAATAAGCACAGAAAGAAAGACGGATAACAGTAAGGAAGACATTGTAAAGCATGCAAAAATGACTAAATTAAAGTTGCAAAGCAGGCAGAAGAGCTAAACTGCTCCTTCCAACATATTTATGAAACCTGAACCACAATATTGAAGAGTGACACAAAGCGTCATCTTTTTCTCCCTGTTGGATATATGTGCTTGATCATTTTACAGAGCGCAGTCAAAGTAAACACTGGTTAAGAGGAGATAAGATGGGGTTTTAGATGTATAGCTGTCATCAGCTTAGATAAGACAGCTTGATCTTGGTGATATGCAGGAGAGAACACCTACTGAAACAGAGAAGGGGATGTCAGCACTCGTTTTCTCAATAGCATCTACAGCGGGGCTGTAGTGGCTGCAGGACTGTGATTATCATGTCCATTGACATGGCTGCTGTTCAGTTATTCAGCCACTGCTGAAATCGATAGGGGTAAAACAACGCATGGAAGGCTGGGCTTCCAGTAGCTGTGCTGCATTCATCTTGATGGATGACTATTATGACCTCACTGTGACCCAATGTAAGCCATTCAAAATAGGACCGCTAGCCTGGGTATCTGGCCGTGTAGTATAATGTCAGTGATGGATCAGACACAGCACAGTGGAGTGTTTGTGGTACTGTATTGTAAAGCCCAAACTTTACAGTGCTTTTGGGGAGTGGGATCTTATTTATTTCCTTTCTTTTTAAAAATAATTAATGTTCAATAAAAAAGTTATATATACTTAACAACCAAGACAAATGCGGTTTACTTCAGAAGTAATTGGAGGTCCTGTACTTGTTAGATGTTTATTTAAATGTATATATGAAATAATGATAGCATTTTTCTTTCAGCCTTTCATGAAGTTAGAATTCTTGCCAGTGTTAAGTAGTAAAAGGAGCTCTGCATTACTGTTCACTGGCATATAGCAGAGTGAAAGTGATTCACATTAATTGAAACCAAAACCTTTTCAGACAACCCTACCACCTCCAGGCACTGTTACTGTTATAGACACATTGTTACTATGAGAAGGTATTGTTGATCAGGCAAGTCTCAGATAGCTGCTCTTACATGTTTATTTCACTGATGATAAAGTGTTGATTGTCGCCTATTGCTAAGCATTTTTTCCTTCAAACTTTTTATACTTGGAAATGTTACTTGACTTTCCATTCCTTTAAAATTTTTGTTTCCGCAATATTCAAGATTTTTCTTTGCAAAACACAAATGTAAAAAAAATTTAATTTGAAAAACAAATACTTGTAATTCCATGTTCTTTTCAGGAGAACACCATTTAAAAGAAGACGTCCATTCTTATTTGTAAGCAGTGGGCAAAGTATGGTCATTGTTTTTTTACAGGAAATGCTCAGAGAACAATCCCATTATTGAAACAATTACCTTCTAACCTTTTGATTCTCTGGAAAGTTGGGCACTAAGAGGAGAACAAGCAGGCTGAACTGTTTGATGAGCGAATGAAGAAACTAGTGTAAAGTTGGAAGTTCTATGGTTTCCACATTTGTAAAATGGCCAGCTTAAAAGACTGACTTTGACTCTGAATTTCATTACTTATACTGATCAATTTATTCCAAGGGAGCAAAAATTGATCTGCAGCAGAACTAAGGAAAAAGAACCCCACCCACTCTGATGGACTATAACTTTAATTTGGTAATCCTGGAAGGCGAAAGTGAGCATTTAAGCCGAGTGTGTTTTTCTGGTGTGTTGAGAACAGTGCTGTCTCTGTGTTCAGATCTGTCTACTTCATCAGTTACAGTATCAGGAGGAGGATCGGGGAATGGCTTGGGGCTTTAAAAGTATCTCCAGACAAAGACAGCCTTTCAGGCATCTGAAAATTAGGATTTTTCCAGACACAAGCTGTATTGCTTTCAAAGGCATCGATTAAAATGTAAGAGTTAGGAGTTATCTGGTAGAAACACATCATATTTAAGGGAGAGCTTCACACTGAGCGCTGCATTGCCTGAAAAAAAAGCAGACAAGTTCTGCTTCTTGGAGAAGTGTGCAGAGGTGGGTGGTACAAAAAAATGAAATGAGAATTATGCAACATATTGTTACAGTGCTGTGTGATAGCAGTAAAGCATGTTTCTATTTATGAAGGAAGATCTGACCGTCACAACTGTAGTATTTAAGCACAATGTAAAAAAGAAAGAAGCCTCTATTCATTCTCTTAAAGTGTGATGGTGGCCAGCTTCTACGATATGCCTATAAAGTCTGTGCTAAAAGCCAAGAAAATACTTTATATGGAAACATAAAACTCCATTGAATAAAAGTTTAAATTGATGTACTCCAAAAGAAACCCTGAAGAACATACATTACATTGAAGGAAAAATCCAATTTCAGTTTGAAATGGATCAGTATATGTGATTATATTAATAGTGTTAAAAATTGTTGTTGTTGCTCTCATGAAGTAATTTGTCCTTCTCTGCAGCTTGTCTGTGCTTTATATTGGAATGTTACTACAAGTGTGCACAAAATAATCAGTTTATTACACAGAGAAAAAGGTGGATATATGCTTCAACATCAAATTGTATTGCTTATTATTCCTTTTTGTGCAGCAAAAGTTGCAAAGATACCTTAGCCTTTTTATGTTAGCTAAACACTCCACATTTCCTTATTCTACCCACATTAAACAGAAAGGAAAAAAGTCAGTGTTTTCAACCTGAGCCAGGAAAATCAAGTGTAATAAATGACATCACAGAAGGCATTTTCCAGCTACATATAAAACCAGCTGCAGATGTTTTAATGGCATTTTATTACCAAAACAATCAAACCAGTGTAAATAGTCTTTATTCATAATGTAACCAGTAATGATGCAATTCAGAGACATTGCTAAGGACTGTGACCCTTTCTTCTCAAGCCATCTTGAATTTATCAGTATCATTTATCAACATGTCAGATGTCAAAAACATGTTTTCATTGCACCTCTGGAATGGCACAGCTTTGTCTGTAATTGGGCTAGACTGAAAAGATGCTCTGTACTAGTAACCTGCTAATTAATTTGATTTGCAGGCTAATTGTCATCAGTTATTACTCAAACACAGATGGGTAACAAATAACAACATAGGTGGTCTCTGTGTACATTTACTTGAGCACAACACATTTTGAAGCTGTGATACCCATTAGGAATTTATGAGCACTAGAACAGTGTTTTTAGATTTCATACCGGTACAGACTTAAATGCATACAACCAAAATGCTCTGCACTGAACTCTTGCTTTCCATTATTTTGCTTCTTGTATAACTTATAAGCATTTAAGGGTTTCCATTTGGTGTTGGGGGTACAATAACAAATTTTAGAATAGAATTGTTAAAATGTTTCTTTCTTACCCAGTTTGATCTTGGCAAATGATATTCATTCTTCTACTCCCTAGCTGGGGAAAATTAAGAAACTTGTGCGTGCACAGATTCAGAACCAGCGTGCAAGGTTGGTAATCTCTTTTGCTGTGCATTTGGGACCAGAATAAAAATGAAGTTTAAGATGAATTATGGACAGACGCCCAATGAATAGCAAATGGTAGTGCTTGGCGATAACACTTTTACTGCAGTGTTTAGATACACTCTGAATTCATCTGAGAGACACCCTTCCAAGAGCCTTCAAAACTGATTTTATCCAGTTGAGACACCTTTTTTTATCTCATTGCTATGTTAGCATATTTGTGTATGACCTTGTTTTTTCTTTCTAATCAACTGGAGGCTGATGTCAGCCTCTGGGATTGAGGAGCTGGGAGGAGTTTTGAAAATCAAGCAAATGATGATGGCTGCCCTGGCTTGATTCATTTACATGATTAATTTAACAGGGGTGGAGTACCTCTCTCACAAGCTGATGTCATTTGTGCTTTGAGCATTTTTCAGAGGTCAGATTCTAGCCAGAGAGGACACCGGGGTGCTGGATGACACAAGTGTTAAAAGAATATTTTGAAAACTGGCCCCTTGATTCAATAAAGGATTAAAATCGCTTGCACATTAGTTTTTAACACAATAAATTAAGTAACTTAAGTTAAGTAAAAGCTGCAATGACCTGAGTAATTATTTGGACTTGGCTATAACTTTTTTTTATGCCATTCATGCCTTGATTAGATCTTCTGGCAGATATATTAGTAAGCAAGTGCTGATGTCCAGCTAGTGGGAATTCCTCTGGGAATATTCAGGTTCCCTTTGGATTACTTAATCTTTTCAGTTTACAGACAGGCTATGGAAGAACACTGGTTTTCTGACTGATACTACTATACTAAAGTGCAGGTTTCATTTTCAAATGCTGAAAAGGGGCTTACTTTTTGATAGAATGAGCTTGACCATTTACCACAAGCTTGGCCTGGCAAAAACATGACATTTATGGCAAGACTTGAAAGTTCCTACAAAGGAGGACTTTCAGCCCTCATATAAGGTTAAGGTGATAAAAAAAAATAAAACAGGAAGCATTTAATTTTGACTGAGGCTGACAGATTTTACAGGCTGCCTTTAAGTTTTGTGGTCCCGGGGCACTGCTGTGAATGATAATAATGAGTTTCAATGCAGGTCGCAAACTGACTGTGGTGTGTGTCGTAAAATGGGTATGAGCATGCTGGAGCCTTCCAGTCACCTATCCTGCCTGTCTGATGGCAAGGAAGTGGAGTGTTGAGCTCCAGTAGGTGGGCCAGCCTGGTCAACCCCCTTCCTCAGGATTTCAATAGATCTTCTCTTCACCTTGGTGAAAACATCCATTCCAGCAGGCTCAGCACCAACTGAAGCCAAGAAATGCCAATAAAAGAGTAATTGCCACATAAACAGGAAAGCAAACAACAGAAACTTCAATCGTTGAATCAATGAACAAGCAGGCTATTGTGAAACGTGTCTGAAACATGAGAGCTGCAGAAGCACTGGATTTAAAAAAAATGAGGAGTTAGAAGTTGACACCTTGATGTTGGATAAGGGCAACGACACTGGCATGAACCTAAAATTTGTACCATTCACTGCACCACAGTCAATAATTTTTACAATTTGAGCTACTTAATGTGGAGTATGCGTTCAAATTTATCTTTCAGTCACAAAACATCTGTCATTTAACAGTGGTTTGGGTTAATTAATTTTATTGTGCTTTTACCTCAGTCTTAAAATGTTTTTTTTTTTATCTGGAGGGGATTCTTCATCTTTATTCATGCAAGGACCAGGCAGACATGGCGTTTTTCAAATACTAATTTGACTTTGTTACACTTGATGTAAGCCGAGTCCAGTGGGGGAACCTTTTTTGAGTGGGAGCAGAAATTTGCAGGCCTGTGTGTGGTGGTTTCCCTCTCTTAACCCTGAAAGTCATCTCCCAGTGTGCCGTTCTCTCCTCACTCCGGACGAAAGGAGTGTCCAAGCCATAACAAAGTGAAGGTTAGCCCGTTTCCCCTGGCAGTCACCGCTGATCAAAAGCAAGTATGTGACTTCAGTGTGCTGAACAGGAGAGGAAGCAATCAGGGCAGGATCAGCTGTCTCTCCTTGCAAAAAGCACTGAATTCCCCAGAGGAGAGGGAAACCACTGTGAGGATCGGGGGGGGGGGAGTGAGCGATCAAGGCAGTGGTGCAGGTGTGTTGTCAGACACGCTGACCTCATTAGCGTTGCCCGTTTGTTTTGTGGGTATTGCACGTGTGTGTTGCTTTATGCTTATGTTTTCCTCATGTCAAATAAATAATCAAAATATTGTGGTTTATAATAGTCCACTAAGCAGTAGTATACTGTAAATACAGCGTTCCTCCATTTTCTAACCCCTTCATCCAATTTAGGGTAGGGGGGAGCTGGGAACCTCTTCAGGCAAGCAAAAGCACCAAGGCAGGATACACCCTGGACTCGTCACCAGTCCTTCACAGAGCACACACTCACGTCAGGGCCTGTTTCTCCAGAAGCCAATCAGACTCCTAGCATGTCTATGGGCTGTGGCAGGAAACCCAGGAGAGCACATGGAGAGCAAATCCCACACAGACAGAACCCCAGGAATTGAACCCAGGGCCCCAGTGCTATGAGACTGCGAATATATAAATGAAATACTAAAGTTTACTAAATAGATTGAGCCATCCTTCTTCTTTTTACTACACACCCATCTAGGGAAATTCATGCAGCAGCCCATTTGTTTATAACAGACTGATTCAGAGTAGATATTTGTTTTACTGATTAAATTCTGTTTTCTGCTGTTTTTTTGTATTACTTTAGACAGGACACTTTAGAGGCGATTCAAATAAGTATGAAGGAATGAAACCTAATGAAATGCACTTAATGTTTGAAATTAATATATTTTTGCATTTAAAAGAGTTTCTCATAGAATTCAGTATCCATAGCATAAGGAAATTAGATTTTAGTTGTGCTTCCTGTTTGGTTTGTGTATACTGTCTACATATATATGAAATAAGGATAAAATATATGAAAATGTGTTTTTAATGGAAGCAAATACACACCTACAAAGCATCAGTAAAGTACTTTGACTGCTTGACAGTATACCATATGGTTCTGGATGCTGAGGCCTATGTGCTGAATTACAACCAGGCCCACATATAAATAGTCCTGGGGGAACTGATGCTGCTGCTTTCATAAAATGAACCATAACAAGCCTCTGAACAGCATTCCAACTCTCAGCTGGCTGCTTCCAAATTACTTTAACATGGTGGGCAGAAATTCAACTTAACTCCAACTTTGCAGTATAGGTTTTTTTCCCCTTTTTGCTGCACATAAATATAAGGATATCTTTCATTCTCTGACTTACAGTTCCATGTAAATCAGGTTGAAATGTAAACTCTTATTGAACAGAAATTACAACAAGTTAACTGAGAAATTGGTTATTCCTTCATTGTAGAAACGGTAGTGACAATGTTTAAATGCAAGAAACTGTTTTAACCACTAGGTTTTATTTCAGCTATTAAACAGTTAAAATGTTGTGATAAAGACATGACCAACAGAAAAAAAAATCATTTCGACCATCTCAGTTCCATTAATGATGCTGTATACTGAAAGAAGATTAATTGATGGAGCCAATTTTAACAAAACTCCCGGAAGATTCTTGACTTTTTTTAACCTCCAAAACATGTCTGGCACAGTTTTACTGCACAAACCGAAGATATTCAGACACTGGGGCCTTTTTAAGTGGGTGGATTGACAACAATGTTTGTGGTTATATGATTGCCTCTGAAGCTGTAATTAACTCTTTAAAAGCAACATTGAGAGGTCTACTGATGAAAGGAGACCATCTAATTGTGTGACACCGCATCAAGAAAATCAGTCAAGTTTTGTAATTTGTGTAGAACTTGTTTGGTAAAATGTGATCATTTGGTGTACATTTCCATCAATTAATTACTCTATACATATTTCATGAAAAAGTGCTCATTCACGCTAGAGACCAATAGCAGCTAATTTTCTTTACAAATAATAGGTTTCACTTGTACTGCGTTTTGTTTTCATTAACATACATTATTCTAGGGGCAGCCAAAAGATTGATGAAAACACGAAATGATTGCCTTTGTGATCAGACCTCTGTTCTGCCTGTAGTGGGAAATCTAACACGGATGCCAGTGTTTTGAATTAAGACTGTGTGTCTCAATAGCTGTGACCCATAGAGGGGGTGAGGCTGGGACTTCTGCTGAACTGGCTAAGTGCCAGTAGACTGAGGGCAGAGGAATTGGCAAAAGCATGAACATTAAAGCGCAGTACTGAAAGTGCCTTTTTTCCCATTTACACTCACCTGAATTGGTTCCAGGTTGCAGTTTGAAAAATGATCACTAGTTCATCCAGCATATGGTCTAGGAGAAATGTGTGTTGTAGATCAAAGTTGATATGATCTGAAGAAAAAAGTATCTGTAATTTGGGGACAAAATGTGGAGAAAGAAGAAATATATAAAAAAATAACAGGTGGAAAATTGTCCACAATGAACTGTTTTATAGTCACTGCTTTTTTAAGTCCTGAATTGTTTTACTCCATCTGTTGATTACTCTTTCAGAGCTTTTCAAAATAAATTGCAGAACTAATGGTTTTGTCCCATTAAATCTTCTGTATGTGAAGTTTGTTAAATGCATAAACCTCTCCCCTGCCAGCACGCTATCAGAAGGAAGAAGCAATTTTAAACTGAGCTTGTTACTTAAAAAATGCCTAGACATGTTGACTTTAAAATCTCTTGACTTCACTTGAACTATTCATAACTCATTTCTTTACAGGTTATGTTAAATATGGTTTTCTTCCAAGAGTCAAGACAAATATCCTCTTCTTTCCTAAGTAAAGTAGGATGATGAGGTCCTGCGAGAAGCTTGCTGTTTCAGTCTGGCCTGTAGTCTAAGATACCAGAGTTGCAGATGGCATCAGTCCTTGGCTACAGAGTCTTTCCGGATGTGTCTGTTGATAAACTCTGAACCTTCTTTGGGCCTTTGTAGCCATGTGGCAATTACAGTATATAGTGATTTTCTATTGATTGTTCTGAGCGCTCCTGAGAAAAGTTCAAGTAAGATATAAGATGAAAATAGAAAAAAGAAAGTTCATTACGTTCATAGTTTTCATAAGGGAACACTAACCTTACTAATGTATTTTTTTGGGGGGGCTAAGCATACACAATTTGTTGAATTTTGATTGAAACCCATGTGGGTTAACCTGGCTGATTAGTTTATTCAGCCAGGTCACTTTTGTGTTTTTTAAAGTGTTACTTTAAAACAAAAGCAATTACAAGCTTATCCCTTCACTTTCTCTTCAAAACCTCATTAAAAAGAAATGTAATGGTGTAGTTTGGAAAATATCTTTCATTTTTCAAGTTGTTTCTTTTATGGAAACATTGGGAACACATGGGTTTTGCAGTGTAATGCAAATCCTTGCAAGAATGCAGGAGCATATTGCTCAAAACCTTTGTTCTATAGAGTAGTTAATTCACTCAAAAAACATATGTGAGAATGGTGCACACATTATGAATTGCTCTTCAGTTCTACCAATTACTGCTTCTCCTTCACCTTTGTTGTATGTACTGTACTAATAAAAAGGCAAGAGTTCTGTGCCTCACAGTTCAAAGCTTGCAGGCTTTATATGTTGCAGCCTGTCACTTTAATGTATCAATTAGCTGCTAACTACCAAACCGACTAGATGGGTTTTCTCTTGTTTGTAACTTTTTAATGTTAAAATTGTCCTGTACTTTAGGTTGCGAAGGAATAATTAAAAGAAGCTGCAAGTGAAATTGTTTGCATTTAGCGACACCTCCTGGCAGATTTGTGTATTGTCCCTCATAGCTATTATTAATGTGTCACTCTTATCCAAAATGACTTTTTGTACCCATATTTAAGTGTAGTACATTGTTCAAGCAACAGATTCCTACGGATGCCCCAGTAACAAGAGTAAATCCCCAATTACTACTCAATACAGCTGCCCTAGTGCCCACTCACCATTCTGCAGCGAATGTTAAAGATTCTCATGTCATTGTTTCAATAGCACTCTCCCTCAGGTAATTCAGTTCTGTACAGACTCTTTCACTGTCAATTAAAATCCACTGATTATTATTATGTTTTATTTATAGGCACTTTAACAGATCCAAAGTGCTGCTTGCTAGAGTGCATACGATTTGCCTGTCCTGGCTCTGTTCAGTGCATTTTAAAAGTCCCAGTTTTCAAGATCTATTTTTGGCTTCTGCAGGTTTTCATCAACTTTACTCTACCAACCTTATTCTTCCTTTCTCTACCTTATTCTCTACATTTCTTTTTTTTTATTTCTATTGAAGAATGACAGCATGAATTTGATTGTACGTTTTGGGCAGTCTATAAAATTGCAAGGCTATTTTTCACTCTTTTTTAGCAATTCTGTAGCACCAAGACATATGTAAAGCACAATACAACCATACTCAACTCAAAATGCCCAGTGGATCAGATTCACTGATTTAATTAGATTTGCAAAAATATGATAAACACATTAAATCATTTACATTTAGCTGGATTTGGATTTGCACCATAGAGATCACAAAACCAAAAAATGAGTTTTTCTTTTATGAATGATGATAACTGATTGGCAGCATGAATTTTGATAGGTTTCCCATAGTGTTGATTTTTTTCAGTCCATTATTGCTACTAACCAACTCCACACAGGCTTGACAGCCAGAGAGACTGAGCAGCCAAACGATTGCTTTCCTGCTGCCCACAGAGCACTTGCTTGTTTAAAAGCGTCCACTAGGAGGAGCCAGTCCTTTCCTACAGGAATCCAGTTATCCCGGATGTACAAAAGGGGCAGCACTGCAGTAGACTGGAGGACAATGCTCCTGTGTTAATAACTGCATGAAGAGAGGGCTCTCATATGGAGATTAGAGTTAAGATAAATGTGTCCAGTGTCTGGAATTTTTTCTATATATATACACACATACATTCTGGCCCAGCACTTTTCCTGTGAATCATAGATTTCCAGTGGAGTGAATTCCATGAATTCCCAATCAATTCAGACTGCTTTTCTTTTTTGTTAGCATCAGCATTTGGCCATTTAGTTACTATGTTGATTACAACCACATTTTTAATTGGTTGCAGCTTTTGTTTTATTTATTTGCTAAATCTTAACTATTTTTTTGGGTCTATCTGCATCAATAGTATGTTCCGTATTTCATATCTTTTTGTTCTGTTTTTTCATTTAATTAGGGTTAAATTTTTTTAACATTTTGTTAACTGACAGATGTTCTGCGGATATTTGCTGCTGATGGAGTCCTTTGCTTCTTAGTGTTCTTTAGTTTGAGGCTTGTTGATGGCTTAATTATACTTTCCACATTAGCTGACTCTCCCTGTCTGATTATAAGAAAGTCCAAATGAGAGGGGGCCAAAGGCGAGACTCATAACAAGAATATTCTCTTTGCAATAAATTAAATTCCTTATCAGAGTAATAAGATAAAGAGAACATATTAGTTTGGAAGAAGGGTAATGATGGTACTATTTTTTCCCACAGAATCTTGCACTGAAAATCAACAATAATTTCACCCCAATCTTTTGTAAAAAAGGAAATGCAGAGCATAAAACAGTCTGTTTTATGCCCCAATTTGGAGGCACAGAGGCTTTTGTGCATGCAAGTGCAGGCCTTTGTTCTGCATTATGGAATTTCCCAAAATACTTTGTTCCAGTGGAACACTAGGTATCCACACTTAAAATTGTTTTATGTGATGGTGCGTTGTGTAGATCAGTAAGCTTTTGTAAGCTTTTCTTTTCAGTCTGAAATGGCTTCAGTCATGCAAAACTTGTACATGTTTAGTTCTTGGATCACACCGAGAGGCCTGTGATGTGGTTTTCTTGTCCATTACAGAATATAGGAAACTTTAGACCTCAGTTCTGCACATACTTTTAGCACGACTATGCCAAAAAGCATTCACACTCTTATAAGAATGTTGATTCAGACGTGTCATTGTTATACCAAAGTTTGCTTTTTTAAGGAAAAATAAATTGACACCATCTGAAACTTGCTGAAATATCTCACTTTGATGACTAATTGCATTAACAGTGCATTTTTTAACAATTTTAATGAACTCTTGAGCTATAATTATTCTTTCCTTCTTGCACTTCATGGAAACTGAACTCTGAAAGGAAAAATAGTCTTCTGTGCTAATTTGGGTCGATCATGTTACATGTCCTTTCTGAGTGCAGATTGCTAACATATTGATCATTAATATTAGAAGAGGGAACACCTGAAGAAGGCTCCACAGCCGAAACGTTGCGTTTCCTTTTCAGGATGGAATAAACCCGTTACCTGTTCCTTTGCAGCCTACGCATGCTGACGCAGCTCCCTACTTGAACTAATTAATATTAGATGTTGACCAAAGGTACTATTTTTTTTCTGAGGTTCAAAAGTTGTTTTTCACCATTTAGGCTTGCATTCAAATATCATGTTGGTACAATGTCAGAAGATCCATGCATCCCATATCAGTTGCTGCTCCCTCCTGTGAAAAAATCATCCCTGTCTGATTCTAATCCATCAAACAGGGCACAAGGCAGAACTACAAGTTGCACAAGATAGCTGTTCATCAAATACACAGCAATGTAGAAATGGCAATTAATCTCGCCAGCAGTTCTTTGGGAAGGCTACAGAAGCTGGATCACCAAGGAAAAAGCACAGAAATATGAGTTGAGGTCAGTTTCCTGAATGTCATACCACCATGCCACCTGTCACAAGGTGACCCAGGAAAATGCAAGTTGGCCTGCAGAACTCTACGTTGGTGACTGTTTCGCTGGCTTTTTTTTTTGCTTTGCTCTTTTCACATTCCGACCTGAAAGGGTTGCAGTTAACACTGATGTATAGGTAGTTAAGGTAGTTTATAGGGGAATCCTCTCAAACAGGGAACGGTGTTGCATGATGACGGACACAAAGTGGCTGTGCGCTAGACCGAAACTGCTTTAAATCTTACCACTAAATCTTAAACAACTGGCAGCAGACACAAAAATCTTACTGTGTGCTCTGATGAGACTAATGTGAACCTTGCCAGCTTCTTGCAAAGGCTCTTATCCACTTGCAAATAAGGGTGTCATTGGCTTCCTTAGTACCCAGTATCTCAGATAATGAAGGCATGTCATAGGCCAAGAAGAGGAGGAGTAGATTGAGCTTGTGGGGAGCAGTTAAGTGCAGACTGGCTTTGCGAGGAATTAATCAGCTTGTGGTCTGCAGCTGCGATGGTGGGCCTGGAGACGGCCCTTAATAACCATCAGCAGGGACTCTGGGAATCCAGATTAGCTTTAAGCCACCGTGCCCGCATCCTTTAAACCACCTAAAATATCAATGGGGGCTTCATCTGAGTTTTCAAAGTACCCTTGTGTTCAGTGTTTTGGTATAATAATCTCCATCCAAGATTCTTGCTTTTAAACAGCATTTCAAAATAATATTAATGCGCATGAATAACTGGAAGGGATCCTTCTAATGAAGAAAATGATTGTAGTTCAGTCATTTCAAAGGCAGTTTGAGCAAATATTAGATGTTTTCCATTGTTTGTCATATTATATCTAAATTTCCATGGTTTGATGACTGTTAAGTACAATTTAACCAACTTTGTTTCTTTAAAGTAAGACAAGTTTTACAGGTTTAATATGTGACCTAGTATTTTATCAGGCTGCATTTCTTTGACCTGTAATGTTTTGGGGTTTTTGGTTGGATGAAGATAGTTTTATGTCAAGGATCTTAATTTAAATAGCTTATTCCCTCAATTAAAGCCAGCATTGTGTTCTGATGAAATACGATGCATAGAAACTTGATGTCCAAATATATTCCAATAAATATATCAAAATTGCCACTCTCGTTTTCCAGGATCTGATGGTAGTGGAGCTTTAGACCTCCCTGTGAGGTGTAGTGTAAATTGAGCCTGTTTGTCAATCAGCAGTTCATGCCTGTTTTCCTACCAGCTCTCTCCTGGGACGGCTGTCGCTTTACAAATTGAAGGGGGTCATTCAGACTATGTCCAATTTTTGCCAGCTGGACTGGAAGAGTCCCTCTCTTAGATCGTTTTTTGTGTTTTTTTATGTCTGAATAATAGCATGAGAAAATTGCTTTTATCAGCAAATTAAATTCAACTTAGAACTGCTACTTTTAAGAAGTGTTGTCACCACTTTCCATTCTGAGAAATTTTTAGTCTAGTAGGCTGGAGAGAATCTGTGACCAAAATACCACAATAACCAAATTCTTTATCCTGGTGTCCTTACGCCACAGTGAAAGTAGATTGTATCTTCACACCTGGAGGTTCATTGATGTTGTGCTTAGATTGTTAATGGATATTTTCCTTGAGTAGGTATGAACAGCATCCTCTTTTCTATACCACAATATTATGCTGAGCTTTGCATTCTTCATTTGGTGTTTTTTCAAGCACTCTTCCAGATTCTAGACAAATGTCCAAAACACACGATGGTTAGTTTTTTAATGAAGGAGATAAAATGACCAATTATTTTGTCATGTTTCATTAAGATTAAAGGTGCTGAACATATAAAGATGGTAATGTATTAATACACAGTCCATATCTATAGTTCTGAAGAAATGACTCCTGTACAGTATCTAAGACTAAAAAGCAAAAGCAACAAAATTGGATAATCTAATATCTGTCCATTTTGAAATAATTAAATGTATCACTGGAATCAGATTAACTTCTGATTAATCAAATTAACTTGGCATTAGCTAAAGTAGCTTTAAAATGGAAAAAATGTACTCCAATGCATTTCCTTTCCTTTAATTGCAGAGGTCTTCAGATGGTTAACAGAGCAATTCTACCTATGAAAGCAAATCCTCTTAAATATTTTACAGTATATGGCTTATCCCCCTTTCCTCCCTCTCCTTCACACCACATATCTTTCTTTACGAGACATAGGATGAGTGCTGACTGCCAAAACTTTGCACATTATTCTCAGGGGTGCAGTATTATTTCAGCTCAGAGACATGGGTCATTTGCAAGAAGGGGTGGACACAGTTGTGTTTCTTTTTTTCCCCTCTATAATGTGTTTCAGATGCGTCCCAACCATTGGCAGTAAATAGCCAGCAATAACAACACATATCTCACTTGTTGCTCTCAGGTTTAATTGGTTAAAGCTGAGTTAGGCTGAAGTTAATCTAGTTTAAATTAATGTACATATTCTGCTCAATATTCACTTTCCCCCCATACAAAGTGTTTTTCTCTCAATAAAGGATTAATCCCACAGTAATTTTTCTGACTTCATTCTTTTTTCTACATATTCTAAAAGAAATACTTATGATTAAAATATTCCCATTTCTTTATTTGCTTTTCATCCTGACTTTTAATGGTGATGCCCAACGAGAGGTTTTTATTTTCTGCTCAGCTGGAGTCATCTGGCGTTATGGCATAGCAAAGTAACCGGTTACAATTTATTGTAATTTCTTTTGATTTCAGCAGTATTAGAGAATGCACACATCCACACATTCAAAGCTCCACCAGCACAGTAAAAATATGGAAACAATACTAAGCTTTGTTTGCAAAATAACGAGTTAACATTGCAAAGTGGGAAATGACCTTTCATAGTTTGCCTGGTTTTGTTTGTGCTGCATATAAGCCAGATTCCATGCTAAAATGTCATTTTATTTTTGTTACCATATACAGTAAATAGCTTCTGCTTTTCCCTTTAGCTATAACAAAACCACGAGAAGTTGAAGACATGGGAGAAAATGTAAATGTCTTTTGGGGGAGTTCATAAAAATGAGCTTTCTTTATGTTGTTTTCTTAAATATATTCTACAATGGGTTTCAAAATAGCCAAAGATGGAGGATTATAGTTCACTTCAACACTAAAGAGGCCTAAGGAGATCATAACTGCTCTATTTATATCTTGTGGCATATTGTGCAGTGTATTTAGCATTCTTTACTGCAGTGTTTACTTGTTTATTCCTGTGCTGCAGGATTTGGTTCAGCTGGGAGATGTTTTGTTTTCTGACCTCAAAAACAATGAAAGTGCAGTGGGTAACCTCTCAGAGACTTTTTTCATCAGAGTGTCTCTAGATTCTGCAATGTAGATAGATATACCAGCCTTTTGCCACTCAGTATAAATCAAGGAGTGATTCATTTTTCTTTTGATGAAATGTTTTAATGTTTTATTTGGAGTTTTCTCAAAAAAGAAGCCTTATTTCATTGTTTCCATTTCTATTATTGATAGTGTGTTTCAAAGAAGGGCATTTTGAAACTAAAATGCTTGACAATGTTTGTAATATCTTAGTTCATTTAGGGTAAGTGTGATAGAAGCTAAAAAAAACGTGAGTTTTTTTAGATCATTTTTATGATCTAAAAATGAGATTATTATTTTTAAAAACTCTCTAGTCGTAAGACTGTCTCAAAGCATTCAGATAAATAAAGAACCAATTGATAAAGAAAAGCAGTAGCATTAAAATTCAAAATCCGGGCTAAAGACTGATCTTTCTGAGAAGCAGTTTTGTGCGGCAGTCTTGACAATGTCTGGAGAAGAGTGTGAGTGCAAAGTACTTTATTTTACCCTAATAGTATGTGTGATGTATCTCACAAAAAAGCCCCCTGTTTCAGCACTAGCTGGTGTTCCCTCACTAGCACATCAGCCCAGTTGTAAACCCTGGGGTGATGGCACAGGACTGATTCTCTCCCTGTTTCCTTCTCACAATGGAGCTCATTCTCGCGTCTCCAGAATGATCTCATAGACGCATGCAAAAAGAGCATTATTCATCTTCAAGGGCCCCACAATAACTGAGATTGAGCAAAATACAAGGGAGAGTGAAAAAGAGGTGAAGCTTAACATGAAAGGGCCATTTGTATCCACAGCTTAGAATGAGATGCCTGGACATATTCCGCCATTGTCTTATAGTGTCTACACCATGTGCTATTCTTGAAATTCTGGAGTGGAGGGGTTTGAGTTTAGGTGTGAGAGAGAGAGCACGCTTCATCTGTAAACTAATCAGATGACCCCAGTGGATGTCGGACAGGATTGTCAGCTTTGTTTATGCTGAGGGAGAAGTATAGTTCTCAGGACTGAGAGCAAATGAATTCTTTTGCAGCTGCTGTCTCTTGGGCTTGGACATTTGTCCCTGTGATATTTGTAGACAAACACAAGACGTAGTTAAGAAGGTAGCAAACACATTTCAAGTCTGTCATTGAAGATACTAGCCTGGAAAATTATAGTTACACTCTATGTCCAAAAAACACATTAGGAAGAGTTTTCAGTTTGGGGGTAAGTACGGTACTGTAACTGTGATCTGCAAATAAGTATATAAACACTCCTATGTTTCACAAGAAAATTTGACAATAGAATTTACTGTTGAGTGGTAAAATGTCTCTTGTTGTGACCAGTATAGCTATATACCATGTTTTGAATTTTTGACTGTCACTGTTGTCTTCTTTTGACAAGAGGCAATAGAATAGGTGGCAGTGGTCATAAAGTATTGGCTGTTGTATTTATTTGATGTATATAATGCAGAATCAGGTTGTCATGCTCATGACATCTTATACAATTTTCTTGTATCAATATATGTACGTGAAAGCTGTAGTTACAGAAAAAATGAATACATGCAGATTCCAACATGAATAGCTGGCTCACAGTAGTTGATGCTTCTATTTGAATTTGAAGGCTTGAAAAAGAAAAGAGGTATTAAGAGTTGCACAGTAAAATGCTGCAATTAATCATTTGGAGGTGATCATTTTATTTTGTTTAAACAGATCTTAGGATATTCTTCTGTGTGTTTTGTGTGTTAGAAACAGAAGGTGCCTTTCCTTGCTGCATGTTGCTGGTACTGCTATAACCTAGTTAGAGATTATGTAACATTTTTCTTTCCAAAATGTTTGTCCTCCTCCACATGGGATTCCAGCACCCAGAACACAGCTATTTGGGTGCCCGTCGTTCTGCTGCACATCGCAGGGGTTTGCCTTTGCAGCAGTTGCAGGGATTTCTATAAATAGAGCCTGCAGACTGGAGCTGTGCCTCTCTGCTTCGCTCCCTCCCTTTCGCTGCTGACTGCATCAGACCAGCCACCCACCTACTGTACCTAGCAGCAAGTGCACCACCTACCAGCCCCCATGCTCTCCGTGGCTAACGGGTTAATCCAATAATGATCCATTAAGTGTGGGGAGTTTACGGATTCCCTCTTCTAGCTAGAGGAGGCTCGTTCTTTTTGAGTGAGTGAGAGGGAGCCGGTGGAAGTGGTGGTGTGTTGTCACATGATGTGGTGGTGTCTGGTGCTACAGCAGCAGCTGGCCTACCCATCTCTCTCTCTCTCTCTCCCCCGATCTCCTGGTCTCTCTGTCTCACAGCAGTGCCTCTCTCTCTCTCTCTCCTGCTGCCTGGGTCCATGTCTTCATGAGGGATAGGGACGATAGGATCCCAGCGTGGGTGCACACCCTCCTCGTCCTGCCCTCTGTCTTCCACTAACCATGTCCTTCTGTTGTTGTTTCTTTTTCAGAGACTATGGCACCTCGAAACGGAAATCAGGTAAGAAAACTGGATTTCATAACATTTGAGCTTCTGTTTGTTGGCAGCCTTAAAGTCCTGTAACCTGTTGCATGTGGGTGGGTGTTTGTTTGTCTCCCTCTTCCTGCGGATGCACTAGCTTCTTGTTTTATCTACATTTTGGATTTCTTGGCATTACATTATTTCAGAAACTATACCGCCCTAAAAGGAATATTCTTTGGTACTCTGCTTCACCACAAGCTGCTGTACCGTGATGTCCCACATTATTGGCTTTGGAATTCAAATATCAGGGGAGCAATCAGAGTCCTGTTTTATAGTCTCTAGATCAGACATGCAGTCACAGTTCGGAAGGACCGAAAGTGCTCAATTATCTGTCAGCATTAATATATCCTTGACCGAAGTATTGTTCAGTTTCTCCGAATTAGGCAAATAGTGGGAGTGAGTGATTGGAGGCTCATGTGGAATGAGAAACTAAAAGACCTTGTGTCCCCTGAGGGCTGGCATACGACTGGAAATCTTTTCCCCGCCCTCAGGCAGGAGATCCAGGAGTCAGCCCAGGGGTATCTCCCATCTGCAACAGTCCCACCTCTTCCAGTTAGCATGATCACTTTGCCACAGGTGATTGATTACTTAAGGACTGGAGCATTTTGGAAAAGTAGTGCTGGCAAGGCAAATCATTTCTTTGCCTGCTTGAGGAATGTTTTAAAAGGTATGCCAAAGCCATAGAAGCAGCAGTTACAAAGCACTCTGCAATGCTTTGTCATGAACAAAACTTTAAGAGAGGAAGGGGTTAAACAGAAAGGAGGGCGTGAAAGAACTGCACCTGCTTTGCTCAGCTATGCAGTGTTGATCCACTGGGTCAAAACAGGGATGGGTGGAGAAATAACATTGACAACTGCTGTGTGTGTAGGGTTTGGGTGTGTGCTTGTATGCACTGTACAGTATGTGAGTGTGTGTGGGGGGTGTGTCATCTGTTCAGTCTTACCAATCGTTAGGCGCAAGGCAATATTAATAGGTTTTTCCATTGTATGCAGAAGGTTGCATGAAAGGAGTGGAAAGTTCTAGCAATTAGCTAGATGGATTTTGAAAAGGAATTGTCAGAGGAAGTGGACTAATGTCAATTCTGCTTTTAGTCCATTAAACTGCAAGAGTTCAATAATTATAGACTTAAAATACTAGTTCAGTTGTGTTCTGCATTCTTTAGTTGTATATTTACCTTGTCTTTTGTCTGTCTTTAATGTCTATAGGGGTAAATTCTATGTACAGTTTCCTGCTAATACTTTTATTTAGTAGTCTGTTTAAAAGTGACAATAATGTTATACAAAGTATCATCTTATTTTTAGAAATTATATGAATATAAATATGATTTATTGACCATGATAGTGTAATGAAGGCCATTTGTCAAGAACTACTGGGATAAAAAGGCCATTGTCAGTATTCTACAGCCATGTACAGATACCAGCTGCAAACTTCACATTCTGTGATGAATAGAATCTTGAAAGTGATTCAGTCTCATAATTTCTGTTTTTGAAGAAACACATTCTTCCTTCTGTTCACTGCAATAGAACTGTGATATGGTACTTTTGGACCTAAACCAATTTGTAATCATAACGTCTTCCCAGTTGAGCACTGTTCCTTATTGCAAATACATTTTTTCGGTCTGTGTTTTCACAAGTTTATGATGCTGATCTTTATATAGTAAAGATGAAAGTGCAGGAAGGAATAAAAAAGGGCGTCGGCTAACTGATTAATAAATCAGAATCTACCAGGAAATTCGATTTAATAATAGTTATCACAGCTGATATACAATGGGTGAGTATTGCAGTGATAAAATATTTTACCCTTCACTGACTATTAATTAATGTCTATGAGCAGTTGTGATTTTTCAGTCCAGTACTAGGTTATGTTTAATTACCTACAGGTTTAATTTTTCTGAATGATTCAGTTTGCCTCCCAAAGATAAAATGCATTAATCATGGTTGAGTTTGAAAAATTTAAGGAAATTAAAACAAAATAAATGAAAAAATGAAATAAAATGTATTTAGTTTTAGCTGCATTTTAAAACAAGGTTTTGAAATTAAACCTAATGTTTGTAGTATCATAAAAATACTCTTTAATTAGATAATAGGGATATTTCTGTCATAAACATGCCTCAAGAATTTGTAATATAAAATGCCTAATGGCTACTGAAATTATTTAGCACTTATTAAGATCAGTCTGTAAGACTACTACTAATTAACATATCTGTCCTTTTTGATGACTATAATGTTTTTTGTATTCTTTGATTAATTGCAGAGATCAATTACACTGGGAACACATTGTCCTGCCACAATGCAAATGTACTGGTTTTGTCCATATATCATAAATCCTAAAATACTGAAGTTGTAAAAAAAGCAATTAACAAGCACATGATAGGCCTCTGTGTTGCCCTTGAGTATGTCCACATACTGTAGATTAAGAGGAAAACTTGTTGTCTCATAGTGCAGTTGGCTCTCAAACAGGTGGTGGCATTTCATCAAGCTGACATTAATTCTAATTGGAACGAACTTGGCTGGCAAGAAACAGACCAAGTTGATCCTGCAATTTCATTAAGTAACTTAAGTCCATCTGGCACTGCCATGGAGACTGTTGCTGTGACCATCTTCCAGATTATTCTCTGTCCCCAGACTGCCTACTGTTATATACCACTGGAGCACCTCTGTTTTACAGGTCATGTTAATATGTCAGATATATGATCTGAAAGAGGCATATGCAGCTTCATATATATATATACTGTATATGTACAGTTTCAAAACCTATTCATTAATTTACTTCCCACCACCAACTCATTTAATAATTTACAGCACAAAAAGTCCAGTTCCTCTGAAATCACTGCACACTGTATTTAAAACCAATGACAGGGAAACAGGGAAGTGTATATCTGTGGGATATTGTGCTGTAGCTTCAACTTAGGATAACAATAATTATATGTTCAGGTGGCTAGCTGTGTCAGCATGCGTAGGCTGCAAAGGAACAAGTAATAGGTTTATTCCATGCTGAAAAGAGAAGAAAGGAAACACAACGTTTCGGCTGTGTCACAGCCAAAGAAGGCTCCACAGCCAAAACGTTGTGTTTTCTTTCTTTTCTTTTCAGCATGGAATAAACGTATTACTTGTTCCATAATTATATTTTGTTGGTCTTGCCTTAAAAGCTTTAATGGAACTCTGCTTTGACATGAAAATTTTGCCAGAACCACAAAGTGGTTAAAACAGACTTCTGCGCTCTCTACCTGCCATTAAATCCTTCTAAAGTTACAGCTGCATCTGCAATTTATGCCATTTATTTCATACATTAAAACTACATTATGGCTTCACTGGAACTCTAATGAATCCTTACTTGTCGGTGCTTATCTGAAGCTGAAGCAGAACTGACTGGAACAGATCACCACTTTTGTTTCTAGAGTGAGGTGGCTGTTTATTCTCTAAATATTCTTTCTTTTGGATCAAAAAGAAAAGCAAAATGTGACAAGGGAAAACATCTGTTACAGTATGTTGTATTGATAGTCAGAAATACAGTGGTGTTCTAGCTATATTGAGGTAAAACTACAGATTTAAAAGACAAAAGCTTGCAATCCTTACATGAAATATAGCACACCACTGGAATGTTGTACACTTCAATGCACAATGTGCTTATATTCCTATTTTGCACCCTGTAGAGGTTCAGTTTCAGTCTTTTCCGTTTAATCTGGAAAATGAAATATGATCTGAGCGCTGTCACTGCCGGGATTAGGGATAAAGCTGTCCTTGGAGAGCAATTTGAGCATTAAAGTTTAAAATGACATTAAAAGTTAATGATAATCTGTGAGACCAGTGAATGATCCTTCCAAGTCATTTTGTATCGGAACATTTGCCCAGACATCTGGCAGAAGACCCAAGGAATGGAGGCAGAGGTTGTCAGTTTATAAACCTCTGATCAGGCTCTCTCTATCGACTGAAAGCACTGGAAAAATAGCAATCGATTTATAGTGGGACTCGGCAAGTCCTGTCTTTTAGGTTGCATTTCATTACAGTTTTTATAAACTGTAACTTGTCTTTTCAGAGGAGCAGTGCACAGATACTTCTGCGTGCATTGGTCTTTGTGCATGTGAAGGCCAGATGTGAACTGGGTTGGTGGGGGTTGAGAGAGTCAGGCAACTATGTTTACGTGGCAAGTGGAAGTCATTTCAGATTGATACACGACAAGTGTAGATCACAGTGTTAACAAGGTATCAGAGCACTTGTTGGGAAAGCTGACAGGATCTGTGCAACAAGGGGAGGCGAGACTGATTTTTAATAAACAAAGTCCTGGCTGTTGGAGATGTGAGAAATAAAGTTCAGGTGTTTGTTTTGGTGCTAAAACCTGAGCCAGGATTTCAGAGGCAGTTCTGATGGCATCTTTTGAACATAAATGATTATACAGTAATTAATTTAAATAAAGACTTACTGTGAAAATTAACCCCTGCAGTGTATGGAATTGTTCATAAAACTTTTTTATCCCTGCCTTGCTGGGCTTCCAAATTGTGGAGAGATCATAAAGGATCTTACTGGAACACAATGCACTGATTGAGTTGACATTGCCTAGAAATGCTAGTTTTAGCCTAGATCATTAGCTGATAATGCCTAGGATTCCATAAATGGTGTATAGACAGCACAGCACCAGGGGCAGGGTTAGTCAGCCTGTGGGATTCCGTCAGGTGCTGAGGAGTTTGCTGCATTTCAAATAATGAATGGCTATAAATGACAGACAATGTTTGCACAGACAGTGTGGTTCTTAGGAGCAGATGCACTGAAAAAAATGGTCTTAATGCTGTACTCTGGTAGAACTGGATACCATTATTTTTGCATTCCATTGCAGTGTATATCTATTATGGGTGATATCTGGAAGTCCAATACGTTTTTTTCACGGGGTGTCTTTAGCAAACAGCCACTTCACACACCATCCATTTGTATTTAATCAACCAAAATACATTTTAATTTATTTTGAATATCATTTTAAAGAAAGACTTATTTTAAAGAAATAAATTACTCTAGTCAAAGAGTGTCATCTTTTGTATATTGAATTATAAAACACTTATTTAAGGATGCAGTCATCCTTTTGAGCAGTTTAATTTTTCTTCACTGCTTTTGTTTTCTATAGTGCATCAAATATAGAGCAAACAGGTATTTTTCAGACGACTGCTTATAATATCTTATCCACAGTGTGCCACCCACTCTCTATCCTTCTTCAAGAAAATCTCTATTTAGAATGCCTCTAGCATCCACTGCAGTTCAGTCTGGCCAACATCCTCGTCTTCCGAGTCTAAAGTCATGTCTATGTAGCAAAATCAATGAAAATTTTGTAAATATCAGATGTATATAAACCCTTCCTCTTTTAAATTGTATTCTATTTAAATTATCTATTGATGAATGGGTTTTTCTTTGATTCTCAGTTTTTTTTTCCTGCTTTGCCATGTCTTGAGTTGCTAATGAACAATGTATATTTTACTTCCAATTGGGAATTGCCCAAGTTTAAGCCTCTCAGCAGAAAAAAACTGAGTCACATGATGCTCAGTCAAACCTGAAGAGATGGCGTCTCTGAGATGGTTCACACAAAACACAGTGGTTCTAATGTCAATTCTTCATATTGCCATTTAGAAGATAGTGAGGTGTATTTATTACATGGAGTGAATTTACCTCTTTCTTTTCATGAAAAGATGGGAGTCATTTCTATAAGGAAATACTAGTAATCTGTCTTGGTCTGAAATTATGCATCCTAGTGCGTTGTTATTAAACTACTCTTTAACATTTGGTTTTTCCTTTGCAAATTTCTTG
Organism: Lepisosteus oculatus; assembly: GCF_040954835.1. Taxonomy (NCBI): domain Eukaryota; kingdom Metazoa; phylum Chordata; class Actinopteri; order Semionotiformes; family Lepisosteidae; genus Lepisosteus; species Lepisosteus oculatus. The sequence goes on from NC_090699.1 coordinate 36,549,800, forward strand.
GAGAAAATGCTGTCCAGGAGAAGTATGTATTGTGTGACTCATTCCACTTTATTATAATAGTAAAGTAATCATTGAGGACTCATATGGGGGATGAGATTCCTTTTGATGAGGCCTTGTTTATGATTTGTTTCATGAATCTTTTGTTTATAACACAGTGTATTTTTACAGTGGAATGAGTGAGGCACTTAATGGAAAAAATAATTATTTTGCAGGTTTTATGTGGTAATTATATATTTAACATATACAGTACATAAAAACAATGTAGGAGGAACAATACATAACTTTAATACTTTTTCCAAGTGACATGGGTGATTTGAGAGCTGCACAAATGTGGGCAAAACATTTGGTATGTTTTCATGCCAAAACATGGCGATCATTAAATTAATATGAATGTTAAGTACAATGTATGTTTTTGGCTGGAGGAGGGTTAATTCCATTCACACATTTTATCATATTCAAACATAAATATACTTTATGTTCAGCCTAGTGATTTCAAGTGACTAGGAAAGCATGTTAAGTAATATTCATTGTGTGCGTATTTGGTTGAATATATCATTCTGAGGCAATAACAGCAGAAGTCTGTGACTTATTGACCTCACCAAAGTCTTTGTATAAAACTTTGAGATTCTTTTTCTGCATCCTCTTTGAGTTCTTCCCAATTCTTGGGGTTTTCTGACCTCAATTTATTCTTCAGCATGCCCAGATAGATGTCAGTCTGGAGATTTACTTGGCCAGTCTAAGATTTTCCACATTTTTCCTTCTGAGTACTCTCTGGTTACATTGGCTGTATGTTTTGGGTCTTGCTACATGGTGAAGTGTTGCATATGTTTACTGGCCAATAAGTATGGAAGCATTTAGACTTCATAATTCATTCTGCTGCTCTTATCATTAGTTACATCATCAATAAAGATTCATGAACCAGTTCCTGAGAAGGTGATGTCCTTTGGGGTCTCGCAGTTCCTTTCTATGTCCCTACTTTATCCTTTCCATCAATTAGGTAAAGGTTTATCTTGGGCTTATCTGTCCATTTTAGTGTTCCAAATCTCTCCTGGCTTAAATTGAACTTCAAAGCAAATTGTTATTTGGCTTTTGTGTTTTGTGCTTTCTCTGTCTTCTGTGAAATGTACAGTAGATTTGGATAACTTTACCCCTGCATTCTCGGGGTTGCTTGTGATTTCACTGACACTTGTTTAAGAGTTTTTTGAAAGTTTTGATCATCATCATCATCATTATTATTATTATCATTATTATTATTATTATATTAATTATATTATATTATATATAGGAGGTGGCTAGAAAGCCTGGTCTTAGAACAGATCACTGTGACAGAATGCTCGTTTAGTTAGAGAAGGAGACAAGTAGCCCAGGAAGGAAGAGAAGGAATGATGAAGAGATCTGGAAAAAGATTAAGAGGAAGGCATAGTTGGTCGCAGCAGAAGTAGGCTGAAGTAGTTCAAGTAGGTAGCTGTGTCAGCATGCGTAGGCTGCAAAGGAACAAGTAATAGGTTTATTTCATGCTGAAAAGAGAAGAAAGAAAACACGTTTTGGCTGTGTCACAGCCAAAGAAGGCTCCACAGCTGAAATGTTGTGTTTTCTTTCTTTTCAGCATGGAATAAACTTATTACTTGTTCCATAATTATATGTTGTTGGTCTTGCCTTAAAATCTTTAATGGAACTCTGCTTTGACATGAAAATTTTGCCAGAACCACAAAGTGCTTAAAACAGACTTCTGCTCTCTCTACCTGCCTGTTACGACCCCAAGTGTCTAGGGGAAAAGGGGTGTAACATTTAGGATAATTCTTTTGGAAGCAGGGGGGGTTTTGGTGAGGGACTAGGAAGTATGATAACAAGGGTAAGGAACTAGAGTGGTGCCAAAGGACTACAAAAGAAAACCCGAAACACACAGTCTTCGGCGTCTTCAACACCCTAGCTAACCTGCACTGACTACCCAAAACCATACAAGACAAACGGCACTCACCCGTACTAAACTAGTGTACTAATACAAAATCAACTAAGTGTGTTAGTGTACCCAACAACCTAAACTAACCTTATATACAAAAGTTCACACAAAAGCACAAGTGAACCAGAAAGACAAATAAGGGAAAACAAGAGTAATAAACAGGAGCAGGGTACAAAAAGAACACAAAAGTTGAACATGTAACACTGGGGCAAGGTAATGACAAAACAAAGATGAACACACAAACAAACGAAAGTACAAAGAAACTAACGTAAATCCAACAAAACAACAAAGCCGAAGCTATACGAAAATACACACACACACACAAAGCAAAACAAACCAACAAATGAAGCCGAAGCAATAACCAGGAGCGAAGCAATAACCAAAACCGAACAGGACCGAAGTCAAACAAAAGGCCTCTCCTTGCTGAAAATCTCCAGGTTATATACTGAATAAGATGTGTTCTGATTGGCTGAGAGCTAATTGATGATGACGTCATACTGAAACAGTGGAGTGATGGTGGGCCAATGGGGAAGGGAGAACAATCAAGGGTCAGCAGTGTGGAACATAGAAAAAACACACACAGAACACACACTGGGACGTAACACTGCCATTTAATCCTTCTGAAGTTACAGCTGTGTCTGCAATTTATGCCATTCTCCGGGTATCATGTATATGTCAATATATATAGTATATATATATAATATTAAGAATTATAATATATTTTTTTTTGATAAATTATATTAATTTAGAATATTGTGTAAACTTTAAGTTACCAAGGTAAAGCTAAGTCCAGAGAAGATTGACCAGATACATTCCTGGGGGGAAGGACTACCCTGCTTAGTCCTGAACAGAGAAGACTATTAGGGAACTCAATTCACCCATTCAGACTCCTCAAACAGCAAAACACAACTAGTGGATACAAGTGGCAATTATGGGAGAGTGTATTTAAAACTGAGAACTGGAGGTGCATTTCTACACTTTTCAGGTTTCTGGGAAAAAGTGTTTGTTCTTCATTAAGCAAAATGCTTACTGACGCGTTACTCATTCATTAGTTTCCACAAAGTTATTCAAATGAAGAGTTAATTCCACTTTTTAAAATAATGGACCATTATTTTCCCTAGTTCCTAAGTTAAGGGAACATCTTTCTTCCTCTCAGTCAGAGTTACATAATGCAGTATTTTACCAAATTGCTCAACTGTTTTTTTATTGTGTACTGTACATTCATTGCAAATATACAGAATTTTACTTATATGTTTAACATTATAATTGGATAATGTTTCCAGTTTCTTATGATTATGAATATTCCTGTTGGTTGAACCTTCTTGCTTCTAAAATTAAAAAAATGTAATTTTTTTCTCTTGAAATGGAAAGTAGTAGCTTTCATATAGATTATCGTATTCAGTCCACTACGTAGGTGTTCTGTTTTTCAGAAATCAAGAGATACAACTGTATTTCTAGACTTCTTAAGGTGGAATAAATACTGTGATATAAAATAACCACTAGGAAATTTGACACTATTGAAATGTGGCAGTAAACAGAAAAATGTATCTCCAAACTATTATTTTGATTAAAAAAAGTTGAGCCAATTGGAAAATGAGGAGATAACCCATATAAAAAAAATCTGTTTTTAATGTTTAACATTGACTAAAATATTTTATCACTATAGGTGCCAGTTTTTCTTCTCATGTCATATTCATACTCCACCCTCATTAAATGAGAAATATTAGAAAGCAAACAGTTCTCTGCGTGAGTCAGAATATGGTGAATTACAAAAAAAGACTGGGCTGCTTTAACAGCTGTAGAATATCTTAAATTCTGTTTGACATCCACCCACACCATTGCTGCAGAAAACTAATCTCTTGTGTCACCGTGTTGCATATTCTCACTAAATCTCAAAATGCAATTCTTCAATGACCTGTCACAGGTAGCTTGCAAAGGTCACTGGCTACAGAGAAATGAATTGCTAGTTAGTTTCCTGTTTGTCATCAGCTCTGACAGAAACCTTACAGTTCTGCTGTTATAAATGTTTTTCAAGCCCATGGCTGTTACCAACTGTTTGTCAGCAAGGAAAAGTCTCTCTAAAGCACACCAACATCCGTCATAAATCTCATGCTTTCTTGTGTTCTGTCCAAGAAATGCATTCTTGCAAAACTCCTCACTGTTGTCCACTCTGGGATTTAGTTGTAGATATGAAGCAGTGGAGGCTGTGGGGGTTGAGACAGGAAGCTGGAGTTTAAATCTAAGCCAATGAAAAAAAAGGAAGCTGGCTCAATAGTGCCTTGAAGTCGAAATTCCAAAAAACGAGACCCAGCAAACAAACAGGGATTGTGAAACCAGGCACTTTGGTCTTTGCCATCTCCACATTCCTAGGTGAGGGGGAATGAGAGCTTGTGTGTTTAAGAAGCGAGAACAAAAAAATCAAAACGCAGACACAAAACAGACAAGAAAACATTGCCGTTTATGAGACATTTTGATCGTCAGAGAAACCTGGAAGGAATTAGCCAACAGTATGGGTGCAGTGGTCTGGGCTAATATCAATCAGATGTCGAGAGCTTTACAAAAAGAAAAAAAAGGCCTGTGTGCCCAATTGAAGAAGTTTAACTGCAGTCACCTTCAACAAGCTGTTTACATTCCTGAGGCATTTAAAGAATTTGCCAAAATATTTATAGCTTTGTTTGTTGTTTTAAAGCTACTATAACATATTGTAATGTGAAATTCAGTTTTTGTTTACTTTGGTCACAGTTGGGGGCAGCAGGGAGAGCAAGAGGATCAAATTCAAATTTCAAATTCGAAAAGACAACGGGGCCAGACTTATTTTTGTTTTTGTATTTTGCTTTTGTTTTATCTCTCATCCTTAATTTAATTAAACTTGCTGACAACAGTGTTGGAGAACTGCCTTGGTACTGTAATGGCTTTTAGAAAGCGGACAAATGGTAAGCACTAGAAATTGAAACCCTGTTCTTCCGACGTCATGCCTCATTGTGGAAGTAGATGGCCCCACTTTCCTTATAGTTTTCATGCGTTGCTCACGAGTGTTTTTCTTTCTCGTTGCCTGTGTTAGCTGCATGCTGATGTATGACGTTTGATTTCCTGAACTGGCCTGAAAAATTGCAGCCTTTCAGCTTGGGCCTCAGGAGATCTAACGGGATGGCAATACATAGGTTCTTCAGCAGCTGTAAAACATTTCAAGAGACTGAAAGGTTTTTTTCGAGCACTAATTCAGCATCAAGTTTATCTCAGCTCCTAATAAACTGTCCCCTGTTGGAATCGATGTCAAACTATTTTTTAGGGAATATCTCATTTTTCTCTTTTATTTTTGATCGGTTGCTGTACAATAATTGCAAGAGTTCCTATAGTTTATAGGTCATTATGTTTAAATGACAGCTGTGATTCTATCAGTACCTTTTTGGGTGATATTAATTTACTCTTTCCCAATTTAATCCTCCTGTTCAGCACAGAAACAAAAAAAAGCATTCCTTTCGCAATAGAAAAATTATATATACCTTGTTGATATAGCATAAAGAATAATAAAAACAGTAATCCATTGATTACTAAATCATAAAAATATGAATTCTTACTTAGATTTAAAATTTCCTGCTTTAATTCATTTTTGTTATGATTTTATTGCCGTTGTTGTTTCATTTTTCATCTGTAGAAAAAGCAGCCATTATAAATACACTACATACTCCTTAATTAAGTCTCGTTCACACAAATGTAATCTCTAGAATGAATTTAGACATTAAAGTCATCATACCAAAGCAATAAAATGTCACAGGTTTTAGATGAATAATGTACGTGTTAAGTTTATACATCCTAATGAAACCTCTTTAACAAGAATATCAATGTATTGAAAAAAATCTGTTGGGAGCATTATGCAAGAGTGCAGAACATTTTGAAAACTGAGGTTTTACCATGAATTCTTTTTTGTAGTGCATTTTCAGCATTCTGACTGGCTTGCAAAACCTTGATATGTGCAGATTTTAATGCATGTTTCAAATGAGGTGTTTCAGCCTGAATGGACCAATAATTGTTTATTTTCTTTCCCCTCTGCCATTCTTGGGGCTGTGCAGTATGGATGTACAGTCTGTCCCAGAGTCCGAAGAAAGGGGCACCAGGTATATTCATGGCTCTTGTGGTAATTGTGGTGAAAACAGCATGGGTTCGGTTTGCATTCATATTTGTAACCCATTCGCACTCAGCATGCACCTTTTTCTTTTTCTCTGCAGTGTGTGATTCATTTGTTGTCACTTCTTAGCCTGGTTATAATGTACATAATCATAACTGCTTTCATCACTGGTGTGAAGCATGTTTTCTCAGGATACGTAGACAGGCTGACTGTCAAAGTTCTGTGTTCTTTTGCTCCACTCCAGTTTTTGTTTTGCTTCCTCTCACTCCAGATGCACTTGCTTGGATTTTGCAAAACTATACTTAAGTGGATGGTTTGGGCGGGGGGTGGTGGGGCTTATTTTATTTTCTCTTTGCTCTGTTTACACTGCCCCTCTCTGCTTGAGAGTACTGAAGTGAGGCGGCAGAGTGGAGTGTTTAAGGCTCTGGACTCCAGATCAGAGGGGTGTTGTGTCACTGTGTCTGATTGTAGCACGCTGCTGTGGTCTGAATGACAGGCTGAGATCTAACTGCGGGATTCAGAACGTTTTGGAAATCCAAAGGGTGAGAGAAGCAGAGCCAGCTGATGCAGGCAGACAGATAGGGAAGTATGGTGTGGAGAGGCTGAAACCTGGAGAATTACAGCTGACAGGGGGAGCCTGGATAGATGAGGCTGACTGGGGAGCCTGGAGAATTGAGGCTGACTCGGGAGCCTGGCACGGTGAGGCTTAGAGGACAAGGCATGCCGCTGGAATCAGTGCAGACTGCTGAAGAAGATCAGGAAGCCGGAGGCAAGCGGCTTCCCTGAGATTTGAAATCGCTTAAAAGCAGGTTTCTAGAGCAGGCAGGGAATTGCACTACTCAACGTAGCTAAACATTAGAGCACTGGTTCAATGGGGTTCCGGGAATTAAATGCAGTACCTAATTGGAGAATTGATTGGAAGCTTGAAAGGGAGACGGCTGGACTGACAGGCAGCCTGTCCTGGTCCTCACGGGCTCGGGTGGAATGCGAGTGCTCATGGGAATGCTGCAGTTACCTATGCGAGCTGCGAGCTGCTCCCAGCCTGGGTGTGACAGTTGTAGAGTCAAGTTCCAGGTGCGGTACTGATATTGTATCCTTGAGCCAGGAAAGTTAGCTAAGTTGCTCTATTAAATGCCCCACTATACGGAATGGGTAATTTCCAGCTTGTAATGAGATTTTGTTCTCAATTTACTTATCTGGATAAATACAGAATTTAACAAAAGAAACTGATTTAAAAATGGGACAAAAAACGTTGAAAGAATTCTTAGATTCAACTCGTTCTAAATAGCAAGACCTAGAAGTTTTCAAGCTTTTTTGAAGTATTCTACAGTTGCAAGAAAAACTTTGTGAACCCTTCAGAATCACCTGGATTTCGGCATTAATTACTCATAAAAATGCGGTCTGATCTTCAACTAAGTCACAATAATAGACAAACACTGTCTTTTTGAACTAATAACACACAATTGTACTTCTTCTTGTCAATATTGAACACATATGTTTTGCTGAAGTCAACTTTGACTTTTTTTAGAGAAAAAGCTGAATGAGATTTTTGGATCAAGTATTTACTAAATAAGCAATGAGCCAGATAGGCTGAATTTCTTATGTTAAACCATGGTTTGTTCCTAAATTAGGTGATGCTTAGCATATGAGCAGCGGTGCCCTGGTGAATATTTAGGTTTGATACTCTCTGGTGTGTGTTTTTGTAACAGTTGTCTCTGAAGTCACTAATATCATTCATGCTGTATATTTGTGACAGAGATGTAATCACCACAGATTATCACAGGTACTGTATATATACAATCCACAAAATGTTTTATTTAATTGGAGTGACTAAAGCCCGTTCTCCCTCCTCCAAGCCAGTACCTAAAGACAGTATAACTGTCTTTAGGTGCGAAAACGACTAGTTTATAAGGCTTCCAGAGATTTCACTGGTAGTGATTGAACCTGTGAATTTCTAAGTTATAGAATAAGAGATGACCTGATCTAACCTGGCTACTTTTCATCTAGAGTCTAGCGTTTGTGTGCATGCTGCTTAACTTGAAAAAGGGGAATGAATAACAAAAAACAAAACAAAAGTTCTTTGGAACCGAAGGAGAGGGCTAGTACAACTATAAACACTGTAAATCAACAAAGCCTTTCAAGTTTGAAGAAAGCCTTTTCAAAAATCATAAAAAGGTCTGAGGACAGAATTAGATATAACTTGACTAAGTATGGGCTAAATTATACGGCATTTACATGTATATTGTTAACATAAACCTGCCTCCTGGTTTCCAGCCATCCCTCTCATATTTTCCCTTGTTTCTACTTCTTTTAATCCAGTTGTATTTTAGTCTTTGCGTTTCTTGCCAATGCTGTTGCCTTCATCATATTGCACAACCCGAATCCTGGATCTGCACTTGCCCTGTCTTCTCACACGCTGTGGGCACGTGCCTGGTCAGATGAGCCCAAGGACCACAATGAACTGAGAGCTGAGCTGCTCTTCCTGCTGGATCTTACTGATGTCAGAGCATAATAAAAAGCAGAAACCCTGGGAAGCAGAAAAAAAAGCCAACACTTGTTTTCTACAGTTTTGAGTGAGACTCAAAAACAAGCACAAACTAGGTCACAAAATGATTAGTCTGATTCTGTTCCAGACTCCTCTGGCTGCTGTCTAATGTTGTCTATAAACAAGCCCTTTTTTACAACGTTTTTACAGTATATGCAGATTTCACTCAAAATAATTGCTCCTGTTTTTACTCCAGTCCTCATTCTCTGAAACAGATAGCAGTTGATTTTAGAGTCTAAACTCAAATGTAGTGCCTGCCAGCTCTTCCAGAAGGAATGAGTGATAAACTCTTGAATTTGTAGTCTTTGGCTCCACAGGGTCTGCCTGTGTGACTCAAGCAGAACTCCAACAGATTGTAAATGAAGAAGTGGATTGGTGTTTTTTGGTGTTTTTTGTGCTTTCTTTATCATAGGACATTAATCAGCATTAAATTGCTTCATTAAGCACAGCTTAAATACATGGATCATTAACTAACTGTACAATGCACTGGGTAAGCTCATTTCACAACTAATAAGCTTTTTGTCTTTTGCAATTAATAGTTTTCATATTAAAGTGAGCAATTATATAATCTATGGTAAAATAATAAGGGTTTCATTTTTTCTACTTGCTGAGTCAGGTGGTATTGTTTACACATTAGTGTTATGAATATATAGTACAGCTACACAATATATGAATTTGCAATGGTAACTAAAGCAGACAACTGTAGAACCACTTAGGTGAGGATCCAGGCCAAAGTTATTAAGAAGTAAGCCTAATTTTCACTAAGAATTTCGGAGGGTATCTGTTGGCATGGAATCTTTTGTTACCGTCCTCCATTTAGTTATAATATTTTACTAGTAATGTAGCTTTTTATGGCTATATTATTCTCAAGTATTCAGCATATACAATTTTGTTCCTGCCTAGTTGTAATATACTTCTCAATTTAAACATCTTTGAGCATGTTTAATTGAGCTTAAATTCCAAGAAATGCCAGACAGGCTTTGGCTATTACACAAGGCCTTGGCTTACTACACCTCTCATAGCTGTGGTGCATCCTCCAGGGATCCCTTTACATTGACTGTTGCTGCAACCATGGGCACTTGTCAGTTATTGGCCTGTTTGGCTGTTCTCCACTGTGGTGGGTCTCAACGGTTTCCTTTGGAGAGAGCACTTGGACGAGGAAGTGGGGGTGGAAGTACCGTACATTTAAAACTGAGAACAGGAGGCATTTTTTTACCCCAAGGGTTGTGGGAGGCTGGAATAGCACCTACCACGTTGTTGAAGCCATTACACTGGCTTCTTTCAAGAAGTGGCTGGATGAGATCCTCAGATCAATTAACTGCTAACTGTCTAATGGGCTAGATGGGCCCAGTGGCCTCCGCTTGACTGTGACCATCTTACATTCTTAAGTCTTCGAAGGTGCTCTCTTTTTCTGAAAGAGAGGATAGAAGGGATCGAGTGCAGTGGGAATACAAACATGTCCGTCGGCTTTTGCTTCTCTCACTCACTCAGCTTCCAAATGATTTTGAGAAGCCCAACATAAGCTGCATTTTCTGGAAAAGCTGAATCCTTCCTAATTTCTTCTAGGCAGAAAACAGAGTCATGTGGTAATAGGTCAAAAAAAGCTACTTACATGTAAAGAGAGTTTTGTAGCATTTATGATTTGAATGTAATGCATTTAAAGTTTTGACTCTAGCTGTGCTTTATACGTTGATATAATATTAAACTTCTCTTGTGGGGGGTGAAAATGATCAAAAAACATCAATTGCTTATTATTCACATCAAAGACTGTTTCCGTTCTCCTGCCAAAGAGACTGTTTCTATAGCCACCTGTGAATGGATTAATAGTGCATGGAATTTTAATATGTAATGGCGACAGGCAAATATTGTGGTTGTGTATGAAACAGATGGCCGATGTGAAAGAAGGCTTGCAGTAAAATACACCATCAAGTCTTACGAGTGAGGCAGATGTTTTCCTTTACTATCTGTCCGTACAGGCCTAGGTGCAGGTCAGCTGTGACGATAATTTACGTTCTCCCACGTTGTTGAATTCTTTTGACCAAAAAAGCAGATTGCCACCATAAAGACTGACAGTCTAGGGTTAGCAGAAAATAGATTTATAACTAATAATTTGAAAAATTCACAGAAATTAAATGTAAGCATAGGGCTAGAGACATTAGCCATGATGAGATTTTATAGATTTTATGAAGAACCTTCTTGTCATTAGACAGTTCTGGTCAAAATATATTTAACTCAATTTACAATCTTTTGTGGCTGTATAGAAAGAGGAATGTACTTTTCGAATTCAGAGTGCCCATAATAGGAAAGAGGTACTTTGAAGGTCCAGTATTATTACACATTGTTTATAATCTTCTGTTTCTCATGTTTTTTTTCTAAAATGTGACTTGGCACCCAGGTTGTGGTCAAATACTGTAAAATTGTAAAGCCTTTGAAATGTTAACTTGTAATAATCAAAGTTATTAGTCTTTAAAAATGGTGACGTAGTTATAGTTGTTATTTTACGATTACCAAAGACTGAGTCCAATTAATTATTTGTTTTGACTAAAAAGCTTTGTAATTGTAGTTGTTCTTTGATCAAAAACCGTGCTTTAAGCATAATCCTTTTGCTTGGAGATTCCGTTGCGACATGCCAGTGTAGTATGACTGCAGTCCTGAAGATAAAAACAACAGAAGGGTCAATAAAAATAATGTGTTCAAAGTGCTTGGTAGATTTGGACTAAAAAATAATGAATGCCATTCAAGGAAGCTGAGTCATTCTTCTATGTGGAAAGCTAACAATTTAAAATTTACACTGCAAAAGTGTAAATATGAAAGAATTGGAAATTAAAAGTGACAGCAGCTGTTTATTTGTGTAAATGTAAATCAAAATAAAATGTCAAAGCTGTGCCCCTCTGTTGTGTGAAGTTTACTGCTGCCTGTGCATTAATTTGCTGGCCACGTTTTGAGCTTGCCTTTGTAGCAGAGTTTATAAATCCACCACAGGCAGTTTTGTTTGGGCTTTTTATTTTCCTGGGCTTCTTATAACAGACATGGTTTTCTCAGGAGGCTTGTGTCTGTGAGAACTCTGCCAGTCTAAATAGGGTGACACACGACTAATTAAAGAGTGGCTGGAATTGGCTTTTTTGGACTGAAAGATCTCAGGTTCTCTCCCTGGAGACATTTCATAGTGTCTGGCACATTGTACTCAAAACCATTCTTAAGCACTGACCTCATCCTATTCTCAATAATTTTATGTGGACAAAATACGTAGATGTTAATACAGTATGTTCAACTTTCTGCTCCTACTGATGAAAAACACCTCTGTTTTCATGAATGAATACTTAAATTAGCCTTTGGACTAATAAATAGCATCCAGTCCCATAGATGCATCATTATGGATTTCAGATAAGGAAATGATGGGGCCTTCCTTTTTCTAAAAAAACAACTTTAAGTTTACGTGAAAAGTCTGAGTAATAGACTAGATGTATAGTAAGATGATGATGAGAAAGCTGCTGGGTTTTCAATGTGAGAAATTCCAAGCTAGTAAGTAGTTTTGTTGCCAGGATTTTTTATTGATGAGGTAATCCTGATTGATGAGGCTGTTGTGCGTGATAAAGACTACACAACTCACACAACTTTGCTGTTGTGAAGAGGTTGAACAGGGGCCTAACTCTCTTGATGTTTCTGCAGTTGGCTGTTAGATGTATGGTAGTGTTTGGAAAATGGGAGAGCAGTTGCCGTCTAGTGGTGACTAACGACAGAGGAAAGTAAGGCTCTAAACACCTAACCTTGTGGTTGCAACACGGCTGTTGTCTCCTCGAGTAAGATCTGTAATACTAATTACCCCACTAAAAACCCTGTGGTAATTGTAAATGTTCTCAATCGCCTTTCTTAAGTATAAAATCTAAGCTAATCATCAGTGTTTGGTAAATGAACACATTTTTCCACAAGCTACTTTACAAAGCCTGGCTCCTGGAGCCAGAAATCTAGATCTAACATATTCCAAGCAGATCCTTTTTAAAAGGATCTTTTAATCTTTTCTCTGTCTTCTTATTGAACATCCTGGTACTTTGCAACATATCGTTGTTACTATGATGTATTATTATTATTGAAATAGTTTTGAATTATGGGAAAGAAAGTGGAACTGTGGTATTGATTTTTTTTTTTACCCTACTTTAAAATGACTAAGGCACATTTCCCTCCTATTGAGGTAGAGACCTGAGGTAGGGTCAGAGAGGTCTACAGGATGTTTGATATACTGTACCACTAAAGGGGAGCTGTCTCCCTTCTTTCTGCCGCTTAGCTTAGTGTTTGTCTTGTTAACAGGACATTTCAAATCCCAGCCCAAATGGAAAATATTTGGATCCTAATATTTGTGCCCAGTTTGTGGCTTGTCTTAACCCTGATGTAGCCCAATGTGTGACTTCTTGTGGTATTTATAATAAGTGTTTAGACGAGTAGGACACTTTTTTAACCCAAGCTGAAGGGAATTGAATTTTCACAAGCTTCAATAATTTTCTCAACAATTATCTCACATGTGCAGTCCTGGACTTCTTTTGTATTCTCTCTAGGTAAAGTATATATTTTGAAGACATTTTGATGCAATTCACACATTTTGAAGTTTTCCCACATAAAGTACGTGAAAACTGTTTGTGTTGTTTTAGGAATATATTGATGCAGATTTAATATGAGCATTACTTTTGCTGCACTTGATGTTCTTTTGCTCGGATCGCTAGATAACTAAATTTAAGAACAAGCTTTGTTGCAAGTTATTAAATATAGAAATATAGAAATAAGATCCAAATCTCAGGCTGTCATATTTGAGTTATTTTAGATTACGAAGGTGCGCCTTCACCCCAGTTGTCACTAGTCTGCTTCACAGTGGGTCTTTATCCATTCCTTCAAACCTCCAGTGTGCAGACAAGACCTCTTCAAGCATAGAAAAATCCTTTGAATATCCTACAGGTCCTTTGTTATTATCTGAAAAAAACAGCTACTGATCTTAGAGTTGTAACAATGAAGAACAAAAACTGGCTAGATCAATTCCCAGCACTCAAAAGGTTAAAAATGAAACGGAAAAAAAGCCCTCAACTGGCTAACCCGAGTAAAATGCTTTCCTCTTGTGTTTCATATAAACAGAGGCCCAGCCTCTCTCTCTAGAACTCCGTCCCACTCATATGTTTCTATTTAAGGGCTGTAGTGTAGACTCTTATGATTGGCGTACACAACCCCCCACTCGCTTTCCAGCTCCAGCCTCGGAAAGGAGAAGGAGCCTTTTAGCAGGCTGTTTATTTTCCAGGGGAAACTTTTCTTTTCTTCCATTCCAGAGTCACATCCCCAGCTGTCTGTGGCTCCCTCTTTCTTTTTCTCTCTGCCACCCATTGGACTATGGAGGAGGCCAAACTGCCAACATGGAACCCCTTTAGCTAAAGAATCCCAGATAATTCAACGCTTCACCCTTTTTTCTTTTCTTTCTTCAAATGTTCCTCTGTGCTTCAGTGTGGGCCAGAGGACGATTCAGCTATATGGCCAGACGCCTGGGAATATGCATTGAGCCGAGGTTCTGTTCTGATTGGCTGGGGTCCACTGACGAATTGGCCTATGGCGTGTCGGGTGCCCGGTGGTCGCTCGCGGGGAGCCATGGCTGGAAGCTGGCTGACGGCTTGCTTTTTCCCCTCCCCAGGAGCCGACAACTCAGATCCCATGGTGCTGGAGCAGTATGTGGTGGTGGCCAACTATGAGAAACAGGAGAACTCAGAGATCAGCCTGCAGGCCGGAGAGGTGGTGGATGTAATAGAGAAGAACGAGAGTGGTGAGTACCCCCCAAACAATCATCTTCTTATTGCTGTGCTGCACATTCAGTCCTCTTATTGCTCTCCCTTGTCTATAAACAACCCCCCCCCCCCCCCCCCCCCCCCCCTTCCCTTTTCCACGATCCGCAATCCTGAAGCTGTGCATTAGCTCCATCTGGGGGCTCACTTTGGCCAACAATCCATGCCTTTTTTTCCCCCTGTTGGTTTAGGCTAGAGGCCAGAGCGTTGCCTTTTGCAGCAAGAATGTCTCCTAGACTTGTATATTAATTATCAAGATTACTTTAATGGAAAGAAGGACACTTTGGAATTGTGTGGAAGCAGCTTGTATTCCATGGCTACTGATACCATCAATAACTGTGTTCTTAATAAAAAGGCAGAGTAAAGAAGCTGCCTAATTTTAGCCTATTCTTTTTCATTCTATGTGCTAAACAAAGGCGTTTTGCTGATATACAGCGATTAGAGCTATGCAGATATTTGGTAAAAGGAAGTGTGTTATTGCCTATTTATTAGTCTGTATTGTTCCTTTGTGAATTGCTGCATTTTATTGCTTGGTAGGCCCAAAAGATCTACAATTAAAACACCTAATTTACCTTTAATTTGAAAAAGGTGCTATTTGCACATAAAAATAGAAGTTCTGTTAAGGTCACATCATTAAACGCCTTTCAACTCTCTTACCACAGTAAGAAAACCCTGTAAGTAACTTTCAGAGTAAACTCTCAAAGTAAACTCTTGAGTTTAAAGCCTGATGACATTTTCAACCAAGTTTATTATTTCCATGTCTCACTATGTGTGTGTCTGGGTTGCTACAATTTTAGATTCACTCTTCATTTGTCTTTTGTTTCAAGTAAAATGTATTTCTCAACTGTTTTAAAAACTTTACGGCCAGTATTTTTTTGTTTCTGGTCCTACTACTCTGTGCAAGATAGTGGGTATTTTTTTTTCATGTAGAAACACTTTCTTTTCATCGTCATCGTAGCTGAAGATTTTCAGTCATTACCTAGCAACCTTTTAGGATTTTATTTGCAGTGATATTTTTATATATATGAGCAATATTGCACTCCTCTGTTTGCTGAACTGTGTTTTTACAATCATTATGCATGGGCAGACTAGCCACAGAAAGCAGGTTTGTGAAGCATGTTTTTTGTAAGCAAGAACCAGTATAAGATTGCTCAGCAATTTTCATAGTTCAGAGTAAATCTAGGTTTTCATTAGTTGCATTTTTGGATGAATTTAACCACCAGCTCTAACGTTTTCTACAGTCAGTATTTTTTTCAGGAATTGAGGATCTCTCTCTTTGTCTCTCTTCGTAATTCCTTCCTACTTGCTATGGTTTCTAGAATTTAAATTAGTTTTCCCTTAGGCTTTTTATGTTTTGTATACAGTCCGGTTGTCTTGTGTCCAACAATGTTTGGAAGACTGTTTGTATTTGGGATGTAGCTGCAGCTTCATATGAAAAAAATGTGCCTTCCAAAGAGAAAACATTAAGATTGGCCACTGGCTTCATTATTTGAATGCTACAGTATGTTGTGCTGATCAAAAGCTGCTGTGAATTGTTACTGTCAATTATGAAGCCATATGTTGCTATTCAGAGACTTTCCCTGGAAGAAACATAAAATTGTGATACAGGAAAACCAGGCATGGGAAAATGAAAAACAGAAAAATATGGAACAATTTCAGTTTACTAACAAAATAAGATAACACTTTTTATTAAGGTTTTCAGATTCCGTTTCTCAATTATTGTATTCCAAGGAATATATTAATAAAGTATTGATGTAGTGACATGAAAATGCCAATAATCAAACTCTAAATCTTGGATTAGATGGTTTATTTAGATTTTTAGATTGATTAAATCTTATTCTGTCTGTAATAATTACTGTATATTAACTGGCTTATTAACCAGATATGAAGTGTAATTTTGCAACCCCTTATCCCTAAAATGTTAGCCAGTATGAACATTGTTCATGAAAGCATACACTATATGGTTCATTAAACATCTGCTTAAGTTACAGTGCAGTCAGATTAGGTTGTATTACTTAATACTCTTAGACACCTGTGTTTTCAGAGCTGTATTACAGTGTTACAATCTTCCCTTTTTAACATACATCTTAAAATAGGGAAAAGTTTACAACAAAACACAAAAGCTCAGGTCTAGAAAAGAATGTAATTAAAGTGTTTGAAATTCAAATCCAAATACTATATAATCATGTTTTAATCTATGTAACTCCACCTCATCATTCCTGTACCTCCTCGTTAGAGAAAGACTAGAATTAGGAAAGCAAGATACGTCTTGTTTCATGTCAGTCTGCAAGTGAAACTCCATATCTTGGGGCCTTAGCAAAGCTTATTAAACATGATTTCTTTGAAGTGTTCTCAAGAACCTCATTAATTTGTACAGCAGCTGGAATATTAGCACACGGGGAAGCTATTTTAAGATATGATTTGCATTGTCTTTTAAACATTTAACTTCCTTTCTGGAAATTGTTTTCAAAATTGTTTTCAGTCCTTTACTGACCCCAGTTTTTGATTGCATTCCTGAAATGCATTTGGTTTTCTGGTTCATCATCTTGGGTGGAAAAGGTTGGCTTTTTTCAAATATCAGTTAAATGACAAAACAGCAAATGTTCTTTCTCGACAAAACAAACAAGTTCAACATTTATAAGAATTATTCCATCCTGGAAAGAGAAAAAAAAGAAACACAACTTTTTGGCTGCGGAGCCTTCTTCTGAAACGTGTTTCTTTTCTTCTCTTTTCAGCATGGAATAAACCTTTACTTGTTCCTTTGCAGCCTATGAATGCTGACACAGCTACCTACTTGAACTAGTTCAACATTTGCCCACATTAATCAAAACGTTATCCCACCTGACTCAAAAACTCCACACCCAGGACACGGTGGCAGGTTTTTTTTGTGTAGTAGCAAGAAGCCAATGTAAACAAAAAAGTCACTATTTAGCTCAAGGTTTGTAATGTGGAAGAGGGATGGAATTTCTGATTGGATTCTACATGCAGGCTTCTTCAATATTTACTGCTGGAAAAGTGGGGGCCAGATAGATTTTCCTACTAGTTAAGCACATGAAGGGTTAATACTGAGCCCCATAACTGGACTACGCTCTCAGACTAGTCACTCTCAGTCTTTTGCAGGATACTTTTTATTGTAGTTAGAAAGGGTAATAAAAGCGGCATACCTAGGGGAAAACCACACTTAGAATTAGTGTAAGGATAAATAATACTGGTCTAGAGAAATGCAGCTGTTGTACTGTAAGTCATTAAAATTAACAACTTAGAGAACAGTGAAAACCCCTAAAGCAAGCACAATATGGTTAAAGTAAGGGTAAGTCAATAACTGCTAATAAAAAAGTATATTGCGACAGATTCATCAGGTATGTAAGAAAAGTGAAATCTTCCCTTTGCTCCGTAGTAAAGATTAATCTTTTTTATCTCTTGAATGAAAGGTTGAAAGCGAATGTTCAAGGTAGAACAGCCTGCACTCAGCTTTTTAAACAAATTATGGGGTCTTAATTTCTAAATGTCTGAATTTGTACAGTATTTAGTGGTGCCCTAGTTATTTTGGATGGAACCACTGATTAACAGACTGGACTGCAGACTGCTTTATGAATTGGCTTCACCTGCATAAGCCAGAAGCAACTTCATGCTAAGACCTCAATTTGTCAAAACAGTTTTAAAAGCATCTTGTGCCACCAGTTTGGAAGAATTATGTATAAACCTGTATGCACTGCTAACACACTGATGTTTCTCCAGGTGCCATAATTCTCCTGAAACCTTGTATATTATGCTAGCTGTTCAGCATATGGCTACAGTAATAAATATGGCTGGACTACAGTAAACCTTTGTTTATTTCAATGGTTTCAGTAAGGTCTTATGAAGGAAATAATATTAGTGCACCTTGAGCCTTGCCTCCACTCTCCCATTGTTTACTTTGAGATAAGATACACACAGAACAAAGTGAGAGATATTTGTACAATTTAATGTTTTTTCTGTGCTCCCCTGTGTTACAGCTGTAAATGCAAATTAACTATGATTTCCTCATCTTTATGGGATACTTTAATTTGTACTTCATTGTGGCCTACAAACAGTTTGGGTTGCTTTTTTGTTTTTAAGGCACAGTGAATGCAATGCGAAGCTTAATATTCAGCCTCTTTGTCCCTTGGCTTTGTCAATCTGCTCTATATTCTGATGGATGAGACTGAAGAAAATTGAAAATAACTTATAGTAGGTAGAATGAGGGGGAGCAGAAACATGTGATTTCCATTAGATGTGCAGGTTTCCCATTTTTTTCTGCTGGCTTTTGAATGCTGGGCAAGCTGGGTAAAATATTTCAACATAGTGTTGTCAATTCTCCAAAACTCCAAAATTCAGATTTTCATTTTATATCATTGCATTCCCAAGTTGAAGTGTGCAATAGCTTGTATAAGACTATAGTTTCTAGATTTTTGGAGGAAATTTGTGAGAGTTTGGATGTGATAAACAGCCCTTCTTTGTCTTTCTTCATCTTTGAATATTTTTTACTATAAATTTATTGGGTCATTTGGCTTGTCAAGCTAATTGTTAATTGCCATTAACCTTGAGCAGTTTTGTTGTATTTTGCAATGATTATAAGTATCCATATAACCTTAGTATAGAATAAGAGAATGGTCAAAATGTTACCAGGAGCACGATGAGGAAAATTGTACTTTATTGCTTTTTGTATGTCAGTGTGATTTTGTATATTTGTTTCGCTGGTATACACAGTGAATGAGGTGGTGAGGCATAATATTTGACCTCTGTATCCCTTGGCTTGCATATAAGCTGTTTATCCTGGCAAGACACATGAGAAAGTGAAAAAGTTGAAGATCATTAGTAATGTTAGAGATAAGATAAGTAGAGTGAGGGGAAGCAGAGAAAAACTGAGGAAAATTGATAATCTGTGGAAATAGTAATAAGTCAATAAATATGGAACGTTACCTTTAATGGATAGATGTTTATTAAAAGGGATGTTAATTAATGTCTGTTTAGTGCAGAACATCAGACAGAAAATCATTTTTAAATACATTTATATAACCAGAATTGTACTTAATATTTTTTTCTCCTAGTGTATAAGTTTGTGCAAAAACTACCATAGTGATTAAATAGTGATTACATGCAGTGTGTGAAAATGTCCTTTTAGAAATGTTTTAGAAATCTAGAGGACAGCTACACTTTAAAGTTCAATGAGTCTCTTAAAATGTGTCAAATTGTATTTAATGTGTACAGTATTTGACCTTTTACTTTGAGGATAACTGGAAAGCTTTTGTTACAATGATAAGAACAGCAAGTCAACCCTCCTTCAGACTATCTAACAACACAACAAAATGGAAAATGCTCTGGTCCTGAACAACTTGACAGTGTTAGATGATGTGGCTGTTACCCCAAATTGTACCATTTGTTGTTACTCCCTTCTTCCAGGGCTTAGACTTTATTTAACATGAAATCACTGTCAATCCTAATACAAATAAGTACAATAACTGCACACTAGAAATACAACAAATAAAATCTTGAAGATTTATTAAATTGTTATTTATGCTCCCTTGTGTTTTAAATGGTAATGTGTTTTGGCTTAAGACAAACACATTAAAAAGACCACACGTGACTTTGTAGAAGTGTAAAATTAAGCACTCTAGGCCCATAGTTTATTACCACACCAAAGCCTTTTCGGCAACATTCAGAGAGTCATGACATGATGAGAAGAGATGGAGGTGTGCACCCTAGTATATTTGACTTAAAAATGTATGGTTTGAGTGTTACATAGCCCCAAATTATGGTTTACTGTAGACATTGTTGGGGTTTTGGCACTTAGAAATATGCAATAACAGTGACGTCATCGGTTTTCTACAAATGGAAAATGGCAGGACTGGAATTTGCATTCAGTAGGGGCACTTAAGTTAAAGAAAACATAGGTTTCAAGCACTCACCAGGGGTGAGAGAATGGAGAAACTTTTCAAATATTTAAAGACATTTAAATAATTTTAATGTTAAAAAATGCTGTGTTGCCAAAACGTTAAGCTTATTGTAAAGAGATGCTCAAAGTGAAACACCTCAGTGCTAGGCAGGAGGTAGGTTTAGCTGGAACATTAGTGACATAATTCTTACAGTTGATGCCAATTAAAACAAGCCCAGGTGCAAGGAAAAAAAAAACTTTGGATCTCCCCCCTATTTCCAGCATCCATTTATTGTTATTTGGCAGCTTCTTGAACTTGTCCCTGTAGTGACTCTAACAATGTTGATCTGTTTATATATGCTCTAACTTAAGTAAAAATTAATTTAAGTTTGCTCATGAGATACTTTGTTATTTTCTGAAAAAATAAGTTAGACTAGCGTTTAAGAAAAGGAAACTGTGACAGCATAGTAGTTTTATCTATTTATTTTGCACATGTACTCACTTTTCATATATACCACTTTAAAAGCCCTTAAGAAACAATCCGGGGTTGTTTCTTAAAACAAAACGTAAAGGAAGAAGGCAGTAAGACTGATTTGATGCAATGTGAATGCATTTAGCCCAGGGTATTTATTTTTCTTACAAATCTATAGGGATTTATGAGTTACCATCTATTCAAAAACAATTTATAAGGGACTGAATTGTGTCAGCGCCAGAACTATTAAAACTAAGAGAGACTGAGCCAGATCCTCACATAAGCCCAGACCTTGGCATAACCCTGATCAAGGTTTAACCCATTGTTTCTTTGGATTGGAACATACCTGCATTTCTGGAGAAAGCATTACATTGAAAATGAACTGAAAAAGACATTTTCTTGGATAAAGATATGAAACTGATCTGACATTTCTTTCTTAAAACCCAAACGAAAAAAATTAAATCAACAACTGTTTTTCTTTCGTCCTGAGTGTACTTGGATCAGTCTTTGTAAAATGTGGTTCTGGTGCTCAAATATCCTATAATATTCACTATTGCAGATGAGTTCATCTGATAGTCCCATTAGTGATGGCATTTTCTTGTGGTGCATTTGGCCTATGAGCGTCTGCACATACCAGCAGTTAGTCTTAATCATGTTTAATGCATAGATATATGCAGTAATACTGTATAAATTCATAGGTTTCATTTTTTATTGTGACAGCAATGTGTCGTCTCTTCTTTAATATAAATGCCTGCATTTATATTATGGATTTATAAAATATCTCATTTGTGGTACAAGCTGTAGTTTGTTACATTCATTCACTCCTAAGCAGCAATAGCAACACACGTTTAGTCCCTAAACTACATCTGAATCACACAATGATTCGAACAGGTGTTTGTATGCTCGGTGCACAACAGCAGTATTTAATGTTGTCTCTGTATGCATCCCATATATTCTCAATTTAAAAGTCATAACCTTATAGGTTTAATTTGGCATTGTAAAGTTTCTTGAATTTTAAGGCTACGACTTTATGACCTGGGGGAAATGCTGAATTACACAGTCGTTTCTGGTCTGACATTTTCAGTGTTCGAGCTGCGTTTAATATGGTAATGCTGAATACCCATTTCCACATCAGCAACTGATTACTGCATAACAGACAGTGCTTCTGTTTTCAGTGCTTCCTTTCTGTAATAAACTGCTTTAACCACTGACTCAAATCCTTGTTTACTGAGAGTTTACCACTTCTGGAGCCAGTATTGGTAAAATTCCACAATTGAGATGAGAGAAGGATTTGCCAAATGGAAGGAGATTCTGGCACTCCAAATACATATCAGTAGTCAAGGAAAAATATGGAAAAAAATGATTTGCGCCAAAACTTAGTTTAAAAAACAATTGGTGTTCTTTTTATAATGGATACTCCAGAAATATGCTTCCTGAGCAGAGAGGTGAAGGATAGTAATAAAAAGAGTAATAAGACTAACATGTGTGTGCTAAAGTGTTCGGTAGCCTGAAAGGTAAATGTTGTAGTTTACATTGCTTTTACATGTCCAAGACGTTTTAAATTTAGCTCGCAGTGTTCAACAAAAAGAATTAGAAATATTATTCCCCCTTGCAAGTTCAATGCTGGATTGACCTTGCCACCCTAGCCAAACAACCCTTTTAGAAATCTGTTTTGAATCTTTCCCGACTGGACTTGATGTATCTTGGCACTGAATCCATTTTAGAATCAGCTTTAAATTGTTAGTATGGGCCATATGAACTCTAGGAATGTCCCCTGCTAAAAAGGAAAGCCTGAATTTTCCACCCCTGGCCAGCTGAGCTATAGTCTTGTCCTTGTGCAAAGACAAAGAAAACAGCCTGATTCAATGAGCCAGGGGCAAAGAGAACATTGGGAATACCCTCTTATTAGCAAAAAGGATGTTAAGGATGGCTTGCACATAACAGTTAATCAGTAAATCACATATAGCAATATCACCTTTCATTGGTATCGAGCAATCAAGGTAACTTTATCCAATGTTTTATGAAACCTGAAAGAGCTGAGATTCAACAAGGGATATATAGTTGCTTTTCAGCCCTGTGTTACATTATACAATTCTAAGCAATGTAATTTTGTTTTAAATAAAAATAAAGCATGGATATAAAATAACTTCTGCTGTATGGAGCAGTCCAAAACGTCCTGTTCATTGGCCAGAATGATGTGTATGAATGGCTTAAAATTCAAAAGCAGGGCCAATGGAATTGCAGTTTTATTGTAGAAAGGGGTGCACTCAATGGGGGGAGGGGGACAGAACATGAAAACTGACTAATCCAAAAGTAATAGATACTTTATGGATGCTAAAATAATTCAAATCCATTTCCATGAAGAATGAAATTAGCCTAGGGGGATGTGCTCAAGAAAACAGCAAGTTAATGTATCATTAATAGGCCATGTTTCCACTTCCTTTATTTATCCCTAAAAATTTTGGAGGAAAGGCCAAGTGAGCACCTACTTACAACTAGCCCAGGAAACAGCATTACCATCTTGTAGCCTGATTTTGTCAGATTCCTAAAGCTAAGCAAGGCCGTGCCTGGTCATTACAATATACATTACAATATCTGGGGAACACCAGACTGCTGCTGTAAATGTTGTCGGTAGACCAGTAAATAACAATTTTTACTCTGGAAATGAGGTTACTGTTTTTTTTTTCCAAAAACAAAATGCCTCACTATAGCAACCTAGAACCCTGTGCTTTAAGAGATGCTGTCCTATGTATGAGACGTGAAACAAGTCCTGATCTTTTTTTTTAACTTTTGACTTTTCAGTGCGGAATGTTAAACCTGGTGTTCTTGCTAAATGTCACCTGGAGATTATGCATTCTGCAATTGACGAATCACTGTCTCTCATTCCTACCTGATATACTGTGCTGCGGGTCTGCTGGTTCATAATGGCTGCCTCATGTCACAGGATGAAAATGCTTTGTATAAATCCAAAATTAATTAATTAATAGCAAGAAACTTAAGGGGGTGTCAGGACAATTAAAACCTACCATTTTAATTTCCATTGTCTGAAAGCTGCTAATGAGTAGTAAATTCAGATTTATTTTTTAATATGTCTCTTTATATCAAACTGTATTAAAAGAACTGGAAACTGAATGTTGGTTTAAACTTTAATGAATTTCCACAGACCTGGTTTCCATTTATGTGTTCTGTGGGCATCATATGATTTTTAATCTTAAATGGTTTTGAAAGCAAAATGTTTTTTAAAATGACTGTTTTTTTCCCTTATTGCAGTTTTCTCTTTGTAAATATGGAAATTTAGTGAATGTGAAGCCAAGATGGCAGCTCCCCACTCCGCTGTCGGTAACAAAGCTGTTGTACATTATAGACTATACAGTATGAAGAATGATTATTTTTCATATAGCTATTCACACATGGTGGGAAGTTGAAACAAATTGCATCTATGCCTTCCTGAAAAATGGAGTATCTATTTTTCTCCACTAAAAAATGTAAAATAAAGATTTCTTGCCAGTCTCTTCCCTGGAAAGGGGGTTGTATGAAGAATACTCCAGCTTTGATGTCTATGCCAAACATCTGTTGACTTTCTCTGCTCTCTGCTTTTACAAATATCTACTGCAGTGTGGAGTGCTTTAGCCATTAGACCTAACCAAAGGCTCAGTGCACTGCAGATTTTCCACAGTCAGCAGTATCATCAGTTTAGCTTCATTATCATGTCTTGCGACATATGCAGTTTTCATTTTCAGCTTTTGACAGCAATGGAGAATGGAATTCCTCCTTTCCAGTAACATTCAGTGAAAATGTAAGCACACATTTCAAGGCAAATCACATTGTTCAGTGTTTTTTTAAATTGATGATCTGGTAGGAGACAAACTGTTTATAAGATTCAAACGTACAGTATTTTCATGGTTTTGTGAAATTTGGCTGATTTTAGATAAATAAATCGACTGATTTTATAGTTAAATAGTACAGTATGTGCTCATACTTAATTAAAAAACGTTATATGGATAGATAGTTCTACATTATGATATTTATGTAAATTAATAATATACTGTTTCTTTAACACATTTTGACATTTCCCAGCAGAAAGATGTACAGTACATTATCTTATTTTTTCGTAGTGCGTACAAAAGCTTGTACTTGGCTCAATTCAGTTTAATATCTCTTGGAAAGAAACTGACATTAAAGCACAAGTACACTGTGGACTTCAGAGCCCTTGTACTGGCTGAACAGAATGGGAGCAGAAAGCTTAGTCATGTTCTCTTATGGTATTTCACAGATATGTCATGTTTTCCATTTTATTTGTGAGAGACTACGTTGGGCCTCATATACAGCATGCCTTGTCTTTAGGCTCAGTGTGCTGTGAAAGTCCTTAAATTCTCTTGACTCAGCAGCACCATTTGAAACACTATATACAAGTAAATGCTACCAATTCATGTGTTTTTGATTTATAGTCATCTCTAATGTTTGAGCAGCATTCCATTGTCTCAGCCAGCAGAAAAACTATCCTTTTATTTTTACTGTTTCACTTTCAAACAGTGTGCTAATTGCAATGGCATAGATGTGAGCACTGTGAATCAGTAGCACAGCCTGTTCTGAAAGACTTATCTTGCTTGTAAACAAAATATTAAAATATCTACTAATGTGATTCAGATGGGAGTACATGCTGTACTGCAGCAAAAACAGGCATCCTCTTTTTTCACATTTGTCCTTCAGCATCCTAAGAACTGCAGCAGGAAACGAAAACATCCATGTAATTTATTAAGGTTATTGTTGGCAATGTGACAGAAATTGGAAGATACACTGATACACTGGAGTTGCTTTTTTACACATAGAAGCACACTGTTGTCAGTCCTTCAGCTCGAAAAATGACTAGGCAGGTAGCACAGAAATATTACATAATTTAAGTGTCAATAGCATGAGACTCACTTCTGTCAAAAGTGTACTTCGTGGAGCAAGAAGTTTGAACTCTTAACCGATTAAACCCATGAAACACAGAAGCAACAATTGCTATCTTGTCATTTTCTTTAGAAATGTCATTTTGGGGAATTGGATGTTGATGTGTTCATACATTTTTTGTTGTTTGCTACTTAAGCAGCAGTAGTTTCTAGATCATCTCAATTCACACTACATTCCCGCATGGAAACATAGAGCTGAAGTGTGAGCTGAGAGACAGACACAGCAACTAACAAATACAGATTCACAGGCAGTGCCAGATGTTTTAGAAAGTCCATCCCCTGCAATGCAGTAGCTCTTGACAACAGCTGTGGAGTGAAGCATCCTAAAATCTATTACCTGAGTACTAAAGAAGCCAATCGAGAGTCCCTTTGTTATTCTTCTGGAGGCAAGCCATATAGTAAAAACTAGTTTGAAAATAAAAATTGGGTAGGTTGCCCCTCACAAAGTGAATATGGCAATAAATATGGAACATTTTTATTTGAAACAAAGATATCCTCAAATTCTATGTGTTGGTGCATTAAGCACATATATATTTTTCAGTATCAGTAATTAAATGTGTGTATTTGGAGAGCTTTTAAAAAGTTTGTGGTAGCAAGCATACAGTATCAGGCAGTAAATCTTAATGACTGCAAATAATGCAAATACTGTAGGTGTTAATCCATACAGTAATTAAGAGCTAGGTAAGAAAATGTACATTTCAGAAGTGTTCCGGTATGTTTAATTTTTCATGCTCTCTATATGTACATACATAGGTATAATTAGAGCCTATCAAATTCAAATGTGTATTTGTTGGAAATTTCACAATCAAATCGTTTAAAAATGGCTGAATTACATAGATTACAAAGTTTAAATATTAAATTGCATGAAGTTGTATCAACATCTAAATATGAAATTGAATTGTAAACACTTTTTTTTGTTTCTGTTGCCTTTAACATGCAACTGTTCAGAAATATTTGTTAATAGCAGGTCACAGTATTTTCAGCATGGACGGAGTACAGATCATTCTGCAATGGCTTCTTTCGCCATTCTGTTGGTGTGGTGAACATATCTGTCTGTGTTTAGACAAGGCTCTGTCTACATCTGCATCAGCGAAGTTCAATGGAATTGTCAGAGAGTGCCAAACCAGCTTTACGAGGTGGGGATGCTTCTCTCCTCCAACATCCAAAACTATAACAACGCCTTTACTGGTGTTTTTATAAGCAGGAATAAAACATTATAGGTCATATGACAGAGTACTGTATGTCACCAACAGCAAGCAAAATTTATAGTAAGCCCTAAGTTTAACAGACTTCACTTTAACGGACTTCAGATTTAACGGACAAATTTTGCCTGTAAAATCAGTAGTACCAGACTTTCTCTGCAATGATGGGGAAAAACAACCCAAAATAAAACACAGTTAAAAAATACTACAGATCAATTCTGTCCCATGGAGGAAGATCAATTGCTTACAGTGGATGTTTGTGTTTCATATGCTTTAGCAAATTTTATACAGTATATATACAGTACAACATGAAATAAAGAGCTATATAGTTATAATAAAAATGACAAAAATATTTTTAATTGACTGTTGATTACAATTCTATACAAATCAGTTCCAGAAAACACAAAATGCATAAAAAACAAAAAGCATTCATTGGATTTCAATGTAGTAAATGAAAAGATCAGCTTTTACAATGGAATTGAGATCATATGACTGTGAAATTGGTACGGACTGTAATGATATATACAGTATATATACCACTGCATTAACACTTAAAGAACTATATACTGTAAATGGGTATATACAGACAAGGTCCCCAGTGTGTGTGGTCAAAAAGTAAATTTTTCTCCAAAAAAGATTTGCTGTGAAAACAGATAAAATTTGATCGTTAGCCATATACAGGGAAGACATCCTTGTGAAAACAGAAGTTGTGTTCTGTCTGTGTGGAGGAACAAAATCCCCAAAATTGTAGAGAGTCCCGTGTGCTTAAATTTCTGCTTTTTACCAAATGTAAAATTAAGACAACTTCTCAAGAAGCAAGAGGCCTTGGAAATTCCACAGAAGCAAAAAAATGAGAGGGGTTAAATAGCGCTGGTACTTTAGAGCTGTGAGCGTGGTTTGCTTTTTTTTAAAAAAAATACAGACTTACTTTCTGAAAGCCCAACGCTGCCAAGACTTCTCCTTTAATGCAGAAAGATTGAGCACATTACATGGCTTGTTAGGCCCCTGAGCAAATGTCAGAAACGAACGAAGTGCCAAATACGAACAGCACAATGTTCTTGTCATCCGTCTTTGTAGACACAGAGTGTGGTTTCTCAACTCTGTCTATCTGTAAGTTTAAGTTAGGCACTAGCCAATGCCTATTAATGAGTGCGATAGCTATGAAAAGTGCAAAAAAAAAAGGCTTAGTCCATTGAGATGTTTTCCAGCCTGCCTGCTTGGCTTGTTTTGTATGCTAAATAATTGTGGACCAGACTGGGTGAATATACTTTAATCAATCAGTTTGCTTTAAAATGAGAGGAACACATAATCTCACCAGAAATACAGGTTAAATGGCCATAGCATTAATTTCAAGGTCTTATTTTTTAAAAAAATGTGTCCATAGAGATAAATATTGCAGTGTATGCCTTACACAATACTTCAACTTCTACCCTTATTCCAGAATAGCTGAGTGTTGCATCAGTAATTAGGATTTTATTTATGGCTAATTGGCTCTGTTGTCTGTGTGTCTGTGCACTCCGCAATGGACAATGTATCCTGCCTTGATTACCTGGATAAGCATCAGCTAACCTGCGACCCTATATTGGATAAAGAGGATAGAAAATGGATATATGATATCTAATTGGAATTGAAACTATCTTCCATATTTTCAGAGTATTTAACATCTTTCCTTGTTTGAAACTATCCTAATTTGCTCAGGATATAATTTGAAGGTAGTGTGTAATAGTCAAGTGCAATAATACTTGTGATTATAATGATAATTATAATACTTATTTTAAAGTAAAATCTCCTTTATTTCCTAAAGTCCAGTTATGTCGTCCAAATGTTTTCCAGAAATGTTGTTACTAGTAGCAGGAGAACAGGAAATTGCTTTTTAGCAATTATTTAGACAGAGAAGCAATCAGGGCAAATCTGGAAAAAGAAAATCGCCCTTATGGTAATTAATTCGGTTTGGTTTACTTTTGATTGAATTGAACTCTGTGTACAGACAAGACTGTGTGTATATAGGGTACTCTGATGAAGGCATTTGCAGACAGTCTTCTATTGAACTACAGACTTGGTCTGCATTGGTTTGGCCCCAGAGATCACAACATTTGCTGTATTCAGGGTGGTATGACTATGAATGTGTCTGGTTGTGTCTGGACCTGGAGGCTGGCCCTAGATTTCTGGGAGGGATAGGTTTTTTACATTTCTATTTTTCTTAGCCTCAGTTGATCTGAGAATTATAGACATATAGCAGTGATATTTCATGCGTTTTAGAACTAGCATTTCACTAATGCTGCCTGTGTTACAGTTCTTTAGCATCAGCACCAGGCTGTTCTATTTATGTAACCTACTGTACTGTATGGATCCAGAATGTGTGTAATGTGGTCTAAAATCTATTGGGTGAGCAAACTAAAAAAGTGCACATGTTAATGTGTGAATTAAATTCTAAGATGATTAAAAGATCAGAAGCAGTTGTCCTGATTTAATGTTCTATTTTTTGCTAATTAGTGTGAAAATTGCTAATTACCATTTGAAATTTTCAATTAGAAGTAAAACAGAAATCTTAGAGAGTAATGTTTTAGCTGCAAGGAAAAAAGACCAAACTAATCTAAGCTTAATCACTATACAGTATTCAGAGATGTATGCGTGCTTTTAAGTCTGTGAAGCTCTCCAAGAACTTAAATGACTATATTCATGAAAATACAGATGGTACTTTCTGAGTAAGGCACTGAAGGTATCACACTTCAGGTAAACTTTTGTCCCCCTTTTTTAAGCAGCATTATGTTTAGTATCACATTTACCCATAATACAGTTTAGAACCCACTCTCACTTCATTGTCGAAAAATGAACCCAGTTACTGCTTTTTATTTTTTAGTTTAATATACTTGTCATTGAATGAAACTGGAAGCAAAAACTGGACTTAAGATGATGGAAGACTTGGAAAAATCTGATCTGGGACATGTTATTCAATCTTTCAACACACTTTCATTCCCCCTCAATTTAATCCTCAAGGCCCAAAAACTGTCAGGTTTGGCAGCTTCCAGCTACTAAAGGGGCACATAGGAAATAGCAAAATATTATTATAATTTAGTCCATTTAAAATGTTTTTGGTAGCTAGCTGATAAAAACCTGAGGGACAAAGTCAGTTTGTCAGTATTTACAATAAAAAAAAACATTACAAGGCTCATTGATTCCAGAGTTACGTGGAGGAAATGCTTTAAATCATTTTGCAGGTAATAAAACCGGGACTATGATAAACCTGACCATCTTTCAAAGTAAAAACTAATAATATCTGAAGTTCTGTATAATGGAGCAAACAGGCTTGGTCTGGAAAGCAATTGCTATGTTGAAAAATTGAATTTCAGTTTGGTTATTGCAACAAAGAGAGGTATTTGAATCATTAAATTTGGATTGTAGTTTAATAAAAGTATAATAATACAAATTATGCCTCATCATGTTCATTAGGATGAGAGAGCTGGTAATGGCTTCAGTGGATATTGAAGCTACTGTCATCTGTCCTTGTCAGTTTTTTAAAATCTTTTCATCTCACTACTTCTGTCTCCAAAGTTTTAGGTTTGCATGTTCCTATTTGCCTGTATAGCTGTACGTATCAGATTTTATTAGAATATTTTTGTGAATTTCTAAGAATCTGTGCTTGGCAGATGTCTCAGGTTAGTTGTGTGGATTTATTTTTAGAGTCATTGAGAGTTTTAGAAATCTGAAATGAAATAAGGGAGTTACATTTTATGTGAACCTTTTATTTTTCAATGTCAGGTAAAGCATTGTTGTTTGTATTTCATATGTGACATTTCTGCTTAATCATAATGCTTCCCTTTGCACTCCAGTGATGTGAATGGTGTATGACCAGTACTGATTTAATTAAAAAGAGTTTTCAAGAATCACTAACCACAAAATGTAGTTTTGAAAGTTTTTAATTGCATAAACATAAACAACATAAATAGAGGAACAAGTAATAGGTTTATTCCATGATGAAAATTGAAGAAAGAGAACACAACGTTTCGGCCATGGAGCCTTCTTCAGGTGTGAGAGAGACAGGGCAGTAGGCAAAGGTAAAGTAGCGGGAGAACAAAGGTTGGGAGGGAGGAGGAGTGAGAGACGGGAGCAGGGGACAAAAAGAGAGGCCAATTAAGAGGTGTGAGGTGAGAATGGGTGCAGAGAGGTGTGAAATGAAACTTCCAATGAATGGAGAAAATTTAAAAGAACAGTAATCTGCCGTTAAGGGAAGGGAGAATGTGTGATCCTGGCTGCAGAATAATTTTAGTTTCGGTGGTCTTTCTGATGTATGAGTTTGGAAAACCGTCTTTGAGAACACAGACGGAGAGATTAGAGTGGTTGTGGCCGTCAGAGGTGAAATGAGAAACAATGGGCTTGGAGATATCTTTAATCTTCACAGCCCTGACGTGTTCTCTGAAGCGGTCTCTGAGTCTCCTTCCTGTTTCTCCAATGTAGATGGCTGGGCATTTACTGCAAGAGATACAGTAAATAAGGTTGCAGGAGGTACAAGATGCTGTCTGGGTGATATCCCCTGCTCCCGCCTCTCACTCCTCCTCCCTCCCAACCTTTGTTCTCCCGCTACTTTACCTTTGCCTATTGCACTGTCTCTCTCACACCTGAAGAAGGCTCCACGGCCGAAACGTTGTGTTCTCTTTCTTCTTTTTTTCAGCATGGAATAAACCTATTACTTGTTCCTTTGCAGCCTACGCATGCTGACGCAGCTACCCACCTCAACATAAATAGAGGTTCAATAACTGGGAAAATGTCCCTTGCTCTATTCAGATACTCCATATGCATATTTAGAATATATTTCTCATCTTATACAAACACATCAGTGCATCCCTGTGTTCATCACGTAAAAGCCACTTATTCCTATTCAGGGTCAACATAACGCTGAGTGTTCCAATATATGTTGGACTTTTATTCCTAGTAATTTTTTTACTAGTCTTTACATCAATAATAGAGCAGCCTCATTAGTTTTTTCGCTGCATCTGAACAAAACAAAGCAAAATGCCTTAACATTTAGGTTATTTTCATTTACAGTATCTTGTACTTAAAATAAATAGCTGTATTAACTCAAGTACCTCTCAACACATGTCAGGAATTCTATGTAACAACTTCTGCCCCCTTGGTATTTTGCTTTACTTTATGTGGAAACTTTCAACATCATTCCCTTATTTTGCCTGAAACTGCCTGAAGCCATTTCTCTATCTCTCTGGACAGCAAGTGACTTGAGCTTCTCTATCCAGGCGTCCAGTGTAGTGATATACCCATGAAGAATGTTTGTTATGGTAACCAGATTCCTTCAGTGTCATTTGCTTGAGCCAGTAAGCAGTGAAATTGTAAAAGTGCCAGATTCCCTGATTTTTCTAGGTCATGATTCCTGTTTCTAGTGCTAGAGAGTGTGTTCCTATTTTTGAAATGGAAAGTATTTTTATATGCCAGCGTTATTTTTATTTTCAGTAGTTTTTACTCTAGAGGTAATTACTCAATTAATTTCTATTTTGCAAAGGTTGTCCTTCTGAAAATGCTAGTTGGAAAACACTGTCCATATTAGATGGTTGGTGTTGTCACAATAAATAGAACATATTCAAAATTATTTTTTGGGGGGATGGTTTGAAGCAAGGGTTTTATGTGATTGTTTCTTTAGTTTGTAGTTTCCAATATATTGTATAATCATATTTTCCCTTCTGTCTTTGATATTTGAAGATATGGGTCTAAACAGCCTATTGAATTCACATAGAAGTCACTAAACTGACATTTTAGCTGTTAATTAATTGTATTCTTTGTAATGCACAATATGCAATACATAAGGTCTATGAAACTACATAATGCAATGGTATATTATTTGGCAGTGAATCACAGCAATTAAAATGCACTAATATTGAAAATTTTAACCTCCTGTCCCATCAACTTTCAACTGGTTGCCCATAACATCAGGACAAAGGGACAAAAAGTACTAAAACAGGCAATATTTGGGGGTTTGTGTTGATTTTGTTGTGTTGATTGTGTTGACAAAAGGTTGATTTTCGTTGCTGTTATGTCATTCTAATTAATTCCTACACCCCAACATCTATACTTTCTTTGTGCAGTCAGGACAAGGAATCTGAGAGCCAGTCCTTTTTTTGTAACCCCACCCGGTTGTGCCTGTTGGGAACTACAGTATGACAGGATTCCTGTAGTACAACCATTTACATGGTGTTCTTGATAAATGTGCAATGTGATGTACAGTATGTGCAGTAACATTTTTTGTGCATAACAAGGGTTTTTGCTGCTTTTGGCCTTCTTCATCTCGATAGTTTATCTGTTTCTAATGTTTTTGGCCCATTTCTAAGGTGAAGGGAATTCTGGCCATTTCAAAATAAAATCTGAAGCCAAAACAAAAGGAGTGCTGTGTTACTATTCCTGCCGTTGTAATTTTGTGAATATTACACGTATGACATATTTAAACTTGAAATGCTCCGCCTAGATTGTGTCTCTCTGTCATCCTTGCTGGGATATTTTCATTTGAATTTCTGCAATTTGAGTAAAACTTTCTTATCACAAGCACTGTATTTAGTTTTTTTTTTGTCTACTAGATAGTGTTTGCAGTTACATTAAAAGAGGTTTCAGTAATTTAATTAGTGTACGTTAAAACCAAGCCGAAACAGAAGAATCTTATGTTTCAAGACCAAAATAAAAACTCCAAATATTTCCTTTCTTCTGACAACAAAGTCGGAGGTATTCTTGGCCGTTGTTGGCATCCACGTTTTGTCTTCAGGCCATCAGCATCAGGTGAGGCTCATTGGTTGCACTGGGTTAGATGGGCCAAGCTGATGCTTTTAATTGATTTCTAACAAATGTAGAAAGATTAATTGAAAGAAATCTGAATTCCATCAAATGGAATGTTTTTAGCCTCTCCCTTCTGGCATTGTGTTTTGTCCCTTGTGGTTGGAGCAGGTTGTTTATATAGTGGGGACAATATTTATGTTTGACCTTTTGTCTGTCTCCAATCAGACAGATCGGAGGAAGGGGTTATTTTGCTTTTGAACTCATTTTTGGAAGTGTTTTAACAAAATAACAATACACAAGTTTTGTCCTCTTGAAAAATGTTTTTATACATTTAAAACACAAACAGGAAAAATAAGTCTGGTAGCCAAACTAATACATACAGTATATGATATGAAAGTTAACTTTTAATTCTTGACAACGTTAATCATTATGTTTTATGTAGTTTCTTATTGTAAAGAAAAGAAAAATAATACATTCTTCAGCTTTTTTTAAATAAATTGTATCTTTAAATTATTGTTTCTGTGCCGTAGTGTAAGTAAATGTTCAGCATCTGACTTCAGTAGAGCACAGGTGTGTGTAATGTCCAGAAGACAGCAAATAAAGTATCACTTATCAACAATGTGCTAAATTAAAAATAACATAGACTTGATCTTTTAAATATTATGTTCAAATGGGCCTTTGAGCTGTATCCTAGGCTTTTTATTGGATATTTAGATAGGTTTTTATCCAAATACAGAGAAACACAGCTGTTCACAGCAGTTCAAGTTCTCTATACAAGGAACCTGTTTCAAAAAGAGAAAAATATTTTAAAAAACAAATTAAGTGGGCACTATATTACACTGGATGTTGGTTATAAACAACAAGTACAACAGTGCCAACTAAAGTTTATGTAAAGTCTCCACTGTGTTGATAAGTTACTGTTTTCATCTTGCTTCATAGGTGGTTTTTAAATTAGCTTCAAAAGTAGTTACAAAACAGTGCACAGTTTGTTAATAGATTCAATGAGAAAACAGAATGCAATTGGCACCCAGCAGAGGTCACTATGCTGTCTCGATGTTTCGACAATTTATGTCCTTAATGCCTAGCTTGCATGGATTGACAAGCCATATCGCTGCATGAAGGCATTCAGTGTCCACTCCTCAGTGGTTCCAGATGTATACAAACTAAATGTAATTTCTTTTTTTATAATACTTCAGAAGCCAAGTCTAAACACCTGGGCCCTTTGCAGTTCCACTATTCACCCCCCTGTACCAATCCAATTCACAGTCGCCACCCGTTCAGCTCTGAACTTCTACTCCTTTATGAATCGCAGTCTAAATATCCTGCCCCCCCAGTTGCTGTCTCTGGGGACATCCAAGATTCCCCACTCGAAATATTTTCTTCATATAATGTTTGAATAGCTTTGCCACTGTCTGAAGGCTCTGCTTGATGAACACATTTCTGAGGGTGTCTCCGTTTTTTTTTGGAGAAATGTCTGTTCTCTCCAAGCTGAGGAATTTTTCATTTATGACTTGAGCAGATGTCTCTGTTTCAGACTTATCTCTGGGGGACTGACATTTTTGTCCTTGTGCTTTTCGTTTTCCAGGCCATTTCCCTGTCGAAATGTGAAGAAGACAAACAAAAATAAACACATAAAACGAAGTGTGAATAATATCTTGGCCATTCCATTAATAACTGTAAGCACATTTATAAAACACGTGAGTCCTTGGAAAATCTTAGGCTGGGTGCCTAGCAAATAACTTTAGCAAAAATACCAGTTCTTAGCCTTTTGCTGTATCAAGGCTTAGTCTTCCCCAACCAACACAGATGATAGAGGAAATGCCTGTCTCTGGGAACCACTTTATTCAGGGAGCCTTTAGCAGAAAGGGAAGCAGGCTTTGTGTAAATGGCTTTCTTCAGAAATAGTAAAAAAAATAAGGAAAGATTCTGATTTCTCATTCATAGAAGAGAAAGGGTTGTTCTTTTTCTCATAAAATAGAGCAATATGAAGCAAGCAAATACCTCATATACTTACTGTTTGTAATTCACAAGGCACTTATCTGATATATACTGTATATATACGCTGTACTGTACTGTATATTTGTACACAGAATGAAAACACATAAGATATCTGATAAGTCTGGGACATATAAGTTACCTGTATTATGGTGGAGGCAAATTAACAAAATTAAATTAATTATTGTCCATTGTCACCTGCTGTATATCAATGTAATTAAGGTTTCTGAGAGGCTTAAAACACATTGCCTGACTGTCTCTTTCCCTTAAAGAATTGATTCTTTAAAAAATAAATTTTAAAAAAATGTTGAGGTGAAATAAGTCTTGCTCTTTCACTCCATAGTTTTCAGTGTTGTGAGCCACGTGAAGCATAAGAATATAGTGTAGTCTTCAGGGCTCTTTATGAGTGGAAATGAGATCAAGCTATGAAGGTCCACAAGGGGTTTCCCCATTTAAAAACAAATAAGTCCAAATACTTTTAAAAAGACATTTACAAAAGAGATACTGTATCTTGGCCTTTTCAGCTTTACTGTGGTTTGTAAGTGTCCTTGTGGAAAACAAAAGTACTGCTGACTGATTTATTTTACACAGTTATCACTGAACTGACAAGCTTGTACATTTTCCAATGGGTTTTATTGCTGTAAGCTCTTTTGGTGCAGCACAGTGCAGACAAAAGTAGACTGGTCACAACAGATTCCAGTTGTCTTTTCGGAATGAAAGGACTGAAGTAAATTTCAATCTTGCAGGTTGGTGGTTTGTGAGCACAGCGGAAGAGCAGGGATGGGTACCGGCGACGTACCTGGATTCCCAGAATGGAACAAGAGATGATTTGGAGCTGAGCACTTCTAGGACTGGAGAAGGTAGGAACTTTAATTAAACAAATCCCAAATCCAATTATTCTCTTTAAGGTTTTTAATTTTTCCTTTACAAAAAACAATGAATCCAAATGGCCTTTTGCAGAACCTACCTAACACTGATTTTGTTAACAGAAACCAAATTAGTAAATGGAATACAATTTAGCTAGTCTGCACAATATTTTGTCACAGATAAGTAGGCTTTGGAGTAATGACCCCAATGTATTTAAATATTATATATAAAAACTAACAAACTAGAAACGATAATAGTCAAGATGACATCATCATCAGGACAAAAACTAATGGCAGCTTCAGTTTAACTGTCCAGCCCAAGCAGTAGAATATTACAGGTTATGAAATCATCCAAGAACAATTTTTGAGAAGAAACATGCCAGCATATCTGGATTTAATCATAATCACCAGAAATGTTTTCTAGACAGACCCGGACACTCTGAGTTGTGTTCCCTTGGGATTCAGATTGAAGCCAGGAGATGATACAATAAAATTTCATTTCAGAGCCCGGCTGAGTGTTTCTATGTGCAGACAGTTCATCTCCAAGAGAAAACCCATTAAACCCCTGTATTCTCTCTTGAGATGCATTCTTAAGAATGTGATAAACTGTACAGTGCAATCTTGACATTACTGAGAGATTTTTTGGAGATCATCTTTGCATGGCAACATGCTCAAACTAAAACTGTTTTAAATTGTTTAAGGATTAGTTTATTCACATGAGATTTCTTCATCAGTCCTACTATATATCATTTTATAATATATATCAAGTGACCATCTTTGTGTGTGGCAGGTGCACTGACAAGACATAGGTGAATTCATCAGTTATTGTGCTGATTAACATTTATGATCAACGTGAGTTGCAGGTTAATAGCCATGCGGCCATCATTGGAAGCAATATAAAGTGTACATCTGTGATGCATATTTTGCACCAGATTGTTGTTGCTGTCTTGTGCCCTCAGGAAGTGCTGCAAATCTGAGGACTTGATCTATGCAGTGCTGTTAAGTTAGTTTGCCATCAATCCTTACAAGTGGAGTTCAGGAGCAACTACTGTAGATGCCTCTGCCAAGACCATAACACTTGAACCTTCCTATTGATTGATCTGTTGTATACAACAATTAGCTTATAGCTCTGCACACACAATAACACTATCTCTGACAATCAAAATGATCTACACAAAATCCCACTAATAAAGGCTTGACTCCACTGCTCGTGACTTAGTCTAGCCTCCAAAATAACAGTGGTGTGGAAGTGATAAATGGGGCATTTTTGTTCCTCTATTTTTGATCTCATCGCTTGTGGCCATCATAAGTGTGTAACAGTCAGTCATCAGTTAATCCAAAACTGCGCCCAAAATGTCATTTTAATGAATGTTCGTCTATTTATGGAGTATCTCTAAACTGTATACTGATAAGGTGATACATTTCTTTTGATGCTCAATATGCATAATTAAAAATGTAAGATGTTTTGGAAGTTTATTTTCAGTTTTGAAAATAAGAGTTTTGTTTCATTTTCCCGGTACCAAAATCAGATTTTTAATGCTAGGGCGGTTTGAACCTTTTCCATTATAAATACTTGATAATATGGACCCCATGATATTTATGGATGATTTCCAGTAGCTGAAGAGCTAATGGCAGGAATCTTCACAGATCCATAAAGAAAGGGGGGAAATAACACATTCTTCTATCCAGACTGTGGCAGATGGAAAGAAAGCTGGAGTAAAAAAAAGGGATTTATAAATGGATTACCGGCCTTTCTCTGTCATTGAGGTTTAATAAGACCATACAATTGCCAGCAACACATGGCAACTTGCATGCAATTGCTCAGCTGTGCTTTAAATGTCGATAAACCATTTGCAGCTGCAACTGCTTCAAGGTAATTCATTGTTATTTTTTTGTGATCAGGAGCCAGACTGAGTTTTGATAGGAGCAAACTGCAGCTCTCTTTCATTCCGTCAGTGCTAGAATCTCCTGCATCCATCTTCTGCAGAATGGAAAAAGCTTTCTTGTGTCCTTAATGCTCTGTGGTTTCCCCCCAAATGCCCTTTCTCAGTGGCACCACCAGTTTTATATCAGGGATTCTCTGCATTAGTGTTATGTCTGCAGTCTAGCACATTGCAATCTCTGGCTATTACTTTTTTCGCTGTAATACATTTCACTGTAAGTAAACCAAAAGGACCTTCTGTGTTTGTCATTAAGGAGTCTTTTCCTCTGTGGATTACCTATCTGAGATATCGCTTATGGAGGGCAAGGAGGAAAAAAGCAACATTAAAATGAGTTTGTTCTGTCTTTATTCATAACAACTATTTTTTTCCCTTAATTCCCTCACTGTGCATATTAGTATGCCGAATGCCATTTGGTTTTCCATCAAGCAGAAGTATAAACAACAAGGGTCGAGCATTTGAGAGCAATTTTAATGTACTTCAGTGTTTTCTTGCCTGAACAGCAGGGAAGATTTCTTTGTCCATCCTGGAGTTAAAATGGTTGAATGTTAAATTTTATAGCATTCTGTATGCTGGAACGTAGAGTGCTTTTCTGAATTTTAAAAAGGATAATAATGTCTACTTTGCGCTGATAAAGAAATACGAAGCAAACATTAGAAGCAAAGCCTGATCTACCAGTTTTGGACTGCAGTCAGATCTGTCATGCTGAAAAGGGGACTTAATACTTTAATACATTTCAAATTAAATATCCACAGTGTAGAGTACATTAAATGTTCAAACATTTTGTATGTGTTCAAAAGGTAAAACTAACTTATTTTAGACCCTTTTTAAAGTAAATGGGTACACTTTCTATTTTAATTTATGTTGGCTGTTGGCCAAAACACAGAAACCAGCATTCTCTCTCTCCAGTTTTTAAAGCAGATACTTACTGGTGTATTTATTTTTCTGCTTGTATAGTGTTTTTTTTTCCAAAGTAAATATTTGGCCTCAGGTTATCAATTTAAGTATACAACCTAATTTTTGTTAACAAACGTTTGCAGTATGTCACACTGCAAAGATTGGAAACCACAATATCTTTGCTCACCAAGAATGTTTTATTAATTTAAAAACATTCATAATAATTACACCATAAACATTAATTTCAGTCAAATGGAACAAAATATCCCTCCATTTAAAAAATGAGTCAGGATCACACAGTTGGGACAGACTGTGTTTTAGTGATATGTCCAAAACGACTTCAAGTCCAAAATAAAAGTGAGAATCCAGGCCAAGAAGTAACATCAACACATCGGAAATTTCAGACAGCTAAGGATTGCTAATCAAAGGGAGGGGTCCATTTTTTTTGGAGGAACAGAAGGATAACTTAGGATGAATGATGCTTAGCACACCAGTTTTTAAGTCTGTTAACCTTTCCAACCTTAACTGTAAACTTCAAGTCTAAATAGACTTATTTGTATAAGAGTCTCACATGGCAGATGATCTGTGATCAACAGGACAATAACTTGGACTTGGACATTTTCAGACATGGGTATTTGTCACTGCTGATCCTCCCAGACAGATTCCCACAGCAATACAAGAATTGTTTGTCACTGTGATTAGTATTTATGTGACTGGTCTGTAAAGGCACCCTGGAGCTCAACTACTGAATCCTTCTCTTACTGTATATGTGTTTAAGTGCCACATTTTATTTCCCAAATCATCCTGTGATGGAGAGGGTTTAAAGAACATTAATAGTGCAGCTCTTCACAGAGAAGCCATAATGAATATTTTTACTGTGATTTGTTTTTAATGTGATGGGAACTGAGAGCTGGAAGCCCGACCCATTTTTCTGTGGGTTTTTATGTATGCATTTATAGATATATCATTTTTACGTATTTCTTTTCATTATTTTTGAAGAAACTATTCTTTTTGTATATTTACTTTTTTATTTTTTTGAAAGTTGCAATGTCTAGATTAAAATAGCTATCAAACTTTTATTATATAATTACACAAAAGATCCCGTTGATCACTTCACAAGAGATAAAGTAATTATTTTGTTCCCTGTCATTAGACTGTGATGGCAGATGTGAAAGGCATTTTACACTTACATCTTTACTGTTTCATCAATCTAACAAACCTCTAATTCTCATCAGAGTGCTGCATTGTAATGAAAAACCGCAAGGTGAAGCTTTTTCTAAATTTTAAGTGGTATACAACAATGAAAACCCTTTGAGGATATCAATGAGTGTTCAATATTTTGAGAGAATCCTATTCATGACCTTAGACCAGGACTAATCAATTGCAGTTTTAAGCTTTGTTATAAAAAATATATTCAGAATGAACTGAATTATCAAATTAATCACTAATTAGGGCTAGCAATGGTGTTGGAATGAAGGAAAAGTTCAGCATTGTAGACCCTAGAAAAAGGCTGCCATGCTTGGTATACTGATGGTTGGACATTTTTAAAACTAATTAAATCCTCACAATTCTTGAACTCAAAGGGTCAACATTGTATTTCGCCCATTTTTAGGCATCACTCTTTATCTTTTCACGTAACGACTGTTACTATTAACCCTTTCAAGTCTGCCATATTGGTTTTGTCTCTTGTTTATTTTTACCCCCCCCCCCCCCCATTCATTACTCATGTTTTTTTCCCCCATTTGTCTCATATTTCTTTTTCATCGTCATCCGTGCTCACTAGTCACTAAGAGGCGCAAGGCTCACCTGAAGAGGCTGGACCGGCGATGGACGCTGGGGGGGATTGTCAACCGGCAGCAGAGTCGAGGTGAAGAGAGACGTAGGCCTCACTTCTCTCCACCCCACCCCACCCCACCCCGTTTCCCCATCCCCCATCCTTCTGCATGCACGGCTTCAGAGTGTGAATGTCCATGTTAGCAGTAAAGCCTTTGTCACACTACATGACTCGACACGACTTCTAGTCGGAAAACATGTCAAATTTAACAACTGCAGTTGCCGAATCTCACTGCCTTTTCTGTCCTAGACGGTGTCTAATTATATGACTAGGAATTGCAGGGGGTGACTAATTACACAATTTCTTCACGACTTTTCATCATGGTTCCAGATATCATATTACACTGCAAAAGTACCGCGATGTCGCCTCATTTTGGCAGCCAATCAACGTGGAGCACAAGTAAACAAACATAAAACATCAAACAGACATTTGTGCTGGCTCCAAAGTTTGATGAGCCTCTCCTCCATTTGCACAGTCCAAAACACTTGCTCTCCTTCTTTCCTTGCAGCCACATTGTATGCATTGTACTTCTGGTTGAGTGCTCATTGGCTGTTGATTGTCACAGACACAAGAGCCCACCCCTGCGACTTGCAATTCGCTACGAGAAAATGTGTTTGATTTTGTCAAAGCGAGTCGCAGAGAGTTGTAGTGGCTATTATGAGCACTATGACTTAGTCACTGGGGGTGTCACACTACACACCTGACGGTAACGAGCGCGCACTGCGACGCTCTACAACTCGCTGTGATTTTCTGACGATTATGTAAATCAAGGCTACGACTGAAAATTCTAGGAAAAATCGTGTAGTGTGAGGCCGGCTTTAACAACAACCATGCTCCTTCCTTATATGTGTCTTGCTTAAGAGTCAGGGGACCACTCTTGTGAGAGCTAGAGAACATCAGATGACCGGGTCTACTTTTTAACTCTGGCCTAGATTTTATTTTATAGAAAGCAGTTGCATGCACAGAAAGGTCTGTAAAAAGTAAAAGGAAAACTCAGGGAAAAGGGATAGAAAGAAGAAAATTTGTTTTGTCAAATCAGATTCAGGAGAATGTTCATAAGACCTATACCCACCTAATTTAAAAACAACGCTTGTAGCTAAAAATGTTAATGAATGAACACGGACAAGTGGCTCCCCTGAAGCCACAATTAACTTGGAAATGGCAGCTACGTTAATTTTGCAATTTTCGGTTATTATGCAGTTGACCTAAATTCCTCTCACATGGAATTGATGAAGTTTCAGGTTTATTTCTTGCCAAAAATATGTGAAATTATTACAAATTGCTGAGAATATCCAAAGTAATGATTTAATCCAGTTGCTCATTGCTTTCTGGGGAAAGGGGCATGTACTTGACACAATGTATTTTAAATTAATATAAAGCCTTAATGGGGCATCATGGCAGAGCAGTGGTTCGCGTTGCTGCCACACGGGGCTGGGAGCTTGGGGGCAGTTCCTGGGGTGCTATCTGTGTGGAGTTTGTAAGTTCTCCCCATGTTCACTTGGGTTTCCTCTTGGTACTCCAGTTTCCTCCCAGAGTCCAAACACATACCAGTAGGTTAATTGGCTTCCAGTGTTTGTGTCCATCTTCCCTGCAATGCACTGTCATCCTGCGTAGGGTGTATCCACGCTAGATAAAGCAGTTAGAAAATGGATGGATGGATAAAGGTTTATTAGATTTCTTTGCAGGTTTTAATATACAAAAACAGGTTTCAACATTTGAAGTATGGAAAGCAGATATTTAAATAACTGTTATTTGAGCTAGTGAGGGTGACAGCATTTTAAGAGAGCATTAAAAAAGCAGGCCCAATCCATCTGTAAACAAGAGCTTTATGCATTATTCATTTACGTCAAACCTGAGGACACACGGATTATCTCTCTTAAAGTGGTTCTCTTTACATGTGAACTGATTGGTGGCTTTCACAGTATACTGCACAGGAATCCCACTGGGTCAGTTCACATGGCTAATTTAAATGTGCCCCCCCTCAACATTTCTTCTTCTTTTCCTGGCGTTGAGTGAAAAGCAGGTGGTCCCTATAAAGTAAAAAAAAAACTTGACATATAATCCCCAAAGATATTTTTCACAAGACTTTAAAATTCATAAGTAATAAAAAGACACATAAAATAAAAAGGCCATGTTTGCATTTTGCACACATTAAAAATAGATTAATGCAATGGGCTTACAAATTTGCCAAGAATCACTGCCCTTTTGAGTAACATTAGCTTTTATAACAGGTAGTTTTTGAGATGTAGTTTTGTTTCCCTGTAATATGGACAATGACAACCTCATTCTTCAGCCCTTTTTAGCTTGTTAGGAAATTGAGTTTCCGGTGGTTTGCTTCTGCTTTGTTGGAACAAGTGAAAGTAGAATAAGAGTTGAAAGCATTACCTAACTAATTTGAAACTTAGAATACAGCCCTGCATAATCAGTCTGGCACAATGCAGAACTCGCAAATCAAACAGGTCACAGACGTTTGGGAAAAAAGCATGCTTAGTAAATGCATGGAGTTTGTAATACCCAGTAAGATAATTTGCTATGGCTGTTTTAAATCAGCATGTCAAGCTCCAGGTGGCATTCATATGTGTT
The DNA here is from genome assembly GCF_040954835.1 of Lepisosteus oculatus. Classification (NCBI taxonomy): domain Eukaryota; kingdom Metazoa; phylum Chordata; class Actinopteri; order Semionotiformes; family Lepisosteidae; genus Lepisosteus; species Lepisosteus oculatus. The sequence goes on from NC_090699.1 coordinate 36,593,646, forward strand.
ACTGTATGTGTTGTTTACTATTCTCTATGAAAACATACTGGCAGGGATTAATAGAGTATTTCGAAATGTCCATCTTTACCCCTTTCAAAAATAGCTAAACATAAAAATGATTTTTTCAATTTGCTGTTAGAGAATAATCACAATAATAACATTGTTTAAAAGCCAAATTCTGAAGTAAAGCAGAAACAACTCATGTTTTTCTCTTCTGATCTTTAAGTCTAATTGCCCTGGTGTTGAAATACACTCTGGCAAAGATATAGTAGGGCAAGGCATTTGTTCATTTTCACAAAACGCCCAGCAAAGTTTTCATGAGCTAATGATGTGCCATTGGAACCGAGTGGTGGAAAGTCCACAGATTTCTGTGATCTTCTGACTGAAGGGACATAAAACGTATGTTTCATTACTGTTGAATCTGCTTGAATGCGTCACCTAACAGACATTACCCTTTATTAAAAAGGAGAAAAATCAGCAGTTTTGGTGCTCTGAAGTCTATTTAAAAGTGCCTAAAGTTTATAGGGCACATATCTTGAGCGAATGAGAGAGAAACAGCTGGTACAAATTTGTAATAATGTTCAGACTGGAGATTTTTAGGAGCTTTACAATGATAATGAAGAGAGGTGTGGATAGGTAGCTGCCATTTCTTGACTGTCGACCCCAATAAATTTCTTGGAATATCACATTGTGTGATGCATCCAGTTAACAAACCAATGGGAGAAGTGTTTATTTATTACCTGTTCTTAACTCCTGTAGTTAGCTAAGTTGTAAAATGCTATTTTTTTTCAAGGAGGCAGATAAAACAGACGGGGAAGTGAAGACATTTCAATTCCAGCTCACAGTTGCTGCTGGCAACTTTGACCACAGAGTATGAAAACAAATGTCTTCTGGATGTAAGAGACATTTTCCACCATAGAAAATAATCCAACCATGAAAATACTGCTGATGTTCGGAAAATTATTTATACAGGATTTTTTTCCTCTTTTTTCTGTCTTGCGGTCAGGAAGATGAGAAAGTTTGCTATGTGCCAGTTCAAGCATGTTTCGTCTTAACATGAAACCTATTCAGAATTTCCCCTTTGGAAAACATTCCTAAAAAGACAAGGCAGAACTGAAAGCACAGGGATTCCAAGGTCAAACTGTGCTCCTTGGTTAATCTAAAGTCTCTTTTGTAAAATAATAGGGGGAGAAAAACTTTATACTGTAGATGTATATATATATAACCTGTTGTGCCAGTAAGAAAAGAGTGCACTACTGTAATTTACTTTAGTATTTTAATTGTCCCATATTATCTCACACAAAACTATCCAATTTAATGAAGAATAAATAGAATTTGGAAGAAAATAGAAAAAAGGCCATCCCGAAAGGTACCTGGTTCAATTGCAGGTTGAGATTTGTGTTAGAGCCTTGGTCACCAGCTGCATACTGTATGGCTAGTGATCCAGGCCCTTGAGGAAGTTATTGTACCGTACATCACAAGCTGACTGTGACCAGGACACCCCAAGTGACAGCATGCAGTTGGCAAAGTGCTGCCAGGGCAGGGTTGGATTAGATAGCCAGCTAGCTCTTGGCTTTCCAGCCCCTGTGACTTCACAGGTGTCTGTGGACTTGTAGGGAAGTCAGTAAGAAATACATTGATCTTTCAGCATTTCACATTAAACTGAAACTGTAAATGGCTCGATGGACTGAGCATTTTTCTTCCTGTGCAATGCAGGAGTTGATGCTAAATGAGCTGAGACACAGAAACAATTGGCAATCATAAATTGGGTAGGAATTAAACATGTCCAATCATTGCAGTGCTGTGCTAAGAACAGTGGGGGTTTTAGCTTTTAAGTGCATTGTCTACGTGTTTCATGGTGATGAGATTTGAAATGTCTTTTTCATTAGCTGTTTTAACTGCAATGGTTAGCATAAAGCAAAAATGACATCTAGGCAGACAAAAACAAGAGAAAATTATACCACATCTGTAATGGGATATGCAACAATTGTGGAATTAAATTACAGGAAAGTACAGATACTGTATAAAGTCTCCTCCCAGGCCTCATTTTGTTTGATGTAGATAACGCTTTGGTGTGGCTGTAATTCATTACTGTCGTGACATGGCACAAAGTGCAGCACCAGATATAGATCTTCCTGAGAGGGAGTAAAAAGTAAATATTATTATATCTGCCTTTGCTGTCTTTTTTCAAAGGCATTTATTTCTGCAAACTGTGGAGATAAGGGATGATGGCTTGTATATTAGAGGGTTGAATTTAAAACTGCACAGGAACAGCATAAATAGAGGTTGAAGAAACTATAACAACTTTTCCCCTAGAATAACAACATTTCCCCTTAACTTTACTATTTACAAAGAATTTTTGGGGTATTACATGTTTATTCGCCAGTTTATTAATTGCAACAGGTGCTCATACTTGCAATTTTTTAAGTTGCAAACATCCTAACAACCTGTGACTTAAACTTTATTCGTTTGGACATTTCATCTACCACTTTCTAGAATTAATGTCCAATGATCTTTAAAAAGCTTTCTATGACCAAATCAATAAATTAACCGAATACTTATCATTCGGACAATGTGGTCAGTTACAGGGTGCTGGTTCTTACATATGCAGTATTTGATTTTTTCCTCTGCAGTGGCATCAGATTGGTACTGTAGATATTCCTTTGTAATTCAGATTTTAATGATTGTTCGCTTTCTTGATTTCAAACTTTTAAGTCTCAAACTTAACTGTCTTTCATGGAGTAGGGAATACATGAATGATGAAATGTTAGATGAGTACAGGGTTGATGATAGAGATATTGTGTTTTAAGTGAACGTGGTCTCATTTTTGCACATTTTTCTTTCACAAAAAAAATTAAAATCTGCAGGGAGGTTCTAGGTGCTTCATATTATACAATATTAGAGATCTTACTATTTTCTAGTTTATTGTAATTCTGGGTAATGGTGCATGCCATTTCTTGATATCACCATTTGTTTTCTTTAAATAAAGAGGAAGGTGATAAAGCTGAATGACACCTCAGACCAGACAAGTGAAGCAAAACAGCGAAATCGAAACTGGATAGGTGAACATCACAAGTTGTTAGATTACACTGTGTACTTTAGATATCTTTGCAGGGAATAAGCATATGCCACAGTCAAATGAAGTTACAAATACAGAATTTGGAACTGTTCTTTTGACTAATATTTGTAAAATATAAGCTCTTTCCACTACTTTGGTGCTTTTTAATTGTTTTAAGACATGAGACCAAAATAATTTTAACCTAGCCAATTAGTTACAAAAATGTGTACACTATGTTAGTAATTGATATTTTGTTTGGTTGTAGCAACAGTCATTGGTAGATTAATCCAAGAGAAGTCTCAATAAAGCTAGGAAACGTAATGAATTTAGCTGCTCACAATTTCCTTACAATTGTTATCAACATAAATTAGTTAAGAATGCATTTAGGTAAATCTTTTGCCAAAAATGTAGACTTGTTTTCTTGAAGGTGATCTTTTATATAAGGATTTTATCCTGTAATATTTGTATCCCTAGTCTTTGGACGTATGGTATTGTATTGTAATTTAATTACATTTATGTTTCTTAGATTATTTTTAAATTAAATCCTGTTTTTTTAGAGGTCCAAGAAGGATATCACCTACCTAGTTTCCAATCAACCATTTTGAGTTATGCAAGTGTTTTATAGATTGTGAGCACATCATCTTAGTGATTAAAAATGTTGTGATGCCATGGCCATGTCTGCTGAGCTTGCTGGGACAGTTGCAGAATAGTTTCTGACGGTGCTATCAGGTAGTATGTTTGCTAAGACTTTTTACCATATGATTCCAAAAGCATGATGCAAGTGTTCTTGTTCTTGCTGCTCTCTTTTCCCCTTTGCTTTTCCTTCTCTTCACTCTGCATAGGTTTTCTGATTAATAATTTGATATGCAGTATGACCATTTGTTATATGCTCTTTGACTGAGCTGAACTTAAGCAAATACCAATGTTTTTCTATCCTGCGTTGTCAAGTGGGCTTTGTCCATGTTTTTCAGCCTCAAATAATTTCCTTCAGTTTCCTTAAACTGGCAGGTGGACGAATGCTGGCTCTGTCTGGTCTTCAGGGAGATCAGAAATCTGGCCACTCCTTAACTTTAATTTGAGTAAAGAACTACCCTCCCCACCATGCATCTTCCCTGTGACATAATTTGACAGCCTCCCGAAGCCATGTGATGTATTGCTTTGAAATCTAATAATATTTTACTTGTGCCCCAGTGTCCAGCAGTCTTCTCCACCCTTGAGTAGACGACAAGGATTCATGTAAATGTTTAACTTATTCAAATCCACCTTCACAATACATTGCTGGCCAGGTATCAAAAGAAACACAAGAGATCATAGATCTTAGTTATTAGTCACAATATTTTAGTTTGCTTCATATGTTTTTCATCATACTAATGAAGATACAATTATTTTTTTCTCTTGATTTTTAGCATCTGGTCAGTGCTTATGTAAGGAGTATAGTCAGCTAGAATATTGTAACTAGCGTTATGAGTATTCTCTGTACGTACAGTATGTGTAACAGCTACTATAGGTTCTCTAGTTTCCATTTTATTTGAAATTGTTCAGAATTTTCTTCTCTGATTCACAGCACCTTTGTAAAAACTAGCCTGGCTGCTGGAAAGATAGAGATCTGCTTGTGCCTGCCTTCAGGAAATGTGCTTTTAGGGTTGTATCTACAGCAAGTGCTCAGTTGGTAAAGAAAAAAGCACTTACAAGAACTACCCAAGATGTACTGTAGGGACAATTGTCATGATTTTTTGTCTGTAGGTTTGTCAAATGCATTATGCTATCACCACACCAATATAAGTCAAACAGAAGGATCAACATGAAACAGTGCCACTCTAAAAAGCAGCCTCACTTGATGAGGTAGAACTGGGTACTTATCACTAATTTATTTGACTTAAACCTTTATGCAAAATAAATTACATTTCTACCCAATTATGCAGTTGTGTATTTTACTGGAGCAATTTGGTAAAATATTTTGGGTCGATTTAGATCTTGCTGAAGATCCAGAACCCTAACCTCTACTTCACATTACTGCTGACCTAAGTTAACTACAAGATGTTTTTTGCATTGCCATAATGCTTTGGATTCATGTACCACTTATGCATATTACATAAAACATACCATATGAGGTGTGAAAAATGGATGTAAATGCTGCTTTTTGGACGAATTCGTAAATAGGAGTTTCTTATTTGAATGCTAACAGGTGATTGATTTGAAGAAAGGAGTAAGGGAAAGTTGCTATACAGCAATTGCAGTCAGTAATAATATTATTTTTACCTTTCTCTTTCTTGCAAAAGAGGAGAAATACATCACAGTGCAGCCATACACCAGCCAAGGCAAGGACGAGATTGGGTTCGAGAAAGGGGTCACCGTGGAGGTCATCCAAAAGAACCTGGAAGGTTGGTGGTACATCAGGTGAGGCGTCCTTCAGATCAGTCTTTGTAAACATTCCCAGTCACTTTTTTTATCTGTATAGCTGTGCGCTTTATAGTTCGTAGATATGTGTGACATGGTTCTGTAGCCCTCTCATTTCTGCAGAAATTCTCCTGCACACCCTCCACTATGTCTCAGCAAACCATGATGAATTTCATGCACCTGGGGTCATAAAATGTTTGAAAGAAAATATCTGCAAATACACCACAGTGTTCATTTTGATTTTCACTTTTCACCGTCTCAGCTAAAGGAATGAAAACAGAAAGCAGCAGTGCATCACAATACTGACTTCTACTTCTACAGCAAGCGTCAGTCTCAGGGGTCAGCACTAAGATGTAATTTCTTTATGAAACGATGACGTTATATTGGGTATTATGTGAAACATTTGTATTACTGTGTATCAGAGTATTATAAAAAGATTATAATGTTTCAAAGATTCTTGCAAATTGTATCTAAAAATATTTATAAATAAATGTATTATTGCATACTTTATGCTGATGTTAAGCCTCTGCTTATGTATTGCAGTGTTTTAGCTTTGCCAAACTAAATTTGCGTTTAGTCTGCTAGAAATTGCACAAATCTCACTTTGTTTTCTGGAATGTGATACTGAGTACGGGAATTTTTTCTGTGTGGAGGTTGTGCTTAGGAGACAAATTACAAAACCAAAAATACATTATATTGACAGTGTAGCTTTTTACACCCTTCGAGATCCTAAATATTTAAAGCTGAGATAAACAAAAGGACATTTATTCCAAACATCAGCTCATAAGATTCTAGTGCACATGCCCATTAGCTGATTTCGCTTCTCCTTAACCATAATCATGATTCCTTCTGCATTGTTGTCTCCCCAGATACCTACTTTGAAATGAGCCCTCATTTCCTTTCCTTCGTGTATGCTTTCTCTCCTCAGTTTGCTCATCCCGGGAGTATCTCGAAGATGTAGAACTAAAAAGCAGATGTAGATCGTAATCAGAGTAGATGATCAAATGGAGAATATTTTCCTGTTTCTTCTCTTTCATGAAATATTCCCCTTTAGGTCACCTCACTTCTTTTGGTCCACAACAGTTTTTCTTTTGATGAGATCTGCAACAAACATCAACACTCTGCTTCTTTAAACTTACAGTGCATTGCAAAAGTAAAATAAGCATACTTGTCACATATAGCATATACAAAGAAGCATAAAAACCTCTCTTTGCTTCTCAGTATACTGTATATGATACATGGCACCTACTGTATTTGAGCTGTTGATGCAGGTATGGTACAGATTGCTTATTACTGTATCTTACCTGGGTCTGACAGAGGAAGTGATTGTGATACATTGTGTTGCAGCATTACATTGCTGGGGTTGCAAGGACATTGGCTGTGCAGAAACAATGTGCAGGAGGGATGACTTCTGGATTTTCCAGTGTTAAAACACTGTGCAATGTGTGTAAATGTAAAACATAGGAAACAATAGACATTTACTATTTCTTGTTCATGGCCTACATGTCTTTATAGAGACATTTCTCTTCTTTGTATATTCTCTGATGTCAATATTAAATTGTGTTAAAAACATACACACAGCACATATGAAAACTGTTTTTGGAAACATGTTGTCTTAGTTGCAGCAGAAATAAAAGTTTTCATAAGTACTAACATAAAGTGGAAAAAAATAGATTCACTAGAATTGGTTGTTCTGCTCATATAAATATTAGTCCTGTACAAGTACAAAAGCTGGTGCAGCCATTTTTCTTTGGTTTTAAAGTGGGCTCTTACATCCACTTTCTCTGAGGCAATGCTTGCTTACATTGATTGCAGCTTGATGTCCGCTGACTAACTAGTTGGCTTTGGTTCCTCCTCTAGGTACCTGGGCAAAGAAGGCTGGGCTCCCGCGTCATACCTGAAGAAGGCCAAAGACGACTTCTCCCCTCGTAAGAAAACCCTGACCGGCCCTGTGGAGATCATTGGGAACATCATGGAGATCAGCAACCTCCTCAACAAAAAAGCAGTGAGCGAGAAGGACGTGCAGACTGACAACGAGCCCGATGAGCTCCACATGGCCAAGAAGGAGATCAGCTTGCCCATCCCCTGCGATGAAAGGAGAAGCAGCGTCACCCTGCAGGACAGCAAGGGAAAAACGGAGCAGGGCTCTCCGGCTGTGGCCAGGATCGCCCCACAGAGAGCAGAGATCGGTGAGTCTGCCTAACAGCCATTGTTCAGGTCCCAGATTCTTTACAATGTTATGGTTGCCTCTTGTGACCTCTCTATTGTTGTCTATTGGTTTTATTTCAAGAATAAAGGGCTCAGTTACATGACCAAGCCTGTGATTTACCACATTAATCTACAGTGAAATTGTTTACTTGTCTATCTAGATGATGACTTATGGAAATTTCTAGACCTAGTAAAATTCTTTTATGGTTACCTCACCTCGCAGCCCTGTCAATCTGCACCATTGCAGTACTTGGAGGCTAACATCTACTTAATTGGTGTATTCACTTTGCTAATTATCAGTTCAGTAATTCATGAGTTGGTTGTATTGAAATTCTGTAATGGGTTTGGAAGAGGATTGGAATGGCCACAGATTGAGTATCCCTGGACTAGATTATTTTCCTTCATGATCAGAAATTTCCTCCAGTACCTTTAACTCATTATTTCTATTTCTATTTCCAAGTTTCCAAAGTTTCGGAACATTAAGTTTTCAATTTTTATTTTGATGTTAAGAGTTAGTAAATTATAAAGTTCTATATTCTGACATTTTGTACCCATTGTTTGTAGTTTTTAAGGAAGTCTGTGAGCTACAATTATACCTTGTATTACTGTATTACTGACAATTAGTGTCAAAGCTACAAAAGCCATTTGAAAATGACTACCTTTATAAGAAGACCTATTAGAGGCTTATAAATCCTTTTTTATATGCTTACTTTGCTCATACTATATAGTTTTGACTGGAATTATGAATTAATGCAGTCAGTGCCTGTGTCTTTTCCTGTATCTCTGTTAAGGTACACTTTATGTATTTCTTTTATGGAATACTATTCTAAAATGTTGTCAGTAATAAAGTTTCTCATCTATTAACTAATATACATTTAAACTTCAGCATGTTTAAACCTTGCATACATAATGATTTGTGTTGAAGTGTGCCGAAATCCAATTTAGAAAGAAAAGCTTGATTGATAATGGCTTTTAAGGACCAAGTTAATTCCCCTCCCTTTAATAAATCAACATCACAGGCTTCATTGTTAAGGGTTTTGGGTTCAAAGGATTTGGGACTGGTTCCATTACATATAACTCCCTAGCAGTTTCAACTGGCATAATGAGTTCTTTATACTTATGGAACAATAGCACAGATTGATGAAGTTTCAAATCAAAATTCAATACGGGCAATTTTTTGGGAAAGGAATTTAAAAAGTCTTTTTAAAGATGTTAATAAGGACCTCGTGAATATGGGTGCTAATGTCAAAACTTCAGTGTACCAGTGTACCAGCTGTCAATGGCTTGGTAACTGTAACAGTGTATTTATATTCTTACACTACTTATATAACTAGTTACACTGGAAAAGTATTCCATATCCTTTTCAATTAAAACAAAATCCATAAATGATTATCACTGAGATAAAGTCTGTACATATAAAAATGCTTGGTGTGTGGCACAGGGTGCAAAACAGGACTACGCCCAGGACAGAATGCCAGCCCATTGCAGAACACACCACTCACACATTGGAAATGACAATTAACCTGTAGAGACAGGATGTTTCTGCACTTTGGCAGGAATCTTCCATGCCCCCATGCCAGCCTTTGAGAATGTATAACCCTGGTTTGAAATAATACTGCCAAACTTCATTTCTACAAATAGAAAGAATGAAGTGAATATTTGATATACGCTTAATTTCATCACCCTTTCATAAAAAAATCAGCCATTAGTAAAGACGATAGTGTATAATTCTTCTTTTATGTTTTTCTGCTTGCAACTAAATTTGAAATGCTTAATTTACAGTCTTCTACGGTTTTAACATATTTTAACATGCTGTGATTGCTTGTTATGTACAGAAGGTTTTTGGCTCCTACATGATACACATGCAAAGTGCTAATATACTGTATAGTGCAAACATAGTTGTTGATGGTGTCTTTCTCCTTCCTAGGTTCTCCTAACCTGAGACAGAAACCCCCACCTAGGAGAGAGGCCAGCCTGGTCAGTGTTACTTACAGTATTCTTTTCACCTTCCATTTGTCACAACATGGCATTCCATTCCACTCATTTCCACTGTAGTTCATCAGTTCCAAGTAACTGTGAAGAAAGACTCGGCAATATCGAGTCATGTGGATTCTGGTAAAAAACACAATGCCTTACGCAAGCTGCTTGTGTGGAAATAATCAAGTTACATCTGGTGATACTTTCTGGCATTGGAATGGAAATGCTTTTCTTATAAGTGTTTTGATATTTACTTAAAGTTGTTTGTATATATTTGTTAGAGGGATGTGTTAAAGGTCAGGATTTATTTACATAAAATATCTGTTGCCATCATTTGTTTCTAAAGAGTTACACGCAGAAGAATGTTAACTTCACCCTAAATAAGGGTGTGGGAAATTGGTCAGGGTTCTGGACGCTCAACCGGAAGGCAGCATATTTAAATCCTGGTGGGGCACTATTGTTGAACCCTTGAGCAAGGTAGTTCACTCAGATTGCTCCAGTACAATTCCCAGTTTTATAAACAGGTATGAATATACTAGTTCAGGTGGGTAGCTGCGTCAGCATGCGTAGGCTGCAAAGGAACAAGTAATAGGTTTATTCCATGCTGAAAAAAAGAAGAAAGAGAACACAACGTTTCGGCCGTGGAGCCTTCCTAATATACTAGTGTAAGTTTCTTTGGAGAAAGTCAACAACCAAATAATAATAAATGTCTCTTGCTTCTGCTTAGAAATTATCCATTTATGGTTAATTCGTTTCTGAATATTTTACAAAAGCAAATTAATTTTACGTTTTAGTAAGCCTTGTAGATTCCATAATGGGCTCCTGAATCTTCAATTATCCTCCTCCTTCTCAGGGATTCCAGTTGCCAAAGCCTCCTGAGCCCCCTACTGTTGAAGTGGAATACTACACCATAGCAGAGTTCCAGTCATGCATATCAGATGGAATAAGTTTCCGTGGAGGACAGAAGGCTGATGTAAGTTTTTTAAACCATCTATGTTTTGCACATTCCAGCTATTTTTACCATTTTTGAATGAAGCAGTTGACAATTATTAGAAAAGTCATTTCTTTTCCTCCTGTCATGACTCAAGAGACCATTACGTCTATAACAAATGAACCCTTTTATTACTGAAAAAAAAGTCAAACAAGAAACAGGTCATTACAAAGTGAGGGAATTGAACTAAGGGTCACAGCGCTGCGAGGCAGCAATTCTAATCACTGCGCCACTGTGCCAAATCTACTGAATTAACTATATTAGTTCCATTTTCCCATTTTTTATTATAACAGAACCGTCCTGGATATGAATTAATCTTAATTTATACAAATCAATATTTTCGAGGAAAGAAACAAACTTAGAAACATCAACTGCTTTGCCCTGCACCTCAGGACTGACAAAGTGAAACTAATATCCCTTGTCAGATGTTTTAGTCAGTTAATGTTGTAGACTGTTTGGAAATTGGAATTGGTTAGTTTTGATGAACATAGTTTTACCGCTGTCACTCTCATTATGGGAGTGGTGAGAATGGTTTATATTTTCCTCTAGAATGTGCAGCATTAGAGTCTAACTTGCTAAAAGTCCCACAGCACCAACAGCAGAGTTAGCATCTAAAGATGTTGTGTAACTCACTGACAATACCTCAAGCTCACTGACATCCCAAAAAATCTCATAGTTGCTTTTCCACGGCAAGCTAAGGACAATGAGGCTCACTGGAAACCACTTGAGCCTGGCTACGCTGAAATAGTTCTGGACAAATACTCACTGAATCCCAATCACCAATAGGTTATGACATAGCCTAGATTTGACCTTTAATTTTGACCTTTATTTTGAATATTTCTATGGCCACCAGTTGAAGAAGACATTGTTTATACTGAGGTCCATATTCCACATTAAAGTCATCTATCTGTGAATAATGTGAATCATTTGAACTTTGTCTCTGAATATGATTTGGTTTATGTAACAGAAATAGTCTAGATAATATTATAAATTATATTGAAGGACTATTTGGACCTATATCTTTTTTTTAAATCTTAATATTTGGTTTGACTTAAAAATGATGTTCTAATTTAAGAAAGAGGGAGATCATTCAACATTAAACAGATACAAAGTTGTCTAATCCAGTTTTCTTTACTCCTAGGTCATTGAAAAGAACTCTGGCGGATGGTGGTATGTCCAGATTGGGGAAAAGGAAGGCTGGGCACCTTGTTCCTACATTGACAAAAGAAAGAAACCCAATCTAAACCGAAGAACCAGCACTCTGACTAGGCCAAAGATCCCTCCCCCAGCTCCACCAACCAAAAAACAAGATCAAGAAGAGGCTGGCCCTACAAGCAGCACCCTTCCAGCTGAAGCCACAGACTCCCCTCAAAAGCCCAAGTATGAGGAGCCAGAATATGATGTCCCTGCCATTGGTTTTGATTTGGAGCCAGAGCCAGACCATGTCAAGCGAGAAACGTCTGTTGATAGTAAGAATGATGATGCATCCTCTGGGAAAAGCTCCCAGCAGTCTTCCAAGCCCTCTCCTGTTTCTTCCCTCCAGAGAGCCTCGTTCAAGGTGGGGGAGTTTACTGACGACGTCGCTCAGGAAGAGGAAACTATATACGAGAATGATGGCTTCAGGCCTTACTGTGAAGATACGGCATCCAGCAAAGAGTCGAGTGGTGACTCAGACTCTCCAAAGAGCAACACCCTGTCAACGGCCCGCAAAGTTTCATCCTCCAGGTCATCTCTGGGAAACACAAGGACTGTGAAAAAAGTCCAGCCGGAACTAGCCAGAAGCCAGTCTCTTACCAAAACTGAAGACACCAAGCTGAGGTCTTCTTCAGATGCCACCCAGGGAGTAACTAAACAGCTAGGCCTTAGAAAAGAAGTAGAACAGAGAATTGGACAAAGCCCTTCTACCAAACCCAAACCCCTGGTAAGACCCAAACCTTTGCTGACCAAATCGGAGCCTCAGAGCCCTGAAAAAATGGATATCAGTACCCTGAGGCGTCAACTGAGACCAACAGGACAGCTGAAGCATGGGCTGAAGGCCTCCAAAGGCGAGGATTCAGAAACTGCCTCTGTGATCTCATCAGAGGACTCAGTGTCCTCTCGAAGCACCTCAGATCTCTCCAGCATCTATTCCAAGGGCAGCCGAGGAGACTCAGACTTTGAAACCACCATCTACAGGACCACAGACAGCTATGAAAAAGTGCAAGATTCTGAGATCAGCTTTGCTGCTGGAGTGGAGGTGGAAGTGGTGGAGAAGCAAGAAAGTGGATGGTGGTACATCAAGTGTGGAGATGCTGAAGGCTGGGCTCCTACTTATTACCTGGAGCCTGTGAAGCAGGGAGATGCAGCAGGATCAGAGTCTGAAGGTATCATGTCCAAACAGAGCAGTGGAAGTAAATCCAACAGCTTAGAGAAGAATGAACAGAGAGTTCTAGCCCTGAACAGCATTAACCAAAGTATGAAAAAGATTACTCCCCCAATTCCATCAAAGCCTCCCGGTGGCTTCTCTAAACCAACAGGAATGGTGAATGGCTCTGTGAAAATGAGGAATGGGGTGCGCCAGTTAGCAGTGAGACCTCAGTCTGTCTTTGTTTCAGCACCTGTCAAAGACACCAACCTTCTCTCAGGGTCCTTGCGTAGAAATGAATCCCTTAACTCCACTGACCAGTTGAGATCTGGAGTGACAGTCCGCCGTAACTCCTCCTTCAGCTCCGTGAGGCCGCAGGTTGACAACAAACTGAGGCAGCCAGATAAAGTGGGAATGGGCAGCACGGAAGCTTTGGGAAGGGTCTCTCAAAGGAATGGGATCCCGGTCTCCACAGTCAAACCCAAACCCATTGAGAAATCTCAGCTGATACAGAACAACCTCAGAGAAGTTTATGTTTCCATAGCTGATTACCATGGCGATGAAGAGACCATGGGATTCCCAGAAGGGACAAACTTGGAAGTTCTTGAAAGGAACCCCAACGGGTGGTGGTACTGTCAGGTGCTTGACAGTGGGCGACCCCAAAAGGGCTGGGTGCCCTCTAATTACTTGGAAAGGAAGAACTAGCATTGTACCTGTTTGTATAAAACTGTTTTTTAAAGACATCTAAATGCAATGTAGTATAATGAACGAGACACTTTTAGTGCTGGTTTGCTAAAACAAAAGAAATACATTAAGACGGTATAAATTGTCAGTGATATGTTACGATTAAAAAAAGAAAACATTGGCAAGAGATTTGGGGTGGCCACCCCAGTGTCTTAAACAACATCTGGGTTTTATTTTGTTAATTTTGATAAAAAAGAGAAAGAAGATGGTTGCATCTTGTGAAAGGAGTAAAAATGTGCGGGCCTTTTCTGTCACTTTTGTCCATCACTCCCGTTCACCCGACTGTTTGGGTTTGCCGAAAGGATGCCTTTCGAGATGGTTTTAAAAATAAACAAAAGAAGGAAAAATATCACAGCCTATTCAATTTAGTGCCATAGGAATATGAGTATGTAACAGCACCAAAGCTGTGTTTCAATAATAATTCAAAGGAAAAGAAGTGACCCGAACAAGTAAGTAAAGGAGTTATAAATAAGCCTTGGGTTCTTAAAACTTACATTAAGAAAACACAACAATGACAAAAGGGTATTAGTGACTCAGTGATCACCCATTGAGATCAGAAAAAACACCTTAGTTTTTTTTTCCTCTTTTAATTCTTGTACGTTTTGTCTGTATGTTATTTTCATGACTTCCTTAGAGATGTATTTCTGCTCTAGTCTTGTGACATCCATACTGCATTGTCAGCCTGAAGTTATTTAGCCCCTCTGGCAGATTTTCTGTTATGAAAAATTTGCAGCAAAGAAAGTCACAATTGGCTTACGTTTTTGCCATTTATCTCATTTCTTCAGTTTTAAAAATTCAGTGTCAAATCCAGTTGAATAAATCTGTCTGAAAAACTTGAAATTCTTTCATCTCAGATTTTCTTAACAAAAGACAAAATCTCATGGAGAACATTGGGGATAGTAATTTTAGTCCCTTGGTGAAATGAATTTGAGCTTTCTCTACCCGTAGGCAGTGATTGGTTTACAGTGTATAAAATACTTTATTTTTTTTATAAGTAGTTCCAGATAACAAAAAAAATACTTTTGTATATATTGCTGCTTTATGTGTTCTCCTAACACCCATCTGCTGATGCAGTGGGGAAGGACAGTGGGAATTAGGTTTCCAGGAAAACAAAACCATACTGGAAAAAAAGGCTTGATAACTGCCGACAAAACCCAGGGATGTAGCTGTATAGCATTAAGCCCTAAATGTGATTAAACCAAAGAGATGAATGCCATTGTAAAGGAAATGCTGTAATAGCTTTTGTATTTAATTGGAGGGTACATGGAATTTGTTCATCCCAATATCCAAATGCAATTGTAGGAAAAGGGTGTAATTATAAAAAAGATTGCTGTAGTATATTGATATCTGAAAGCACTTGATATTCTTACCCCTAGACAATTTAAAGCACATGTTGTCGCACAGGGTTCATTTCAAGACAACTAATAATATTGCTGCGCAGTATTATTTAAGTTGAATTTTCAGACCAGGGAAGTTTTTTTTTTATTTTATTTTATTGATATTACTTTTATGGCACAATTTTCCTTGATCCTAAAAAAAGTAGCCAGTTCTTGCCCTTACTGAGATTGAAAGGTCCAGAAGACTCCAGTAAAAGCTGCTTTAAACTGGACTTATACTGGTATCAACTGGAGTCTGGTTTCACTGGTTTGCTTTTAACAGAGCCCCACTGAAGCCAGGTCGAAAGCTTTCGAAAAAGATGTGTTTTTCTCAAGAGTGGCATGCCTTCTGCCAAGGTACCGAACAGCATTCACTTCTTCAAATGGCTGATGTTCAAGACTGCTGAAATATTTTTCTAACGAACAGTGTGAGCTCTGCAACTGGGTTAAGCACTAACTTTTGTTATAATTTCTGCTGGACAGTATTACATGTAGTATTAGTAAAAGAAGTACCTGCTAGATTGCAGTTATATTATATTTAGCAGAAAGTAGTTTTTGTGGTGTGATAACACGTGAACAATAATGATGAATGAAGTGGTTCATTTTTGTGAATTAATGCACTTTAAAACTTTTTTTTTACCTGAGTGCATTACTTAAAGATGCAGTATAACTCTAAATCAGCACATTATTTATTGAAGTAAAAAATCTTTATTTATAGTTATTTAAATACATTTTTCTTCTACCTGTTATACAGAATTATAGCACTGTCCATCACAAGAGAAGCATGTGTGCTGTGAGAGCATTAGTGAATAGGCGTTTTGCTTAGGGCTGAGATACAATGTCCACAATTTTTAAATATAATGATTGTACAACCAATTGGTCACGACCTCAAATACAATTGGATAAAAGCTGCTCATTGGTGCTGTTCTGAATCTTGACATCTTTATCTGTTGCTGTAATTCTTAGCAAAAGTGGCCTCTTGTGATAGACAGCTGTTACTGCAGCTTGTAATTTCCCTGATGGTGTTTCCATTGAAACAAAACAAAACAAAACAAAAAAACTGTAACAAAACAACTGTACAGAAATTGTATGTTTTCCAAATGGCAATGCAATTAAATTATCGTTATTAGTTTTATAATTATTACAAATATTGTATATTTTGATTTGGCGACCATGTAACAAGAAGTTTATTTTTTCACCTTAAAAAAACATGAAATTACTGTTCTAATGCTGTATACTGCAACTTTAACAATAATGGACACTTCCTATGTCGTTATTGGGACTTATATAATGCCTGATATGTATACTTTTTTATAAAAGAAATGAGACTTAGTTTAGACAATCATTTTCCATCTTCTTAATCCTCCCTTTTCACTAATGAGCAATGATTTCTATAAAAGAAAAATTAGATTGTGAAACAGGCATTGCAAAACAACAACAACAACAAAAGAAGAAGATTGCACAAAGCTTTTAATATTTGAAAACTGAGGAGAAACCGGAAATGTGCAAGACTACCATGGAGAATTCCTACAAGTGTAATTTGGAATTGTCTCTCCCAAAAGTCTTCTGGTTCCAAATTAATCTACACAGTGTGTATTCACAGTGTTTTATAAGGGATTACTTTTGTTTTAAAAATTGTTGTTCCTGCCTCCACTCCCTGCCCCCTGATATCCAGACGAAGGCATTATGTAAAAGTGTTAAATCACTCTTTTAGTACAGCACATATTAATGGTAATTACATTGCTTTTGTTAATTAAATAAAACACTTGCTTATTTGCATCTCTAAGATCACAAGGGAATTATAGTAAGTAGTCATGCTAGACATTTTCATACTATTTAGTTATAATGTAAAGGTAGTGATTTTTTTTCTTAATTTAGTTTTCTCTGATGCATTATCACAATATATTATTTTTTTTCCCCTTTGTAATGTACATAATCCACAAGTCATAGGGATGAGGAAATGTGCAATAGGAAACTGGCTTCTCAACACAACATGAGCACTGGCTTCTTGGAAAAGAAAATGACTGGATTTCTTGAACACAACACACCAGTGTTAAATTCCCGTGATTTAAAGTTTCTTTAAGATTACTCTAATATATATTTTGAAAATTAATATCTTTGTATCACATATTCCTGGATAATATGTCTGTCTTTAAACTTAAAAGGGTAAAATAGGAAAGCTTGAATTTGCAGAACAAGGGCACTTATGATCGCCCAAACACTGAATGAGAAACATTTCTCTGGAAAAATGTATTGTGTAGGTGACACGGTATATGTATATTTTTGTGCATAACGGAAAGTCACCACATATCTTGTATCTTAAAGAGATTCTTGCAGTCTTGAAAAGAAATATTTTAAAATTTGTTAGAATTGCAGAACACATCTACTAAAGACAAAAAAAAGCTCCAAAACATTCCCAAACAATTTCTATTTAAACTTTTGACAAGAGTGTACTTTAGTTCCGTAGTGCTCAGGAGAAGCCAGTACTACCCAATGGTGAGATTTCTAGCTGTTCAACATGAATATTTGGTTTCTTGGTATCACTGTACAGCTGGGGTGAGATAACCATGTGCAAACCTGTAGCAGGAAATTTGATTCTGTGTGAAGTTGTTGCCCAATCAGTCCTGACCTTGTGTGTATAATTCCAACTTCACTTCAAATGTGAGGAATTTCAAGTAACTGATGACCCTCATCAAAAATGGGACTGATGGAAATAAGCCCACATAGTGTAGGGTGAGGCATATAAAACATACTTTATAAATAGTAGACTTGATTCCCAGTAACTCTGTTATAGAAAGTTCTTTAGTGCCTCTCATTAAGTTCTTGCAATTTTGCCCAGAAGCCAGACTGAGATGGGCTAGATTGTATGTGCCTTCTATGATTTAAGCTGAACAATCAAGAGGAAAATCTTGTATTACAAACTTTGCCCTCGATGAAAGGTTTTGACTTTGGTTTATTTGACAAATTCTTTGAGGACTTGTCATACTGTATGTGCACTGGGCCATATGAAGTCACGGTTATTTCAAAACACTGAAAGATAAATTACTCATTTTAAAAAACTGCGAGGTTCTACCAATTGATCCTAAAAATATTGCTAGTAACCTTTGTTTTTGCACAGCAAACTGTAGGTTAAAGATCTTGCCAGACACAAAATTCATTAAACACCATTATACAGTACAGTATATTTCATGGTTTCTTCTTTTAGGTAATATTCTACTGTGGAAGTTCATTTGGCTTCAGATTACATTTGCCTAGTAGTTTCTGAAGTTCCTGTGCTTTATGCTACCATGTTCCTTTGTGAAAACCACATACTGTATGTGCTTAATCATTTAATCCATGCACACAAGTTGCTCCTTTTAGAGAGTGGAAAAGATTCAGAGAGACTGTGTATGAGGCAGAGGTCTGAGAGTGTGAAATGATGGTTTGTGTGCTGATTCTGAGAAGAGACAGGCTTTATGATGATGTGTTGTGTAAATGATATGCAAAAATATATTTAGTGGGGAGTGGGCATTCATTTAAAAGGAAAAAACCCACTTGGAAATAATGTATGCAGTAACATAGTTTAGTAGTCCCACAATTAAAACATTTAGACTAATACCTAAGGCAGAGCTTTTTTAAATGCATTGTTTTCTGGAAATAACTCAATTATAGCTTACTAAATTAAAGATTTTATGCCTGCTTGACAAAGTTTAAGTAGTGTAAATGTGTGCTCATCTCAAAATTCTCATGTGCCTTTTGTAATTTGAAATTTCTATCGTAATTATTTAAAGCGTAAGGATAGCAAGTGTCTGTAGAGACAGGCAGTAGGAGGGAGTACTGTAAGTAGAAAGTTTATTGTAAGTCTGGCTGTAGTCGTAGATGCATGAGGGAATTTGCAGGTTTCTATTTTAGCTGTTGAGGGGATTTGGTAATTGTTGAAAGAAGTAAGAAAGATGACAGAAAGCTTAAATGAGCGCTATTGTTTTAAAAAGTTGTCGCTGGAATGTAACTGTGCTAAGCTGTTTGAATTTAAACAATTGCAAATGGAAAGTATGTTGACTGTGTGAGGCTAAGCAAAGGAATATGGTGGTTAGGCTAACTTCTTGTCCTGAGCAGTACTGACAGATGTGTGACTGAGTCACAACTATCTAGATCATTTAAAGTTACAAAACATTGTGTGGCAAGATTAATTTTCCTTAGAAGGGATTCCTGTTCATTCTGTGGTTACTATTTTTGTTTTCCCAACTGTAAACTAATGCCAAAAAAGGACTACCAATCCTCTGAAAAGTATATTTTAGTTAGACCACCACTTTCTACTTTCCTTTTCAGTAGACTTTCATAATTCATTTACAGTATGCTTCTTGAAAAACATTACAGCGGTCAGTTGAGTTTTTTTGATCAATTAGTCATCAAGTTAGACATTTCATACAGTACAGTATATCCATTTAAAAAAAAGAATTCTCTTGAAAATGCAATGTGAACACCAGATTTGTAGGAGTTTGTAGGAGTGGTGCCTTTTTAGCCTCCTTTACTCTTAGTAGAGTTAGTCTTAGTTACTCTTAATCAGAAACCAAGGTCAAAACCTGACTAGCACGGGTCTCACTCTAAATCAAAACAAAACATTTTTCATGGTGGTCTTCCCCAGCTTGTCAGCTCCATATACCATTGTGCAATGTCACTCAAGGCGGACCAAATGTGGTGCTATCATATTTGTATGACAAGAAATGTTTCAAGTTTTTGACTATGCTTATGCAACGTTTTGTTAAATGTGCAGCATCTGTTTCTAAGAGAAAGTCCAAGAAGAAAAAAAATTAAAGACTGCCAAAAGAGGCCAAAAACAACACTCCATTCAATAAATAATGTCAGAATCGCATGTGAACATCTCACAAGCATGAGCTGACATTTTAAGTTATGTGAACACTTCACTCA
Organism: Lepisosteus oculatus; assembly: GCF_040954835.1. Taxonomy (NCBI): domain Eukaryota; kingdom Metazoa; phylum Chordata; class Actinopteri; order Semionotiformes; family Lepisosteidae; genus Lepisosteus; species Lepisosteus oculatus. The sequence goes on from NC_090699.1 coordinate 36,613,640, forward strand.
AGCCTCTCTTCATTCAAGGCTTGCAGTGGGCATGGGTACAAATCAGTACATTTGAAGGGAGCCTTTGCTTTCATTTGTTACCCTAGTAACACTTCAATGTCATTTTGGTTAATGTTAATCTTGATACTGTAATTATATTCTGGTTCTCCTGGGTATATGAATGATGGGTAGATTGACTGAACATTAATTAGTTAATGGTCAAAAAAACGAAGGTTTTCTTTTGCAAACAGCGTGCTGCATTTTTCATTTGCTTTTGTAAATCTTTTTGTTTTGTTTTGTTTTTAATTCTTTTTTATATTTTGTTAATGTTTACATTGTATCTTGCATTGCCCTAATGAAAAACACTATAAAATGTATGGCTGTCGTGGTAGTTTATTTCCATCTTTGTGTCTTGTTGCTATTGTTTCCAATAATTGGAAATCAGGATTTGAACGTTATTTTCTTAGTGGGGCTACATTTTAGACATCGTGAAAAAAAAATGGTAACTTCTACTTTTATTTCTTTTATTCTCAAGGGTAGTTTTGTAAATCCAGTGTAGAGTTACCTAAATGGTTGATAAGAATTATTTTTTCATACATCGAGACCTTGACAGAGTAAAAAGAACTGCATACAATCACCACTTATATACGAGGTTGACGCATGATGTTGACTTATTCAACATGATTCTAGAAGTGTACTCACTATCAAATAGCCTGGATAGTTCTCCTGTATGAAGCCATTGAATAGTGTAGAATTCAATCAGTTGAAGATACAGCACCTCTTTTATTAAGATCCCTCTTGTGCTTAAGCTGCATTCCACCAGTTTATCCCTCACTCTGCTTCATCAGAATGACTTTCCTTGTGCTCACACGGTGGCACAAAGTGCCAGACGTTATTCTTAGGTGAAAATCAGAACCACAAACACCATAACCCTCCAGGAATGTGAACAGGTATGATGTCATGATTTCATGTCACATATTTTATTACACACAGTTGCTGGAGCAGACATTTGCATAGTGGCTTGACAGTCACCGGCTGCTTTAACACTGACTATCGGTGTCCATGTCGGCAAGCAGTGTAAACTCAAAACTTTCATTACATTGTATTTTGGCTGAGTGGGTTAACAAGCAGTACTCGACTGACACTTAAATGAAAATAATATATTGATAAGCAAAAAGTCCCAGAATCCCTGAACAAGAAGGTGCTCAATCCAATTATGGGATGCATTTCCCATTCATTATATCTGTAGGACACCATATTAATCCCAGTACCCAACAATCTAATTGTTGGCTCCCTTATCTCACTCATTTATCTTCCAGTTTCAACTAGATAATGCAGAATGCAATTAGGTATCCAAGCTGCCTACCGAAATGTGTTGGAGACAAGTAATGGTCCTTACCAATACCTATGATTTATTTGTCCCAGATATACTAATGGCATAATTCTGGTTTTGGGGACAATAATAAATTTTCAATAGGAGAGACATCTTTTTCTGGTATTTGGTTTGCTATATTTGTGATATTCACTTTGATAATATATTGCTTAAGTACTTTGGCAGCAGGGTGACTGCTTTATTTCCTGATCTCAGAAGTTAAGCAAAGTACAGTGCCTTGCGAAAGTATTCGGCCCCCTTGAACTTTTCAACCTTTTGCCACATTTCAGGCTTCAAACATAAAGATATAAATTTTTTATTTTATGTGAAGAATCATCAACAAGTGGGACACAATTGTGAAGTGGAACGAAATCTATTGGATTTTTGAAACTTTTTTAACTAATAAAAAAATGAAAAGTGGGGCGTGCAAAATTATTCGGCCCCCTTGCGTTAATACTTTGTAGAGCCACCTTTTGCTGCGATTACAGCTGCAAGTCGCTTGGGGTATGTCTCTATCAGTTTTGCACATCGAGAGACTGAAATTCTTGCCCATTCTTCCTTGCAAAACAGCTTGAGCTCAGTGAGGTTGGATGGAGAGCGTTTGTGAACAGCAGTTTTCAGCTCTTTCCACAGATTCTCGATTGGATTCAGGTCTGGACTTTGACTTGGCCATTCAAACACCTGGATACGTTTATTTGTGAACCATTCCTTTGTAGATTTTGCTGTATGTTTGGGATCATTGTCTTGTTGGAAGATAAATCTCCGTCCCAGTTTCAGGTCTTTTGCAGACTCCAACAGGTTTTCATCCAGAATGGTCCTGTATTTGGCTGCATCCATCTTCCCCTCAATTTTAACCATCTTCCCTGTCCCTGCTGAAGAAAAGCAGGCCCAAACCATGATGCTGCCACCACCATGTTTGACAGTGGGGATGGTGTGTTGAGGGTGATGAGCTGTGTTGCTTTTACGCCAAACATATCGTTTTGCATTGTGGCCAAAAAGTTCGATTTTGGTTTCATCTGACCAGAGCACCTTCTTCCACATGTTTGGGGTGTCTCCCAGGTGGCTTGTGGCAAACTTTAGACGAGACTTTTTATGGATATCTTTGAGAAATGGCTTTCTTCTTGCCACTCTTCCATAAAGGCCAGATTTGTGCAGTGTAAGACTGATTGTTGTCCTATGGACAGACTCTCCCACCTCAGCTGTAGTTCTCTGCAGTTCATCCAGAGTGATCATGGGCCTCTTGGCTGCATCTCTGATCAGTCTTCTCCTTGTCTGAGCTGAAAGTTTAGAGGGACGGCCAGGTCTTGGTAGATTTGCAGTGGTCTGATACTCCTTCCATTTCAAGATGATCGCTTGCACTGTGCTCCTTGGGATGTTTGAAGCTTGGGAAATCTTTTTGTATCCAAATCCGGCTTTAAACTTCTCCACAACAGTATTACGGACCTGCCTGGTGTGTTCCTTGGTCTTCATGATGCTCTCTGCGCTTTCAACAGAACCTTGAGACTATCACAGAGCAGGTGCATTTATACAGAGACTTGATTACACACAGGTGGATTCTATTTATCACCATCAGTCATTTAGGACAACATTGGATCATTCAGAGATCCTCGCTGAACTTCTGGAGTGAGTTTGCTGCACTGAAAGTAAAGGGGCTGAATAATTTTGCACGCCCCACTTTTCATTTTTTTATTCGTTAAAAAAGTTTCAAAAATCCAATAGATTTCGTTCCACTTCACAATTGTGTCCCACTTGTTGGTGATTCTTCACATAAAATAAAAAATTTATATCTTTATGTTTGAAGCCTGAAATGTGGCAAAAGGTTGAAAAGTTCAAGGGGGCCGAATACTTTCGCAAGGCACTGTATATCTTTGCCTGTCTTCGGATGGGAGATCTCCAAGGAAAAACCAGCAGGCAACTGCAAGTAGACCACTAATGACCCTCTTCCCTCTGACCCAGGACTGTCCAGCATGGTTACCAAGGGCATCAATGCTATAACAAGTGCTCTCCTTTGGATGAAAACCACTTAGGGATAGTAACCCCACTCTTAACTTGCCGGGGGCAATTTCTCACTTCTCAGCCTGTGTTGTTACAGTATGTGTTGCTACTGGCACATAATTGCTGCCATGCATTACTGAGTAGGTAGGAGCTGGTACCCTCCTGTACGTATAGTGCTTTTGGATCTTTCAGTTTGAAAAGTAGTTCGCCTGGATAGGCTCTGACTCTCCTGTGACCCTGTATAGGATAAAGGAGTTAGAAAATGGATAGTATAAAAAGTACTATATAAATGCAAGAAATACTGTACATGCTGATGAAGTTGAAACTTTTCCTCATTTATCCTTGTAACATTTTCCTAGTTCTTAAGACTTGTTACATTTGGAAGAGGTGTTAGTGGGGCCAGCAGGGGGCGCTCACCCTGCGGCCCATGTGGGTCCTAATGCCCCACTGTAGTGACGGGGACACTATAGTGTATACAGGCGCCGTCCTTCAGATGAGATGTAAAACTGAGGTCTTGACTCACTGTGGTCTCGAAAAGAGTAGGTGTGTAACCCCGGTGTCCTGGCCAAATTTCCCATTGGCCCTTATCAATCATGGCCTCCTAATAATCCCCCTCTATGAATTGGCTTCATTACTCTGCTCTCCTCCCCACTGATAGCTGATGTGTGGTGAGCGTTCTGGTGCACTATGGCTGCCGTCACATCATCCAGGTGGATGCTGTACATTGGTGGTGGTGGAGGGGAGTCCCCATTACCTGTAAAGCACTTTGAGTGGAGTGTCCAGAACAGCACTATATAAGTGTAAGCAGTTGTTATTGTTATTATTATTATTATTATTATTATTATTATTATTATTACGTGTGTGCTTCTTTGCACAAAAGGTGTGCTAATCATAAATAAACGTATCAGTGAAGTGGCCACAGTTCTTACATATATAAGCACAGGGTTCTAGTAGTTATATATATTGTAAGGTGCTTTTTGACTACAAAATCTACAAAAACAATGAAAGTGTCAGGATTTATTCTAGGGTGAAAATCCAGAGGTTGCCTGTTATTCCACTTATTTCCATGAGGTGGTGCTCCCTAGCTTCCAACAAGTTACTAGGACTTCCTTTCAGTTTCATTCTAGGCACAGTATAGAGTATTCAAAAGTTTATCTAATCAAGCAGAATTCTCAGAATTTTACACTGAAACTCATGGGCCATTTAACAGTCATAGTTCATGTTATCTTTTTGGATCCAAAGCTATTTTATCGTTAAGTATGTGAGTTCAATTATTTCCTGTAAGCAGACAAGAAGGCTAGGTTTTCTGCTAATTGGTGCAAACAATGTGCTTCACTTTCTTATTTCAGCTTAGAAACTTTCAAGATATAGGCTGTAAACATATTGTACAGGGTGAAATCATACTATTAATTCCATTACACTGCACATCCAGAGTATCAAGAAGAACCTCTCGTCCGATGTTTGAAACTAATAATTCATGATGAAACTTCAAGTGCAACAGAAAAACACATAAAACTGACATAATGGAAACACATCTTAAAAGTTTATTGACAGCCACAGTCATCGGACTTGCACAATGAACAGAGTTTACAGACCACTTACAACTAATCATAAATAAACACAAGCTAAACAGTATTCTGAAATATGAGACAAGAAAAAAAAACATTCACCTTACTTTTAAAGGAAAAGAAAACTATGAATCTCTAACACACAATGTAAGTGCTGCCTACAGCACTGGTGGCTTAATCCTGTTTTGGTCCCGTCTTTTTTCCAGATTGTATGAACAATTAACTAAATTGGAACTAACAGCAGGGCGGGGTATGTAGGGCTGTTTTTAAAAAAAGGTTTTTTTTACATTAAAGATTGTCAAGCTTACAACATTTTTCATCTGTAAACAGTATTAGATGATTTCTGAGAAGGGCAATATAAGTCATATTCTGAAAAAAGTCCTGAAAATCTCATCTAAAAAATGTGTACATGAACAAGGTCTCAATTCTGATGAAGTAAATGACTACAGAGACAAAAAAAAAAAATTCCCACTTAATGTTCTTAAAAGAAACTACACCACTTCGAAAAGACAACTTTCCATATCTGCAGTATCATGCTCTTGCTAATTTCTCAGACAGCTTTTTTGTGTTAAATCATTAAACCACAGGGTGCTTATGAATTCATTTGGCCTAGTCAAATAACTGTACTGTGAATCTGCGCTGTGGAGGAATGACGTATTGAAAGGGGTGATATGGATATTGATCGATAAGAGAGCTATTGGCATAACCAGTATCCACCCACCTGACAACCAGATCATCATGGAAATGAGTAACTTACACACTGAGCCAATATAGCACCCTCTGGCATGTAGAGAAATGATTACGCTTTAGGAAGATGGAATATTGCAAGGAAATAATAAATTAGACAACCAGATATCAAAGATAATGGTGAACTAATAGATAATATGTGATTTAGAAATCATCTAATTCCAGCATGGTAAGAATGATTTTCTAAATGGTTTGTATGAATTAAAGAATTGTTGTGACTTGGCATTATATACTGTACACAAGACAGGCAGCTTTGGATCAGCTGGTCCTGGATTGTTGAGGTTTACCTTTGAGGTTTTAAAAAAAATAATTAGGCAAGCAGCTGGAAAGTTGACCCTCAAAGAGTCCTAAACAAAAATAGAAAACTCATTCGGGTGGGCTGGACCGCAGGAAGATACAGTACCTGTTTGAAATACTGAGGTTATTCATATCGTACCAAGGGCAGTACAGTATAATAACCAACAGAGCTAATGTCATATTCTCTAACCATAAGCATTGTAATTGGAATGACAATTCTTTTAGACAAATATCAGTGTTTCCAACATTTCCCACAGGTTCCAGCATGATGTATTAGATCAATAATCCAACAGACTTAAAGAACTGCCCAAAGGCACAATATATTTATATAAAAATAGTTTCCATTTTCTTTACATATTCATTTTAAAGCAAAAGACCTCCCATTCTATTGTCATGAAAGGAGGTATGAGATGATCAATGTATGTTTATCTGAGTTCTATGAATCTGTAATACACTTACAAAATGATAGTCTAAGCATGTTTTTACAAATAATATATAGACATTTAAAGCAAGTTTACAGAACACACAGTTTCTGACACTGCAGCTGCTTAAATTGAAAACAAAACTTCAAAATTAAACATAAATTATAATTCTACTACAAATAAATAACATACACAATAGCAGATTCGTGTTTTTATTATTTAACCTCAGGAACATGAATGCAGATTGGTTACTGTGAAGACAGTGAAAACTTCAGCAGCGCAAATTGAAATCTAAAGCTTTTCAACAGCATACAATACAATAAGCTAGTTATCCCTCCTAATACTTTGGGTAAGACCTTGATTCCCTTATCCCAGAAAAAGGTTTAATACACATTCAATTGACTGTAAATGGCTATTCAATAACATGTACAGTAGATAATAGTCAATGGACATGCAACCCAGGAGTGTCTATGTCTATTAGACGTTGCTTATCAATTGACTTTTGATTTACACATTAGTGACAGCCAATCTGAGACATACAGTAATTGAAGGTGTAATCAAACTTTGATGACCATTTTAAAAGCACAGCAAATTGTCTCAGAGGCATAGTGGAAAAACCTGGTGTCTAGACAAGAATGTTCAAACACAAATTATGATAAAGTTGGGCAAGGGATTGTAGAGCTTCAGACAAAATAACCAGCACTTACCACAGAAAATATTTTACTGATTGTGGAGCTTCCAAAACGTAAAAAACTTTTGCAGAAATGAAAATAATTTTAAAAGCTTGAAATCTGAAACCTGACCTTTTTTACGTTGCAGAAGCACATCTTTGTATCAGCACTGTAGATACTATGAAAAGTGATTACTGCCTGTTAGTATATTTGTGTTCGCTGTACACACATATTTTATGTATGTCAATAGTCCTTTTTATTATATACTTAGAGGCATTAAATCCACCTCTATATACAGTATATTCACCTGCAGATATTATTACCATTATATCTATAGTCTACATATACACAGAAAGATTTCCAGATATTATTAATATTACTATTTATGTGTAAAACATTAGTTTAGATTGTGCTTAAAAATACAATTAATTCATACCATATTAAAATCCTTTAACCAAAGCTTTTCCAAAAGCCAGTGTCTATATGCCCATTACCTACCTTTAGAATTTCAGAAGAAATATTTTGTTTTTTTTTCTGAAATAATTAGACATCTGCAAGAAAAAAAGTAATTAATCAAGCTTTTAATCCAGGCTGCCTTTGGAGCTATTTGCTTAAAATAATATCTTCATAATACCAAAGTAATCAAGCTACAAGGTTTGTGTTTTGTAATGGACCATCATATTTTTTCTTTCAGCCAAAAACAAGCCTAATGGCACTTTAGAGTAAAATATGAAGCATTTTTATGTTTCCCTTAAAAACATAATTGCTAGATAATCACTCACTCATACATTTTAACTTTGGATAACGCAATACTGAAAACATTCTGCAAAATGTTTTCCCTTCATATTGAAAAGAAACATTGCACAGAAACATTCCACACTTCCGGCTTAATCGACAATTGTTTTCAATTGATGTTCCCTCATGTTACAAGTTCAGAAAGGGTTCTCAATATTATTTTTTCCTTTTTACAATAATTAAAAAAATAAATGGTCCCATCTATGTTCTAATAGAAAAAGTGGGAGTGAACAGTACGTGAGGAATACTCAGAGTAGCTACTGAACCTCAGGGACTGATGTATACAGTATTGTTTGTTTGGGTGCTTGGAGAGTTTGAAGACCACTCCGGAATCTTCAGCACTGACTGGCCTCATTGGGTCTAATACAGGCAGAAACAGATTTTAAGACTTGACTTATGGTGCAATAGTCTTCGGTGTCAGTCATTCAAACTACAGCATGGATCCAGTTCAGGATTCAAAATACATGGTGTACTGCCTAAACCTGCAACATGCTCATTAGACACTAATGAATCAAGATTATTTCAGCCCCTAAACATTTTGAATATATTGCCAACAGTCCAGTTGTGTTACTACAACACTTTCTGAAATAATTTTTACTGTATGTGTAGTACAGTAGACCTCCATAGAGTAATCACAGAATAATGAATTTAATAGCTCACTAATAGTAAAATAAGCAATGAATATATATGAATATAGCATATGGGAAATGGTAAATGCAGGGAGAGGAAAATGCAACTTAGTTTAAGTCAATTGGCTATCATTCCTTTCAGTTCTTTTATACTTGCCTGTCCACTTCAGCGCTGTTATGATTTGCACTTTAGACCTTTTTAAAACTGCTCACGTTCAGTTTGTACATGGAAGAAATGTATTTCCAACAGGAAAAAAAAAGAAATTCAGAGTTCAGACAATGCATCATGCCTATTCACCACATCACTCACTTCAGACTCAGACTCTCATGACAGTAATTTCCCCTTTTGACCATGATGAACATTTCTCATGTGAAGGAGAAAAGTTGCATTATTTAATTTTTTAGAACAACTGAGATCTAAAATGGCTTTAAATTCAGACTCTAAGGTTTCATTTCATTTAGGCATTATATAACCTCTCAGATTTAGGGGGTGGGTGAATGTTATCAAGACAGGCAAGCTTGCATTGTCTTAAATTGATATACAGTACAACAGATGGTTGCTTAGAGAAGCACAGTGATGCATGGTTAGCAATCCTGCCTCGCAGTGCTGGGCCTGACCTGAGATGCTATCTGTGAGTGTTATCTCCACATGTTCAGATGATTTCCTCCCACAGTCCAAAGATATACTGATAGGTTACTGGACTTGAGGAAAAACTGGCCCTGGTGTGAGTGTGTGAGTCCGTTTCTGTGTCTGTGTGTGCCCTGTGATGGACTGGTGTCCTGCCCTGGGTGTACCCCACCTTGCACCTTTTACTTGCAAAGACAGGTTTCCTCACGACCCTGAAGTGGATGATGTATGTAGAAAATGGATGGATGGTTGCCGGTGACTTGCAGATAATGTTGGAAGCAGTGGTACACTCAGAAGGCATAAATTGCCACTTTGTGATATGCCATAACGAACAGTGGTGCCATTCAATGGCAAGCCACTCCCAGGCAGCTGTATGAAAGGCAAACCAACTTTGTATTAATCTTACAATAGCTGGCATAATATCTCTGCAGAACCTTATGGACACCTATAGTACAGTGACTGTTTAAGTAACATTATTCGCAGCACTGTTGTCTATTTGTTTAATGTTGAGTATTACCCACTTTGCTATAATTTGTGTTGCTTTCCAAATTGCTGCTTAAGTGGAACTGTCCAAAACTGCACAAAAACAGAAGTTCTGTTATAAGACGGCAGTATCCCTTTGCGGTTGAGAAGTTGACCAATTAGCTCCTTTTCTCTGCGAGACTCCGTTTATATTCCATAGACTGGTGTGGAGGGACGCACACAGCTAAGTAAAGGAATTAAAATAATGTTTCTTCTTCATCCATACTTCATTGGAATTCACAAACATTTATGCCTACTGAAGAATGCAGCTATTTCCAGATGAAGCGCCACTGTCCAGCTCACCCAGCCCAGGCATAACCAATAAACATTTCAACACCAGGATACTCCTGGTTAGTGTCTCTGAAGCACTAAGTATCCTCAGTAATCGTGGTATTCATAAGAGGATGCATTTCTGTCCCAAGATCTTCCAGGTCATAACATATAGAGAATCAAAGAAATCGAATCCTACTGAAATTAAGGACCTTAGTGGATTCCTTACTTTATCTTATCAAACCCAGAAAATTTTCCTTAATAATAAATCAGTAACTGAAATGGCTCATCTTGTACCAGATGAGTGTTCCTTTAACATACAGGTCTTTCTCTCTATCTTGCTTTCCGAATGTATAGTGATGTACATCTATGTGCTTCGGTAGGTCTTTATGATGTCTTTGATGCTCCTCCTGCATATTGGACAGCAGGCATTGGACATTTTCTTCAACTTTAACCCACAGGTGTAGCAGAGACACATGTGCCCACAGGCATAGATCACAGTGTCCACCATGTTCTCATAGCAGATGGTGCACTCATCACTCCAGGATCCAGAGCTTGATGGGAAGGTTGGGGACTCTGGGAGACTGATGGGGGAGCTTGGGGTTGTACCTACAGGGTAAGGAAACACAATAAATCTTTACAATCAGGATTCTGAAATGTTAAGGACAGCATTCCAGCAAAATAAGGTGTACCTGGGATGCTAATCATCACAAATAATATCATGACCAACAGAAAAAGCCTGGCAAAACTTTTTGGAAACATAAATGTTACTTATTTTTTCCTGAAAAACTGTTTTATTCTTTTGTAGGATATCTTTCATTTTGGTTTCAAAGTAAAGGTGTTATTAGTGTACCACTTTCATTTTTGCTGATTACAAAAACAAAAGCATTAGCAAAACTGTAAATGGCATAAAGGTTTTTCTGCTGGTTTGGTACTGAAAAAAACATCAGTGTCTAAGTAACAAAATATCTGGTGATCCTTACAATTGAGCTGTTCCATAATTTGTTTCAGCTGGATGATGTAGAAGTCCTCAAATCCTATAAGCCAGTTTTCTTTCTAGCGAAACTGGTCTGTAAAGTGTTTTAACGAGATCTTGGAAAACACCCCAACATCATGACATCACACATTGGACTGAATATATTGCCACAATCCTTTAAGATCCCTTCTGGTCATATTTTTCCAGGAAAATGCTAAATACCATGTGTAGGCAGGCATGTAAGGGAGCACTACAATCCATTTCAGAGATTTAACCCAGCTCAGATCAAGATATTTCTTTTAAAAGCGACAATCCAGGGGTGTCACCCACTTATTTTTGTTTGTTTTGATATACATATAATATTGTACTGCTGTTTAGTTCGTACTCTTTGATATTCTTGTGTATTATAAGTGCTTGTCGATTTATAATGTGTGATATGTGTGTTTTTTGTCGCAGTGGGACATCTTTTAAAGCAATGTACTGTAGTACAATATAAGTAGTACAGTTATCTACTGATAACTCTTAAGGAGATTGTGACAATATTATAAGAAACATAAGAATTTGGATCCTGTTTCTTAGTCTGAAAAAAGTATATTTTCTGTAAAGCAATTTTGATTAATTTTCTAAAAACATAGCAGAACAATACAACGATAGCCCTCTGGAAACAAAGGGAATCCTAAAATAGACAGCTATAGTACTGTAGGAGTATGTGCAATAACGATCTGACAGTGTCAACAGCAGCACTCTAGGATCTGAGCAGTAGCATGTTCCACATGAACAATGCTGCGATAAGGAGTGATCCAGGGGATGTCAGGGGAGGGGATCTTTTTAACAGCAGTAAGATCAGTCAACCGGATCTTTCTCTTGCTGCATGAAGAATTATCATTTGGCTAGTGTACTAGGTGAGAGCAAAAAATAGCTTTGTTTAGACTAGCAGATGAAGAAGAAACCACGAGTAAATGTTTCTAAAACATTACCATATCTCCCAAAACATGTGAAAAAAGTTACCTATAGCATCCCATAGACAAAATGCAAATCAGATACTGGGGACAAGATTCATTACAGCAGCATCTATGAGGATTCAAATACAGTCTGTGAAGAAAATTGAACTGAGGTTAAAGAGTTTTGATAGCTGAAATTGTATTGGACCACAAAAGTAAGTCTTGCGTAACAGTGAAATCCTGGTTCTCAATACTAACACTGTGTGGCTCTACAGCTAAATGTTTGTATAATAACCTAAAATGTTTGTTCTGCCCCTGAAATCCATCTGACTGCGCTTGGGGTGTACAGAAAACTTCGCCCCTAAGGGCAAATCATAGGCAAGCATAGAGGAAAAGAGATGCAAGTAAAAAATAGAAGTGACACGTATCATGTCTTGACTTGCAAGGATCAGTCTCGTTTTCGCTCATGACCTCGTTACAGACATTGATGCTTCACCTGAATGAAAACCTCCTAAATGCCAAATGGAGAACCAGCTGTACTTACCTCCTGTGGAGCTGCAGAGGGCGCCAGAGCCACTGGCATTGAGGGTGGGGTCTGAGCTGCCACTGCATAGCCCTGTGGGGGTGTTAGGAGTGGAGGAAGGGGAGCTGGGAGCTGAGGGCCCTCGTGGATCAGGTAAGTGTGTAGAACCTGGAAGCACAAATGCAGCACATTGATGTAGAATTAACCTTACACACTAACCCAATGTTCTGTGCTCCATAATATAGTATGTTAACCTGAATTCATGTTATACTTGGTCACAGTTCAAATGTTCTTTGAGTCAAGGATTTGTTTTTTGCAACATTTTCAACATTTGAAGAACGTAGTGCTTTCCTTATTTTGTACAATAAAGCTACAATGTGCAAGAGGAGCAGTCCAACGGAGTTGATTTGCGTTTTCTTTTAAAATGCATAAAAAAAGGAAGTACTGGTTTGTGGTGTATATCAGTTGAAGGTCTCCAAGGTGAAATAGAGCTGAAGTCTAGATGTTGTGTTTACATGAAGAATGTTCTCATCCACCCAATATTTCTCCTGTATGACAGACCTGAAAATTTCTGCAGATGTAATCTTGACTTTATTTGCCATGTTCTTTACACAATATGTACTGTAGTAAGCAGTCACTTGCTTTTCTCTACAAGCTCCTGGTAAAATCAAAGAGGGATGTGGTCATTGCTGGCTTCTGCAAAGGAACATGTCGTTTTTTTTGACACAAGCAGAATGTGTAGCAGTGCCTCTAGGGCTTGGCATAAACATGCTTGTAAACACCTTCACACGTAGTGCACTTTATAACTGAAAAGGAGCTGACCCTTAGATACAGTATGTCTATGTATTACTCAACCACTGTAGCATTTTACAGGATTTTGAAGAAATGAAACAATTCTCTGACACATGACTGCTGCCTAAATTACTTTTGGAAAATATGAGGATTAGAAGGTAACTTAATCTTGTTTTGCAGAAGGAATTCAGGCACTAGCCTTTTATGACAGAATTGTTTTTCAGTTCCTACAGTATTCTCTCTCTGATAGCTACCACCTAATCCAATAAAACAGTTTAGATGTCTTTGATTGTCAGGTTTGTTCTTGTAAACATCCTGACTTTATACAGTAAGAGCATTTTCATGGAATAAATGAGATAGAACTGCTAAGACACAAATGTAAGAATCGATGAAGAGCCTATTTTAGAACACTGGGTAAGTTTTACATGTTGTTTAAAGGTGCAGTATGAGTGAAACGAGAAAAACTGACCATGACTATTTGAAGTTACTCTATAATTTAGCTTTGGCAGTCAACTAAGAATCATAGATCTTCAAATGAAAGGAAACGTAAGACTGATAAAACTGTCTTAGAGAAGTTACCACGGAGCACTTTCAGGCTGATTGGGAATAAACGGTTATATTCATAAAATGAATTGGAATTGTGACCAGAGTTAATTAATGAAGGATTCCTTGTGTGATAGCATTCCAGGCAAAACTGATACTGGGCTCTGCAAGCAGAAAAAGAGTTACAGTATGTGAATAAATGCTCAGTTCTTTAATTTCCACCGAATTCAAGCTACACAGTGCAGATCTGCAAGGCAGTTTCCCAGTTTTGTTTAGCAAATACAGTACATTGTTTGAACAGTCACTACACTACATTACATAAATAAAAAAAATGATATTTTAGAATACACCTAAAAATATTTTTTTTTCTTTTTAGCTGAAATTGGAATAAAAAGTAGTTTATGGAACAACTTGGAGCACGGAACTATGAACGTGCATCAAGGTGCATTCTGAATAGGGATTGACAATTGGTGAGAAAAAGTATTAAGGCACAGAAGTGGAAACTGTTGTTAGAAGAATACATACAGTATAAGTGCCTAAGGTAGAATGTGTTTGATGGCATTTTGAAAGATGAGACAAATTTTACATGTATCCTTATTCTAAAAGTGATGAGCCGAGATAAGTATGGATCAAAGCTGCACAGTTTACAACTTTTCAACAGTGTGCAAATGCCACAAAAACCTTAATCTACTACTGTGTAGCTCATTCATTAGCATACAAATGTGGTAATATTGTTGTGTTCAGAGTGTAAGCCCCCTGTGTGCAAGATTAGTAGCTAATAATTCACTATGTTTTGGCCTCTTAACCTGTTTTCTTTAATGCATTAACCTGCTGGTGAGGTTTTCTATCGCCCAACTGTGTTTCCTACAGAAAGAAAATATATAAAAAAACTTAATGAAAACAGACTTCAAAACTTAAGAAGAAATAAATAATAATAATAATAAAAAACTTTATTTTATATAGCGCCTTTAAAGGTGGCTTCTCAAAGCGCTTTACAGGATGACAATAACAATAAATAAGAAGACTACAACAATAAATAAGAAGATTTCACAAGATAGGACACAATTATAATTACAACAATACAACAATAACAATAGAGGAGACCGTGGAAGGTGGTATTAAGAAGAGCAGAGAGGTGAAGAATGGAACCAGTTAAGTAAAGGCTTTTCTGAAGAAGGTTTTGAGTCTGGATTTGAAGGAGTTTAGAGAAGGTGACTCTCTAATATCCTTGGGCAAAGAGTTCCAGAGCTTAGGGGCATAGCAGGAGAAGGCCCTGTTGCCCATACAATGTAGACGGGCTTGGGGGACAGTAAGGAGGGAAGAATTTTAAGAGCGGAGGTTGCGAGGTGGGGAGTAGGGCGATAAAAGTTCAGACAGGTATTGAGGTGCCAAGCCATGTAAAGCCTTATAGGTGAGCATGAGGATTTTAAAGTCTATGCAGAATTTGACCGGAAGCCAGTGCAAGGACTCCAGGATAGGAGTAACGTGAACACTTGCACTAGACCTGGTCAGGATTCTGGCTGCTGAATTTTGGACATACTGCAGCTTGTTCAGAGTAGATTTAGATACCACAGGGAGTAGAGCATTGCAGTAGTCAATTCGAGAGAATACAAATATGTTGATCAGCTTTTCAGTCACAGTTAATGATAGCATAGGGCGTAGTCTTGCTATATTTCTAAGGTGAAAAAAATATGTTTTGACAGTATGCTGTACATGTGGGTCGAATGTTAAGCCAGAATTGAATTGAATATTCAGAATTGAATATTCAATTCACAGAATACAGAATTGAATATAAATATGAAGTTTTTCAAATACAGTAGGTTTATCCAATGTATGGATTTTCTTACAGTTTTGAAGTATAGTGTGTTTTCCTTTGACTGAAAGCCACCTAAAGTTTTGGCAAACTGCATGAATGTAAATGTGATGTACAGTAAACATGTATAATAAATACTGAATGGTATAATGATGGGACAGAATAAGTTGAGAAGACTTTTAATGAACCAGACAGAATGGTTCATTCCTTGCAACACCATTTATACTATAATTTACATAGTACTACAATAACTTGAAAAAGCCACTCAAGTATCTTCAAGGGGTTGAAGTTAACTGTTGTTTACTGGCCTCTTTCCCTTATCTGACCTACCTCATTTTTTGGTAGTCAATTCATTCATTTTTAATAATCGATGAACAGCATATTTGCCAAACTGTTTTCCCTTCATAATGAAAAAGAAATTCCATGTTTTTCTCAATAATTAACGACTGCTTCCTTGTGTTACAAACTCTTAGAGGGTACATTGTTGGTGCCTTCTAAGTTTTAATGGAAAAGTGGCAAGTGAACAGTTTAAGTGGTAAACTACTCCTGTCCTTCCTGAACATAATCCCCTTAGAGGTATTACAGTACCTTCCAAGTGCAGCAGTGCTTTTGTTTATATTTCTTGACTGCTGCCGAGTCAGGGTGTGGCTTGTTACCTCTGGTAATATGTGGCTTGTTCTGGTAACATGATATCAATAAAAATGTATCTGAATGCAGTTGTTGTATTCAGTTTTACACTAGGCTGGTCCTAATCCTGGCCCACAAAGGTGACCTCAATTTGGTCGGCCTACAGCTGTCGTTTCATTTCGTGAACACTCAAACCTGAGAAAAGCCAGTCAGGAGGTGGCTCCCAGCCAATCTAAAACACAAGAATCAAAGAGGCTTAAGATGGCTGTATAGTCCATTTATTAGCATGCAAGTGCACAAATATGATGTGTTGAGAGCATGCCGTAAGCAAGATTTGCAGTTAATAATTTATTATCTTCTGTGCTGAAGCCATTTTTTGTGTTTTAATGCATTAACCCACAGGTGACATTTTTCTTTCTCCTGAATGTGTTTCCCATAGAAACCCTTTTTCTCCAATGGAAAGAGACTTTAAAAATAAAGGTTTGCAGACAACAAAACCAACTTTCTTGTAGGAATGTAAAGATATGGCCATTTTTTGTCAAATGGATTATGTGGCTTTTGTTGCCTTTGATTTGATTGATCAAGTCAAAAACCTAAACAGTTTGGCTCCATGATATTTTAAGAGATGACTGAGCTCATTCCCCACAAGACACCAGCTGACACTCGGGGATGCAACAGCAATATTTGCTGTCTTTGTTGCTTTGATACACAGATTTAGGATAGGGGATCCTAGTAACAGTCAGGAGGCTGTAAGAGACTGTCTGGCTTTTTTGTTTCTAAATGTTCTCCTGTTTCCCCAAAAGAGAGCTCACATCTGACTTCAGACAATAACTTGTCTATATTGGACTACTGGACATGTAAGTACCAAAACAACAAATTAAAATCAATAGTAAACTGACTTGGTACGTTCTGTCTTGTTGAATCTTGAAACCTCAGACGATGGAAGTTCCCCTCATTTTACCTAAATTGTTTACGAAGAGGCAAAAAAAAATGAGCATAACTTCACAAAAAACATGAGATGGAAACATAACCCTACTGTTATCAGAAGAATGTACTGTACCTTAAACATATATTCCTTAATAATTAACAGTAGGTTTAAACATCTGCTTCCCACAGAAACAAGAGGGAGCTATATAGCACAACAAAGTCTTCTAGTGCAGAATCTGTATTCATGTTTTATATTGATATTGCTTATAATGCTACATCCATTCATTTTCTAACCGCTTTATCCAATACAGGGTAGCAGGGGAGCCAGAGCCTTGCCAGCAAGCGACAGGCACAAGAAATGACACACCCCAGATTGGATGCCAGTCCATTACAGAGTATACACATACACACACAGAAGCCAATTAACCTACCAGGACTGTACTGTATGTCTTTGGACTGTTGGAGGAAACTGGAGCACCTGGAGGAAACTCACATGAACACAGGGAGAACATACAAACTCCATTCAGACAGCACTCCAGGTCGGGGATTGAACTGGTTGGCAGCAATACTAATCACTACTCAACTGTTCCACTCCAATATGCCCCAACATATTACATGTTATTATACGAGTATTGCTGATTTGTTTAGTTACCTGATTGGTCTCTGTTTTAGTCATAATATACAATTAATGGCTGCTTGTGTAAAAAATGGGTCATGTGGCAACCAGATTGACTCATTAACTAATGAGACCCAATGTTCAGTTTTTAGGGTGCTATGCCCCAATGGATTGTGTCAGAAGACCCACTTATGAAATTTGTGGGTACACTAACTTCATACTAAGCTGAACATGGGATCCCATGGTACTTTTCTGAATGTTTTGAAAACAGTGCTAGTGTTCAGGTGACTACCCTTTGTCCTCTTCTGACAGCCTTTTCTACATTCATCTGTGTCTATGTAAGCCCTGAAGGGACCTTGGCTCTCTCTCAAAGCTTCCAACAAAATCCCGCTGCCTAGATTGGATTGGGATGCTTCTTTTCAGTTATAATCCCCCCCCGTATCATCTTTCCCTGTCTCCATTATGCACTAAAGGCATTTTATTGGAAGACTTTCACTCCTTTGCCAGAGATGGATTTAACTGCCAAGTTGTAACCATTCCCAAAGGCTAAAAAATACAGTACATAGAACATAAACTGTCAACACAAGCTTGAGCAAAGCTCGAGCTTTAGGTGTGGCGTGCTGTGTGTCACAACACTGTAGGGCTTTTCTTTCCAACAATCATCTACACATGAGTACAACTACCCACACAGTGCCCTTTAGACACAAGCAAATTCTGGACCATGTACCAGATAATTTGTACCCATGACACAGCTGCTTTCAAAGTTGCATGGCTTTTTCTCTGTCCCCTGTGATTGCAAACGGTCAGATCTAAAATAAATATTGATTTGTGCTTCTGCATTTATGCATAAGCATTCCTATTTCCTAACCTTCTCACTTTTCTGGTGTTGGGCGGAAACAAGATCAAGTCCTGGCTTCTCAAATCAATGTCCCAAACTACTTGGCTCCTTATTCTATGTTGTCAATTTTTCAAAGTCAATGTAAATACAGTGCAATGAAAAACAGTATCCGTTACAAAGTACTGAACATCATAGGCTAGTAGCATGTGTGGCCACTGATGGAAATGATACAAGTTCTACTGTACAGCCGCAACAGATGGCCTACACCAGGTTGCAGATGCAGTCTTATGAGATTCTGTCCTATTCCATTTGTGGAGGAATGTGCCTTTTCAGTAGTCTTTTTGCCATAGATACATCACATCATCCTAATTTACAGGACTTGATCAATACAGTTTGATCTAGTCCTGTAAATCTCTTTAGGAACCTAACCTACAGTATGATTAAATACACTTGGCAAACAATTGACTATCACAAGCTGGACTTGACTATTGAAAGCCCAATAAAAATTTGTACTTTCCATCTTGATTTGTAGCTGCATTTAACTCTAGAAACACAAGGTCATAATTTACATCAACAAGAGAGTCTCTGGTATGTTTTTAGAAGCCTTATCTCATATGTCATCCAGGCCCATTATTCGTCATTTAAGAATCAATCTGTGAAAGTGGATCTCAGTGTGAAGAAAACGTGAGTCAGGGCTTGTGTGTGCTGCTGTGTATCTCCACACAGGAAGTCAAGCAGGCGCACACTTGTCTTCAACTCCCCTGCAGTGCAGGAGAGAGCAGAGCAAAGCTGTCGAGGAGATGTGGGCGAAGATGCAGAACTGAAGGTAGTGATACAGAAGGACTAAGTTCTGGAGCAGATGTAGGTGGCAGAGTGAGCATGAACAGTGTCAAAGATTATTGGAATACATAATGCACCCATGAAGACCTCGTAAAAACTTGCCTCACCTCCCCTGCAGCCCAGAAATAAACTCTGCAGCCCAGTGTCCCGAGATTGAGGGAGATGAAGACCTTTGAAGTACCTTTAATGATGTTCCATACTGGATATTGTCAATGATTTCTTTTTTCTTGAGATAATGTTTAAGGAACATCAAAACGAAAAGATTGGCACTGTTTAGAAGAAAACCCTATGAGAATTCTTCTTATCTCAGTATTTGTCAAAACAAAGATTGAAAAAGCAGGGTAATTCAAAAAGAGCAAATTAAAAGGGAACATTCTTGTATCTCAATAAAAGCTGTAAAGGTCAGTGGGTGTTTCACGGCTAAAAAAACACATTTACTATCTCACTCCGAGTATACTTCTGTGTGTTAATTGATAGTTTCACACAAATCCTGTGAAGAGCCATGAAAAGTGATGTCTGCAAAATTTTAAAGCTTTCCTTATTGACTATACCAACAGTGTATGAGCTAATTAATTGTTTTTTTTATAGCACTTACTGTATAAGGTCAAAACACTTTTTGTCCCATATCACTGAAATTGCAGAATCACATGTTCATTGCACTTACTGTATTATTATGAGACACAATTAAAAAGTTAAACTCAGCCATTACCCTTTTTTGATGAAATTAACCTTTAGTTAGATGTCTAATGATTCTGGAAAACTTATTTCTTACAAGTAAAGGATAACTGTTAGAGACCTCACAGCAATCTTTGTACTAAAAAATCATGCTGAGATGAGGTTTAAAATACTCTAGCCAGGACCTTTAACTTAACAATTCAGAACAAAAAAAAATAATAAAGAAGGCATTAGAAAGTAAAATACCAATGTGAAATATATATTTTTTAAGTTACAAGTAATTTTGTTGTTTTGTGGATTGAACAATATATGGATAATATGTATAGCGCTACAGGCTATATGCTAAAGTTGCTTCTATGATAAACAGGTTTGCAAGAAATACAGGTGATATACTGTGTGTTTTAAGCACTACAGTGGTTAATGTAGTAAATGTAATGAGCTCAGCTCTGAAACAGGACAGAGAACAGCTATATCACTCTGCAACTCACAACTAGTAACCACTGAAGCTCAGCAGGAGTGAGCCTTGTCAGTAGCTGATGGGAGACCTCTTGGGAAAAACTAAGGTTGCTGCTGGAAGAGGTGTTAGTGGGGCCAGCAGGGGGTGCTCACCCTTTGGTCTGTATGGGTCCTAAGTCCACACTATAGTGATGGGGACACTATACTATAAAAAGGTGCCATCCTATGGATGAGATGTAAAACTGTGTCCCTGACTCTATGTGGCCATTAAAAATTCCAGGGTGTTTTTTGGAAAGAGTAGGGGTGTTAAACCCAGTGTCCTGGCCAAATTTCCCATTGGTCTTTACCAGTCATGGCCTCCTAATAATGCACATCTATGAATTGCCTTCATCATTCTGTTCTTCTTGCCATTAATAGCTGATGTGTGGTGAGCGTACTGGTGTACTATGGCTGCCGTCGCATCATCCAGGTGCTGTTCATTGGTGGTGATGGAGGGGGGTCCCAATTACCTACTGTATAAAGAGCTTTGAGTGGAGTGTCCAGAAAAGCCTTCATAAGTGTAAGCAATTTTATTAATATTATCATCAGGTTGAGGAGATATGACACCGACTGAAAAAAAAAGACACACAACTTTTTGGCTGTGGAGCCAAAGAAGGCTCCAAAGCTGAACCGTTGTGTCTCTTTTCTTTTCCTTTCAGCACAGAATAGACCTTTACCTGTTCCTTTGCAGTCTACGCATGCTGACACAGCTACTTTACTAAGTTACAGCGTGCAATATTCCCCTTAAGACTGAGCAGTCTCAGGAAGCCAAGTGTGCCTGACCACAGTGTTAACAACAATAATCGGTACAAGGCCCAGCAAATGCAAGGAGGCCTTAACACTCTACAGCTGCTCACAGTTAACTGACCATTTGATATGAACATACTGTATAAGCTTCAACAATAACGCCTATTGTCAATTTTTTCTAGTCTTTGATTTTATTTATTTTAATATTTGTCTTTATCATGGATGTGTTCCAAGCAGACTGTGCTCATTTTTAATGCTAGCTTTTTAATCAAATAAAGGAATCTGGCTTCAATTAATGCACAAGCTTTCGAGAAGGTTCATTTTTTGCAGCCTGGAAATGGTTCATCTCTTGCTATTTCCCTCTAACTTTGCTGAATGGGAAATCATTAGACAAATTGAATGTTAATTGCCTCCAGTGTTGTGATATATTACTGACGCCAGATACAAGACAGAAGTGTAAATTCTCTCCACAAAAGCCATGCCCTAAATTAACTGGTTTTGAGTTTCAAATAATGTGCGTTCTTACCATTTGCATAGCATCCCTCCTATATCATAAACCACAGGCCTACCTCATAATTTGGAAATTTGAAATGCAAAGGCAGAGTAGATGAACAGTTAACAAAAAGGTGACTACTGGAGTCCCTGATAGGAACCTCCATTATCAAAATGTAGATTTTAGACACCAAGCCTTTTTCAATAGGTCAGTTGGATTCCTCTGGGTGACACGGGGAAGAAACCTTAGGAAAAGGAGAATTGTGGAAGCCTCTGTCAGTTTTTTATTAAACTCAGGGGAGTCTTATTTAGACCTGTGATTTATCTGAAACAAATACTGGACAGTACCTATTGCTAAAAATTTTAATGCTAACGTTACATATGAGTTCACAATGTTAAACAATAAAGCCCAAGCAAATGTGACAAAACAAACGTTTATCACACTATTTTTTCCAAATCCTGAGAAACTCAGAGATTGTTGAGTTCTTGAATGTTGTTTATGACATACTTTTCAGAAAGAGCTTATGAAACCTGTAGAGGTCCTGAAGTACAATATACTGTACCTAGAAAGATTTGTCTCGGCAAAAAAGATTGTGTGATGCTTTTTGTCACTGGTTTCCATCAGGTTCCACGTTTCACCCTTCACAGAATTAACCCGCAGTACCAGCTCAGGAGCAGAACGAGAAGAGCCAGTTTAAGTTCCAAAACTAATGAAGTGCAGGTTGTGGGTGCGTATGAGGCGACCTTCAAAGTTCAGTGAACCAACCAGGGAAAGATTTACTGTACAGTAGTTGTGAATATGCATGCTTGAAGGAGCTGAAGCTTACATTGCTGCACTCCGCTAAACACTGACTGACTTCATCATGGCCTAGAATTCTTACTGCACATCTCGCTAACAAGATCATGAAGCCTACTAAAAAGGCAAACACTGTCACTTTGGAATTAACAACAATGCTATTTTCTTGTCCAATACAGCATGTATGGAAAACCTTCCAATTCACGTTAAATACAGTAACTTAATCTCTGTGTGTAAGTGATTTTAGATCACCAGAATGCAGTTTCCCCATTTCTGGCATAAAATGGCAAATAAAATGACCTTTCTGACATTTAATGGGTACTGTATATCAAGTCTTCTTTAAACACTTTACTTAACAATATGACTGAATTAACAGGGCTGACTTTATTATTGGTCCAAGAGCATCTTTATTAAAAAGGTTTAATAACAGAACGAATGCTCATCCTAAAAGTAAAGGACAGTAGATGTACCTAATGTAGTGCTGTGATACTGTAGACATACTGGAATGTCCTACAGTATTTGCAACACACAACATATGTTTTGAGGCTCAATAGGGGTGACTTTAGGCACTTTCTTCCCAATGAATTACATTGTGCTCCTTGGCACACACAACATTTTTGGACATCAGATTCTAGCATATTTATCACCATCTGGGGACAAAACCTCCACACTCTTAATTTATCAGAGTGTAGCCACAGCCAGGTTGGTTCCTTCATACAGGCACTACATACAGTATCTAAAAAACATGTAAAGGTTTATTCCATGTTGAAAAGAGAAGAAACACAGGGTTTTCTTGCACCCGACACCCAAAAAAGGCTCCACAGATGAAATATTGTCTTTCTTTTCGTCTCTTTTCAGCATGGAATAAACCTTTACTTGTTCCATTGATGCCTATGCACACTGATCTAGCTACCTACTTGAACTACTTATCTACACTGCAATTCAGTTCAATCCATGGATTCCAGTTATGTATTGTATCTACTGTACATGTGTGCCTGTGTATGTACAGTAGAGTACATGTTAAAGGTAAGGATCTCAAGTGATTTTATTAATTATTCCTGGAAACATTTTAAGCATATTTCTAAGTATGCTCCTGTTGTATCATTCATAGGGGCTAACTTTACCCTTTTGCTGATATCAAATTCTTGAAACACCTCAGATTTCCCTGATGAGCTTCACATCAGTGGGCTCGTATAATCAAGAAAAGTCTGTTTTTCAGAGTTCTAATTGTAAACCTTTTACCATTTAAACATTTAAAGGGTGTAAAAGGTGGTTACTACATTTTTTTCCTTAAATCATGAACTTATAGAGAAGACACATTTTCTATATGCAATAGTACCTGCCTTTGAGAAGGGTAGTTCTAGCTTAGTTTCAATAGACAGGTAGACGATTGTAAAGTGGATGAAGATTTAAACAACAAACGTGATGTTTTTTCTTCTCAAGTGCTGTAGCTACATTTTTCTTAAGAAATCAGTCGTGTTAGGATGCTTCCCAATTTAAGTTTCAGAAATTATAAAATGGATAAAGGACAGTAAACTAGCAAGGACACTGCATACAATGACTAAGATAAGGGTTTGGAGGAAAAAAATATTTCTATTACAGTAATAAAAAATGTTTTTTATGCTTAGATTAACTTCATTGCTGACTAAATGTAGACAATAAAGGAAACCATGAAAAGGCACAAGAAAAAATGTGCTGACTATACAATAATCGGAAGGTGAAAGTGGGATTTTTGCCTAAGTAACCTGATTCATGCAAAACCATGGGTCAAAAAAGGGGTCTAAAGTGCTTTCTTTTGTTTCTGTTGCCAGTGGTGACAATCTGTCAATTATATGGCCAGGTCTTCCACCCACAATTGACATTTATATTGATGCAAATGTGGATGTAGATCAGAGTCAGTGAGGTTGCCAGTGACATTAATAAAAGGCCTGTCTGCTGGAATATCTCTAACATACTGGCATGGCAGCACTAGAGGGGAAGATGTCAGTACCACTAAGTGGTTTGACCTGTGTTGGTAACTTTGTTGTTATACTAGCAAAAAGCATTATGCCAGAGGTCAGAAGGTAAGTGTAGAGAGCAATTCTTATGTAGAGATTGTCATCAACCCTTGGAAGTTGGTGTGGAGTCCCTTGAGGCTTAGGCCAAAATCTTGTCTTCGACTTTGATTTTTAAAGGTTAGATGTCATTTAATTCCTTGTCACGGACAACTGGTACAATATAACTGCTTTCCACTTTTGGTAATGGATGTATAGCAGTATTTAAAATATTGATAGTACGGTATTTACTAAAAAGTCAGTCTGCATTTTGTTCTTGAAAATTCCCTCTGCACCCTGAGTGCTGACTCACTCTCCCCTTCAGCAAATGTTCAAGCATTAAACTGGTTTTAAGCTGTTTCAGTAAGTCATGAGGCACTGCTTATATTAAACAGTCAAAATGGACTGTCATTAGGCAAACGGTTTTTCTGCATTAGCCAAACAGTGCAACAATTTTTGGCGCTGAAACAGCCATAAAAGGATAGACACAAGGATAGACACTTTCAATTCTTCATAGTCTTGTTTATCCAGCTTTTAACACAATAAAATACACATGCTAATAATAATAATAAGCCTTACGTCTTCAAAATAGCAATTTGAACTTCAGTAGATAGTGAGTTGTGTTTTATACATCACCACATTGCTTCAATTCAAATTAATAAAAACAGTACAGCCAGTGTACAGCAGCCCAATGTAAAAATAAAACCTGAAATGCTGCTTTTGTAGATTATGGCGTTTAAAAAGGCATGGAAATCAAATGAAAAACTTGATTCTTATCCACAGCACCAACCCTCCTCCCCTCCACTTCCTGTCTTGTTTCCAGTAATGCCATGATCTCTCATTCAGGAATTAAGAAAAATAAATGTTCTAATGTTGTAAACAGCTTTATCAGATCAAATGGTTGCATACAAATCCCACGATTATGAAATTTTTGAAGTTTTTGAAACTTTTAAATCAGACTTACCCAAAATCTTCAGCTGTGCTACTGCACCATGAAGCCCAAAGAACATCCAGAGCGGACGGGAGTTATCCACGCAGACTTGCATACCAGCGTTTGTGCCGTTATGGCTAAGAATGACCTCGCCCTCTTGGTTAACCAAGAAGCCAAGAATGTCGCCATTATGGAGGGGGGTGGGTACTCTGCAGACAGCCCAGAATTCCTTGCGGTCTACCAGGGACTCGGGGTTGTAGGGCAGGTCGCTGGGCCGCAGCACACTAGGGTCGCAGGAGGTAACCCCATAGGACAGTGAGCCGGAACGAGCCATATTGGATTTGGCGATTTTGATGAAGATGGTCTCCCCTATGTGGAGCGGGCGATTGGTGAACACCAGAGTCCTCTCTTCGCGGGTGTGCTCAGAGCGCGCCACTGTTTGCTCGTCCAGGGTCTTTATGTGAGCCCCCCGCAGCTGGTGGAAGTGCAGGTCACTGTCCAGGTGAGAGGGCAGCAGGTGGGACTGCTGGGAGTTGAGAGAATTCTGTGGAATCGGGCATGCGGCCGAAGTCAGCTGCAGATGCTCCTCTTGAAGGTTGAGGTCACAGAGGCTGACTGAGAGCCGGGCCTCGTCTGCCTCTCTGCGCAGAGAAGACCTCCGCACAGCAGTAAAGGAGCGTGGGCGCAGGCAGTCTGGTGGCACAATCTCACTGTCTGCGAGAGGTGGAGAAAGAGAAAGGCATCAGGCCACAAGCAGACTGACAGAAGTGTGTGAGTGCTGGAATGCTAGCTGATTGTGAAGTGTTTCCAGTAGCAGTACTTAAATGTGTAACCACTACAGGTAACTCAAGCTAATTATTATTAACTTAATGAAGACCCACAAATAAAACATCAAGGACAATGCCTGCAATAAAAACATACAATGCAAATTCAGAATGAAGATGCGAGATTACTCGTGTGCTCATTTCTTTGAACAAGTTACACCAGTGTTCACATCTCTGCAAAGGATAGTTGTCAGTTTAAAATCCATTTTAGGGCAGCTACAGTAATGAATGAAGGCTTCAGTGGAAGGAGGCCTACTGTATATCTAAGTACTACTTCCTCAGTAAATTGAAAATCACTGTTTGAGCACAGTTGGGTTGTCCTAAACTGTCTGAAAAACAGCTTGGACTACACCATAGAGCTGATGTCACTGGTGTTTGATGTCACTAATGGGAATGTTGAAAGACATTGTTCTAAAATGTAACTATTTTGTTAACATTGTTCAAAATGTAATGTAAAATATACCTTAATATAAATGGTCTGTAACTGTCATTTATGCCTCCTATCATTATATTTTTAATTCTGTACAGTACTGTGACATTTATACACTTTCAAAGGGGGAGTCTGTAAGGGGCTCTAAACATTGACCAACAGTGTACTGTATGGGCCAAGAATTCCTTGCTGTTAATCTGCTATTTATGTGAAAAAAGTCAGTATTTTTTTCCAGGATTAAAAAGAATGACTGAAATTATGGATAAACTCAAAGTCTGATTCCACGTTTCCATTTAGTCAAACAAACGTGGTAACATCTGTGTACTTAGCCTGCTGTATTGGGTTCCCATTATGCAGGAATGTAGTTTGAAAACTCTAGCAGCATACAACAGGACTCAAAGCTCCACTCATACAGTATATATATATACACCATGTATATAAATAAACAGCTATATTTACCCAAGTGAAACTATGTACAGTCCTTGATTAGCTAGTGGACTATATGACTAGATGCATATGACAGCAGGGATGCATGCAGTGTAGCCAAGTGAAACACATTTGTTACCACTGTTTAAATATATTTCACTCCCAACCAAGAAAGGGATGGCTTTTCCACAAGATTGCAGTATCCCCTTTCCCTTTCCCATTTATAGCTGCCTAAAAAAAGCTCCTCGTAACTAAATTAGGTGATTAGGTGGTCAATGTGCTGCAGTTGTGAAGGCAGTGCTGTCGCAGAAAGCAGACACGTACAGTACATGAAAAAAAAACTAACAAACATTATTGTGTTCTGACTTTTGCACACCTAGAAAATCAGAGCCCCGCACTGGTTAATTTTAACTCCAGCGAGGTGCTAAAATTAACTTGACATCAGAGATGAGCGTTCAGCAGAAAGAAGTGTCAGGACTTCAGAGGGAGAGCGCAGCCTTCTTTCCAAGAGACAGACGCCCTGCTCTATTCTAGCAAGGCAATATCCTACATAAGTCAGAGGTCAGCTATTTACATGGCATCACCTCTCGGATAAGGAGCAGCATTTATAAATGGAACTGAAACTGCTATAATTAGACTTATTTAGTGTAATAATGGATTACTAACAACGGCACAGCAGTATACTGTTTTCTTAAAAATGGCTAGATGATCAAGTCAAGGCTTTTGTTTATAGTAGGTTTTTTTATTCAACCACATAATTAAGTAATAATTTAGTACTGCTGCATCTCAGCGCTGGGGCTCTGGGTTCAAATCTGGTCCTGGGGTGATATCTGTGTGTAGTTTGTTTTTTCTTACTACAGTATGTTCGCATGTGTTTGCTCCAGGTGCTCTAGTTTCCACACATAGTCCAAAATCATACTAGTAGGTTAATTGACTTCTGGGAAAAACTGGCCCTGGTGTGAGTGTGTGCGCGTCTGTGTGTGCTCTGCGATGGACTGGAAACCTGTCCAGGGTGTATCCTGCCTTGTGCTTGGGGTAGGGTCCGGCTCCACTGTGACACTGTATGGAACAAAGGGGTTATAACATGGATAGATGTGGTGATCCAAATCCCAGAAAAGGCATGGGCTGGGAAGTGCAGTAAAGAAGTAAGATGTGATATTTCAGAAGTAAGACCGTTTTTTATACATCATTCTGATGCACTCTATTGCATTAGATGTACTGGATAACATTACATCCAGTACAATTTTACAACAAAACATATGATTTCTCAAAACCTGTAGATTTTCACAATGCTAGATACTGTATGATTCCTTATTTTCAGAACTGCTGAGCATTTTATTTTGTGTGCGGTTCTTGATTAGCTAAGCTACAGTACATTTAAATGCTCCTTTAGCTGTCTGTTTTTAAGGCATCCCTCTGGAATGGCATTCAGCGATGTTACATATTACCATAATACTCAGTCATATTCACAACAACTTTATAGTTGAGGGACCTTGTGTTTCTAAGACTCTGGTCACAAAAGGTTTGCTTCCATTTTAAGTAAACAAGTCAATACATTTGTAACTCATCCAAGTGGGCCACACATGCACCTTTAATCAACTGCTGATGGAAACAAGGCCTTCAGAGGGGAAGTGCTGTCAGGACAGGTCGATACTGGTCATGATGCTTCTTACATAAAGCTCTGGAAAATCTTAGGATCATCCTCATGGTGGTCACCAAGGAGATTCGTTTACAACAAACTTTACAGGCTGTTGGTATTGCACAACGTAGCTATGCAGGGGGTGTGTGAATTGGCAGGCACCGGCTATATTTAACCATGTGTTTTGGAAACACATCTAAGCTTAATATCATTAACCTACCATAAGAATTATTCATGAACTATCCAGATCTGCATTACTGCTTATTTAGTCTGAAACACATAATACTGTAATGGATGTCTGCACTATGTATCTAAATATAAATATATAGAGATATCTGATGCATTTCCATTGTAAGCAATATACTGTATATTTGATGTCCCAGTCATATCTGTAAGTTGTAAAAAGAGTTGTGGCTTCATACAGTACAGAAATTCTTTTTTTAAGATCTACCGCACCGCAACTGTGGCTTATACTGTATACTGTAATCATGAAGTGTATTCGCACATACACTCCACTTAATGCAGCAGATATAGTAAATGTATCTCCCACTTTCACTGTAAAAGATGGATAGCCCTTTTTATTACTTTCATGCCCAACCTTCCTTTCAGAGGAAGTAAGATGTTTGTAGTTATTACATAACCAAAAAATATTTTTGTAACAGATATCAACAGGGCATAATAAAAGTCACAAATCTGAAAGGTAGCAGTTGGTAGAAAAGTCTTTTGTGTCTTACTTAGGTGTATTTTTCTGTATTTTTGTATGATGAATCAGACCCTGCCAAGTGATCTGGAAACATGACCTATCCAGCTCATGCTCACATGGTAACAGATTCCCTTTCTCCCATGTTTCTGTGTTGTCCGTGTAATTCGATCTGTACAAATGATAGTACTTACAGTACAGTATGTTGTTTAAATTAAATTGGTGCTAGCAGCTTGTCTGTAATTTGAGAGCATGTTTTGTACGGGAAACTTGCAGATGCTAGCTAGCAGGACCTTTACAAAGAGACCAAAACTATTTTTAGCATTTACTCCTCTCCTGTTTCATTTTCAGACCAATGCCTTCCACAACCAATGTCATGAATACTTCTGATTAAATACAAAGATCCTAAATCTTAAGCAGAAATGAACAACAGCTTTCTTTTGGTATTGTGGTAAGCTTTTTTTCTGTTGGCCATAGAGAATGACAGCCTAATGCGTTACTCTGCTCCCATTAAAATGACAAGCTGTCTCAGACAGGGACAGTTTACCCCATTGGTGCTCTTCTAAACTTCTAAACTTCTGTTTCGTCAGTTTTGGGACTAACTGATAAAGACCTAATATAATTTAAATTAAACCCTGAAACTTTACAAAATGCAGGAACACACTCAAAAATACAGCAAAACATGGGTCAACAGACCCCCATGCAACTTTAGTTAAATTAAAAACCCTGTACAGCCTGGAGAGGGAATACAGCATCAACAAGCAGTTCTATACAATACGTTTTGAGCTACTGTGGTTTAGTGGGCTTGAGTCAACCAGAATATCCTCTGTTCTCTGGAATTTGTCAAGTACTTGTGAGCTTGTAGTGATGTCAGTGAGAGCAGTGTTAATTCTGCTGTGGCTACTGTGCATGGCTGTGGATGTGCATGGCTCTGAAGGTTCTGGCAGTGCATAATGTGACAGAAATCATGCATGATTTTTATCTCTTCTTATTGATTCTATAGATGTACACAGAGGAAAAGTTTTCAAAATTAAAACATCCATCCATCCATTTTCTAACTGCTTTATCCAATATAGGGTTGTGAGGGAGACGGAGCCTATCCCAGCAAGCAAAGCAGGATACACCCTGGATAGGCCACTGGTCCATCGTAGAAAATTTAAAAAATAAATAAAAATACAAAAAACATATAAGCTTCCCAATTATACCTTCTGTATCTGCTGGACTTGATCAAATCATTGAGATTTTTTTATAGTAGCAACGTAGATTCAAACAAAACATGGGCCATGTACCAACTATAAGCTCCAAAAACTACAATTCAAAAGGAGATTTCCACCTAAGATAGAAATAGCTTTTTTCCATCCAAAAGCCACCACCCAGTGAAGTGTTTCTGATGCTTAGTGCGTGGAAGATGTTATTTAATCCAGAACAATATTTGATAAACTCATTATTAACACCAATTCCCCTTTCAAAAGTGCTGCTTTGTTCTTAAAGATAAACATGGTTTGAGAAGCTTGGGAAAAAAATAACAGCAACATATTCTGTTAGACAACTACCACAAGACAACATGAAAAAAAACAACTAAAGCATGTACACTAAAATGACCATGTTCTGATGCTTATTAAACCTGAACTTTTCCTCTTTTATCAGGTTTCCCAGGGATAATGACTGGAATTCTCATGGTACAGGAATCTGGGCTGAAGTGAGCAAATCACATTCCCATGGTGAGTTAATTTACTTTTCCTTGAAAAACATTCTCATCATTTACAAGCTTAAGCAGCATAAAATTATTTTTCTCTGGAGAGCTCATAGAAGCCAGGAGAATGTATGGTTTGCAAATGAAACAGTAATTTTACCTCTTGAAAACAGACAAATATTTTAAGGAAGAACACTCTTGAGATAACATAATTCTTTTTTTTTAATGTATATACATTGAGTTTTATGGAGACTTTATGTATAACCTTATGTTTTGTTGTTACTGGTCTACTTACTGGTAATCTGCTTTCTTAGCATGTTCTTCCCAAAAGATTTTATGTGTTTAAGCAGCATTTTGCGTATGTGTACGTACATGTACATTTCTCAGTTGTATAAAAATATAAGAACAACACTTTTTCATTTGTTTCATGAAAATAGTATGTCACTGTAGAAAATTGAATTGAAAATACTTATAACACACTGGACACTCTTCTTCTTCCGCAACCGATTTTGGAATTATTTCCAAGCAAAGGAGAATGATAAATGTTGTTAACATTGTGCATTTATTTTTATTTTCCTGATTTCAGATAGCCGGGGAAAAAAAGAGAGAAAATTGAGTTTGCGATCAGAGCCAGCTCTGAGCACTCTCCTGGGACAGGTCAGTTTTAAAGGGTCAAAATACTCAGTTAATTTTGAAAAAGATCAATAAAGGTTTCACTCACTGAAAGAACTAATCTAAACTGACCCCATGGGAAGGAACTGAGAGTATGCTGCAAGACCTTGTCATTTGTGACTGAAGAGATGATCCCTTGAATATTTGGCATCTCACTCTCTTTAATCAGATCACACGCTCACATGTTTAAGCAAGACTGACACCTGGTAAATCATGTTCCTAACTGCTGAAACTGGGAAAATGGCCTGCTTAATACATTAATGATCCAAAGAAAGAGAATGTGTACTGTATGTCTAAATATTATACAGTACATACTATGACTTAAGTATTGCATATTGCTGGCATGATCACTTGCTGGACTTATTGTTCCAATTGTTCTATATCCTGTAATTGAGGAATGCTATGCTGGGAAACGTTTTTGGAGAAAGATGTCTTGCATGATGTTTTAATTTGTTCCATTACTATTTCCTGGTTAACTGAATTCTTCATTTCATTTTTTTTTGCAATCAAACTTTATACTTTTCCCAAATATGTAATGACATTTTCACAATCCTTATGAGCAATACAGTAGGTGTAATGCATTCAACTTTTTTATTTACAGAATGAAATCCAATTACAGATTTTAAAATCTCTAGAAAAGATCAGAAAAACGCACGGGTGTGTTTTGGGTGTCAGTTTGACTATACCTTTATTTACAAGTTGAAGACAAGATGAACATTATGGAGGAAATCATGGAGAGGACCTTAGTTATCATAGCTGAAAAGTGTGCATGAATGATGGCTGTCAAACTACGATTACTAAGTACCAATTGAAATGGAGCTTCAAGGAATAAAAATTCAGCATGCTCAAGGTATAATCTTCTGAATTTGCAACTACAAGCTGAATTCAAATATTTATTTTTTTAGTGAGGACATCAAAGTGGGTGTAAAGGTTCTCTGCTCATTATTAAGTATGGCACAACTCATTTCTTTAATACTTTCATTGCGATATTACTCACAAGAAAGTTTTTTAAGGCAGACCCCACTCTTTATTGGACATTATAAGGCTTTCAGTACTTTTAAGTATTTGTCATTTTAATTTATAAATTCAAAACAAGCCAAGCTCAGATGCAAGTGTTCTATACCAAATGCTTTTGAAAACAAAGAATAAAGGTGTTCAATAGATCTACAGTATGTTTATGGGATATTTGGAATTTCACACATCTATTGTCATTAAAATATCCCGTCCACTTTTCAAATGAGCAAACGCTTAAAATCAGCCCTGACACTTCATTACATCTAAGCCAGCAATATAATTTAGATCAAATTTCTCTTAGAGAAGATCTCAGCTCAGTGCTAAGCAGTTGTCGTTTCTTCTTGGCTACTTGGTACATTCGACCAATTTATTTCACATGTGAAAAAAGGACAGAAAGCTAAAGTATTTGGAGCAGACACCCTTGTAGACATTATACGGTAATTGTCAAAATGATCTGAAATATGTTTTCACTGGAACAGTATTAGGCAGAAACTACTTAATTTCTGAATAAAATCCATATGGTTATGACGACTGATAATGTTTTTTTTTCTAGATTTATGGACAAATAATGACCATTGCTTTGGTTTGTCTGGTTTATTTCACATTTTTAACTGGGTTTGACTGGCTTTGACAGCTTTAGGTCAGTGTAGGGTCACCTCTACACAAGGTCAACCCTCATGAGAAAGGGGGATTTATGATAAGTCTCCCTAGCTTTCAAGGCTCAGCACAATCTAGTCTATGCTTGACTGGGCACAGAGTTCATTTCTGGGGAGGTTCTGGGGAGAATTCATGCCTATGAGCTTTGCAGGCATGGCTGCACTGCACCGTGCAATTTGTGGAAAAGCATGGGATTAGGTAAGTAATGGAACCTGTTTATCAGACTTGGCAGGTGTGGTGTTGTATCTGCTGGCTCTTTGCCAATCAACCTTGTTAGTGTAAGTTTTTACTAGAAAGATTGAAAACAGAAAGTCAACAAATGTTCAGAATTCAGCCAAGCATCCTCTACAGTATGACAAGTCATTGTGGTCAGTCAGGAAAAGTCTCTCTCTTAAAAATTAATGTGTACTGTATGTGTTGTGAAAATTCAGCTAGGAACAGATCACGTTTTTGACACTGCAGAATGAATAACATGGTGCAGGTAAGGGGATGTTAAAACAATGCAAGCCTTACAACAGTTTATCAGTCTCCAAACTAGCCCTAAAGTAACTTCACTATTTGTACTACTAGTCCATTAATCTTCTTTTTACTGAGGTGATTTCAAGTTAACTACTTCATTGCAAATTGCAAAAAGAAAAGCGACAGTAAGAAAATAGTAGATACATTTATTATTCACATTTATAAGAATTAAATATAATCACTTTTACTGTCAACATTTTTTTTTCATTATTACTCAAAGAGACCTTGCAGGGCATTTTCAAATGAAAGAAAAAAAGCTAAGGCTAAACACTTTTGGACAACATGACTTTCCTGGATTACTTTCTGAATTAGCTGACCTGCTGAGTTCAACTTGCTCAATTGAATTCCAGTGCTTCTTTTGTTTTGGAGTCACAGGGAGGAAAAAACAAGTTAAGGTGCCACAGAAAGAAATTACATAAGCAGGAAGCAAAAGTGTCTGCGTATGCAAACAAATCAATGTTCTGAAGACCCCACACAGGTCCAATGAGATACATACTCTAGCTCTGTCGGTAACATTGGCTGATTGATAACGTGCTTGTCTGGTTTACTTTACAGGATTTCAAGATTACTAATGATTTCCAATGAAAAAGTAATGTTAATCATCTGTCAACGTTCATCAACAATCATCTGCTCTATTTGAAGTCTTCCCAATGCACAACATCCTTCTGCCTAAAAAAAGAAGACCTTAAAAAATGACATTTCAGCTGAATGCTTCCTACTTTATTTTGATTTCTAGTCTAATAGCTCATAGACTAAAGAAAATAAACTTAAACTGTATTGCTGTTTATACATGTTTTTAGAAAAATAAAGAATACAGCATTTGGATGTTGAGTAAATGTTTCACCAACATTTTGACTCATCATAATACACTCAAATGACTTTGATCAAGGAATAAACATTATTCACCTCATTAGTGAGACATTGGGCACAGGTGATGTGCTAATTTAACCTGTTTAATGTCAGTTGTGTTATAAATCAAGAAGGATTAGCCAAGCAAGAAACCAATGTGATCAAGAGAATAATGCCTTCATGCCACTGGTATATTGGACAGTGGACCCAGTGCACTATCCAGTCAGTTGCCACTGGGTGGTCACAGCCAGCAATTTCTAGCATGGCAAGGTTACAGCCAGTCACACCCTGTCAAATTAATATGCACTAATCTGGGACATGGAGTCATCACACCTATACAAGATCAATAGTCTGGTCACCTTTTAAGTCATTGGGTTTTAAAGCAGTTGGAAAAAAATATTTTTATCATATATGCAGGTGATCAGATGGCTATCCATTACTTATTTGAACCAATAAAGTAAACTGATCAAAGCTTATGTGTTCCAAGACTTTACAAATTGTGGATTTAAGGGAACCCTACATGACCTATAATCCCGCTGGATTATGGCTCTCCACAAATCACCTATGGTCTTGTCACTACAGAGCTCCACTTGTAGTGATTGATGATAACTTGATTACATGGCATTACATTGATCAGGTCCTGAGACCTCACTTGCTGCCCTCTCTGTGGCCTCCACCTGACATTCCAATGTGCCAGACTTGAACCCCATTGAACATTTGTAGCCACACTCTACAAGCTTGTGACTTTCTCGGTACAGCCCCTGTTGATCAACCCTGCTGATGACAAATGTTAATCAGAAAAATAAATTCACCTGTGTAGTGTCTCTTCAATAAAATATCAGTGTGTCTACTACAAAAATGTTTGTAATTTCCCTTAATAATTGAGGATTTTTTGCATCTACAAATAATAAATTCCTATGTACAGTAAGTACTTTAAATGTGTACATAAACTTATTACCCATGTATTTTATTTTTGCTTTTAGGTTTCACTTAATTCTTTTTTCCACACACAGATATCACAGCCCACAAGTCTTCATAATGTACTTGTTAGCAAAGCTGTAAAATATATTAAAATCAAATGAATCTACTCTGAGCCCTCACCAAGTGTTGGTGCCATTACTCATTAAAATTTTGCACTGCTGTTTCACTTACAAAAATACCTGTAGTTACAGACTCACGATTATGACATTTAAAGGATTACATGCAGCGCGAGTATGACTGCAGGTCTTTGTTAGCCATTTCTGTCTTGATACAATCCTGAAAGGTTCACTGAAAATATTTTTCCTTGATTTCCTCTTAGTTTGGAATGATTAAAGCTGAGTGTGTAAACCTCACCTCACACTTTCTCTTACTCCATAAGAGAACATTCTAACCCAGAACGTACTTTATTGAGGATGAGGACCAAAATAAGGCAAATCATTCAATATCTATAGGCAATCTGAAAATAATAAAAAAATGTGAAAACGAAATGTGAATAACAACATACTGTATAGACTAGACATTACAATATATTGAAAACAGAATAAGGTTAAAGTCTGGAGCCACTTGTCTGTAGCAGGGATATTCCTGATTATAGATGCCACATTTCTGATGAAGTGTGGCATATGATTCTTGGAAATCCAGCACGAATAACTCTCAGCGGGAAGTTGAGAACAATATTTTACTAATGTTTTTTGGTAGTGAAATAGAAAGCACAAACATCTGATCCATTCTGCCCCTGGATGAGGGCTGCTTCAGAACAGAACACTCTTTGTTTCTTCACGTTACTAACAAGCAACATCATTTCCTCATTGATGATGTTCAAAATCTCCATGCCAGAGCTGAAAAAGATGATGACCAATGCATATTTATCTACCTGGTTAGCTTGGTTGCTCGGAAATTGGATTTCCTTTCAATAGTTTTAAGCAAAACTCCGATCATCTCTGTCTGCTGAAATACTATTAGCATGATAATCTATGCATGATTCTAATGCAAATTCAAGCAAGGTTTCTCCAGAATTTGGCTGTCCATCTGGCCCTGAGCTCTGAGGTACTGATCTAACCTGGAAACATCAGTACAATTTAATGTGATATTATATTAACCACCAGAAGGCAAATGTAAAAAATATTTTTTTTATTTAATAATTTGATTGTATTTCATAAAACACTTGTATTGGCATACTGCAAACAGTAATTTAATAAGCTATATTAAAGTTTTTAAAGTTTTCAGACATGATGCCCACCAGGATGGCAAGGGTGCACAAGGTTGAGTTATGGATCCAAGAGCAGGGGTGTCACAGTCCATGGGGGCTAGTGGCTGGTGTACTTCAGTATGAGCTCTACG
Source organism: Lepisosteus oculatus (assembly GCF_040954835.1). Taxonomy (NCBI): domain Eukaryota; kingdom Metazoa; phylum Chordata; class Actinopteri; order Semionotiformes; family Lepisosteidae; genus Lepisosteus; species Lepisosteus oculatus. The sequence continues at coordinate 36,650,885 of NC_090699.1, forward strand.
TCGCAGGAAGGAGAGCAGGGAGGAGACACAGGGACAGGACTGTGCTGGGCAGTCTGCATTTGGAGCTAGGCAAAACAGGCACACAGATCATTGGGGCGGTATTCAGGAGGAGTGCCAGGAACCAGGCTGAGGTGGGCACTCTGTCAGGGCGGTCTGCTCCGGAGACCAGGCTGAACTAGGTAGGAACTGGGCCAAGCTAGGTACGTGCTATCAGGGCGGTCTATTCTGGAGACCGAGGTGACCTGGGCATGCGCTGTCAGGGAGGTATGTAGGAGGTGCATTACAGACCAGACTGAACTTTGCTCACACTATCAGGGCGGCCTACCCCAGAGGCTGGGCCAAGCCAGGTGCATGTAGAATGGACCTACAGAGGACCCGCTGCGCCCACGGAATAACAGGTCCATTGCTGGGTCCCCCAGGACTGGTGCAGGAATGGGAATGGAGCAGGGGCGAGGTCCAGGGAACTGGTCAGGGCGGGGGATAAGCAGAAGGCCTGGCGGGCTGAGGGAGAGTCCATAGGCTGGTGTCTGGGCAGTAAGAAGGCCAGCAGGTAACAGGGCTGCAGTGCAGAAGTGCAGAGGGAGTGAAGAACCACCAGGGCCGGAAGCTGTGCTGTAATATAAGGAGCAGGGTTGAAGGGCTGAGCCACCAGACTACCCCAGCCGGCATCTGCACCACACTAGGGCCCTAACTCCGATAGGGCTAGAAATCCAGAAGACCTCACTACCAGCAAGCACACATGGGAAAAATGCAGTGTGACGTGGGCCCTTCATGACCACTTCATGAGCTGCATTGGAAAAACAGAAGTGAGCATACTGATTACAGGCAGCAGCCTATGGACTCTGCCTCAGCCTGCCAGCCCTTCTGCATATCCTCTGATCGGACCAGTTCCCTGGACCTGGCCCCTGCCCCTGCTTCCATAGAGAAGTGTACTGCTGCCACCAGCCCGAGACCCAGCCGTACAGCAACACTGCAACACTCAGCATTCGGGACTGGATCAAGGCATCACAAGATCAGACAGGGTCCCTATGCAGAGTCCAGGAGGGTCCGGAAGCAGGCAAGCAACGGGAAAAATCCAGGTAAGAAGGGGAACAGGATCAAGTGAGCTACAGGACCAATTCAGGCAAACACAGAACAGGAAGAAAGCAGGGACGACTCTGCTGGGAAATGCTGATGTGTGGTTCCTGAGTGATGCAATGCCAGTTGCTGAGGAGAAACTAAGCAGGACTGAGCCCAGATCACTTGATGCAATGCAACTTCTCATTGCATTCAGGTGCTGTGAGTATCCTGTTGTCTCCCCAACAACTCGTGAAGAACAGGCAGGAGGGTGGAGACATGCTGCACAGCCACTACACCTGCAACACTCCCCTCTGCTTGGGGCAGACACGACCCTCTCCAAATGTCCCTGTTGACAAAGATCCATTTGACCCTCTGATTCAAAAAATGCCTTTTTGTAGCATTCTCGTATGATGCTTCTTGTTATTTGAATCCAAAAATGGATTTATTCTGCTTACATGGAAAAATAAACACTATTTATCAACATATGGAGCTACGTGGTAAGGAACACTTTCAGCTCTCCAATGATTCTCTCACACCACAAACACATTTTGTGAATTACAGTGCTGTTTTGTTTCAGGGAAAAAAAAAGAAAATCCCTCATGAAACTTTTGCACATTGAGCTTTCAATCGATAGTGCATATTTCCATCCATATGAAAACAATTACTTTCTTTCTCTTGAATGCCTAAACCAGAATGTACAATTGAAACTCTCTTGACTCCTGGCTGACAAGAGGTTTAATGATTTAAATGATTATTTAATCGTGTTTCTGTAAGATATCACCAACTTCTGCAATCAAGGAAGATGTGAAATGCTATGTGCAGGCAATGTTTTGCTAATCAGTTAAATATGTTGGGGTCAGTGGTAATTAATCTTTCACAAATATACAGTACACATCTATTACCAACTCCTTGTAAAAAAGTCTACATCTAAAAGTAAAAAAATAAAACCATCTACTGTATATATCTGACTTAACCATCCCAACACTGGTGAGGGAAGAATTAGGTGTGAATGTTATTTTGGCAGAAGATGGAATATGTTTTGAGAAAACACCATTAGAGACTTCACCTGATCTTCTCTCAGGTCTAGAATTTCCAAAGTCTACGCACCACTACATTGATTGGGAATACCATGCTCTAGGAAGAGTCATTTTTCAGGTGAGACTGCTACAGTAGGTTAGCTAGAGGTACTGTACTAGGGGAGTTAGAAGGTTAGCTAAATTCCACTCTAAGTTTGTAATAATCAATAAACTAATAGAGAGCTGAAAATTTTAATTTTATAATCATAATTTATAAAAATATCTGTTAACAATGTCGTGTATTTATAGCAACTGCACATTATTATCCCTAAAATAAAATATAGCCTACAATTAAATCGCCATATTTATATTGATTTTAAATATTTTGATGTTTTTAATATTAGAAACATTTGAAGTGAACATAAAGTGAACGTACAGTAGGATGTGTGTGGTTCCGTTTGCATTTTTTCATGGCTTCTGTACAAGATTGTAGTTCTTGAACTATTGTTGATTCATAATTGCATTCAGGAATTGCAGTATGCTTTTTAATGGCCCTTTTTAATGCATAAAAAACATAAACCCAGCTATAACAGGTATAATTAAGTTAAATAACCATATCGCATTACAAGAAAATGGGGGAGATGGATTATTTTAATGGGTTTTTCTCAGCAATTCTTCGATCTGGGCAACAGCAGCCAGTTAAATAATCTGCACAAATCAATGCCCCACACAATCTTAGCCAACCTCAGGTCCATGGATTAACAAAATGTTCTAATATGGAGACACTTAAGCCTTCTCCTGCTTGTGCTACATGATACAGTACATTTCTTTCTAGCATAATATTGGATTTTCACAGATGCTTTGGCATGCTATTTTACTTATTCCTCATTCTCATTTATTATTTCAAGCGTTTTTTCTGCTTAGAATCACTACTTTAAATACTAGTATTAGGCAGGAATTGCTTGCTTTTGCAGTCAACGCTTCTGCCCCACCAAGAACCATCATTTGTCAAACCTTTATGGCAGGAATAAGGGAACTGTCTCTATTTTTTTTAAAGAATAACAAATGTTCTAAAGAAAGATACTTAAAGGCCCCGAGTCATGTCCATTGCCAGAATTACGAATATCCAGTGTGATTACCGCAGAATAAATTGTTACATGTGTTCCTTTTGTATAAAATGGAACCAGACACATCTTTCCCAACAGGCTAGAAACTCCCCCTTAAAAAATGATTAGTAAGGTAATTTTCACCCAATGCTCTATGTAGCTGCAAAAATAAAAAATTGGTGGTTAACGCTATACTGAAAATTAAAGACAAAGACAACTTAAAACACTTTGATTGTGGAACCTTCTTCAGGGGAGAGGAGGAATGAAAGAGATAACTGAAAGCAAAGCAATAGGTAAAATAGGTAGGAGAGGTGAAGAGAGGGATCTTATTTAATGTCTGATATTCTATATCAATCTTTCCACAAATATCAATAGTTACATACTGTAGGAAAGTGATCCTATAGACTAGTTGTTCAAATTATATAAAAATATGTTCACCAATTCTTATTCCCTGGTGTTTACTATAAAAATGGTAAGTTCGATTTGAAGAGCTTTTTGCCGTCAGAGACTTGCCCGGAGGTCACTATGAGGAAGTAGCTCTTCTTGACCCGCGACTGGCTGAGGCACCTGACTCTGACAATATAACTATGTAACTTCTGCATGTTAAGCTCATACAAATATATATACAGTATATACTATAGAAATTCAAGGTATAGTGTGTTCAAACACATTCAGAATTCAAAGAGATGTATTTTATTCTTCTGCCTTCAAAGTTTTATGTTTTATGTGAGAGGGTTTCACCTTATAATTGGGTATTCAACAACATTAGATAAGATTTATTTTTGGATTTTGGGTGGTGTAAATTATATTAAATTGATCACTAATAAAAAGTTAAGAAGGCACTGTATTTGAACACAAGCTCTTTCTGGCTGGTAAATCACAGTGAATGTGAAACATGATGGCTGTAGAAAGGGATGGCAAGAATACTGTATAATCAGATATTTCTTTCCATTTAAAATACAATATAACCGTTTGTCATGTTTAAATGCCACATGGGCCTGGAGTATCTGTAATCAAACACTTGGTCTATGAGATGTGCATCACCAAAACAGCAAATTCTAATTATATTGTAGACTTCTAAGATACAAACAGTGGAGTTCTAAGATCTAAGACGGTCTACTCAGATCTTGCTGTTCAAACTCAGTGCCCCCAACCATTATGTAAGCATTTTGCCCATTTCTGTCTGTTCTTGGTGAACAGCAGGTTTGGCACTGTTTAGCACTTGTATTTCAACCACCATTTCTCCTGTCTTTATATTTAAAACAGCTGTAGCTGGACACAACATGTGCCTTTCTCAAGTACCATATACTGTATACTAGGAGTGACACAGAGGTTTTATGCTCTTCTTCTGCTACGTGAAGAAAGAAACAACTGTACTGTTTTAGTGGTCTCTGTTGATTCAGATGATATTTATATTTTATTCCTGATAGCTTCTGTTTCTTTCAAAGTTCACATTATAGCTGAAAAATACAAAAAAACCAAGTCATTTACTGATTTTAAGATGCTTTTTTATAAAGTAGCACAACAAGGACTTGGCAAAAAAAGTACACCTTTCAAGGTTAAAATGGTGAAAAGGTCTCACCTACGCACTCTAACATCAAGCTCACTATTTTCAATAATGGGTGTGAAGCACCTTCTGGTACTCCCTCTAAAAAGGATGCACTTTAAAACTACTTATTGAGTAGATTAAAGAAAATATAATTTCACTCAACCTGGCTTCAACCAAATGCAGGCATGCCTCATGATTAGGCACATATGTTTTTTTATTTGTTTTGGCAAGTTTCATATTTCCCTTTTGACTGAATTGACACTTTCTATGAGTCTCTAATTGACAGCACACAGCCCAACTGGCATGTTGTCAGTGATAAAGTGAGCCTTCTACCGCTCTCTGAAGAGACATAAACAAAAACCTCAGCTCTCTACATCCCTCATCCATCAAGCTTGGCATGGCTTTCACATTTGCACGAAAGTGCACTCTCTTTTCTGCAACAAAGCCATCACACCTACAGTATGAGAAACTAGAGAACCTACATTCCACAATCATTTGTGATTAGTCCTATAAATAAACAAAACAAACAGTGCCAACAAAAAGTGGAAAGGAAATTAAACTACTAATTTAAGAAGGGAAAATTACATGTGTTTTAGGTCGAAGTGCAAAACATTTACAGAAATGATGCTTTCTCTATCAGTTCTAGTGTTCCTTACCTCCCTGGGAACATTTCTGTGAGACCAGAACTTAAAAAAAGAGTTTGTAGTTTTACTTATATTTGGATTAGTCATGTTATCAATGAGGGCAATATCTACCTTTACAGTGGATGTTCCTTAAAAGTGTCTTCACTTTTTGTTTCAGCTGTCAGGGGGATGTGTCTCATTGAGCTAAGGCAGTAAGCGTAGGACTCTACGAGCGTTATAATCCTGACATTGCAAAGTTTGCTCCTGGGTCTTGTTACTAGCCGACAGAGAGATTCCTTAAGCAGCAGCACACGATTGACTAGGCACCATCTGGGTAAGGCTGGGATTAAACAGGACTCTCTGAGCAGGTACCATCAGGCTTGCAGTGACATCAGTCTCAGGTAAATAGCACCTCGTATCAGTGTTAACTCTCTCGGGACCTTGCAGTACCTTCTTGGACTGTTTTTACATACTGTATCTACAGGAATCACTGTCAGAGAGCTGATTCTCAAAAACAAATTTATTGTTTGGTATATCATTTTAAATCATGTCTTTGGCCTAAAAGATAGGGCTTCCATGTCACATAAAAACATAGAGGGGAACTTTCAAATTCTCATTTTAACCAGCTTTGGTTGAAATAAATCTAAAAGTAACAATTTTTGATATACTTAAAAGTGCATAATTATTGAAAAATAAAGTGGAACTGCTGTGTTTCTTTTCTAATACCTTCCCAGATAACAGATTCAAATGCTAGAAAGAATTTTGTTAAAACCTATAGTTAACATTAAACCTTTGCTTACATAGTATTTTACAGCATGTATGCACCAAGAATGCACCAAGATTTCCAATTTATTGCAAATAAGATGCAGATACTGATGCAGTTACTGTTAAGTTTTATTTCGGAACAGTCATAGTCAATTCTAAGCACTTTAGCTTAGTATTAGATATTCTTGTTATACAAAAGTAAAGCTGAAACCACCAGCTTTCCACACGTAAAAGTTATAGTTTCACATCTTTACATACAAACAGTGTTTGTAATAAAAAACAGCTAGCAATGCAACAATTATTAAACTGCATTGTTGCGTTATTGGTGCTGAAGCCCTGGGGACAGTTTAATTTAGCCTAGATTAATGTAGGTTTCCAAATTATATAACAAGACACAAGCACAAGCACAAGACACAGCACAAGGTCTTGCCTTTACAAGCTGTTTGAACCATCTCATATTCATTGTAGCCTTGCGTCTGAGTGACCTTTTCCCAATACAGGTACTGTACATGCTTTTAACAAAATGACATTTGTTTATGGGAGATATTGCCAGTGAAGTGGCCACATATCTACCCCAAGAGAAAATCAGAAAGAGTGATAAAAACAGGAATGTAAGCAAAAGGGGGGAAACCTGACTCATATCACTGCTTTAGGATACACAGCTACCTTTATAGTAGAAGAAATACAACTAAGCAATCTATGTGACAAGATGAATCTACCAATCTAGAACATTCAATAAAAGAGAAATGGTTTGAAACAATATATATTGCCTCTTCGTAGGAAGTCCACAGTAAAAGCCATATACAAGATATACAAGGTCATAAAAGCAATAATTGTGTTTTCATTCACGTAATCCCCTCAGAGTAAATGGCCACGGAACTCTAACTTTAATAAGTGTCTATGTTTTACTACTGAGAGAGGTACTGAATGATAAATCAAGATTTTAATATACCCTATAGACCGGGAAAACCAAAGGAAATAAGGAGGGGTATAGAAATGTTCTGAAAAAAACTTTCTATGAATCAGACAGTCGAAACATTGAAGCTGAGCATTAAAGCTGTTTGAATAAATTATATCCAACAAATAAGATAACCTCTCAGGAAAATTCAGATAATCTGAATAAATCTGATAAAAACTGTTGCTTCTACCTTAAAAACTGATGTAACTGTGTAAGCTGTATACTGTGCTCAGCCTTGATGATGGCATGTTTTTTCTGTTCAGCATTGTGCAGTTTCAGGAAAAGCAGAAACTGTTTCTTCATCTGTTGTGGATATCCTTTCTGTATTAACTTGTGTCACAGTTAAGGCCTCTTTGTATTTTTAATTAATTTGACCATTCCATTAATATTAACTAAGCATCAAAATATTTATTGTAAGTACTTCAACATTGGAGAAAACATGCTGTGAATGTGTGGGGTTTGTTTTTAAGAAGAATAGGATCATTTATGTTTGTTAACCACCCAAGATATACAGTAAATCTAGCAGCAAAAGGTTTGTGCAGTAAAAGATGTGCTCTGTTAGAAAGTTAGAGAATGGACATATCTGTCACCATTCTGTATACTCAGGAACACTGCAGTCTTACGCATAACTGAATATGGAACTCTGTGAAGCAGCACCACAACCGTGGAGTATGTGTGGTATTCCCTGACAGCTGTCTATGTGAGAAGAAACTAAGCCAGCCATGCCCACTACCACCCCTGATACACACCAGACAAATACAGTATGTCTGCTTCTGCAGTCCCCTGCTAATAAATACCTCTATCTAAAAAAACAATAAGAAAGCATTTACGTGTTCTTAGAGGAAGAAATTAGGGGAGAAAAGAGAGAATCTCTTTTTGTGTAAGTGTAAAATGGAAAAACAGGGCAATATCAGTTACATGAGTATTTCTTTATGACCTGGCCATGGAACATCCACTTCATTTCTTCCTCAGACAGAATAAACCTGCTCAGCCTCTCTCCCTGATTTTTCTTTAGCAGTGTAAAGGCTTAAAATGCTCTTTGCTGCTCCTCACAATAGATTTGAAACTAAAAGGCTCCCATGGCAAACTTGAACTCTTTTCCAGAATTTACAAGGTACACTCTAATTTAATTGATCATAAATTTGTAGTTGTTTTATTTATACCGTACTCTGTGAACACTCGTTTTATTTACTGTCCCACAATATAACTGCCCTTTATGACTAGTAAAACAGAACTAACCTGTATTGACATTTATGTAATAAACAATACAAAATTAAGCAAATCTTTAAAATAACACAGCCTTCTGTTACTGGGTAAACACCAAAGAAAATCCTTTATGGAGACTGATAGACTCTGTGGGAGAGAATCTCAGAGCTACAAATGATCAGATTCTCATTTGCTTTTTTTCTTACTGAGGTACACACACCTTAATTGCATTTATTAAAGTATATCTCCTGTTTAAATAAAAAAAACAATATTGTTTTAATAATTATGTTTTTATAATACAAATACACATTGAGTATGTGTGTGAATACAGTATGTGAATATGGGATGTGCACAGCTTGTCCCCTGAGAGGATTCAAACCCCACCTCTTAACAACATCTGAGCTCTGAACCACACAGCACTGAATGTTTCCATACAGTACTTGAAGACTGATCTGTGGCAGTGTGTAAGCTTCAAAGAAACAAATAAACGTTAATACTAAAATAAATAGAAAACAATAGGTTTTGATTTTCTTTAGACTCCACAGCTGAAATGTTGTTTTTTCTTCTTAAATTTTATTTTTCACTACCAAATTCACAAAATTCTGTTTTTCCTAAACTCTACAATATATAAAGAGAGGCATAAAAGCACAGCAAATGCTTTTGTTTCCTATAGTTATTTGTTGAATTTTTAATGCCTGTCAGTGAGATATGTACTGTACAGTATATACAGTATAAACAGATCTGCAGTGACATGCTTTACTTTCAAAGAGCTCACTACATGCCGTTGAATTAGATTTTATACAATAAGTTAGATTTAAAAAAATCACCCCCCAAAAAAGGAAGATTTTAAGCCATTTTCTGTAGTGAAACAAGTTTATTCGATCTTCATTCCCCTCCCTGTACTGGCAAAGCACGTTTTTACAAAAACTAGGAAAATTCAGGAGACATTTTATAGTGTATACTGTACATCTGACTGGGCAAGAGTCAGTGTCAGTGTTAGTTTGCATCAGAATATTTAGAAGTCCACCAAGAGGCAAGTCTGAAAGCAGCACTGATGTTTATTTTTGTGGATGTTCGGCAGTGTGCCTCTATGCAGGTGTGTTGAAACAGTTTGTTAAACAATGATCGAAAATTGCAAAGTAGGCAGCTGTATGTTTTAATATAATTGCACTACTTACATGCCCTCTAAATTATATCATTACAACTGTATCTATTCATGCATGATGTCTCCAATTCTAAACCTACCTAATATTAAAAAATCAATAATAAGATTCTTACACACAAATGCAAGATTTCAGTATTTTCTTTTAGAATTAATTTTTTTATGTTGTACAATTTACAAATTTAGTTAAATCTACAACTATCTATAAATACTGTACATTCATTAGATAACTTTCATTCTGTTTTTTTTTCTTCAGGAATATATACATTTATGTGGGGACCTCTGTAGGTTCCCCAGTGAAAAGCATTTATAAAAATCTGCTCCGATTGAAGACTATCTATGATTAATCAAGAGGAGTAAAACATCCCCCTGTCAGTATGTTCAGTATTTTATTTCTTAAATTAATAATATACTCGGCCAGCACAGCACTGCACTGGAAGAGTGTGGGTTCTTGCTCAGACGGATGTCACCGCCTGAGTCTCCACTGGTACAGCACTATTTGTTTCATGTGGGTTCTAATGACAACCTGGCTCAGATGGTTATATCTGACAAGACTCAAATTGATTAACTGAAGGCTGTTAGGGCTTCAGGCACATTGGAAAAGTGACCAGATACTCTATCTCTATTACTATCCAATAATGGAAAGTCTTAACTTGGATCGCTGCCGTTTCGATCTTTCCTTTTTTGAACAGCACAGCCGAGAAACTAAAAGTCAAAATGCAAAAGAATATTTATTTGTAAAAATTAATCTTTTTTTTGTTTATGCTAATTCCAATCAGTGGTATAGTGATACATTAGCACTATTAAAGTATACATAACATTTCCATGTGTTGTTTGCATTAATTAGTATTGGCTTTTTCCATCTTTCGTCTGTTCTTGAGAGTTTAGCGTTTGCTAGATTTTGACACATGGGGTCCTTTAAAGGCTTGCATACAATAGAGCCTCTTTAATTGCTGTTACAGAGATATTTTTCTCTCACTCCCAAATGGTAACTTTGCATATTATGAAGGAGTGTGACCATTCATCCATGGTCATGTTCCCAAGTTATGCTAAAATAGCTGACGGTAAGATTTTCCCTGCTGTAGCTGAAAGCTTTTTGAGACTTAAAACTAAGATACCAGACACTATTGTCACACTCTTCCTGAATAAAAATAAAAGAGGATCAGGATGGAATAATAATTAACAATTAATAATAAGAATTGCTTACACTTATATAGCACTTTTTTGGACACTCCACTCAAAGTGCTTTACAGGTAATGGGTTTTCATTCTAGCTCAGTTCTCAACAATCTAAATCTTCTCATTATTGTCTTAAATTGACTTATTTACCAACTTCTACCAGCTTTTAATAATAATTGGTTACACTTACAGATAGCGCTTTTCTGGACACTCCACTCAAAGTGCTTTACAGGTAATGGGGACTCCCTTCCACCACCACCAATGTGCAGCATCCACCTGGATGATGCGACGGCAGCCATAGTGCGCCAGAATGCTCACCACACATCAGCTATCAGTGGGGAGGAGAGCAGAGTAATGAAGCCAATTAATAGATGGGGATTATTAGGAGGCCATGATTGGTAAGGGCCAATGGGAAATTTGGCCAGGATGCCGGGGTTACACCCCTACTCTTTCCAAGAAGTGCCCTGGGATTTTTAATGACCACAGAGAGTCAGGACCTCAGTTTTACATCTCATCCGAAGGATGGCACCTGTTTACAGTACAGTGTCCCCATCACTATACTGGGGCATTAGAATCCACATGGACTGCAGGGTAAGCACCCCCTGCTGGCCCCACTAACACCTCTTCCAGCAGCAACCTTATTTTTTCCCAGGAGGTCTCCCATCCAGGTACAGACCTGCTTAGCTGCCAGTTGTGAGTTGCAGGGTGATATGGCTGCTATACACAATGTTTTCTTGCTTATCATTAAAATAAGAACTATAGGAGTTGCACATCTGGTTTCTCTCAGTGGATACTAGCTCCAATTAACTTCTACAGTATATAATGTTTTAAAATGCAGAATAAAAGATTACTTTGATTATCTGTATTATTAAAAGGAAGTAACTAAAGTCCCACAAGAACACAAATATAGTTATTTCAAAGACTTGGTAAAAAAATAAAAAATAAAAAGAATTAGAATCAACCCAGACCAAATATACAAAACATTCCACTGCATTATATCCAACTGTAACTAATTTACTAAATGGAGTAATCTAGAGACTGTATCTAATAAACCAGTATAGTAACAAAGTCAATAGTTCAGTATAACATTACTGCTAATAGTTATTATAAGAATAATTTATATTATCCATTCATTCATTTTGTCACAACTTTATTCAATACAGGCAGAATATCCTAATGTGTGCAAGGCAGGATACACCCTGGAGAGGATGCCAATCCTTCACAGGGCAACACAGACACAAACACAACAATGCTCACAACACGGCTAATTTTTCCCAGAGGCCAATTAACCTACCAGTATGAGATTTTTGGGGAATGTGGGAGGAAACTGAGCTGAAACCCACATGAACACTTGGAGAACATACAAACTGCATGCAGATAGCAGCCCAGGTCCAATTTATATTTTACTAATTGTATTTAATTCATATAATATATTTAGATATATTGAACAATATGATAAAATGAATAAAATACCACATGATGACATTGCACAGTTGATACAGAGAGCTATCAATCAAAAAGTCCCGCTGCAGTCAGTCACAAAAGTACCTCAGCTCTACATTTCAGGCTCAGAGCAGCGTGAGGCTGTGAAAGTACTGCACCTTGAACTGGGAACTTTCTTGCAAAAAAGACTTTATGTTCCTTGACCAACAGATTACCTGGCCTCCTAAAACCAGTTTACCTTAATTTTATGACACTGGAATATTCCTCCCTCCAGAGCAACAGTGTGACAAGAACAGGATGTTATAGTTACTTAATGTATTCGCCATGCCTTTCCAAAATCATGTGGGTTCTGCTTTAGTAACCTGGCAGCCAGTGGGACCCATGGGATTAATAGTGCTCCTGAGTAGGCTGGATCAAGCGAGCGAGATCTGCCTGTAAATGGCTGAGGTATTATTGATTAAACTTGTGCCGCTGTTGTTGTTAAAACACCACAGCATGGTTTCTCCATTAGCAGTCCTACAAGCAGAACCATGTGGGCAGACCAAGACAGCTGATTTCCATTTCATTCTCATGAAGCCTGTTGTCAGAACTCTGTCTCTGTTTAGAATGAAAATAGGTATTTATCAAATATTTTTTTTCTGTTTAGTTCTTGTTTAAATCTACATTAAAGCCCTTTTGCCTTATACAGTGATGTCACCGTACAAATTTAGGGCGCCCATTTCTTTAGCAGTTTGTCGAGGAACAAAAGCTTTACGGCACTTGTCACCACTTCGTCCTCAGAGGCTAGTAAATTGTAGATAGTCTTACTTAGCGTGTCCTGTGTTGCACACAGCATATCCCACCACAAGATAGGAAGGACGCCACTGTCAACTGGCACAGCTTAAAATTAGGTTAAATGAAGCTATCTAAAGAACAAGTGGCTAAGTTCTATTTTTAATGAAAGGGATGACAACATGAATTCCCTAGAGAGTACTGGGATAGTTCCAGAACATTCCTGAGCTGGTTCCCTTTTAATTGTCATTATTTTTATTATTAGGACAAATATTGCCACTCCAAATTACAAACACTAAATGACACACAGTAGTATAAACAAGACAATAGGCTACAAGTATACAGGAAAAAAAGTAGGAGAACAGGACTCCTGAATTGGTAAGGAGAGTGTGGTTAGTTTATCTCGGTAAATGTATTCCATCTTTTATCACTGGAAGGTATAAAGCGGTAGAGAGGCAATAACATTCATACTGATATTTTATGAGGTCTTCTGTACAATTGGTACCTTCCCTTTTCATGATAATCACCGTGATGGTCTGTAATTTCTTTCCATTTAATTTTGATCATTTCATCCACCCATAAAGTCCATTATGGATGATGTACTGTTAGTATGGCCTGGATTTATCTTGGGCTAGCCAAATACTGTACATTTAACCTCAGACTTCAATACACCAGTTTAGATCATGTTGTACCACTTCTTTCTAGCATCTTCCTCCCATGGGTCAGATGCAATCCAAAGTCTTTTGAGGATAGTCTTTAAGTAATACTAACTCCTTTTTAAACTGCATTTAATTGTGTATCATTTAAATTCATTTTTTTATTTGCACTGATACAGTCCATTGTAATCGAACCTACTGTAAATAACCCCAGTGTTCTTTGGGTAGGAGGTATTCCAAGTACTGTATTACAGTCTGAACAGGTGTTTTCTAAAAATACATGGTATGGAATTTATTTTACCAGATGATTCATGTTCTATTGTGTTTATTTCTTTTTTGGAACAAACAGCTGGGTTGTTGCCAATGTGGGTAACCATAGAAAAGTCGGCTGGAATGGAGAGTCACGTGCTGCATAGAGGAGCAGCTACACAAGTGAACAATGATAGTGTGATTTAAAACTATTCCATAACAGAGAGTCAGCAAATTATTTGGTCAATTTTGTTTTAAGAGTTAGGTGCGTTGTTGTTCAGTCCTGCATATATACTGTACGCATAAAGTATATATTATACTGAGAACATGAAAATACAAGTCAATTTTTTAATGTCTTTCAGTGTAGTATTGCAGTGTAGTATTGCCCCAGGGTTATGTACTGTATGATTACGGCAAACTAATAATAAATAACTAATAAAAAAATAATGTATACAGGCAATACCAGATCACACATTTCTGTGTTTTGGGTTGTATATTTCCTAACCTTGGATATTGGGAAAAGGTCCTGACAAAGTTCTTTAACAAAATCAGAATCTAAAGCAGAGAAAATGGTTATTTTTTAAAAAGTGACAACTTTTAAGAAGTTGATGTTTTCATGCCCCGTTACAATGATTTGCCCAGTTAAACAAAGAGTGTCTGAAAGATAACACAATTATTTCAGATCATTTCAAGTGGTGGGAAGAGTGAAGTGTATTAAGATCTTGGCAACTGCAGGTTCCTGACATGTAAAGAAGTTTCACTTGTGCACTCAAGCTTAATTTCTATTGTGCCAAATTCCTGTCAGTAAGCCTGGGAGGCAAAGAGTGATTCATTTCTACACTAGAATGGACATTTTCAAGTTGTAGCCTTTTAATTAGAAATTCTACAATTTTCACATTGATCACTTTAACCAAGAAACCAATCTCTCTTTACTTGTAGGTGTCCTAATCAATATGTAACACATGCAGTGTATACCATTTACTGGCAAACAAGGTTTTGTCCACTCTGATCAGTTTTCTGTGGAAACAATGTAAAAACAGGTTTGTCCAGTTTTCAGAACGGTTGCATTGTCTCTACAAAGCCCTGAATTCTACCTGCAGAGGCTATTTTTTGTGTACCAACAAACGTACGCAATGTTACCATGAAACAATTCCGATCTTTGTTTGCTGCCTCATTTCACAGAAATGTGTCTCTTACAACAGAAATACAAAGCTGAAAACTCTACACAATCAGAAGTAACTTAGACAATTATACTTTTGTAAACACTAGAAAAAAGGAAGAAAAGGTATTCTGTCGCGGGCAATAATTATCTGCTAGAGGACAACCTACAGTACATCAAAGAAAGAGGAACCTCTAAGACTAAAAAAACAGTGGAGCATCAGAAGAGTACAAGTGTTGTATTAACAGGAAGTTGTACATACAGAACTTCTTTAGTTAATTTAATAGGTCACTATCTGCAAATACATTCAGCAGCCCCATAATGAGTCTTTGAAAAGTCAATGAAAATTGTGCTTATTTAAGTGTTTAGTTTGTAATACTACCGGGGAGTCAGTGTTATTCATCTACAGTTGCTGCATCTTCTCTGCAAGAGCACAGGACAATACAAACAGCCATGAAACACAGATGCTGGTCGGTCTGTTACCCTTCATTAACTTACCAAGCAACTGTACCCCGCGAGTCAGCCCATACACATCGATCAGGGCCCAGAGAGGTTCGGTGATTCGGACTCCACTGAAGAATAGCATGGGGCTGGAGTCGTTGACCCTGTAGAACACCCGTCCCTTTTTGTCCACCCAAAAAGCAATGATGTTGCCTTCATTGGCAAACTCCTCTGGCAGAGCCTTTGCCCAGAAACCGCTCTGGGACACCAGGTCAGGGCAGGCGTATTTAGGTAGACTGTCTGGGTTAATCCGAGATGGGTCTTTGGCAGTAAAGCCCAACCTTAGAGCCCCACTCCAGCAGCATTGCTTCTTTGTGATCTAGAGGAAAGCAGGCAGATACACACGAGTATGACTGGTGTGAGCCCCCAACCACATCCTGAGCCTTGCAAAAATTAAAACAAAATAGTGATGGTAGAGAAAGAAATTGCAAACAACACAGATTAATGGATCAGACAGAAGAGACAAGTCAGATACAACTCTGACTTTGCGCATCATGCAGGGCCTGACACAGATGCTTACGATATGGGCATACTGTATGTCTTAAGCATTTTGAGGCAAATTAACATTTACTCTAGGTTATAGGTTGCTTATTTAAATGATCAAGTTTTCTGTATCATGAATATGTTTTTAAAATAGTGTATTTAAAATTGATAGGTAGTGTAGAAGATAAGTATTCCAAATACTGAAAAGGTTGTTTTTATTTAATTTCTTTTTTAACTTCCATTGGAAGTCTGTTCATGAATGAAAATGTGTCTGCCTTGTTTCTTGTCCAAAAGCTGTAATTCAGTACATCTGTTCCCCTTTGACTTGACTAGAGCACAAAAAAATATCAGCTGTTGTTTTTTGTAGTGTCCTGGAGATTTTTGTTTATATAAAACAACTCTGGGGATGAATCAAAGCAGCTACCAAGACTATTTTTCTAAGGTAATTCAAAAAGAATTAAAATGTAAACAAGCAACAGCATTCTGGAATTCAAAAACCCATAAAATTGTGGACTTACAAAAATATCTTAAATATGTCTAAATAAATTTATTATTATGCATGAGAAAAGAAAAACAGATCTATTACTTAATAAATCAGAATATGTATTTTTGTCTTAGCTCCTGTTGTTATAAAAGTCAGTGTGTAACTCATTAAAACTAAAAAGCCACTAATCCAGCACATGGTGTTGGGAGGGGGGGGATTCACCCTGTGGTCATATGGTTGTTAACCCATGCCTTTCACTTTGGAGCGGATCACTGGGTACGATCAGTGCTCAATTTACGTCTGGAGTGGAAGCACCTGTATCACAGACAGGATTAGGTAATGTATGGAGGTTACAAACATCAGGGTTAAAAACAAATCTCTTTAAAGGATTGAAGTCAGGTAAATACCTTTAGTTTGACCTGCTCGTAAAGAACCACTGGTCGGTTACTGAAGGTGATGGCATTGCAGAAGCTGGCCTGTCTCTTCACTGCCTTCTGCGTCAGATCCATGACAATCTGGGAGCCCTTGGCATTAGGGTGGAAGAGCAGGGGGCTGACGGGGAACCCACCACACTGCTGTATGGGGAGGCAGCGCTTGGGTTTGTGGTGACATCGATGAGAGTTGGCAGGAAATGGACCACCTAGAGAATCTGGGAGAGAACAAGGCTTTGATTAGCACTTACGTGTTATACTGTATGCTTGGTTCATTCCAACACAGTACATCCTAATGGTGGTACAGTATGTCTCTTTCATAACTGTATTTCTTAGAACATATTTTTCTGAAGGGCTGTTTTTAAGCAGGAGAAGGAACTTGACATGCAACACTTCATCCTGGAGAGAAGAGAAACGTTTCCAGGCTTGAAATGTATATGTTTGTGAGATTATCACCTATAAACACGCATCTCTCAATTTAAACCTCAAAAAGAAGCATTAGTGTACTTCTGTGTCTAATCAAATCCTGCCAAAAATCATCAGTTCAAGTCATTCTAAGAAGGCATATGCTTTTCTAATTTAGTTATGAAATGTTCAATGCTGTCTTTTGTTTTGGGCTTGTGTAACAGACATCTAACATGATTTGAAATCAACACAGTTGAAAAACGCAAGTTTTGCTTTGTGACACTCTATAGGTTGGAATTTGTATTCATCTGCTTCATCCTGGTCTTGAATATGAATCATAAGTAAATCGAAAGAACAGACTGCAGTGTGCCCTTGGCCTTTTTGGTTTTAGTTAAAACATTACTAGTTATTTTTACCCAATGGAAAATATATGTTCCTAATAGAACTTTTGAAATGCATACTGTACAATAGCCTAGTGTTTGTAAAGCCTTTTGGATTAATGTGAATCTTGTGTACAGTTCAGGGACTGTAGAAACTGCCATCTTTTGTCTTTATCAGTTTGACAATTTGGCCTTGGTTAGGATTGGAATGTGAACAATTTATGAAATATGTATTCTATGGAAATGTAAAAGATGTGAGGGTATAGATCTTCAAAAGTAATTTTTAAACCAAAGTACATTTCAAATCTCACACTCTATTAAATAAGAAAATGTTCAGGTTGAAGTTGTATAACACTGTCCCTGTCAAGAACTGCTACTGGAGATATAATTAACATATTGGCCACTTTATAAAGAACTGATCTTTTCTTTCTAGATCAATCTAAGCTTTTACCTTTATAGATCTAATTTTATCATTACTATTTGTTCTTACTGTACATAAAACAAACCAAACAAAATAAACTAGCCAGTTTTGGTAAAAACCAAAGCCAGTTTTGGTATCTATTATTATGTACTTAAAGTTTCATAACATTTCTGAAAATAAAGCAAAGCAATAGTAAGTAGTTCTCTTCTGTAGGGCTTCCTTGCCACTTTTTTCCCCATTAAAGCAGTGCCCAGCCAGGCAGATGGAATGCTTTCATGTTGTAAATAGTGGAAATGGAGCAAATCTCCAATATGTCATATTTTCCAACGAATATAAATTGGACCCAAGAACCAATGGACATTTGATAAAAGGAGCAAAACAAGTCAGAGTAAGAAGTGGCAGAGTAGTCTACTCTCAAACTGGTTGTGGGTTAAAGATCAGTGTACAGCAAAATGCAAGGCGAAAGCAACAACCTTGTTTGCCTCTGCAGATCTGGGAACTCAAGGTTCCTCTTCAATCTCGTTTTGTTCTGCTCATGGTTCATTCCAAGCGGTCACACAAGATTGTACCATCGGCTTTAAAAAGTGCACGGAAACATCTTAGTATAGTATGCATATACAGAATTGTTGGACACATGGATTTATTTCAGGCTCCCAGATACATATCTTCATCACTGTTTACAGACAAAGGCCTGGATTAAATCAAAACCTCGACCTACCCACAAATTGCAAACCATCAACACAGAACTTGACGGGGGCTTTTTGTTTTTCCAGAGGCTTCTTACATCTACCAAGTGGAAAACTGCCATCAAGTAATGGGATTCTAATTTGTGATTAATTTGTGAGGGTGGGATAAAGGTTTGACTTAAACTAGGCCAAAATCAAGTACAGAAAACCCATTCTGATACTCTCATGCACTAAAGCAGCATGATTGCTTCAGAAGTCAATTTCAGAACCAGTGAAGTTCAGGACTTTTTTTATCTTAAAAGGCCTTTAAAATCAAAGAAATGCACAGTATCATAGATCTTCTGTACACATGATTTTATTGTACTTGCATTCAGTTAGAAGATCTCTTCCTGTCCTTCTCTGTCTCATTAAAAATAAATCAAATAACAATTTGTCAGGAAATAAAACTTTAGGCAGCATGATAAGCACTACCTTGTATATTATATTTCACTTAAATACATTAACTACTGTACATCCTTGTTTTTCAGCAACAAAACAGAAAACTATTTTCCACTTTCTCTGTTTTTTTTTACATTTATATTTACTAATCTTAAAGTCCTATGTGGTGGAACTGTATGTATGTTTCTCAAATTTAATTTGGAAAGCAAGTGTCAAACAAACTCCAGATTATACATCATTAATAGTTATTAAATTATTTTTAATATTGAAATACAACACTTTTTAGAACAACTAATTCCATCCACAGAATGGTACACATCAGGGAATGAGGTAATACCTTTTTATTTTGTTTCATTTTTAATTCTTAAAAATACATCTCTGCATTGTACAGTACAGTAGCTCATACCTGCTTCAACCTTGAGCTTGAAAATATTTATATAATCCCTTAGTCCTTTGCTAACAGGGTTGTAAACTAAGATTTTCTTCAGACAAAGCAGTACTCTTTTCCTGGGATCACATACCTTAATAAGGTATTAAATTGAAGTTCTAACTGTATAAAATGCTTAAATTGCAGGCAATACAGTATATATGAAGTGTGTTTTCTTATATAGTCTGAGGATATTCATAATTGAAAACTATTTAAACCGAAGCTTAGTAAAAGCCTTTAACTTTGTTCAGATGTCTCCTCATGGATGATATTTTTCTCTTTCCCTTTAAATACATACTGTATAACCTAACTACTTTGATAAATAGTATTCCATGTACAGAAGCTACAGTATAAACAAGAATCTGCCTTTAGCTTCAAGCTTCATGATTTACTGCTTACACAAGATAGTATCCTCTCATAAGAGCTAAATTAAATGATTCATGCTGATAGCCAAGGTTGATAGGCAATCCACACAGTTTTCTGAAGTTTGAAATCTTACTTGTTGTTTTGGTTTTAGCACTTCAGATATAGAGTACTGTACTGTATATAAGGTGAATAATTCAAATATACAGGGCTTGATCACTGTCAGTCAAGATTCTACCCCATGTGGCCAGGTTAATGAGTCATTCATAATTCCATCTTTGAGATCTTCATCCTCAAGCAGGATTGTCCATGGTTGGTTAATTATTGTTATTTTAATTGACTTATACAGTTGCTGTAGCCAGTGAGAGGGCTCTCTCATGAGCTGCAACTGCTCAGGTATACAGTAATAAAAAGCATGTTTAAATATTAGTCCAATAAAAGACAAGGTGAGGGGAGCTGTTTCCTGGAATCTGTTTGAACAAGCACAACACTCAAAACAAACAGAAGAAACACAAATTTAAAGCTTGTCATAACTGTCAAGCACTGTAGAATAAAAGGCAAAAACAGAAAGTGGTTTTAGGTGTCCTATGCAAACAAATACACATACGGCAGTTCTTTATACTGGTCAGTTGTTTTGTTAATGATGGAAGTAAGGATATATACAGTACTGTATGTTGTGAAGAATTTGACCCTTTACTGTCCACTACTAACTGTGAAATACTTTTTTTAAAAAAACATATTTTTTATTATATGCTAAAAGGATATTAAGGAAAAAATAGCTTGTTGTTTTGCATTTTTAAAAGCATTTTGTGGTAAAAAAAGTTTCCAGGCTTATGTAGGCCGCCCGTCTACTTTCATCAGCCCCTTGATTGATCTGCTCATTGTTAGTCATTGATTCAATCTGACATAACCTCCTACTGAATGAAGAAAAGATAATAAAATGCATTACTACAGTAGCTGTTAATGTGGTTATTCTCTGGTTTATGACAGAGGAATATTGCATGTCCAAGATTAGACAAAATACAATTCACCTTCAACTGCAAAATACTGTATACATTTGAAAGGTTATTGAAAACTTCTTAATATGGCTTATGTTTAACTAATCATAGCAAGCTGTAAGGAACACTATGAGCAGTATGACTGTCTTTATGACTGGAACATAAACACATGTCTGTAAAAACAACAGTCTTTGTACACTGCCAGTAATGTAGCTATTATGTGGGGTATAGTGTCAAACCTCTTTAGAATACTCAGGGCACTCGAACTGTCTATGGTGGGTGGAATATTGAAATCTACAGTACCAAAGACAGGGTAGATATACTTACTGGTACAAATTACTCCTGTTGTGTGTTAATCGGTAGGCACCTGTATTCCTTCATGCTCATTATTTTTCTTGGTATTCCTCATTATGTCCTTTTAACTTTGGAATGGCTTTTAATAATACTGCCTAAACAGATCAAAAACTATTAGCTAACCACGCATTTGTATAACAATATACTGTAAATGGTGTATGGCTGAATGAAACAGAATAGAGACAGCTAATGTCTCAGAGTTTCCTAAAGGACAAGAAAAGAAATGTTTCTTTTAATTTAATGAGACAGGAAATGGTCCAGTGCTTTTCTTCATGCTATCTCCAGATTCCAATGTGAAAAACTGCCAGAAAACAATTCCTACTGTATTTTTGCATGACAGGCTTAGATCCTGGAAAAAGAATGTAAAATAGTTATCTTTATATCCACAGATTTGTATATGTAAAGCAATAAATATTTCCTAGAACCCACTGAGCTGTACCATGAACAGATTGTATAATTATGCTGTGAGTATTTTTCTCCACTAAATTGATCTAACCCTGCACAAAGTTGTAATGAATTTAAATTGAATTTGGGCAGATGTCCTAAGAGAGACCAAAAGACATCTTTTAGATTAAAAATATAAAGGTGCCAAAATTATTTGAATCTGCTTTCACTCAAACCAGGAGTGGAGAGGTAAGGTGTTGATCAAAGGTCCTCACAAGTACAGAAATACAAATTTATGGGGGTGTGTGTTTAACTCCTTTCTAGGTCCTACTGGAAAGCATGGGCTTTCCTCTTGCATTTTGCAGACAATGCTGAAAACATCCCTCTAAAAGCAGAAGGGAGTGAAACCCTGATATCATAACCCACAGATCGTGCATAGTTATGGGCTTGTCCTTAAGCATCCCTCATAACAGTTAAAGCAATATGTTATGGGTGTTACAGAAACTTTTAAAGCCAGTCATGTGTAAGACTGTGTCTCTTTCAGGCCCTTGGCCATATGCACAATTTATATGCACAATTTGTGCCCTGTATTAGGTTAAAGCCAAGGGTCAATCCAGTCTCCCAGCTGTTATACCCATGGCAGTTTTTTCCCCCCCCAAATGCAGCACATCAGTGTGTGTTCTATTCCCACCCCTTCCTGTCAGAAGTGAAGACGGCCCTTCCAAGCAAGTCTGTCAGATGCAGATTTTAGGATTGCCCATCGGACAGCACAGTGGAACAGTGATTAGCATTGCTGCCTCACAGCGCTTGAGCCCTGGGTTCAATTCTGGCCCCTGTCTGAGTGGAGACTGTATTGTTTCTTTCCTTGGGCCTGTTACTGCATGTGCTAGGAAAGGTTCTACCTCCCCCTCAACCCTGAATTGGACGATGTAGGTAGAAAACAAATGGACAGAATATCCTTGTAACTCTTTCGAGTCATCCAAATAATGTGAAGATTTCATTTTGTCTGTGCGTAGGATTCTTATTACTGTGCTAGGTCTCCGAGACCTGTAGCCACTGGGATGAAGAAGTGGCAAGTTTGTTAACTAACCATTATAGTGGACATTCAAGGGAGATTTTGTTTAATAGTAATGAAACCAAACCACCCCAAAAAAATTACCTTAAACTGATTATGCAACCAGTGCCAACTGTGCATCTTCCATTATTAATTTAGATTGGGTTATGCAGTGGAACAGCTACACCCAGACTTAATCCTTAATCTGAAAATTTTGATGCGGTAAAACAATAAAATATAGCTCCTAATACAACTATGTTTTTCTCATCTCGTGATTGGCTTTATTCTACCTTTTTATCCTAGCTAATTCTGTTATATTAGACAATCCAACAGCCTTTTCTGGGGTTCGTAAGGATGTCAAATTGAAGAACCAGTTCAACAATCAAACTTTGGCATCTTGTGGTCTGAGAACTGTCACTGCACTTGAAGCATCTGTTTTTAAAAGTAGGTCATAACATTGCCGATTTGCTTTTTACAGTATAAAGTGTATCAATATTCCTTAGCAACAGGACAACATAATATAATCTTATATATGTCTTTCATAGTGATCAGCTCTAATTAAGATGAATTCTAAAACTTTAGAATGGTCTATGACAATTAACAGACATCAATAAAGATTTATAAGTGACTTAAAAAAAATGAAAGCACAGCAAGAAAAAACAACTGACATCGGGTAATATAATCTTGCAGCCTAATGGATCTAAATATTGAAAGAACCCAAAGTCTTTCATTTTTCAGTGTAATGATGACTTCATACATTGGCATTGTTTTAAACATTTGCTAACGTAAAGTAATCCAACATCATTTTCCTCTTCAAAATATTTCTTTTGTACTGATCTCCCAGATTTTTGGCCAGGATTCATCAAATTAAAAAGTGCTTTCTTTTCCAAAAATTTAGACTGAAACTGTGGAATAAATTCAGTTACAGTGTAGTCCAGATATTATTTTACTGATGGGTTCATAAGAATGTTCACAACACAAACAAACCTGTAAACATGATTGGTTGAGCATCTTTATGTTTTTTGAAAGACATCATGTAAATAAGTTTTAGTGTATCAGTAATAATTCTGCCTACAGTAAGTGCCAGTGGTTTTACAGTCAGGAGTTCTGGATCTTTTACTGTAGTATAGTTTGTGGCAAACTTCATTGCTTCTAGCTGATCCAAAACAGTACTTAATGATAAT
The DNA here is from genome assembly GCF_040954835.1 of Lepisosteus oculatus. Lineage (NCBI taxonomy): Eukaryota > Metazoa > Chordata > Actinopteri > Semionotiformes > Lepisosteidae > Lepisosteus > Lepisosteus oculatus. The sequence goes on from NC_090699.1 coordinate 36,674,778, forward strand.
GTGCCAGTTTGATATTGTATCAAGCTGGTCTTTGAGAGGACTGTTAAAGGTCTAACTATAAATGGTCTCACTGGGTGCTGATTAGTTAATTAACTGGATAATTCGTGGAGGGTTTGGAAGTCACATTCTCACATGGTGGGTTAATGAGTAATGTTTGTTATATAAGGATTTGAGGTCTCAACTGGGGTTAAGTTGTTTTAGTAGCAGGAGTGTGTTCTCTTGGGTGCTCTAGTTTTCTTCCACAGTCCAAAAACATCCTGGTGGTGCAGGTTAATTTTCCTTTTCTTTCAACAGAAGCCAAGCACATTTTCTCTTCTCTTATTCTGTTAGTTAAACCACTAGAGGTTTCTTGATATGATCATTATACAAAATCAATAGTGAAAAAGGATCATATTAATTAAGAGCTCTTACCACAATACTTTTAATACATTTCCAACTAATTGTGAATTAAAAAGCCAATTATTTGCATAATAATGCAGGCCAAAGCAATACCATTTCAGAAAATGTAAATTTTTGTTCCAACACTAAACAGTTTACAGCATGGAAAGCAACTAAAGTCTGCAAATGTACTTATTGAGTGCTAAGTGTCCTCATGAGTGAGGATGCTCTAAATATAATGTATATGCTCTGTGTTCTCCACAGTGGACGGGTATAGTTATTAACTTATTTGTGCGTGGTTCATGTGTTTTTTTTCTAAGTGTGCTGCATTTAACAACTGTCAGCAACAGAAGGCAAGGCAATAATTTGAAACTGTCTTGGGGCCATTTTTTATGACACCTATAAACTAGTAGAATGCAAATAAAACTAATAAAGAAATATTCCCAGTATCATTTCACTGATTACTATGTACTTAAGAAAGTAAATACTGTACTTTCCAGCAGTTCAAGCACACCACCTGTTGCTTTTCCTTGTACTGTCACTGTGGAAATACCCACTGTTTTTTTTCCTTTAAGGTTTAAAAACAACAAAAACAAAAGAAAAGGTTTAGTTTTTGCTACTTTTGTATCAAATTATTATCCAAGAACACATAGTTATTAGAAATAACAAATAATGCACAGAATTAAATTATTACTTAACTAAGACGTGCAAATGAAAACAACCAATGTAAAATGAGCACAGGTACTTTTGAGATCTGAGGTACTTAAATATTTATTCAGGACTTCAAGTGGCAGCACGTGGTTGGCTGTAGGATTTCAGTCCTATTAAACGTGAACAATGGCTTCCTTAAATCACTTCTGTTTTCACTTTTCATTCTCCAGCAGCAAAGTACTCTTTATCAGGACATTTCATCACTTAAAAGCAAGGCTGTAGAAAAAAACGTCTAAATCTGGTTTAGACTGTTTTACAGGAATTCCCCTTTTAAGTACAGTTCGTGGCAGCCATGAAGTGCCAAAAATCCCACTACACAAGAGGTTAGGTAGAGAAGTTGGAGATTATACTGATGGAAAAAAGAAATGCATCACCTCCTCCACACTCTGGCCCTCTTGTCTGCATGGAACAGGCTGAAGAGTGACTCATCCGTGAAGAGGACCTGATGCCACTGCTGACGAGTCCATCGCAGCCTCTGTCTGGCTCAAGCCTTTCAGGTATGATGTCTAGGAGGTGGGACCAGAGGGTCTCTGACAGGTCCCCTTGCTCTAAGGTGAGCAGCATGGAACCTCACTGTCCTGTCACTGATGCGGGCATTGTGTCTGCCAGCAGATTCAGCAGCAGTAGAGGTGGCAGATCTGAAATGATCTCTCCGATGGACCAGTCTGATGTGTCAGTCCTGCTCTGGTGTGGTCACTCGAGGGCGACCAGATCTTGGATGGTCATCTGTCTTGCCAGTGTGCTGAAACCTTCTCTGCAGTCAGGACACAGTGAAGCGGCTTACTCCATAGTGTCTGGCACCGCTGGCATATGACATGCCTGCCTGCAGCATGCCAATGGCCCTCTCCCTTGCTTCTGTTGACATTCAAGGCATTATGGAATGCACAGAAACCTGACAAAGTGTGGCCTTTTTCTTCCAGTAACCTAAGCCTTTTTAAAGGTGACAGGATCAGGCATTGTTCCACCTGGACCTCGTTTGGCAAAAGTGCACCGTATGAGCTTTCATGTGATTGGCAAGTTGCAATGCCCCACTGCACAAGCCTTATTGCTGGCCAAGGGGCTTAAAACAAATGGACAACTTTTTGTGATAGTACCGTAGATAAGCTAGAATTACAGTATTCTCATTCCAGAAAATGTTGTGTTTCTTTTTTCCCATCAGTATATTTCACCAGGTGAATTAAGGGGAGACATTAGAAATGCTAGACTGTGCAAGTTCAAGGTGGAATTAAGCCTTGACATTGGAGTTAACGCCCATGGATCTTTGGTCAGGATCTTGCTTTAATTTCTCATCCAAAGTATGATACGCTTTTGGTAAAGTACTCAGTCCCCATACTGGGACATGGGGTTTTGAAATTTTGGTCCAGAGGAAGAGTGCCACCTACTGGTCTCACCACCACAACAGCAGCAAACTGGTATCCTTGGAGGTCTCGCATCCTAATACTGACCACACCTAGCCTTGTTTAGCATCTATCAAGAGCAAGCTACTGTAGAAGGCCATAATATTTCTACCTCTACAAATCAGCATTCTGTCCCATTCATACTATGTACAGTAAATGGTATTTTCTGTAACGCAGACATGTAATGAACATGTCTTCTTACTGATGGGGAAAGGTTTTACCCATTTCCTCTCAATTAACATTTTTTTGCTAACTCTCAGTACTATGTGCATTATGCCATATTTGGCACACATAACTAAACTATCAGGTTTTGTCAAAAATATGCTGTCTTACTCCTTACACAGCTTCTCCAGTTCATAAAGCACTCGGCCCTTGCTGTGAGCCTGATGCCAGATTAAAATGTTGCACATTCACTGAATTGCCTGCTTTGTGCTCATTCACTTACTGTCTGCTTAATTTGTGTGCTACTGAAGAGGCTGCCTATTTGAGCTGCCCACTGGATCTCATTTTGTAGCAGGCAGACATGGACTAAAATTATTATTACAAGAAAAGACCTTTAACTAGAAAATCATACATCCTGACACAGAGACAGCCTTATCTTTTGTACAACAGGTGATTTATGACACACTGAACCTGACTACCAAACATGGAAAGACAATTCTTACAGCATGCAGAATCCAAGCTAAATAAATATGATAGTATTGCTACATTTACATTTGTATATGCTACTTTGTCTTGAATATGCTTTATGTATATTGTTCTGCCCAAATATAGGTCAAATGTACACTTTTATACTGTTAAAAAATTATGATTGAATTACTGTCACACGAACATTTTATCTCAAGAAATAGTGCGTTGCTAAGAAGCAATAGAAAAAACAACCATAAAATGGTGACAATACTACAATCCACTCTATTGAGTCCCATAAAAAAAACACCCCAAATGTATTTTGAAAATCTTCTATTTTTGAATTATTTTTGTCTTTGTCTGAAGGAATTTCAAATGAAATTTTTCTAATGGAAGAACCAGATAGCAAAACATACCTGAGAGAAAACAAGCCATCTCAATTTTATTATCAGTATAAATGGTATTTGGCAGACTTTATCCTTAACAAAGAGCAGGGAGAGTTTACTGTAAAAATATTTCATAGAAATATGAGTAAGGAATTACCAACAAGAAAACAAAAAATATCAGATTACAGAAAGGAACACGCTTATAGGCAATCCTGTGAGTGTGTCAAATTTAACCCTCAATGGAGCAAAACAAATAAAAAGAGGAACAGTTCTGATGTTAAGCTTTTAGTCCCCAACATGTCAGTGCCACTCTGCACACCATGCTCAATGCTGTCATCTGAGACGAACAGCAAAGGCAGACATTCTTTTTATCACTTGACCACCCAAGTCAACAGACAACACACAATAATCTAACGCATTTGTGCATTTCCGGACACCTCTTGCAGACAATATCAAACAACACCCAGGGAAACATTTATAAACCTCTTTAGGTTGGCTTAAAACCCTTGTTGTCATGCCAAATCACTGTTAAAGCAAAATAAGGTTGACATAATGACCCTAATAGATTAATCTTGTGAAGCTAATGTTTTCTCTCCTGTACATGCCTTGTATAACAAGGAGCTTCTTTGGAATAATGGCTAACAAAAAAAGATGCAAGAAGAAAAGTAAAAACTAATTTAGGTATGTAAGAAATGATGAGCTTATTTGTGTTTCCAATTACCAGTGGGTAACTGAAAAAATGATGTATTTTGCCAATCCACCTAGATTTTCAGCACACTGGTTGATTAGGGAGTTCCAATTTTCTGAATATGTTCTATGTTTTGCTATTCTAAAGACAGTTTCTGCTTTCAAATTAGGTGATAAAATTGGATTCTGGCTTCATTTTCAATGTTAAACATCATATTACATTCCTTGTTAGGGCAGGGGTCATTACTAAAAAAAAACAAAAAAACAAAACAAGCATAGCTGCATTTCCACCAGCCTGAGTAATATTTAGATGTTATCAGCTTCCTTTCATTCTCGCTCTGATACTGTGGTTTTGATCTGGTGTTGGACAAACTTCACTTTGTGCATTAGCTTTTAGCTCTATATTTGAGTAAATACTTATGGAAGCTTCATTTTCACAAGTATGTTTATATTGATGTTGCCTGGGGAGGAGGCAGGGTAAATTCCGGGGAGAAAACGTCTGTTTTTATTTTCCCAGAATGTTTAAGGAAGCAAGAAACAAATGCAAATGATTATGATTCTCTTTCAAAATACAAGTCATAATGGTTTGTTTGCTGTCCTGCTGCAATGAACAAACATGCAAGAATGTGAAATAATTATGTATAATTATTAATAATTCTCTAATTAATTATTTGAGGATATAATTATTCTCAAAGTTGTCTTTTTAAGACATAGTGCTTTGAGTGAAACAGTGGGTTCCAATCTCCTATAAGAACTGTGGAGGCATACAGTACATACTGTATATTTCTACAGTATATGGGTTAGGAACTGGATTAAAAGAGGGGCATATTTAAAATTCTGATTTACCACGATCTGTATAGTTATTGACCTTGATTAAATGACCTGTTCTTATATGTGTGATAAAGAAATTCCTAAATGTAATTCCTGCCTCAAGAGTCCTACCATATTACAATGAGCAGATCATAATATCAATTAATTGACTATTTTGCTTGAGACCACTTTTCACTCATGGCATAAATATAAGCATCTACATCAGGTCCTTTGCAATGCAAAAATTATTGTTCCTAGACAGTGCTACTTTTCGCTTATTATAATGATTAATATTTTATGGCTTCCCTTTTTAGTGCTGCTCATGTAAACGTACTGTATATGGTTTATTTTAAACAAAAAAGCAGTGCTTATGATTTGGTGGTTTTGTAGACTTATCTTCTTCCCCCAATGCAAACAATTCAATGAGTAGAAAAAGATTTTTTGAGTGAAACGGATGATGAGGGCGGTTGCTTTTACGTTAACTAAGTGTTGACCTTAAAAGATCAAATCGTTCACATGTAAACCTTGTAATTTGTTTTTATTCCCCCTATGCAAGATATCGGATTCAAATTTAATTTGGACTGCACAGAAAATATAAGTAACCTGTCCAAATCCTGACTCCCAGAGCACCTCACCGTTGTTCTCGAGTGCCAAGAGGGGCGCTACAGATCGTTACGTGCACCGCTCCAAAAATAGCAGCTGTGTATCCAGTTCTTTACGTCACCCACCTTATCCTACAGTCACAAATCTATCTCAAGTCTTGAAAAAGGTACTTCATGCGTACTGTAATTCACAGCCTCACAATAAAGGACATTAATCATATTTCATGATAATTTATATGTTGTTTATATGTTCTCATGGATACATGATATATACACGAAAGCATACCGTATAGCTGATTTTTATTAACAACTCACTGTCGTCTGCACAACCCAATGAATTGAGAGTTCATAACTGTTGATCAGGACTCAAAATGCACACAAGTACATTTTCATGATTACAAAAAAAAAACTTCGTATGTAAAGTTTCTGTTCGCACAATAATAGGAAATGTCTATTCTGTAATGACGATGTTTGTACCATAATAATGCCTGAATAAAAATTCAAGAATACAGTACTGTATGTACTGTACAGTACTGTATGTCAACTTGACATGACCACGTTATTACAGAGACGCATTTTAGTGGCATTCCTGATAATTACTGTATACTAATACAGAATCATCATCATCATCACCACCATCATCATCACCATCCACACGTTAAATCATGTGGGCTTTAAATAGTATGACATCATCTTTCAACACCTGCCAACTACAGCGCTACAATGGAGATTCTCGGTGTGTAAACCAATTTAAATACCAGGCACCGGCTTTAATCTGCTGTCGTTAGACAATAACCAACAACTGATTATTGATTTTTAATCCTAATTATCCTTACCCTAATAATACCAGTGAATTACACAAAAAATAAAGTCTTAACAACCGGTGGGACCAAAATTAAATACATTTTATATATATTAACAGAACAAATGTTATTGATTTCTACATTAGTTTGTTACAGTAGTTTCGCCATGTAAATTGCTTTATTTTCAGATTCCATCAAATACTCAAACTTTCATTATCCCTGATCACGTCCTGTTTATACAAATGATTTACTGTACCTCATTGTTTGTGACAGATTTTATTCTTAAAGCATAACTAGTTTTTTACTCTATTTTTGCATCTTCGGCAGTGTTCGATAAATCGTTCACCGGCACTAATGTGAGATTCACGTAACATACAGTGAGGGAAAATAAAGAGTAGACCTTATTCAATAAATGCAGCAGTATCAGTGCTCCACGTTTAGTGTCAGAATCCCTTCAAATTTTCGTTTGCTTAGTTGTATTTCTGGTATCTTGCATTCTTGATTCTTTCATTACTACTATTATATTCATCATCATTATTAAGCTGTGATGCATCAGAATTATACGACTCTGAAATATGTAATACACAGTTTACATTTTTAATTGAAGATCCTAATCCCAATTCCTTACCGTACAAGCTGTTTCGCGTTATTTGGCCTCCCATGGCACAATTCAAGGTGAGTACCTTTCCTCTCCCCTCTTTTTGTCTCTTGTTAGTGAGCAGTTTTCCGCACCAACAGCATTATATTGTACATTCACGGCTTCCTCTCTTTCCTGACACACCGATACAAATAGTCACACAACGAGACTAGCAGGGGCCGCGTTCTTCCCATTCACTTTACGCGTTCAGCCACGAGCTAAAACCACATTGATTATTAACATAAAAGGTGGAGCTAATGCAGGCAGTTTTAACACCATCGCTGCCGCACGCATAAAGTCTCACTTAAAGTGACCCGGGGGTCATGCAAAGCTGTTTCGTTGACAACAATGTGTTCGAACACAAGACGTTTAATGTTTGCTTCTGCATGATGTTATGCAATATAACAAATCACTTCTGTATTGTACCATTATTTCAAAAACTGTATTGTCCGTGTACTGTACAGTACATTATATTCCAATACATCTTGCACGCTCATATCTTACGATAGTTTTTCACATTTCAATGACCTGTCCTGAACATGTTTCCGATATTGGGCTGCTGCAATATATTTTATATATTAAAACACTGTTTAATTAGTTTAATTCAAATTATAAGTAATGCATTTGATGTTGTTTTTAGATATTCCATTTATATATTGGATACAGATATAATACGCAGTACACATCCTTTAAAAGAAGGCGTTTTCAGTTGACAGTAAATACAATTCCCAATGCTGAATGTTTACATACAGTACAGTTTATGTGTACAGATATATTGATTTTCCTCACACTTGAAAGGCTACACATAATCTTAGACTCATTCTTCACACGGGAATAAAATAGAAATATAGTCATGTCCATATTTAAACTGAGAAATATAGGACTACTTACACCTAGCTGAAGACAAAGGCAATAAAAACTTGTTTTACTTTGGTAGTTTCTTTTCAAGTTTTCATTGATAATGAATAATTCCAAGGTGAAATGTTATCCTAAACATTATCGTATAATAAAATATAAGCCTACTAGATAATTATGGATAATTATACAAGGTCTGCAATTAGGCAAAGTGTGAATTTTGCTAGTCAGACATGCACAGTGTTTGATAACTCAATTTAAGATTAACTCAATTTAAATCTTAGACAGTCAACAGGTGGCACTATTCATGAAGGTAAAGTCAAACAGTTTGGTTCAGGATATTTAACTAGAATTTTGCCTGCATTAATTTTAAAACATTATGCTGCTCATATACCGTATAACCAGCACAGTGGCATGGTGGTTAGCATTGTTGCCTTGCAGCGTTGGGGCACTGGGTTCAATTGCTGGGGTGCTATCTGCATGGGGCTTGTATGTTCTCACCATTTTTGCGTGGATTTCCTCCCACAGTCTGAAGATATACTGGTAGGTTGGCCCTGGTGTTAGGGTGTGTGTAGTGTCTGTGTCTGCCCTCCTGGTGTCCTGTCCAGTGCGTACCCAGACTTGTCCCCTTTGGCCCTGAATTGAATAACGCAGTTAGAAAATGGATGGAAGTTTTCCTTTTTTCAGAGCAGCCCATAGTTTTTGAATATTTACATTACACAGATTTTAAAAGTTCCGTTTGTTCCAAAACAAAAATGTGTTTGAAAGCTATTTTGTGAAAAGTAGTACAGCCCCAGTCTAACCTTTTATCATAACTGAATACATTTTGCATTTCGCGACTCACAATCATCGTTATGATAGCCATACTGATTACTAGTCCCTGCCCCCTTGTAGGAGCATGTACTCTACTGTATTTAATAGGGTTAAGATCATGACTAAATCATTTTAAATACCACCAAAGAGATTTATACTATATCCCAGGAGGTTTTAAAGATATGTGCATCTATTTAGTTCCAAAATAATAAGATGGATGCTGAATTCTGAGCAGTAATAAAAAATAATATTTCAAAATACATTATTTATTTAAAATGCAGCCTGGAAATGGGTGCATGGGTTTTTCAATCATACTTCCAGGTCCAGAATTACACTGGCTGTGATGATTAGAGCTGATCACAGATGCAATGATTGTGGGAGTAAATTTAAAAAGTGGTTTTACCTGGCAAGAAAGCATACAGTACCAGTAGTTTTGGGGGGTTTATTCATTGTTTGACTATTAAATGTTTATATGATTACATTCACTGGAATAATGTGAGAGTAAAAAGTGATGCTGGAATTATTCCAGTGCAGCTACTTTCTAACTCCCAGAAAGCTGAATTTAATTGACAAAAAACTCATTTCACACAGCAAGAATAAGGATGCAAATGCAAAGGTCAGTCATTTTAATAATATTGGAAAAATATTTTTTCTTTCAAAACACCTACTGAATAACAGCAAATGCTTGATATCAGTTTTGACCTCAGACTAATGGGGCTACATTTGGAATTATAATTTATTTAATGTTAAAATCTAATAATTGCTTGCCCAGACGTAACTTCTCTGCAAAAATGTTGTACAGTACATGGAGTTGAGCATCAGCGGTATGATGGAAACATCTCTGGTTTGGCAAGTGACAGTACACATACTGTATCTTGGAAAAGATTTTTGAATAACCCTTATCCTTTGTTGTAAAGAGATTTTGTAGCTCCATAAAAGAAAAAAATACTGTTGTCACTTGATATTGTTTTGCATAAATTGTACCAACAAACCACTTTATTCTCTGAAACCATAAATGCATGATTCTGAAAATGTAAATCTTGTTTCATGGCCCTGGGCGAATATTATTTTATGTAGTGTCTGATGTCAATCAATAGGTTCTGCATTAACAACTCGACATTTAAGTTGCTTCCTCTGCCAGATTTTAAGTCTGTTAACGTGATCAGTATTTTCAGAATAGGTCATTCAATGGTACTTGTCTTCAGAAAGCAGATCTTTCAACAGTCTAATGCCAAGAGGTTTAAATCAAAATGTTTTTGAAAGCATGAGGGCGGTTATGTGTACAAGGCTCCCTGGGGCCTCAGTCAAAAGTTTTTTCAACACTGCTGTGGTACAGTGTGGAAGATAGAGATATCTATCTAGGTATTACACCATCAAGCGACCCCCTACACAGACATTCAGAGTGATGCAGTTCAGCTTGTTTAAGTTATAGATTAACAAGGCACAGCTCTGATAAATGTTGCTGTGCTACATTCTGTATATCTGGAACACAGCCAAACTGCTAACGGCTTTTCTAGTCTAATGCGGTTGCTGTGTTTCAAATAGGTTTTTTTCTGTTTGTTGTTTGTCGCTTCTGGATGCTCAACACTACTGGAATCCTTTGAATGCACTCTGTACCTTCCGCCCTTCGGCAAACCCTCTCATTGTTCATGTCCTGAATTTGCACGTGCCTTTAGCAGGAGAACTACAGTATGTGACCCTGAATAGCACAGGGCTTGACCTTGCCTGTCAACACTTGTCCAAAAGGACCTAGCGGCGTCTCTGGTCCTTTGTGTGTCACACAGGTCTTACCTTAAGTAGGTGGGGTCTAATTCTCATTGGAAAGGCTTCTGGCAGCCATGTTACTTCCTGGTGCAATTTGCACTCTTTTCCGTTTAAGGGAATGTCTTACTGGTTATACAGTACTGTAGATTTCTTTTCTATATATAGAATCACCTTTCTTATTTCCCTCCCATATTTATGTCCATTCTTTTTTAATTATGAACCCAGAGTTTCTAGAAAGACAGAAAAGGCTAATTTGTTACAAACATCAAATATAACCCCTCATCAATGGTTTTTAACTTTTGTCATTTTCTGCAATGATATGACTTGTCCAGAGCTTCTTTACGGCCATAATTCAAACACATGCAATGAGTGTTAGGACAGTGTGCTGATTTCAGAACATTTTTGGCTTACTCCCAAAGACAAATGGAAGCAGAACATTTTTCTTTTATACTGTTGCAAAAAGAACTTGCGGTGTTTAATTTCAAGGACTTAAAGAATTGATAAGGTTAATTATATAGGAAATTACTCTTTTTATTAAACAGGGTGCTTTGAAATATACAGTAGTGTTTATTCTTCTGAATCTTTTGCAGTTTGGATTTAGTTTTTCAAAGCATTGTATAAGCTCCTTGAATCATCATTAAAACCTTTATCGTCATATCATCCAAGTATTTGTGTGTGTTTTGTCCAGTCTAACCACATTATGGATTGGTGTGATCATACCAAATACTTACATACTGTAGTTCTGCTTCTGTTCTATGTTCTATTCGCAACAAAGAACCACCTCATTATTTTCATTTTCATTAACTCATTTGAATGCCAAATTTGAGCAACTGAACCATGAGTATCAATTATACAGCCTTGATACTGTAAGTTTGAATTCTGCAGTCAGCGTAACTTGCTTTCAGAAATTTTCAGTATACAGTAGGATATGTATGAACTGAACAATGAATATAATAATCAAAGCTCTTTCTGGCAGTTGCCAAGCATACCTGGGTGTTTTCATTAAACTTAAAAAACTATGTAAGTTTAATATAAGCTATATATACTACTGTCTTTAGTTTTATAAACTATAATTCTAAACCAATACAAAAAATTCGGAAAGTGACACAAATCTTTCAGGATGTTAATGAGCTATTTTAATAAAAAGGTGATACAATCAATGTGCTGTGTAGGTTTATTAGTAACGATAATGGCACTATACTGTAGCTATCCAAATCTTACCCATGTTTCTTCTGAAAGTTTCTGTTCCTCAACCCAAATCTTTCTTGTACATAAAATTATTAAATATTCGAAGGATTAAAGGAATGACACTAACATGACACTTTTACGTCTTTGCTTCAGGTTTCTGGTTTCAAGCCATCCTTTCAAAAGGGACATGATGTAATTATAAAATATGATGAAAACCTTCCGCTTATGCTTAAGTCTTCTCTCAGTAATAGTAATGATACTGTAACGCTTACGGCCGAAAGGTACTGTGTAAGAGCCGGCTTACCAGAGCGGTGATGTCGCCGCCCTTCTCTGTGATAGCAGGACTACAGCTACTGGGCTGTAGAGAGATCTCTCTTTAGCTCACCGGGCTGGGTCCCTGCTGAGTGACGCAGGAGTCCCGTGTTCGAGCCCCCAACGGTGGGGGGCTGACTTAATGCGGCAAGGGCGCCTGCCTAAGCCCCCGTTGCATTACAATACCAACAATAAATACACAGCACCGAGCAATGCCTTGGATAAACACATGGAATCACCATCTCAGCACAGAAGTTAGTTTGAAGAATAGACGTGGCACACATGGTACAGACAGTCTGTGTGAGCTTTGGTCCTATTCACCCACGCAAAACATAGATGCCTTCTGACAGCATCAGCTATGGAGCAGTTTTGTCACTGAAAGCATAGACACCATGAGCAGAAGCAGGGAGTGCAGAGCCTGGGAGATATAACTAAGCTGGGCTGTGCGTCAGAGGCCTTCAAGCTAGAGCTGGAGAAAAGCCAGCCAGATCCAGGTCTGAATTCAGCCCAGAGGTGCAGACAGTTCGTGCTTTTTAGATTTTTTTTGTGGTATTGTTTTTTGATACTAATGATGCACAAGAATCCAGGATGTGTTGTTTTCAACTGGAACTTCACGGAAGACCGAATTTACTTTTTTTCATTCTGGAATTGGTAATTTTGCAATAACATATGTCACTATCCATTATATATTGAACTCCTACACTCCAAACACTGTAAGCAAATAGAAACAAATGTGTGTTTGAGAAGCACAAAGGTAGACATGTATGTCCATTGTATATCTTTCTAGATATGCTGACAAGTAAAATTCATTCCTGAGATAGTTGCCAGGGAATAAATCAACTTTAATTTAGATTAAATGCATTGTTGTGTAATAAAACTTTTTCTTTAAGCCAAACCATGTAACATCTGGGGATTAGTACAATCTTGTGTGTTGACAGCAAGAAAACATAAACTCCTAGACTTCAAAATGTTAAATGACAAAGTTTTAGGTATTAGTGTAAACTTAATACAGTAGTGTAAATAAAAGTGCCATTTTTCTGAATGTGTTCAGATACGGTTTTCTTTATGTCTAGCCACGAGGTGAAAATCAATTTTTATCAACTACCACTTACCACTTGATACCACTGTTTATCAACTAGACTGCTCTAGTCCAGATTTACCTCATGGATAGAAGGAAGAATTGTACTTTAAATGCATTGAAATAACACATGTGAAAATGGCAAAGGTGTGTGCATTCCAGCTCATGCCATGCTACAGTCACTAGTCTTGCATGTCTCCCTTTCTTTTTTTTACTTCACTAACACCACACTCCCAAGTGTTACAGTCCCAGCATCCCGCCACCAGATGAGCACCTCAACTGCTAGTGCCTACCTCAGCTTTGCAGAAGTGGCGCAGATCAAGCAGACGGCAGTAGCCAATCCCTGCTTGCCCAGTGTCTCTACATCAACACGTCTCCCCTACCCAAACCTATTTAAACCCTGCTCTTTGGTCAAGCTGTGCTCAGTATTGTTGTCAGCTCTTTGAGGTCTGAATCTAGCCATTGCTGAATTCTTCCTGGACTCTTTGCCTGACTCCTGGATTTCTGACCTTGGCTTTTGGATTGTGTTTATGGCACTCAAATTGTCTTCTGGCTTTGGACTTTCACTCACCTCGACCCTGACCTTGGAACCTGCATAGGGTCTATTCCTGGACTTCGGAGTTGTTAAACAACTTAGCACCAAGCCCCCCAAAATAAACAATTCATTCCCTGATGTGGCACAAAGCTTCACAAATGTATCACAAATGGTGTTCCTGGCCACAACAGCACCTCACCTCAACCATTTGTAATAATGACATACCATTTAAACCCTAAACACCAAACAATTTCTCATTGCTGTCTCCATAGTTATTTTAAGAGTCCTCTAATTTATCAATGGCTTTTATGTTATAGGTTTGTCTGATTGCATTTTAAATGGGTTCAGTGCTGCGGGTTAGGTAACAAATATTTCAAAAACTTTCTGCAGGAAAATACTGTAAAAGATTTGAGTTTAGATACTATATTGTTTCACATGCTTCCATTTGCATCTGACTGATAAAAAGTTGCTTTTATATTTTGTTTTGGCATGGTTAAACCTGGTAGAGAAATGTAGGGAGGAAATGTAGAATTTTGCACACATTCTTACTGTAACAGGTGTTCTGTCGAGCACCCTACATCTCTTAATTCTTAGCTAAAGTACTTTACCTGAAATACTCATGTCAAGTTGCAATTTTGACATTGTAGCTGGCATTATGTGTAGAGCAGTATAGAGTAGAGGTCTTCCACTTGATTCTGGAGAGCTCCCATCTAGCAGATGTTATAGGTAACCACTTCATCAATCAAATACTGTAGGTAACCACTAAAATAAATATGTAAATTCCTGGGGAAAAAAATAACTCTGACTAGTTCCACAAGTAATTTAAAACCAGTGTTTGAATGTGGAAGATCTCAATGAATAAAATACATCTTATCAAGAAACCTGTAGGATGCGAAATCATCAAGCTATATTTGCAAAACAATGGTTAAATAAAATGGGAGTAATGTAGCATCTCTCGGAAAAGGGGATGTAAGAGAAATGAAGCAGACAATCAGAATTTCATGTTATTCTGATTTTCTATTTGCCCTCCCTTTCCTTCTCTTCCTTTGTTTTTCCTTTTTTTACACAGTACATTGCATATAAGAAAGGGAGACATTGTTATTGTTTAATGTCTGCACATTGTCACAATAAAGTATAAAACCTGTTAACTTAAGTAATATTATACTCAAGTAATATTGAGATCATGTGTAACAAAAATCAAAATAACCTCCATTACAAATTGAGTTAACTGAACAAATCTCCAGTACCAGGGATGGAGTCCCCTGGTGAAGAAATAAAATTATAGTGTAACTGTAATATTAAGTTGCTCCTATGGATTTTAATAGGTATATTGCAACAGAGCAGGTAACTGTGCTTTAAAGGTAAGAAAACTTCAATATCCAATTTTATGTAAATAAGAAGGGTATTGAAGGAAAATGGATGTTGTGTGCATTGTATTTCAACAACATTTTAGCCTTTCTATTATATTTTATTCCATCAGGCCTGTTGGGGCTTAAATCTTCATTACAATAAAGATATTGTACTGTATCTATAAAAATGAAGTCCCTGATGCTGAGAAAAATGATTTAAACACAAAAAAAGAATTGTGATCAGAATGGTAAGCATGCTTTAAATTCATTTAATTGATCACAGATCTTTTAAACAAGATTCTGGGGGTGATGTTAATTTTGCCAGGGGCTCTGTACCATGCACACCTACGAAGCAACAGCTATTGAGCTTAATAGAACAAACAGCAGTCGAAAAACAAAGGACTATTGAGAAAGCAACTGAGACAAAACAACAGTACCATGTGTGAAACATTATGGCATAATAATGTCAAATTACACATAATTCGACAACAATGAACACGTTGCCAGCGTGGATTTTGTCCCTAGGATGAGCAGGGATGAATGTGAAGGTGCTTGCAATGAGGTTTGTGAAAACACATCTTCAGAAATGGTTGCAATTATCCCCTTACAGCCCCCTTTGGGAGTGTGTTGTTGGAGGGAGAGTTGGAGAGTTTTCTCTCAAATTACTTTTGTTTTCTAAACTTTCATAAGTATGGAGAAGGCATTCTGCCCAAAATCTGTCTTGTTGTGCATTTTATCTATTTTGTATCACTATGTTTTAGTTGTGCAATTAGAATGAAATATGAGATAAATCATGTTTAGGTTCATTCATACCTCTTCATTTCTTGCTTTAATTGGTTTGTTTGTTGAAGAGCACATACAGTACAGTACAATGTGAAAGCAAAACTCTTCTCTCATTTCATCTTCAGTATTTTTGAGCCTGTCTTCTCTGAGAGAGTGCTACATTATGTCATACAAAGGACAAACTGGTTCTGTATAATCTGAAGTATATGTGAGGGTTCATTTTCAGAATGATTTTTTTGTTCCATGTGCATTTTATTGCAACACTTTTTCTTCTTGAAACAGGACCAAATCAAAACAGGCTAAATCAAAAACCTCCGCTCAACAATCAAAAGGAAATGTAATTAAATTCAGAGGATGGTACTTTTTTCCCCTTGCATTTCCACCCAATGTAAAGCTATTACAGAGTACTGGCTTTGGGATTTAGGACTACCAGCTAGTCAAAGTTTTGATTTACTCTGGGCCATGATTAGATGTTTACTAAAGTGTCTGTTAACAACTGTGACCATTTACCTGTATGTATTATATTTGTGGTAGAGAAAACAAAAACAAAAAATGTGTGATATGTATTGACTTTAGAAAAACAAAGCTTTTGGCAGATTGAAGGCTGAAAACAGAACATATGATTGCAAAGTTTTTGACATTGGGGCATATGAGTAATCATGGCCTTGAGCACCTCAAGCTTTCAGTTTGTGCAGCAGAGACAGCTGGTGCAAGCTGGACCATGTCTAGCCTTTATAGTATCAATCAAGGGCAAATGTGGCTTCTGGTTCAAAACTGCCCTGGAGAATCAAAGCAAACACTTTCTCCTTCACCAGTAAGTTCGTTTTACTGTAAGGCCTTATTCAGTTTCAAATAACAGCTGGAGGCCCGCAACTGGAGGTTTCCAAGACAACACAGTGATCTGTCAAAAGGTTTTACAGAGCAGCAAACATTCAGAGGAGGTTCCTTTTCCACTCTTGTACCCTTTACTATATTTAATTTCTAGGATTAACCACAATATTGTCTGCCATAGTTGTTTAACGTGGTACACTTTATTACTTGATTACTTTGCCTTTGCAATTGTATAGTTGGCCAAAACGTTCCTATGGTTAGATATTCCATCCCCTTTCTTCCATACCCTCCAGCTAATTTAATCTTCTTAAACCCGGAATACAAAATGCCATCCATCCCTTTGTCTGTCCATCTTCACTTTGTAGTTTCTGGGGAGTGGTACAGCAAAAAGAAATACTAATAAAAACTACTTCTGTGACTACCCAATATTACTTAAATGATAATTTAGCAGCAAAGAATCTATGTCCTAGTGCAGACCCACCAAATTAAGAATACATTTTGTCATCCTTTTACTCAGAAAATTACACCATTGTTGACTGAGAATTGACCAGTAATATTTGACAACATTTCTATGATGTGTCACAGTGTCTCTGATATAGTTCAAGTAGGTAGGTACAGTAGTACACGAGTAGGCTGCAAAGGAACGAGTAAAGGTTTATTCCATGCTGAAAAGAGAAGAAAGCCACACTCAAAGAAGGTTCCACAGCTAAAACCTTGTGTTTCCTTTCTTCTCTTTTCAGCATAGAATAAACCTTTATGTGTTTCTGATATTATACCTTGGAAACTCATATTTTCTTTCCTTAATCTTTTTTTGGACCTGTTGAGTCTTATGTAGAGATTTGGGTTCCTATGTAAGATGATACAGTTCTCTAAAATGTGTTTGTTCATCAATATAGCCATAATGCAAATGAAATGATGTAATGACTTATGTTCTGGCAAACATACTGTACTTGATGAATCCCAGCATGTCTTCTATTATATTTGTCACTGCATTTGAGACTATGGTAGCATCAGGGGCTCAGATGAAATACAATACAGAGTAATATGGAATATGCTTTTTGGGGTTTGATGCGGTTGATGTTGTAATGATGAACTTCACAAATATTCGTCCTTCTTTGAAGCCATTGAATCTCCAACCAGATTAATGCCATAATGTAGACTGCTCCCACAGTGTTTTCCGTAGAGGTTTGTATTGGATGCATTAGTCTGTTCTGTATCTTCATACACTGTACGTTCATATTGGCTCTGGGTGCCCCTATAGGCACTGCCTGTCAGTGCTCACTCCTAGTCTAACAGCTTGTCTCACTCAGAAGGGAAGCACTCAAGCTCTGTTGCTCATCCCATTACGTAACAGTGTCATTATCAAAGTAGAAATCCCCAGCTCAGCCAGGCTGAAAACGATATCGATTATTTTATGGATTATATATATGTCAGTCATTAATTCAGGTACAAATGTACCGCTACAGCTTTGCTTACAAATATAGGGATTTAACAAAATAGTGTGTGCATAAACAAATAAAACAGCTCAAAGTAACTTTTCAAGGCGACCTTACAATAATGTACATAATAAGTGTGAGGGTTGAATTTAGCAATTCCCTTTCCTACTGATGGCCAAATAATTGTATATTTATGATTGTTTCAAAACCATTTAACTCACAAAAATAAAAAAGCAACTGCATTTATGATTGTAACTGCTGTATTGTGAGAGTCTTTAGTGTGGCAGAGGCATTTACTGTATATTTAACAGACTACAAAGAAGAATGTACTGCTTAATTAATGGATGGTGCTGCTTTCTCAGATCAGACCTCATGGCTGTCATAATCATTATTTATTTATCTTGTTTGGTTGTGCTACATGGACAAAACCTAATACACTGTTGGACCCATAACTCCATAATTCCACAAAAAGGAAGCCGGAGGCTATATGGAGCTTGACAGATTGCAGTTTTCCTACTTTTGGAAAAAAGGGTCATCAACAACAGGTGCAGCAGCCCCAGATCCTAGCTCTCACCTCCAACCAGGCAAGCAAAATGTGCAGTAAGAACTGGATTTAGGTTATCATGTTGCCTTAGATTGTGGCAGAGCTGAAGGAATAGACATAGTCTATCACATTGACAATGCAGATGTAAGAAAACAACACCAAAGTCATTAGAACTTCAGTTTATTTCATAAATACTTCTTCAAAAATGTTTTTAAGTTTTTCTTTTTTCTTTAGCATAAAGCAATGAGTGGGCTGTTAGAGTGATAATGAAAAGATGAGGAACTGGCTGTAAATATGTGGGTCTGTGGCAGCACAGAAGCCTTACAGAATTAGTCATACTGTCCTACTTTATTGCAAACTGCACCAGTTCTGCAGCAACAGAATAAAGGGTTTGTAATAGAATAAGAATAATAGAATATTTTTAAGTGTATTTTTTATTTATGTGTTTGAACAGAGAAGAATGCATCAAGACTATACAGTATAATGTAATGTATTATATAATGTACATATTGGAACATTTGTGATACTGTGTGTTTTAATTTGTCCTCTAGCCTCAAGCTGGCTTCATACTGCATATAAAGATTCATATTATGCCAGTATCTGCATTCTCCCAAAACTAAATGGTAAGGGAATCTTCCTATAAATATAAAACTAATTTGTAAGTGATTACTGGCCTGCTGGAGTAAGAATATGTGAATTACAATCAGTGTTCGTGCTGAACTCTTTTAATGTAAACAATTTTAAACAATAGTGTCATCTGTTAGTTTTATGGAAACATCTGTTTAATTCACAGAAGTACATGTGTACATATTTCCGTACTTGTTGAACGTATAGTTCTGTAAAAGTGCATAGCACTAAAACTTAAGTTGTATAGTAAACATTGCAAGACAAAAAAGAAACAAACAAAATACAGCTGAAGGCATTTGCCAAGCAATGAAATGCCAGAATATGCCTTTTGGATCACTGCATCTATTTCTCCACTGTTATCTTGGGCTCGTTGTGGAAAAAAAAGGGAGAGAAATATAATGATTTCCATGACGGGTATGTTTGAAATGGAAGGCATCACCAAGGAAAAACAAACCCCAGAGAAATTGGAAAAAAAAAGAAGCAAGACCTTGCATAATGAAACAGTCGTGTTTCTGAATCTGGCAATGAAATTGCCACCTTCTCGTTGATTATTTGTGAAATAAAATATGGGAGCAGCTGCCAAGAGGGGTGCATTGGAAAGAGCCTCCTGTGGACATCTTGACAGCATTGTTTGAAAGAGCAGCGTGCCTGTTTGCAGTGCCTGTGGCTAACAAAAACTCCATTCAGCTCAGGTTTGGATCTCAGCCCTAAAGCCATGTGCAAAATATTACAAAGTAACATAAGAACATCATATGATCCAAGACAGAGAAAGACAGTTAAATATCAATAGCCTTCCAGCCAAATTGTGAGGCAAAAAATTAAAAGCCTAACTACATAAGAAATGAGAAATAGCCCCCAGTATCAAAGAAATGTCTAAACTGTACAATCATGGTAAAGAAAATGGGCAAACATTTCTATGTCATCAGTGCTTTCTGTAGCAGGGGCTAACTCTAGCACGAGCAGATGAACAGAATATGATGAGATACTGAACAATACTATTTTCTGAAAACAGATTATTTGTCATAAGGGCTACACAAAGCCTTCAGCCTAAGCTGGAAGCAAAGGACACAATGGCAGCATCACATGTTTGATAGAATGCCAAACCATAGCAGTGCACACATGATCAGATAAGGACAATCAAGAGACAGAAGTTATCCCTGAAAAAGTGTCTTTGGGAAGAAGGTGAAAACCGGAGCACCTGGAGAAGATCCACATTGTGGGGAGAACATGCTCACTCTACACTGAAGGGACTGCAGGCTAGAGCCCAACCCAGTGGTGCTGTCCACTGTGCCACCCTACCATTGTTGAATGAGTTTTTTTAATGAATTCATTTTGGAGGTGTGACAACGCAAAGACTCTTAGGCCTGTGAATTAAGGTGAAATCAGGAATGCAGATGTGGGTCTTTATGCAAACTCATCATAGAATACAGCAGTTCCCATTTACTGTGCATTCTCCTTTACCATGAACAACAAAAATACTTGGAAACTTCTGAAACACCAGATATTTAAGAACATTTGTCTTTTCCAAACAAGAGGAGGCCATTCAACCCATCTAGCTAGTTTGGTAGGGTTAGCTAATTGACCCAAGGTTCTCATCCAGCTGTTTCTTGAAGGATGCCAGATATTTGGCTTTAACAGCATGGCTGGGTAGCTTTTTCCACACTCTCATAACTCTTTGTGTATGGGCTATGGGAGTATGGAACAATTCCGAACATTGTGTAACATTATAAACTAATATAATATAATAATAGATTATAGATGTGTATTGCAGTGCAAACTAAACATGCTGTCTTTATTGCTAAATGGAACTTTATGGTTTCTAGTTTCCTTACTGATGATTTTAAAATATGATCATTTTATTCTGGCTAACTTTTCTTAAAAGAATGGCATCTGGCAATTCTTTTATGGCAGGAAAGCTGTCATTTTTGTTCATGCAAATTCTTTGCCACCTTAAAAATATTCTCAATTCTTTTTTAGCTGATCCTTCATCACATACAGTACAGAAAATGAAGTTGGCCTGCCAATGGGATTTGATCACTCTGTGCTTGTAGTGTAATTCCTCTTTCCTGTATTCCTTAAGCCAGGTCTTGTGTGTTTATCTAGAGGCACCACAAGGACATCACAAGGACAAAGGTCTGATGATGTGCATACAGGGGAAGAGTTTAAGACAGCTTATGTATCTTTCAAGGCTCAACTGCTAAGGGATGATGAGGGACAGCAGGAGAGGTGATAATAAGATCTGTCGGTCTGCTTTAATTTCTAGAAGACAGGCCTGGATTAAAATAATGAAACGGATCGTTCTTTGTACCATGGAAAAAAAGCTGTTATTCCTTCACCAAACACTTCTGCATAGTTTCCTTGGCCAGGGATCTCAATAAATATGTGAAATAACAGTGTGATATTGCACCGATTGCTGAAATAAATATTCTCCTTTAGATCAACAGTGTGGACGGAACACCAAGGGATTTCCTTACATGGTAACCACTAACCCAGGCCTAGAACTGGATCCGGGCCATAATGTAAAAATGTTTAGACTGCTGAAAAATCCCAGCATATTTAATCATTAACTAAACAGTGTAGTCCCTCTAAGGCAGTAAGTCCATGTGAGTAAGAATCAGCCATTTTATTCAAATAGCCATGCGGTATTCGTTAATGGCAATGTCTTTGTGCCCAAGTACAGTACAGTACATTGACCACCATCCTGTGGAACGCACAGATTAGTTTAAATAAATTTGGTTTCCTGCATTTAAGTCCCATATTTCTAGTTGTAACTAAAAGCCCCCTCCGATGGAAGCAGAATTGTAATTGTCTGAATAATTAGCAATAGTATGTACTAGTGAATAATTGTACATCCAATATTGATGTACAATGGTTGGCTGTCCTGACATAATGCCATGAGAGATAAAGATTAAAAGAGATGGGCAGTGACCTAAACATATTTAATTGATATCTGTAGATATGCTTTCTGAATATCTATTCATCCATTTTCTAACCACTTTATCCAGTACAGGGACAGGGGGATGCTGGAGTCTATCCCGGAAAGTAACAAGTGCAAGGCGGGATATACCTTGGACAGGACACCAGTCCATTTCAGGAAACAAACTGATGTGTATACTCACACTAGGGTCAGTTTTCCCAAAAGCCAATAAAATTATCAGTATGTCTTTGGACATACCCGAGCACCCGAAGGAAACCCACACAACTCACTGTTTTCACGTGTCCTGAAAATTTCATTCATATTCGTTACTTGTAAGATGAAAACAAATGCAAGATTTTGATATGTGCTGATTCAAAGTCTAAAGCAACAGTAGCACACATGCATGATGTCATAGCATAATAAAAACCCATGCAAACTAATGCAATGTATACTATATGAATTCTCAGCTCTGTGACAATTTCGGTTGGAAAGGTGAACTTTGGATTGGGCAATATACTTACATAATACAAAGTTCCCACCTTCAAAAGACAAATGGAGTGACAGGAAAAGGAAAGCATAAGTGCCAACTGTGGGCAGTCCATCAGGCCAGAACAGGGCAGCCCAGTTGCTGTTGTGTTTTCAGTGCTACTTTTGATATGGTTTTTGTCACCAAGATGTAGAATACTTTTGTCAGACAAGCAATACCTGTGTGCCAACTTTGGTTAATCCTTAGGGTGTGAAGAGACCTTGACAATAGCTCATCTTACTGAAGATGAGGAGTCACTAGATCCCTGGGGGTGACTTAGATCAGGCACTTCCTTGACTTTGACAGTTAACATGGTTGTATACCTGGCTACTTTTGATTGTTGCCAAAGTAGGCATATAAAATTATGTGAGGACATCTTTATGATGGGACTTCAATTCTTTGGGGATTAACCAGCTATTTGCAAAAGGGGATTCTAGGGACTGATAGAAACTGGTCAGTGTGTTCCCTGATACTACGAACATTACTGTTCCTACAGTTAGTGCTTGCATTCTAAAATAATCTATGTTATTCAGTGTTTATTTCTCAGCATGTGGCTTTATTCTGTGTATGTGATCACTTGGTACAATCTCTCTCTCTCCTGTGGTACTCATTCTTCTGACAACTTTTAAATACTAATTATAAACACTTTCACATATGTTAATAATAATGGGCACAACCTCCCTTGGTGCTGTGTGCACTCCAATATATGGTGGTCATATGATTTTCTTTTCAAAGTAAGAGGGGACATAGTGTATTTTACTTTTCTGTGTTGAGGAGATGGCCATGCCAAACATAAAAGGTTGGTAAAGTATTGAAGGTGAGTAGGGCAACAGGGAAAGATTATATAGTTCTTTATCAGTATAGGTTACACCCCATAAACAATAATACATTATGAAGGACACTCCTTTCTGCAAATGTGTAGCAGTGCCAATACATACAGAAAAATTCCTCTATGATCTATAGCCAGTCTGACATAAAATATACAGCTCTCATTTCTGTCTTGAGAGTCTGGTGGAAAATCACTCCGAAACATACAAAGAAACCATAAAACCACATAGCTTGTACAGTAGATTTCTCTTTTTCATAATGCCCCCCCACTACCCTTCCACAAAGGAGCATATTCAGAAATACAGCTAGCAGTAGAAAATATTAGAGAAACATGGCAGATCTCCGCCTAAAATTAGTAGGGAAATGTGAATCATTGGACAGTATGTGGCTTTATTTTAGAATTTTAGGGGCTTAATTAAATATTTTATGTCTAATTTTATACTTGCAGTCAGTAGGATTTTCATAATCTTACCATCAATTTGTTTTGCTGAGTAGGTGAAGAAATTTGTTTTTGTTAGTTGAAAACAAAAATTTGAAAGAGCTTTTTAGGTTTTGATTTGACATTTACAGATCAATTTGTACTAGAGCCATAGCTCATGCTGATCCAGTGATGGCTGATATAACATAGCATGAGCAAGTGAATGTTGATATAACATCTGAAACAATTAATTACATTAACTTATTTGTGGAATTTTCCTGAAGGTACATGCTATTTTTATGTTCTAATACACTGAGAATCCCAAGCTTTTCCAAAATCCAATAGTTGCGATGAGGGTTAAAAAAAACAAATACCAATTTTTCTTTTACTTAACATTTTAAAATTACACAGCTGTTAAAATAAAATGAAAAAGATTAATTTCAACTTGATTTCATCCTTAAAAAACG
The DNA here is from genome assembly GCF_040954835.1 of Lepisosteus oculatus. Classification (NCBI taxonomy): domain Eukaryota; kingdom Metazoa; phylum Chordata; class Actinopteri; order Semionotiformes; family Lepisosteidae; genus Lepisosteus; species Lepisosteus oculatus. The sequence continues at coordinate 36,699,087 of NC_090699.1, forward strand.
ATATACTGTTCTGTACCATTCTTCCTTAATCAATCCCTCAGAAGCCTGAAGTGAATATACTGTAAATAATTTTCATCAGTAAATTTCATGAGCTGAGAATTGATCAAGCCTTAGATGTATCTTGAACAATTTTTAAGAGTTTCTCAACACCTACTCACATCTCTTCAATTCAGACTTTACTTTTACATTGTATGATTCATCACTGTAATTTATGTGCCCTGTAGAGTCCTGCTTTTGTTAGTTACTGTAGGTTGTATTTTTAGAGCCTGTGATTCATCTCAGTATTCTACTAATATACCTAGTACAAATATATCATACTTTATTTGGTTTAGGCCATTATATTACATTGTATTGTTGCATTCATGACTTTTGCTCCTCATTGATTGTTTTGAATGTAACTCACCTTGGGTAAAATTTACAACTATGCATATTGTAACAATAATGCAGGATATGACAATGAGGCCTGCAATAACATTCTTCAAGGGCTGTCATCATATTTAGTTTCATTTCATTAGATTGGTTGTCCTTTGTGACAAAGGATGATTGTTTTCCAAAAGCACATATTTGACTAATGAGGCCAGTACAGGGTCTTTCCACTCTCTTGTAGGAGTAAGCAGGTGTTATCTTGGGATATATATAGTGTATTAATGGAACTATGGGTACAGTATATACTGTACATTCCATTCATTATGTGCTTGATTCCGTAGTCTGTCTAAATGGGTCTACATAAGAACCTAAGAAAGATTACAAATACTAGGAGGCAATTTTGGCCATCTAGACCATTTGGTAGATAGTAGTTTATTGATCCATTTATCTTATCTTAAAAGAAACCAGGGTTTCTTAGCTTCAACAACATGGCTGGATAGCGTGTTCCTTACTCTCACAAACTTTACGGGTAAGGATGTGCCTCCTGCCTGTTCTTGGTTTTAAATACATCTGCAAGTAGTTTACACTGATGCCCTTGGGTTAGTGTTTCGCAGTTCATTCTGAAGAACTCCACTGGGTTCACTTTGTCGATGCCTCTGAGGATTTGGAATACTTGTATTGGGTCCCCTCATAGTCTTCTCTGTTCAAGACTAAAAAGGTTCTGTTCCTTAAGCATGCCAGTGTAGGACATTCTGGAAAAGCCTGGAATGTACTGTATCTGGTTGTCCTTCTATGGACAGATTTCAGAGCAGCAATATCTTTTCTATATCTTGGTGACCCTAATTGTACACAGCATTCTAAAAGAGGTCTTGCTAGTGTGTTATATAATTCTATAAACATTAACATAACATCTCTTGATTTCAATCCTATACTTTTAACTATACTGTACATCACAGTTTTTTGTTTGTCTTTTTAATTTCTTCCCCATATTGTCTTAAAGATGTATTGTAAATGATGTCAAAATAAGTGCCTGTCTTTTTTATACTTCAGCTTTTCTCATTTACTATCAGAATGGTTTTAATACCTGCATGCAATAACCTACACACTATGATATTTATTAACATGATCAATTTTTTTCTCTTTGTTCGCCAATACAACAGAAATAGGTTTTTATAATACTTTATTTGTAGAGCAGTGTTGAAATCTGTGGTAACACATTTGGAAAGAACACTCAAGATAAAATTGTGCGGGCCATGAAGATAGTATGTTGTATAAAGTTGTTTTTCTGTACTTGCCAAGATGATTGCTAAGTGTCCAACTGATTCTTCTTGCACACCCAATGTGTATAACAGACTTTTAAGGGTTAATCTAGATTCCTTCTTTTCAGATTCACATGTAGACATTGAAATGTTAAAGTATTATAATATATGACATTGCATTTACACCTGAAAACTGCAAATGATTATATAATACAAGTCACTAGGGGTTATTTTTTTGCAGTAGCATATTTTTAAAGTTTTTGAAAATTCAAACCTAAAAGCCTAGAGACTATTATCAACTGATGCACACAGTGTATCCAAACCATCTGTTTTGGGCAATAGATTAAATACCTAGGGAAATATAACCCTAGTCTACACACACTTGTTACAGAGATACACATCTGAGACAGATACAGTATCAGTTTTCAAGAAACAGCAGACACAAACACATGCACACAAGAAAATACATTAGGTTATGTACCCCAAGGGATTCTATCTTGTGGAAAAAGATTCACAAGACAATACTGTATACGTTTTGCTTCAAGCACTTTAGTCATCTCTCATACAAGATATGAGATTGGGGGGAAAAATAATGTATAGCCAATGCTTCGATGTCTCTTCAAAGTCAGTGTTTCTACTAGGCATGATCATAAATGTCGATCTGGGCTTCTGTATCTCATAATCATTATACAATACAACATCACAGTCACGTGATTAGAAATGTTTTTTAGAGAACTGTCCTTCACAGTTGTGTAAAACCAAAAGCTTCTCCAGGCAATTCTGTCTCTGCAAGCAGTATTCCCGCTAATAGGATGCATTGTGAAACTCCTGACATTTAGTCATAAAAGGATCGTAAAGAACACGGAACTCAAATATCTTAGCTCAGTGGCAGTGAAAGGAATCATACAAACATACACTACGACTATCAGAGGGCAATGGTATCACTTGAAAGTTCCTTCTTTCAATGCGTGGGAGATCCTGAGAGAGCTGGCCATACAGAACAGAGTAAAGTAAGACAGCTGCAGGTGTACTCATCTGCACAAGCATTGTGCCTGGCTGGCAAGGAAGGGGGACACCTCCACCTAATTCAGTTCCTTTTGCAGATGCCCGCAGGCTGTATGTGAGTAACAGATGGCAGCTCAGGATGAAATTCCCCAAATAAAAATCTAATCCGCTTCTCACATGGGCTCAGGCCTGTAGCAAGGATTATCTCATCAGTACTGCTGTACATGAGAGCAGTTGTGAGCATGTATGAGGATGTGGGGAAGTACTGTATGTGATAGAGTATTGTCTGTATAGTGTACAGGCAACTTTACTGTGAGGTTAACGGAGGTTCAGATGAATTCTCTTTCTCAGCTGGATCTCGACAAAAGCTGGACTAAAAATCTTCACATACTGTATAATGATAATAATACAGTAAGAAAAAAAAGAAAAACATTGTGTGAAAATAAAGGAACAGTGCATCATTTCTAAGACAGCAGAATAGTTGCAATAACTAAATCTATATCTACTGCTGCAAGTGTCATGCTTTGATTTTTCTTTAAAGTATATATTGAATGTATTCTTTATGATCACATGCCATTATTTTTGGATTTAATTTGGATCTAAAATAAAATATCACCCGATCTATCTCCTTTGTATACTGTGACAGCTCTATCTCACCCCCATATATAAAGTATTTTGTGAAGGTGAGGATGTAGAAGCCTGAAAGAGCTGAAATGTCCAGGTCAGATGCTGTCAGAAAAGGTGTAGGCAGAGCACAATAAATAAAGACAAAGCCTGAACACCGAGTCTGAAATGTTTAAATATCCATATTATCTAAACAATCTAACTTTAGATTTTACCTTTGTAAATCATTTTACAACATGAAAGAAATCACTCCTGGTCTCACATTAATAAAATATTGCATTGTTTCCCATAGGCAATACCACAAAAAAACAAGTTACAAAATCAATGTTCATGATGGAGGCAAGATGACAAGTGAAAAGTGTTTTGTTCTGTATTGTGATCTCTGTGTATAATAATACTCCTCCATAACACATCACATTTGTAAAAGCTGGAATTGGGAGTAAACGCGTCCAAGGACTTGCATTAAAGAACAATTAGCCATTTTATCAGATTTTTGACTTCTCAGTTTTGAGTATAATATAGGTGAAACAATCCTTCCGCTTCACCACTACTTTAATCAACATTACACAAGTATAAAATTATCCTAAGTACTGTAGTTGTTTTCAACCCAGAAAAAAAGTTCAGAATATGGAAGAATGTATTTTTTTCTATATATTAGGAAGGAAACTCAGTCTTTTGTTTTGAAAGGGAAATACTCTTGAAACAATTAAAAACAAAGCAGAATACCACAGTGTCATTTATCTCTACGTAAAGAAGGATCGATTGTCAACCAGAACCTGTTACTTAGGAACAAGTAAAGGTTTATTCCATGCTGAAAAGAGAAGAAAGGAGACACAACGTTTCGGCCACCCAAAGAAGGCTCCACAACTGAAATGTTGTGTTTGCTTTCTTCTCTTTACAACATGGAATAAACATTTACTTGTTCCTTTACAGCCTACACATGCTGACACAGCTCCCTACTTGTACTATGCCTGTTACTTAACGCCATTAATGGCCAAGAATGAAGATGTGGCACAGTTGGTACAGCACTTACTTAATCTGACAGGACCACCTCACAGGAGAATCAAAAGAGAGTTTACTGTACGCTAATGCCTAATTTAATTTTGGCATTTGTATTTTTTACCTTTTTCTAGGGGGATGAAAAAGAATATTTTCAGAACTATTTTTTGCATTTTCAGAAAAGTCTATTGTTGTTCTGATGTCAATATTGACAGTTCAAATGCTATTTTGTATCTTAAGCAATGAAGCTGAGAGCTGCAAAGCTTCATCAGTTTCTGGGCTGGCATGGATACACGCATGGTTGAGCTCACATACAATGACCCAGCTTATTTGTACCTAAAGCTGCTTCATTATTCAGCAGTTTTGTTTCTTTTCTGCATGGCAGAGACTGTTGAGAATACCAGGTTAAAAATTTGTCATTTTTGCAACCTGCCTTTAAGTCCAAATAAAACCTTAGCTTTATGAGAATCAAAATAAAATCAACTTTCTGTTCAAACATACTGTAATATGCATTGACAAAGCCTTTTTTATTTGACCAAAATGTATAAAACAATAACACAATTAAAGGCTTTCTAATTGAATGCTGCTATTGTGTTCAAACTGAAAGAAAAAAATTACAATTACAAAGCTTATAGCCTACAACCAGCTCTATCAGCTACAACCTGATAAGTGTAGTCTGCAATGCCAATTTAATCATTTAATCATTAAAGCAGCCATGTAAAGGGAGCATGCAGTTAATACATTAGGCCTGGAGAGTTCCATCAGCATAATCAAGCCCTCTGGTTATTTGGAGGTTGGTTTGTAAAGTGTTCTGTAGGAATCAATAAAGAGATGTAACAAGTATTGTAGGGCTGAAAATGCTGTTGGGAAATTCAATCGAAAAGATCTTAGAAGAGTTAAAATGTATTTTTATACCAAGTGCCCCCAAAATTAATTTATTATGGCAAGACTTTCCTTCAGATAAAAACTGAAATCAAACCATATGTTTAATCACAATCAAACCACAGTTTACATCATAGCCTCGAGGGTTCCAAAGAAAAATCTATGTGTAGACCTATGACATAAATTGATTGAGAAATGCTGTCCTAAAATAGGAATATTACTTTGCAGACAAGTAAAAAAGAAAAGAACAAAGACACAAACTGAGTTTGACTAACCTGAGTTAGAATTACTTTTGGGTTTTCTGCCTTGAAATCATATTGATATGGAAAACTATCATATCAATCACTTAGGTGAGACAAATTCATTGATTCCTTTCCTGTGCTTGCAGTGCTTACAGGAGCCAGTTCTATTATTTCTACAGAATAACTATTATTTTTCTTCTTGCTTTTTGCTTTTCCTGGAACATTCCTGGACTCGTTTATAAACCTTATAAGAAGTCTCTTACTCTAAAACACGTTGAGTGCAGTGGAATTGTGGGATTCAATGACTTAATCGAGTGGTGTTCTAAGAAACCAGAGCACTTAAATAAAAATAGACAGACTAAAAATGTGTCAGTTGTTACTGAAAATGTATATTATTTAGTTTTCTGAAAGGTAAGGGACCAAGGAACCAACTGTAAGTATACTGTATATTGTAGACTAGGTAACAAGAAACACTGCTACATAGAACAGATCAAGATCTTATTAAGTTTGATTTATTTCTTCTGTCTCCATGTCAATAACTTTATGATGTGTCTTATTGTTTATTTCTTCATTTTTAATGCTACACAAAAGACCAAAGTCAAATCAATTAATAGAAATACTCAGATTTTATAAACCGTTCTTTCAAGGGGAGAAAGGAAAGCTTCTATTCACTAAGAAAATAATGGATACATGTACTTAGCCCAGCTGCAAACATTTTGACATCTGTCTTTGTCAATTATTAAAAATGTTGACATCATGACAGTGGTGAGAGCTTAAAATATAAAAAAAATATATAGAACTGTGTAGTTACCTGCTATAATTAAAATTCTCTTTTAGATTTAAGCCAGAAATTTTGGTTTGTTTTCAAGAAAAAAAGTAATTTCACGGTAAGGAAGATGTTCTTTGGCCTTGGCCTCAGCCTCAAATTTATTTGATTTATTATTGATTTAGAATTAAAACAAAGACAGGAAACAAAAATATCATTTTTGGTTATCATGGCCAAACAAACCTTGTGCCAGATTATAGAAGAGGCAAGATGCACTACACTATGGATGCTGACCACCATGTTTTAAATAACCAAAACCTATTTAAATAATCAAGATCTGATTAAATAGCTATAAATTGATTAAGCAAAGCCACTTTACCTTCAAGAACTTGAGTGGATAGAACACCAAATGGCAGTGTGACCTTTAGGAATGGAGCTGGCCAGTTCTGCTTTAGAGAGTGAGTTGAAATCTGAATTATGTGTCTTCAGTCCAGTGCTGTCCTACATCTATTTCAGCTGTATTGCAGTATTTTCAATGTATAATGAAAATTCTTTAGTAATTGTCTTCCAAATAACTCATAAAATCCTATGTACTGTATTTCAAGGGCTGCGGGTGTAAAATGCTGTACAGTCTGTTTTGCAATATATGTGCCGAATTAATTTTGAGCAAAACTGTTTTGAAGAGTTAAAATATCTTAAATTAATGTGTATGACCTTATCTGATATTTAAGGCTATTTCTGCCCATGTTAAGGCATTTTTTTAGTTGAGAAAATAGCATTGGGGATTTAGGTAATATAAAGTGACTTAGGGTCAAACTGCACACTTTACTATACATTGCTAAGCTTAGCGGTTGGCCCACTTAAGCTGTGGCACACCCAAGGTCAGCAACTGTGTGACACTTTTAGGCAACTCTTACATACAGGGCAGTTATGCTAGAGTGCCATTTAGTAACTTTATTTTGAACTGTGGCCAAAGAATGAAGCTAAGGAATTGCCTTCTGTCAGCAGAGTGACTCTAAACGTGGTGGCCCGTCAAAAATACTTGAACTTTAATAGTATACTGTATTTATAGTATATGCTGTGCATTTTGCTGGTATTTCATTTTTCATGTTGGATATTCCACACCTTTACATTGTGATAGCCTATTGTTCCATTGTCTTACGATAATTCTCAGTATTTTGAATTTTATTTGTTGATTTTGAGTAATTACAGCATAATGCTTGGAAGTGTGGCACAGATCAGCGAAGGGCAGTTATTGTCGTGCCATCTACTGTAATTCTTGGGTCCCGGGTTCTTGTCTATGGTGCCCAATGTGTGGAGTTTGTATATTCTTTCATGCATTTGCATTAGTGTTCACTGCATGCTACTGTTTTCTCTTATCTTACAAAGACACACTGGCTATGTTTTTAAATCCTGTGCAACCCTTCATTTTTAGGATAGGCTCCGTGTTGCCATGAATCTGACCAGGAATTAACAGATTACTGAAAATAGATGGATTATGTTTTGGAAAATAAATGCCAACAATTCCTTTTTTTTGCTTTGAGTAGTATGTTAGAATAGAGCATCTAAACTGTGGAGCAGTAGTGTGTGCTTTTCATGGCACTTAGTTATTGCATTTACAGCTTTACAAACAAGTTTTAAGATTCCTAAAGTACAAACATTTTAGCTTGTAGACACCGACGCAATACCTCTGTTGTATAAATTTCAAATAAACACACGCATGATGTACTGCTGTATATATAGACAAAACTGAGTTGCATTATGAGTTAATGCATTTTAAACATTATGTGTTTTAAGTGATTCCTGGGATAAGAGTTTAAAAATAAAAAAAGTGTAAATTTGTGATGGAAAAACTATAAATAAATAATAATTCATGTGTGTTCTGGGAAGACATTTTCACACCCAAGGGTAACAATCGTCAAAAATCTCTGGCATCATCAGGATACAATGTCCAGACCATCATTTGAGTTTGACCTCATAAATCTGGGGTATGAGGGTTGCAAGACAATGTAAAAAAGGTCAATGTCAAATGGGACCACATGCTGTGGCTGGACAGAATACAAGTTTAGTTCTTAAACAGACTCACCCAGAGACTGATAAGCAAAGAAAAGTGAAGCACATGTTGAAAACAAACGACACCCTTCTGTAAATAATATAAATTAATTTGTTCTGCTTAAGGATTTGTTTGTTTCCTCTGCCAGTGTGGTGTTGGGTTCTCTCTGAATCATAGCATTACTGACTTCTTGCTCTGTGGAAGCAGCAAATCTTGCCCGCTCACCAGCTTTGCATGTGAACATATTACTCCTTTACAAAAGACTCAGACCCACTTGTGAAGTGAATATATGTTCTTCTCTGATTGTGTGTAACACTGCTTCTGGCACAAGACAACATTGTGGATCCGCAACAGTTAACACGTGACAAAATACAATACATACAGTATAATACAGAAATAACATAGCAATGGATACTAATAAAAACTATTAACAGGCCATAAAAACGATGCAATATAAAGAGGAACCTCAAAAGGAATTGCTGTAATTTAATGTAAAAAAAAAAGAATTGTCTGAAGATCTAAGGTAAAATGAATTTCAGACAGAAACCCTCTAATGGATTTTGGTACAAATATAAAATGCTGAAAATGTGTTTTTCTAAAACTCTTGGTTGTATTCTTATTTTTAAAAGTGACCTAAAGTAGGATTATGTGGCTCAACAACAAAAAACATTCACTTTTTGGCCCTCAGAGGCACAGACTAATTAGGGTAAAAGATTTAAGTAGTTCAAAACAACAGATAAAATATTTTTATTATGTATTTTTAAAGTTTTTAATGTTTAAAATAAAAAAACAAATATTGCAAATAAAATGAAACTTTGGATAATTTGTTTTGTAAGGACAATGGTCAAAAATGGAACAAAACACCAAAACAGTTCCCTGTTAATATTCAAAGCATGAGACAGAGCTTCAGCTTGTACAGTAGTACACCTCATAAATGACTCTTTCTGAACTCCTTTTTTTCCCTCTTAGCACTTGTGACGTTTATTCACATGAAGACCAAACTACAGAGGTGCCCTGGCTGACTCATTGAAGTAAGAAAGCACTTCATGAAAAATGACTGTTTGCTACTGTTTAAAAAAGCATTGTGATTAACAGTTTCCATTCCGTTCAGTCCAGGAACGCTGTCCTGAAAGTAAGTAACCTGAGTAATACACCATGCTTGCTCCTTATTATAAATATTATTACATATTTATATAATAGCTGGGTAAGATATGTTACATTCCTGTACAGCACTGCCACTTTCTTCTTAGGCCCTTATTCTAAAATTCTCAAATACTGATTAATGTAATTTACAGAGAAGCTGCTGATGGATAAAATATAATTTTTTATAAGCATATTAACTCTTCACAAAAATCAGCAATTCTTATCTAGTTTTTCTATGAATAAACTGCTTTTCTGCAATAGTACAGTATATCAAGGTAAATTCATTTAAAGTACAGTATATATTTCTGGGATTTTAAAATATTTTAAAAATAATTTATTTTAAACTACAGTACAGTATGTGGCTAATTTACCATAAGCCTGTTTTCGCTGTCCCTGCAAAAAGTGCCAGAGAATGTAAAAAAGATTAATAACTTTAATCTCTTTAATTTCATTTTGCAGAACCCCTCGAAGAGGTATGAGATTTTTATGAATTAAAACAACAAGCAATAGAGATGTCAGAGTTAAGATGAAAAACATATACTTATTTTGGTGTATCAATTTTAGAACTGTGCCTCATTTAAAACTCATGCAGTATATCTTCTCAAAACAAAATAACCTTCACAATAAATTGTGAACTGTTGTGTCCTTGTTACATTTTGAGGCATTTTAGTTGTAATTGTATAATCACATTTACTGACAAACTTTGTGTTGATTATAAATACTACATATTCAGGATGTTGGACGATAATTATTCATGATGATTGCTGATGTTGCTTTGGAATCAGAATGGTACAGTACCTGTACAGAAAGCCTTTCTTTCCTTTTAATGTAAGCACATTTTCCTTTAATGTCTCACAAAAATATTTCAGGACCATTTTGCTGTGTGTGTTAAACTGCTGTGTCTTTTATGACATTGTGGCTGGGACCTGAATTACACCATTAATCTGGAAAAACAAAGCAAAGTGAAATAAACTCCAATTTCTTCAAGGTTCTGTCTGTATTGGCAGCATAGGTGCTCATAGACCTCATCTCCGTCTCACACTCAGCTCTCATGTTCAAAACACAGAATATGTAATCAGACTCTCTCCATATCACTTAAATGTATACTTCAAAATGAAATTTAGCAGATGGACACTTGCCTGTCTGCCAAAATGATGTCAACCTGAGCATGGCACGGATCGAAATCCAAAGGGAGATCACAGCACTATACTGTACATCTCAGAAACAAAAAAAAAACTAAAACTGGGACTGTAAAAAGCCAAAAAGTGCAAATCGTTTGAAAATAGGCTTTTTTATTCAGTCTATAGTGTTTGACTTTCTTTGGCCACATTTATTCCACATCAAAGGGGAATGTTTTTGAGGGAGAAAGTAATGAGACACACATTTTTTCCTGATTTTGCAACTCTTCTTGGCAAGTGCCATATCATTTTTTGCGGAGACTTGCATTGGTAAATGTCAGTGGAACTTATAGACGTGTCTCTCTGAAGACTGAACGGGCTAGTGTAAGGGCTGATTTATTGTAAATAAAGAGGTAGTTCACTTACTGTATCTGTGTTTGAGGCTTCACAGCTCTGTTTATACAATGGGCCCATAAGTGTAGGAGGAAAACGTAATGTGAACAGTCCCAAAGTTTTGTTGTTTTTTCTTTTTGGGGCTGCTTAATATCTAATTGATTGAAAATAAAAATGTGTAATAATGAATCAAATATTGTAACTGGTTTGCATTGTATAATGCATTTTTCTGCAGGTTTTGAATGCATGTAAACCCTACTGGATCAATTAATTTGAATAGAGCCAAACACATCAACACGTGATCCTTAGATCACTCCCATAAATTAATTAGAAATTGTTAATGACAAATCCTGCAAAACCTTCAGACTTTATTTGATGAATGCATACAGTACATGAGTGCTTATATGTACTTGATAACTATATTTCTAGCCATTTGCTGTGGTATGACATTATCATATAATACAGTACATACTGTACAGTTTTAGTTACTAGTAAATTCTGGCAGGATGGTATGGTTGTTATTTGCATTTCCTCAGGGAATGCCATTCCAGAAGTTTTACATAAACCCTCACTGACAATATATGCCAGAGTGCAGTACAGGATATTCTTCTTGCGTATTAATAATGTGTTTTGCTGTAGAGCTAGAATACTGTATACATAAAATAAAACACTGTAAATATAAAGCCATAAAGGAAACTGACATTTGCAGAAAATTATATACAGTATAGATTTATCTACTTATTTCCATTCGGTAGTTGTTTGACCTTAGATTAAATTACAGCATTAATTGTAGTACAATATTGCATAACGAAGATGACAATAAACCTGAACTCACAGCATACAAACACGGGTGAGCAGAAAAGTGAAGACATAATATAACTCCACAGTCCTGGGTAACATATGAGTGGAGGGCCATTTATAACCCATAAAGAAAGGAGTCTGCTGGACCAGACAGGATACAGCCAGTTCCATCAAGACAAATAGTGGAAAAGAAGAAAGGAAACAAATCACACAGCAACTTTCCATGAAGTGTCAGTAGATTCAAAAGAAATAAAAGAGACTTTTAATTACACACAAGATTAATTGCATTTCACACTGCACGAAGCCTTAACCTTTGGATAGGACTTACATATAAATACAAATTGTATAACATCAATGGCTAGACATTACAATATATTATAAACTGTGTAAAACCAGGCAAAGATCTGAATAGTATATGGTATATAAATTATTTTAAAGTTAAAGGATGGAAATAGAAAACACAGTAGGCCCATGCAACGAAACACTGTTTTTTGTTAGATTGCCTAATTGGAAGTAAAATTCTTTAATGACATTTGAGCACAGTGATAAGGACAGCATGGTTAGCCGTCAATGGTTAGCATAGCTGCCTCATTGCACTAGGGCCTGGGTTCAGTTCCTAAGGTGTTATCTGCATAGAGTGTGCATGTTGTCTTCGGGTGCTCTGGTTTCCAAAGACATACTGATTAAGGTTAATTAGCATCTGCAAAACTGGCCCTGGTGTGTCTCCCGCCTACAGTATGTTTGCATCAGTGTGTGCCCTGCAATGGACTAGCGTCCTGTCCGGGGGGTATCCTGTCTTGAACCCATTGCTTGCAGGATTGGGCTCCTGCTCCTCCCGCAACCCTCTACTGGATAAAGCAGTTTAGAAAATGGATGGATGGATATAAAATTATTTCTTAATTGTTTTAATCCTAATTATAAGAAATAATTCTGTTTCTGTTGCACTTCCTTGCATATTACGGTTTCTAGGGTTCCGTTAAATAATTTGAAAAAGGTTGTATACATTCTTTCTGATGTAAAATAAAACAAAACAAAGGCATTGATACAATTAAACTTGTGGCTTTGACCAAGAAATACTAAATTTTGTGCCTTTTTCTTAAATATACAAAATTCAGGCAAAAGCACACAATTTTTATGACTTTTATTGAGACCAGTTTTGATCTTGCTTATGTTTACAGTAAAGCTGAAAAAAAAAACAGTACAGAAAGTTTTTATGAATTTGAAATTACTTCTAAATTTTATGTCGTTTTGTTTGTAGTAATGTAATCTTGTAAATCTCAAACATTGAGAAACTTTAGGCTAGATGGAAGAGCTCTGGTATTGTTCATTTGTTTTTTTTTCCCCCAGAAATATTACATAGCCCTAATTGATATGTTGGACAAACAAAGCTTTTTCCCAAATTTGCTTCACTTTTTCCTGCTTTTCACCCTTTCAATTCATTCATTTTAATTTTAGCTGAATTGTTTATTTCTACATCTGTTTTCCGGAATAAACAAAGTAATCTACTGTAAATCAGAATTGGAGTGTGATGAATATAGGCTACTATTTGTTAAGCAGTTTCTTGCTGTTTTGATAAACAGATATCGTACAAAATGGAAAATCCGTTTTTGAACAAAATAGATTGGGTTGAAAAATGTGTTAATGTTTTTCATATTTGTGTTATTTTCTGACTCCCGTGAGATTTGCTGATTTCAAATTTGCACTGTAAAAATGAAGAACTGTATCAAAGCTCAAGTTCTGGGCTTTAACAAAAACAATACCCTCTGAACTCTGAGACTTGCTGAGTCTCAAAATGAAGTGTTGTCTGTTCCATAGGTGAGAATTTCGGGAAGTCTGAAGATATACTGTAGGAAAGTAAGAAAGAAGACATGACAATAATCCACTGTCACCTCCCTCGCTTAGACACACACATCGGTAAGTTGCTTCATGGAAAACACCCATGGCGCTAACAAAAATAATAAACACATGATAATTGGTTTCCCTAAGGATCATTGTGTCCTTTTAGGATTGGTGAAAAGTACTTGAAGTATTTCTCAGAGCTTTAAATTCAGTCAGACATTATTTTCTTTATACTGTATATACCGCTACTAGGTTGCGAGCATTAAAAAGAAACACAAACTCCCAAATCAAAAACCCTGGATGAACACCGAGATCCGCTCCCTGCTCAAAGCCCATGATGCTGCCTTTAAATCTGGTAATGAGGAAGAACTGAGAGTGGTAAGGAAACAATTAAGGGCTGGTATAAAATCTGCCAAGAAACAGTACAAATCCCAGATAGAACACCACTACAACACCAACGCTAACCCACGACGCATGTGGCAAGATAAACACAATCACACACTACAAGAACAAAACAAGCCCTGTAAGCGCTACTGACTCCTCCCTTCCAAACAAGCTTAACACCTTCTATGCACACTTTGAAGCTCAAAACCCTGAACCAACCATCTGGACCACTAACTCCCCTCCCTACCCACCACCCACACTATCCAAGCTAAGATGTCTGGAAATCACTAGAATAGTGAACACATGAAAAGCTGCTGGACCTGATGGAATCCCTGGCCGGGTACTCAGAACATGTGCCTGGCGGATAGATGATGTCTATACTGACATCTTCAACCGGTCCTTGGCCCAGGCAACTGTACCTATCTGCTTCAAGACAACCCCCATCGTGTCAGTACCAAAAACATCTGCACACACATGCCTGAATGACTACCGCCCTATTGCACTCACCTACATCATGATAAAGTGCTTAGAAAAACTACTTATACCACACATTAAAACCAGTTTTCCAAAAACACTTGATCCTCTCCAGTTTGCCTATCGCACAACCTATCGCATCCACGCAGGATGCAATCTCTATAGCTTTACTCACCACACTAACCTACCTGGATAAAAAGAACACCTATACAAGAATGCTGTTCATTGACTTTAGCTCAGCATTTAACACCATCATACCCATAAAACGTGCTTCCAAGCTCAGGGCTCTGGGTCTAGATACCACCCTCTGAAGCTGGATCCTGGACTTCCTCATCAGCAGACCCCAGACTGTAAGGATTGGCAACCTTACCTCCAACACACTAACGCTTAACACCGGTGCCCCTCAAGGCTGTGTGCTTACCCAACTGCTATACTCCCTGTACTGCCAAGTTCAGCACAAAACCCATCATCAAGTATGCTGACGATACCACAGTCATGGGCCTGATCACTGACAATAACGAGACTGCCTACAGAGAGGAGATAAAACAACTAGCAGACTGGTGCAGTATCAACAACCTATGTTTCAATATCAGCAAAACAAAAGAGCTGATCATTGACTTCAGGAGCAAGGAAAATTCCACTCCCCCATCTACATCAAAGGGACTGTGGTGGAGATAGTGAACAACTTCAAATTCCTAGGTGTTCACATCTTCTTTGACGTTACATGGGCACTCAACACCTTCGGTCTCATCAAGAAGGCACAACAGCGGCTGTACTTTCTGAGACGACTGAAGAAAATACTCCTTCATCCATGGATCCTCACCAACCTCTACAGATGTATGGTGGAGAGCAATCTGACCAAGTGCATCATAGTCTAGTACAACTAACAACTGCACCGCATCCAACCGTAAGGCACTGCAGCAGGTGGTCATAACTGCCCAACACATCATCGGCAATGCCTTACCATCCATCCAGGAAATCTACAACATCAGGTGTCTGAAAAAAGCCACCAAAATTATGACTGACCCCACTCACCCCGGAAACAACTTGTTTGTCCTCCTACCATCTGGTATAACGATCTGGTTGCACACAACAAGACTCCGAAATAGCTTCTTCCCCAGAACCGTCAAGCTAGTGACCTCCCCACTTCCACCCACCAAACTATGATCTCTCCTCACTTCTTCCTGTACCACACAATGACTGTACTCCTACACCACTGCATACACTATACATCCGACAATTGAATGTAAGCTAAACTTAAAACTGTACTTGATTGAGTTGTACTATTTTATAATGCTGTATTATTTTGCACTGTTTGCTCTGTTTGTGTACTTTTGCACAGTTTTTAACAGAAATGGGTATTGTCATACTGGTACCATATGTGTTGTTTACATTGTTATTGTTATTGTATTTACTATCTAATAGACTGTCTTGTCTACTGTTCTGCATATACTACACCTAAGAGACTAATGAGAAACACTTTTAATTATACTATGTATACTATGTAAGTATAATGACAAATAAAGTTGAATTGAATCGAAATTGAATTGAATTAAGTAAGTAATTTGTATTTGTTAAAACAGTGTGTACATTCACAGGTTTCTGAAAAACCTGGTGACATTACCACTTCTTCAGCTTTAATGTCTTGCTGATGTCAAGTGTTGCATGTCTCAAAATTGTTTATAGCAGAACTCAGAGCAAAAGCTTTATCTCTTGGGTCTCAGTAACTGCTAGAGTAGTTAATGCTTCCATTTAACGGAAGAATGAACAGGGGCAGCCATGTAGAGGAGTGCTTAGGGCTCTGGACTCGTAATCAGCAGGTTATGGATTTAAATCCCAGGTGGAGCACTGCTGTTGCATCCTTAAGCAAGGTTTTTCCACCAGAGCGCTTCCGTCGAATGCCCAACTGTATGAGTAGGTACATGTGTAAGACACTTTTGGATAAAAACGTCACTGAACTAACATAATTTGTAAATTACACGGCATTCATGCTTTATTTGCTTAGTTTTCAAGCCATGCTTTAGAATACACACACTTTCTGTACATTTTCCAATCCGCTACAGATTTGATTTAACATTTTATTACCCACACTTAAAGCACCGAAAGAAATAACACCCAAGTCTTTGGAATTTTAGCTCCTTAGCAAACCGTACAAACTCTGATTTTGGCCTTTGCTTCATTGCCATTCTGCATTTTTTAATGCCCCAAATAAATGAACTTTCTAGCTGTTCTTATTGGAAATACACTTTCTGATGCAGTTTTCAAATCAGGACTATGTTTATAATACAGTCTTTTAAGATAATTCTATTGTATTATTGATATTGAGAAATGTACTTGATATATTTTTTAGTTTTACTTTCCTACTGATTTTATATATAAGAATATATATATATTATATATATACTGTATTTACTGTATACTGTATACGTATAGGAAGTGTATTGAATTTCTCCTTCCATGACGTACAGTACCCATACAAATAATAATGCTTTATCAATTAACATGACATATTTCATGGAAGCCATGATAATTTTTATACTTCACAAGAGGAAGTTTTAGTTCACATAATTTTAAGGTTGTTGATAAATAAGTCATACTGTACATCTTAAATCACAGAAAGTAAAATGTAAATCATCACAGAAATGTTACAGTTGAAAGGCTTTCATATTTTTTTTTAACTGAATACAATAAAATGCTCTGATTATGCTGTAAACAGAAGGCAAAAGCAGGCAATAAACTTTTTTTTATTGTGGTTATCCACTATGGTGTAACAGTGCAATCAGACTCTGTGAACTCAAAGTATCTACATGTAACAAGTGCTGAATGTAGGAACACTTGCCTTTATACAGCTCAAACTGTCATTCTGGCTCATTTTCCAGGACGTGTAATTTATCTGTGTATGTAGCTAACGTCTGTCGACGTTAGCTACACCTGTCGAGGTGGTTATTACAGCAATGTATTATGTCCTTCCAAATCTCAGCTGAAGCACAAAAGCACTGTAGATGCTTTAAACACTGAAATGTTTCAACTCTCCTGAACACTTTCTTGTGTAATTTCACACTGCATGTTTGCACTTGTCCTTTACCACAGTTTGGCTGTTATTTCCTGCAGTAATACATGGCTTGCAGGAGAATCCCCAGCAAAAGTGTGGTAAAATTATAAAAATGCTACAGAACCTTTGCCTAGGTAAATCTTGTAATCATCCTTCCATTGATGCATTCAAATGATTTTTTACATCATCTCTTAAATGTACAGTTAGTTGTTAACTTAAGTTTGAGGGGGATTACAACAACCAAGCAATATTACTTCCTAACCTCATTTCTCAAACACAATATCTTTCATATATATTGTACTACAGTACAACCCTTTTTCACCCCAAATCCACCTTTGCACCTCCCCCTTAATTAACTCCTCACTCTGCATTGGGGTCCCACCTCCTTGTCCCATAGCCAGAGGGCTACCCTCAGCCAAGCAGGTTTAGCTACAGTAAAGAATTTTATATCACAGTACTCAGTAACCATCCTCAAATATATCTATCTCTTAGAATTTGTTATTCATGGTGAAATATACTTTGTGATGTTAATTTAACTATCTGAACCTACTATGATTACTTCTTCTGTACCTGTTATTGCAGTCTATTACTAATATTACAGTATGTTCTCCTTATTGCCTTAGCTTGTTAAAAAAAGGAAAAACAAAACATGACAGACAGGTTCAGCTAACGGCTTTAATCAACATCACTTTTCCTGTAAAATCAACCCAGCCCTGCATGACAGAAAGAGCAGTAGCTGGACTGAGCTCTGATCTTTGTTAAAAGGGGTTTCCTGCAATGTGTTTGTGTTTGACCCGACATTTAAACCCCTGTAGCCATGTGAGCCATCAATCCTAGTATTGTAGACACAATGCTTCAGGTCGGGGAAGCAGTGAAATGCGACTGATTGCTAAACCGCCACCCCAAGATATATGCCTTTTAGAAAAGTGACTCAGTCGAAATATGAAATGTTTGTTCTATTCCATGGAGGAAATTCTGGCTATTGGTCACTAAGGGAAGATAAGCTGAGCATTAGACTGTCATCGTCTTAATATGCAGTTACTTTTGCTCTGATAATAATGATAAGATAACTGATAACAGTTACAAACGAGAGGCGGCTATTTGCCCCATCTAGCTGTATCGGTAGTACAGTAATTGATTGATTGATAGCTAATTGATCCAGGGATCTCATCGAGTTGTTTCTTGTATCAGAAGCCAGGGTATCAGCTTTAATATTATGAAAGCTTGTTTCATACTACCCCAACCCTTTGAGCAAAGAAGTGACTCCTGTTCGCAGTTTTAAATGCATTTCTGTATACAACAGAAGAACTGTAGAAATAGATTGTGTGGCATGGAAAAGTATTGAACATCTCATTCAGATGTCAGATATCATCACTCAAGAGACCAACACAATAAGATCTGCCAGTCACTAAGAGTTATTCATTAGAAACACAATGTGTGAGGAATTAGTGATAACAACAAATAGTGATACAACAAATGCTGTAACAAAGCTCATTTGATGCATTTTGTAATGTCTCTGCAAATACAGAATGCACCTGAGTGACTAGATGCAAATGTACTGCAGTTGCGAGGAAATCTGAACACAGTGCCAAGCAACATTGACACTTGGTATAGTGTGTTTAGAGTAATCAACCACATGAAACAAGGTGTACTGTATGTTTCAAGACCAGTATAAATGAATTAAGTACTGGACAGTCAGTCTAAGGTTACGTCCAGGAGCAACATACACAGCAAAGTTTAAGAATGTTCAGCAGATTCAGTATGCTAGGTAACATGATACTATACAGTCCCTTCCTTTGATCGGAAGTAATCAAATTTGCTTACTGTTTTAGGAGTAGTAGACATGCAGTCTATCACAACTCCTGCATCTTTACTGGGATAACTACAGTATTATGGAGAATTGGATGTATTTTAAAAACACTGTCAGGAAATCTGGATTATTTCCTGCTACAAGAGAAGCTGCTTTTTTGGAAGTTTCACATTTCCCAGATGATATTGTTATGTAAATGCTTTGATTCACTTTAAAAGGTTTAGCAATGGCCAATCCATTTATTACTTGGATGTTTGTTCTTTATATGGCATAAACATCAAACAACAAAGTCAATAACACTTGTAATAATTTGTGATAATCATGTCCATTTTCACTGGGGAAAAGATATTTGTATTCAACAGACCCTGTAATAACATATTCCCTTATTTAATCTCATTAAGACAAAATTTAATTTGCATTTTTTAGGCTAGTAGTTTAAAAGCCGCTGGAGGCAATTTAATCAAATAAAAGACCAAACATAATTTGCCGTAATGAGTGTTCCCTTATGACTAAAGGAGTCTGATTAATTTGTCTGGGCTGGTGAACTGTTTTTAAGGCCAAAATGGACCTGTCCCAAGTAGCTTACACCTGAAGCAAGTTAAGAAACCCTATGTTTGTATTAGAGAGAGAAAGTAGTTTTAATATTAGTGTGATGTCTACCAGAAGATTTGTACTTCTATTACTTTATAATTCAGTTTAAATTTTCTTCTTAATACACTTTCTTTTTCCCGGAGATGCCATCTGAACCAAAACAATTTTCTGAAGTAATACAAGTTTGTAACATTAAAGACTAAAAGAAGTGTATTTTCTTTTCAAATAATGATAACAGAGGGGTATTCAGGTAAAAATGGAACAATAAGCAAACAGATGTATGTGAAATCTTAAATGTGTTTGATGTGTATGTTAAAGAACAGTTGTGATAATAACATGTTTGAACCCAACTAGATAATTTGGATGTTTCTGCTTTAGAATCCTATTGGTCATTTTTACGTTCCTATCACTGCCTGCAGTTTGGCAGTATTTAAGTTTGCAGTTACTGTACCATGCCTTGAGTCAAAGATAGAGTTGCAGTCCAAATACTGTATTTTCTTCAAGACCAAGTTTAATTTTGGTCCATTATGATTACTCAGGAAATGCATTCCCCTGAACAAAAATAGTGCTATCAACAAATGTTCAAGGTGGCCTTAACCCCCCCCCAAAAAAAAGGAAAAAAGGAGAGAATGTTTCATACTTATCATATGCTTTAAACCATCTATCATGGCTTGAATTGGAAGGCCTCCATACATATTACTTTTACTCGGCACTAGAACACTTCTCGAATAGCCTGTTTTAAAGCTATAAATATCTATGCCTTGTTTTAAAGGTGTCAATACGAAATACAACTTGTGTGGTCTCAGCAAAAACAAATATCCCAATGAACAGCAAAAATTAACATGCTCTTTAATGCATAAGAGAGCAGTTTTCTTTTCAACTTTTAGCTCTTCAGCTGTTGCCATAAGATGGTATCTCTAATTTGGGATCTTCAAAGATAAGTGTGATGTTGGTTCTTAAAGAATTACTGTATGTGAAAATGGTGGCCTTTACAGCCATTCTAGAGACAGACTGGATCTGTTACTCTTCTCAAAACTTCAAGGAATGTATCAAACCATTGTGCTAGCCCAAATTCTGGTGTAATGCCAGTGGGGACACATCCCATATACTGTATAGGAAGGCACTGAGTAGGATCTCTCTCATTCAGCCTTGAGGTCATTCAGGCTCTGGTTTGAAGATCAAATTAAAGAGATGAGAATGTGAACTATTGCCTCCCTTAGGGACAATGAGCCCTTTTAAGTTTATCATTCCAATCATTCTCACTTCTGAGAACTGATATGACCCAACAAGCAGAGCTGAAATGCTGCCATTTTGAGATAATGAAATGGTGATGATATACACACACCTTGTAGAATTAGTAGAATGCTTAAAATGGTTTTGTTAAACAAAAAAAAAGTAGAAGCCAAGTAAAAGTAAGTAAAAAGGTAGAAGCTGGGGTCTGAAACAAATCATTCAAAACAGAAATTAAAAATATAAATTGTTAATAGTCATCAATGTGTCTAGGAATTGAAACCTGCTGTAGGAACAGTTCATATTGACAAGACATGAGAGATGTGGATAATGCAAAAGATGAGGATTATTTTTCATAAAAGGCTTGTGTGTAATTGGCATGTTTATTATAATATATCGTGATAATGTTAACTTCTTGTAAAACCCTGCAACAGCTCAATAAACTGTTGCATGAAGCTGGAAAAAAATGTATTTTCAAATTTAATTTACCAAACATATTTCCCAACTTCAGCCAATTTTAAAGGCAATGTCTAACTTACAATTCCATCACTAAAAGCAAAAGTAATATATTGTACTGCACAGGTTTTATACTGAATCACTATCTGAAGCATTTGCATTCCTTATTGTTATATTTTTATTTACTAGTTAAATTAATAGGTGTCAAGGTCTTAATATTAATAGGTGTTACTCAGGTGTTTATTTTCTCAGTTCATTTCTCTCAGAACATTTCAGAAAAAAACTTATCACCAGTGAAAGTCAATGAAGTAAATAGCCAATATTTATTTGCCTGGTTTATGAGTCTCTACTTCAATGTTTACAGAAGGTGTGTAGACCTTAAAAACAAGAGACACTACAGGGATGTAGGAGGACAAAGCTGAACTTTGCATCATGTGAATAAAATACAGAAAAAAGCAAAAGTTCTAATTGTGTTAATTTTGATTAGGTAAGATTAACACAAGTACAGTAAATAACGGAAATGCGGCAGTATAGTGAATGTTTTCTTGGTCTTATACTGTTGATGTTGCTAAAATTATAGTGTATTTTTAAATGTAAAAAAGCTCAGCAACAATACAGATGTATAATAATTGTTGTTTGCACTACATATCTACATTGTTGCAACATACTGTACTGTTCAATCACAACCTTTGCAATCAATTGTGTCTGGACTATCATAGGAATGTTAAGGCATGTGCCCTTTGGTATATGGTCACAAACTTACACTACACTGTTCATCTGGATTTGTTTTCCTATTGGATATGCGATGGTTTGTATAAAGTATTACAAAAACACGAATTCTTTCAATGCAGAAAAGGGAGAAATGTAAACTGTCAAGACAATTCATTAAAATCATTTGCATTAAAAGAGATTAAGTACAGTAAGTCTTTGAGCAGCTATAGTTTAGGAGCTGTGATTTAGTCACAAAGTCTAACATTTAATAATTAAATGTTAACTTATTTGTTTTTGTTTTGCGTAGGAGAAAGTGACTGAAATGTACCAAGACAGCATACATTTATTTGAAAGCTTGGATCCATGTACAGTCAGACAGTTTTCATTGCTCAATAACTATTTGGTGTTTTTAATGCCCTTTGATTGATGACTTGATCTATGATCTTCCCTATCTTGATATGAGTTTAATTCTTTTAAGAATTACGTTTTGCCAATTTGGCATTGAACTAAAACTGGCTAATAAAAGGAAAAAAATGCAATGACTATCAGAAGGCTATATAGTTAGAATAATATAGTTTATTTGTTATTGTTGATTTTATATATTTTATACAGCATTGCAGATGTTGAGCTTTTAAGAATATCATTTCAACATTCCCAGATGCAAATGAGTCTGCAAATGAGAACTGTAGTAGGTATTTTCATCAGTATTTGCATTGCTTAAACTAAACAGATGTTACACACATACAGTAACTGTATATCCTAATCTGGATGATGTGGGTTTAAGAGTTATGTAAATTGTACTCCTGCAATCATTTAAATATGATCTTTTGGTGCTTTAGAATACAGGCTGGTGCAATGATTCATCCTTTTATGGTTGATATTATTGTATTCCAAAGCTTATAAGTAGAACGTGTTCAAAACATCACTTGTGACAGTTTTCCAACACCACATACAGTTATGCATTCAAGTGATTACTTTTTACAGGATGTACAGTACAATTCTCTGCAAATTCAAAAAGTGTTCACGCTACAAATAATCACCATGCTCTTAAATTTTAAGTTTTGCATGTTGTATCTGGTGCTTTCTCACCAGACAATTTTCACTGTTTTTAACTATTGTATTTCCACCCTTGTTGAAGTATTGAAGTATCACAAAGACAGCATGGAGAGCGGTTGGGGACGAGTAATTGTCATTCATAAATCTTTCTTCAGCCTTAAGGTCTCCTCTAATGAACAACAAGGGATATGTTTTCAAATAGAAGAGAAACAAAGTGTACAAGGTAGAAAGAGCAATAATCTGGTGCTTTATAACCCTGAGACTAAATGAACAAGGATATAAAATGTCTGCTGGCAAAGTCTTTGGTAAATAAGCAATCTGGCTTAAAACATACAAATCAGTCAAGAAAAAGATCTATCTGATTATTGTTATTTTGCTTGGATCAAAAACAGACACCAGTGGACCAGAACTAAAGCACTATTTCCCTTTGGGCATTGTTCCACAGCTTGTTTCACATGCCAGAATATTCTAGGCTGTTTTGTGCGTATGTGTGTATGACTGTGTGTGTATGTAGGCACTAATAAAAATGAACAGAGATGCAATGTCCCTAAGGATTAGTCTTTCCTCTACACTTCTTTCCCATTAGAAACCTTGTATTCTCATGCTTATTGATTCCTGGTCCTTTTCTAGTTTTCAGTATTGTATACGAGGCTAAAAAACTGCATACAATGTTTGTTAGAACCTGAAGAACTGAGTCTGAACATGTTACACACTCTATATCCATTATCCACCATTCACTATACAGTACATTTCGTCCTATAGAGGGTTGCAGCAAGCCAGACCCAGGGACTTGGCAGACACAGACAGGACTATATATTAAATATTTATGTACAGTAGATGAATGTTTGATTATGTAAATTCCAGACTGTTCATTACTTTTAGAGTAAGGTTTCCCTGCTTTCAAAAACTTGCAACCAACCTTAAGAACTTTAAGCATAACATCCTTCAAACAATGGATGATATGCTGAAAAAGTAACATACTGTGCAACTCGTGGAAATCGGGAGGCCAGAGAAAATTTCCCAAACTGTACTATGTGTTTATTTAGCGTTTTAAATTCAACATCTTAGAGGTAACAGCTGGCAACAGCTACCACTTCTGTAATTACCATGGGGGCTGAAGTCATGACTTGCTGGGGATCCATGCTTGCAGATGGGGAGTGTCTTTTTGGAAAAGAAAGCATTAACTGTATGTACAGTATTTAAGAATGGATTGCAATAGGATAGATCAAGTACCTACAGCACCATGCTGAATGTTGTGGTAATAATTTAAACAGGTCTTTGTTTTGGAAAGAAACTACATTCAGAACATTGAACAAGTGTTACTGCCTGCTCTGTGCTGGGAATAATCTGCTCTTTTTTCCCTCTGTCTACCTGATGAGGTGGGCTCAAGATGTGCCAACAAAGCTTGTAGAGTTGGGAATCTTTCTGTTTTTCCACAGTACTCTTAGGGACAGCAGGAGTGTAGGTGCATCTCCACCCACTGATTGCTGTCTCTCAGATGGAGCAGACTGCAATTTTTATCTCTGGCAATTTTAGGTCTCACTCACTTTGTGGAAAGAGGGGGTTTTGTGAAGGGAAAATGTGTAGCCAAGAAAGTTACAACATTCAGGAAGCTGTACTTCAGAGATACTTGACATGTACATTAACATGTATATTCTTGGGATACAGGTCCATTACTTCAGGTTCAATATATTCATATTGGCACAATATATGGACTACTACAAGCCAACAAAAATTCACTTTAAAATATATTCTATGTACTGTACATAACTTGTTTAAAATTGCATGGATTCAGGCCTCATCAAAAACAGACTCTTATCAACAAGTGCATCTGCCTTGGCTTGCAGTGTGGCAGTCTTGCTCTTTCACAGCAACAATAACCAGAACTGTTTTGAAAAACAATCAGTGAAGTGCAACTGTTGAAAGTTTTGACAAAAACAAGGAAAATGAATTTAAGTCCCATGAAAAAAGACATGGTGAAAACTGAAAACATAACTCTTTTCTTCTGCAGTTGTACTGGTCAACACTTACTCCCATTCAATGCCTGCCTATTATTATCCCTCCTTCTGCTGATAGCACTCAGGAGCAATTTCCATGGAAACCGTTTACATTTCATGTTCTGTTGTCAAGGAGACACAGCTGAATAGGATGCACTCTCCCTTAGCTTTGAATAAATGTGTTTGCTTTGCTGCAGACCTGTGACTGTAACCCATTTCATTGTCTTAACAGTCCCAAAAACCAGTCGCTCACCTCTCAGTTTGATTAAAGATTGAGTTCTCAGACATCTGTTTTCACTTTCACTTCTAAAAATGCTATGCTAAAGACAAGCTTCTAGACGTAATAACAGCCGTATTGTTTTCTCAATAGATAATGATAAAGATTCTGGATTACATTAACAGTTGCAGCTATTTTCAATTTCTTAGAATCCTACAAACACCGAAATGGTCTTTTGGTTCCATTGTATCTTTTAGAGCAATGACCGCATTACTGCCATCACTAATATGTACTTTCAAAGAAGTCACATGTATTTCCAAAGACTCTTTTCAACTTTTCACAGCTGTGGGAATTAAATTACTTTGGCAGCTGTTCTTGCACCTTTGGAGTTTTATTTTATGAACAGCAAGAAAAAAAAGTTATTTTGAATTCAGATGTTCTAGTAGTAGTGGAGTATATCCTTCAATTCTTACTGCTACAGTAATTTAAAAAAGACCTTTAAGCATAGAAGGTATCTGCACTATTGTATTCTAAATAAAATAATAGTACAATAATATTAGTATTTTATAATTTAAGGAAATACACAATAAAGCTATTTTTACAATGAAAAACCAAATCTCACTTTATTATAGTATATCAACATTTTCTGTAGCAATAGAAGGGGAAACAAAAGTGAAAAATATCAATAAAGATAAATGTCTACATGTTGAAAAAATAAGATGGAAAATACAGGTTAAATAATATGAAATAATATAGATGCAAGCATGTGTAAGGCAAGTAGAACTCATAACTAGATTTAGAATTTCCATTTCTATTGAGAGTTTAGTAAATATTTCTCTTTGTCATTTCTTGTTATGTTTTAGTGTGTGTCAAATGCTGGCATCTCTCCTTTTTAGTGATACATATACTGCATGAATGCAGCCTTTCTTTAAATTGTCAGTGTATATTTATAACAGAAAAAGTGAAAAAAAAAATCTGCTTCTTGGCCTTAGATTAAAATGTATACATTCTTTCATTAATTTGCAGAGAGTGATAATTTCCGATAGCTTTTATTTTCAGGGCCATCTCTGCCTTAGTGATTCTTGTACAGTATGTCCCTGACTTCTGTAATTACACTTTGTTCCTCCCATTTGGTGACCAGTCTTCTACCAAAATACCAATCAATCCAAATAAAAGCATCCTTTTCTTTGAGCATTTATTAACAAGATGTAAAGTACTGTAAAATAGTATTTTCTCTGTAGTTCTCATTATTACAGAGGACTCAGCCAGCCGGTCATCCCAACCTTTTGTAGGAATAGGATACCCATTAGGAAAAGGGTCTGTTTTTCTCCCTGTGGGGATAATTCTTTATGCTATAATAGCTATAGTACATAAATTGTAAGTAATCCAAAACAAAGTCTATCCTTAAATACCTGTATATACTGTAGCAGATTATTATTATAGAGATATTATAAGACATTGCCTAGTTCACTTAAAATGTCCCTGGAAGCTATTTAATATATGGTAGCATTATGTGGAAATGTAATGGAGTTATATAAAGATAAAGAAAATCATGCACTGTAATCACTCTTTTTTGAGATTCCATTCTGGGTTTTTATAATTTAATTTTGGTGGCTTGGATTATCCACTTTGCAAATCCATACATCCAAGGGAAATAAATCTGAGGGAAAAGCTCTGAAAGCACATAATGTAATATGAAATAAGCACAAATACAGAACAATGTACATGGGTAGTCCTACTGTACATACTGTAGCTACAAATGCAATATATTAACTAATAGAAGGAGGGCAAAGGCTATATTAATTAAAAATAAGTATCCTTCATTAATTTCATGTTTTCTTCTGTAAGAAAGTTTTGGCTCTGATTTATGATTTTACATTTATTAGCTGCCTGCATTTGCTTTTGTTATTATTTGTAGTCTACAATATTAAATTTGCCATAAAATGTGTGCTCTGTGCTCTTACTTGGTAAAAGCAAATTGTTCCATTTTAAAAATCAATGAAGATGAGGAAGGTCTACATAATCTGCTTGGGGTATGTTGAAATTCAGATGAAACTTTTCAAAGGTCATTTTATCTCTCCTCTTTGCCTAACATTGAAGAAAAGTTGCTTAGGTATTTATGAACTGTCACAATTAATAATAATAATAATAATTTAATAATTGCTTACACTTATATAGCGCTTTTCTGGACACTCCACTCAAAGTGCTTTACAGGTAATGGGGTCTCCCCTCCACCACCACCAATGTGCAGCATCCACCTGGATGATGCGACGGCAGCCATAGTGCGCCAGAACGCTCACCACACATCAGCTATCAGTGGGGAGGAGAGCAGAGTAATGTAGCCAATTCATAGAGGGGGATTATTAGGAGGCCATGATGGGGTAAAGGCCAGGGGGGAAATTTGGCCAGGACACCGGGGTTACACCCCTACTCTTTTCGAGAAGCGCCCTGGGATTTTTAATGACCACAGAGAGTCAGGACCTCGGTTTTACGTCTCATCCGAAGGACGGCACCTGTTTTACAGTATAGTGTCCCCGTCACTATACTGGGGCATTAGGACCCACATGGACCGCAGGGTGAGCGCCCCCCTGCTGGCCCCACTAACACCTCTTCCAGCAGCAACCTTAGTTTTTCCCAGGAGGTCTCCCATCCAGGTACTGACCAGGCTCACACCTGCTTAGCTTCAGTGGGTTGCCAGTTGTGAGTTGCAGATAAACAATTGTAGCCCCTCCCCCTTAAGGGCGCTCAGGCTCTTTCAAATGCACCTGCTCCGGGTTCCTGCCTCCCTTCTTAAGCTCACTCTGTTCCGGGCTCTGCATTAGTTTCCAGTACCAGCCGATTCCGGGACCTGGAGCACCTGGTCCTGTTCCCCTTTTTTCCCCCTGACCCTCCACTGGATCGCGCTCCGGTTTTTAACTCTGTTTATCTTCGTCTTGGATGGACAACCCGGCTCTGGACATTTGCCTTGTCAAGGATTTCCCTATGGACACTCTTTGGACTGTTTGCCTTGGACTCGCCCCCCAGAACACCAGTGCACCATGGACATGCCCCCAGTTTTCCTTCCAGCTCCTCTGCATGCTTTTTTCCCCGTGTTTTCCTCACTCCCCCCTGGATTGTGTTGTCTGCATAGGGTCCTGAAAGAATGCTTTCATGACATGAACGTCACAAACGTGTTAATAAAAGACGCAAAATTTCTGAAATCACTAAATATAGCTATTCAAGAGTGTAGGAGTTTGAATTGTGATTCACTAGCCGAATCATGAGCTACTGTAATTGCTGTCATCATGATGCCAACGTGCTACTACTATTTACTGGAATGGAGAAACACACGTAAATGCCTGTGTCTTGGCCACTAAGTATAGCTGACGTCTGTTCTTCTATTTTCAGTTTCAGGTGGTATTTTTCTAGTTACTCCTTTTCTTCAAGATCATTCAGTAGATCCAACTTTTGTTCAGACCCCTGAACAGTCCATGTGCGGTGAGTATGTACTGTACAGTATTTGCCAGTTTATACCTTAGATGGCTATTTTCAGTATGTTTTTATCCTATTTAAAGGTATTCTCAAAAAACAATTGTCTTGATGGACAGTATTGTGGAAGAGTGTTAAGCATTTGTGGATTAATTAGGGATCACACATTATGAAGCTGAAACTAAAGCATCCAGTTCATGCTGACATGAGTTGCCCTTGAAGCTCTCTTTTTATTGGAAAAAAATCCTCAGCTGCAGAGGAATAAATCATGGCAATCGTACAATTGAATGGAAATAGGGGTACAGGATGATCATATCTGGGTCTATTCATGCCATAGTATTTAGGTGTTTTTATATTATAGGTGTTTTTTTTTGCATAAAATATCTAAATATTGTACAACCTTGAACAGTATGTATGATTTAAGGACAAGAAAATGACTCCACCACCACCCCATAATCTCACTAATTAAAACAATATAATTCAAGTTTCTTCGTGAGCATTTGTTACACCATTCAAACAAAATTAGCTGTTAAGGAAGTGTGTATTGTTAATCTTCTGCCTCCACCCAGAAATCTTTCAAAGAAAAAAGATAGTCTTTTTAGCATAGTGTAGTTCTAAGATGTTGAATATTATATTGTCTGTTTCAGTAAAAACATAACATATTTAATACATTAAAGTGCTTTAATTTATTTTTAATAACTTATAAAATTAATTTTATTTTAAGATGGCATTGAATATAATTTGTAATAAAAGTGTATAAATATAATCTAATGTGCAACATCAAACTTCAAGCAATGGTGATTAGAAGTCTTTTGATTGCATAGAAAGTGATTTTGAAAAAAATAACACTTTTTCTTTAACATTTTTAAACTTAATTTGTTTTTCTCTGTGTGCCTTTATTTAGTTAAATACTGTACATCAGCCTAGCTTACATCGATACACGTTGCCCTAATATTGTCTTCTTGCTAAAAAAGAATATCTTGAAAGTTATTTGTTTGCCCTACTTTCCTACATAAATAACTTTGAAACTATGTGAGAACAAGTAGCTCTAGTATGAATATAAAAATAGTCAAGAAAATGAACAAGTATAACAGAAATATATGGAATTTCATACGTATTCTCCCTGAAAAAACAAAACAAATCTCTTATTCTTTTAAGGTAAATTTTATGGTTATTTTAAGCATTAATAAATCATTCTTATCAAAAAAGACTGCAGCTCTTCTCTTGGAATGACAGTGTATTACTCCACCTGGAAATGTCTTTGAGAAATTAACTTCACTGCTACTGTATGTGAGATGTTCTTTTCCAGAGTTAGACATGCATTTTCACACCCTGTAGTTATCTTAGTTGCTATCTCAGAACATGTCCACCATTACAGAAAAATGTTCTCAGTGGTCTACTGTTATCTGTAAATTTGTTCTTCAGAAAAAGAAGCTGTATTGAATATAATTAGTTATAAAGGGGTATGGAAAATAATTTGACACAGATGATAAGATTTGATTGCCATACAGGCCTTTTTGGACTGCTAAATATTTTACATAAAGTATCATTTTTATGTAATTGTATAAGACCTCTATCTAAAGAAATTGTTTTATGTAGATCTTTAAAGTAAAGATTATACATCTTACACAATCTGATATTTTACTGTAAATACTGTAATTTTTTTCAATGCAGGAGGAAGGTTACTTTAAGGATTTACGATGTAAATAAGGCATTCACATTCATAGATTTTCTTTGTCAGACAAACAAATAAGTGCTTAGATGTAGGTTTTGATAGATATGACTAGAAATATGTTAAGCAATAGTAAAAATACCCAAATGGAAACTTCTGCCTCATTTAAATGAATTAACATCTGAAACAAAGTCTGAACTATTTTTAAATGATTTTTTATCATAAAAAGAAAGAACACCCCCAAAAGCAAATGGTCCTCATTGCAATGCTAATTACATCTGGGTCCAAGCAACAAAAAAGGGAATCAGGGAAACACAAATACTACCAGAATATAAATAAAGGGCTTAAGTTGGTACTGTATTTTATGCTTTATAGGATTGATCATAAAAATCCTTGCAATGGTAAATTTACACTTCAGGTGTGTCTCTCCCAAATGAGCCTTTATTATAGCAAATTCTCTGTTGAATTACGGTATAGTTATCAGATAGAAAACTAAAATTAAGTGTTGAAGATAATGACACTGTTACTTTAAGTTACTTTAGAACGACATTCATTAGTTTTTTCACAATACTGCAGCCTGTAGATGTTAGTGCTCCACTAATTAATACACATTTAATTGAACGCATAAACAGCTATGATGTATTTGATAATCAGACTTTAGAAGTGTGGTAAGTAGAAATAAAACTGCAGTAAACTTGACAAACTTTTGCCTCTGGTATGCCCTGAAATGTAACTACGGGGCGCTGTCCTTTCAGCACCACGGACACTCGCCTGGATGACTGCAATGACAAAGAAGTAAATACTAGGATTACGCTGGATTTACTGTATCTCTCACAGACCAATCTATGTACAGTAATAAACAGCCTTTGAATATATTATCATCTACAGTGAATATAAAGATTTCATACATACTGTAAGAAACCGTTTTTGTACCGTCTCTTGATGACGTCTGTTCACTGTAATGTGGCTGATTCGTAATTTTTAAAGTTATTTTAAGTATTTATTTTTGAGTGAAGCTTAACTATTCATAATCATAATTCAATATATGGTATTTCATTAAAAAAAATACACTGTACCTATAGTCCCCTGCCCTTCTTGATCGGAAAAATATAGACCAGAAAATATATCAAATGTAAACATTTGTCTGTATGTTTAGAATAATTCCAAAAGTTATTGTAACTAATATTGACTAGTTTAAAACATCTTTATTCATGACACCATACCCAAGGAATAAATAAATAAAGTATTCGATATACCTACTGTACGAAAATAAACTCATATCCACTTACCTTTTTGGGAGCTCGGAAGTCTGTGAAATCTGTTAGGGTGTCCTCTTTGCAAAGTCGGGATACTCGAGACACTATTGCCCATGACTTTGGCTAGAGACAGAAAATCCAGATGTTCGATCCTGGTCTTCAACAGTTCGCTGTTTTCTTCTTACCTCAGTGAGAATTCGTCTGATTCTCAGTTGCTAAAAGAAACCTCAAATCGAAATTCAGCACTATACCCAGTTGGTCCACCTTTAGCAATCGACCTCTCCTTACAAAAATATCCCTTCCACAGTACCAGTTACGAAAGACCAAAACTGCAGCGTTTTATTTTAAAAGAGCAAAACAGTAATCTGTTCTTACTCGGTGTTTATTATAAAGGACGCACGGACCTCTCTTCGGACGAACTAAAACAAGTCCAATAAAAAAGCACTAAGTGTCGTTTAATATAAAAATGTACCTTTAAAATAAATGTGCAAAACACATTTACGCTTTTGAAAATGCATTTGAAAATGCATTCGTGCGCAGCGTTGCATTCCTTTTAGGGACACAGCATTTGCCTAGAACTGTATATCGCAGCTGTTACTCCATTGTGTCCAATCCTAACGCAGCCTGAATATAGAAGATTAGGTTTCCTGCCTATCTCATCGGCCTCTCCCTCCCGCACAGTAATTTCGGTTGCTATGGTGACAGCTGCCTGTTAATTATTTAACCTTGCCAGAATCACTTGACATGGCACAAGGCGTGGGGTACCAAAATGTCTAAATTAGCTGGTAACATTATGATTTATAGTCGTTTCCGCAATTAAAAAAAAAAAACACCCACGATACCAAACAGAGGTGTGACATTTTACAATCCTGTCCCTCTGTGAGAAATATGCAGCTGTTAAATTCTCACAAGGATCTGTGTTTATGATTTTTTGAATGTTATCTATTTCAAGAGAATTCGTTACTTCTTTTCTTTTTTCAGCTGTACAAAACGGAATACACGCCACATTCGTACTGTATCTGGAAATGCAAGATGAAATACTAATGAAAAACTACAGTAAGTTTTAATTTTTCTAGCAACATCAAAGGGTTCTGTAGAAGTGATCACACAGATAACTAAACTAAAAGTGATAAAAAATGCACTTTATCAATTTAATGATTCTTTACCTAAACTGTAAGCAGATATTTTAAGTCAACATAAAGGAACAAAAGAATAAACAAAAATAATATTATTTGTCATGGTGTAAAGACTAATATGAATTTATGATTAAGTGTTTCGAAGCATAAATATTTGCCACATTTCTAGTATGTTTGGCAATTAAATGTCTGAACTCTACAGAAAAACATATATGAACTAACACTTAGTAACATAAAGGTTTAATTTTATATATTTCTAAAAAGAAATTAGATTGTGGTTTGTCATTTCTGTCTAAAATATAACAAGATGTGGTTTGTCTTGCAACACTGATTATGTTTTTGAATATGGTCACTTATAGTATAAATCTTTGTCCTTTTGCAGATTGCTTTGTAAACAATCCTAATTAAATGAAATGAACACTTAGTCTTGTGAAAACCAACTCCAGCATTAGTAGCTGGTTCTTTTTGTTTCAGATGGGTAAAACAGTTTTGGTTGAACATGAGGGAATCCTTCCAAAAATATTTACCAGAGTGAAAAAGGAATATTAGAAAGCATGGAGACTGAGAGACAAAGAGAGAGCTTTAATTAAGAAAAACAGGCTTTATTGATATCCTGCCCACCAATATTCATTATCCTAATGTTTGATGCATGCATTAAAAATGTTGGCATCTGTTAAAATCTGCTACTGTATATGTATAAAATTAAGTATATGCCAATATGGTCAATTCCCACCAAAATTTGTAATGAAAAAGAATATTTTAAAAAATAAAAAATCACTACAATCTGATATTTAATGACTGTTTATGTCTACTACTTTTTGATAGTCTACCAATTTTTGATGTTGCTCCTATCCTGTTTGAGCATTGCTTTCACTTTTTTCACAAACATCGACTTTTCGTGCCTAATTGTAACCCCGTCACGACAAATTGCTACTGGACCATGCAGGAAAGTGATTAAAAGTTAATAAAATCAAAAAGTTAAAATGAGAAGAAGCCATTTTGTAATTGTTGCTAGTTTTGGTTGCTAGTTTCTGAATGATCCAGAGATCTTGTCCAGTTGTACCTCAAATGGTCCCAGGGAAATTTTTTCAGAAATCTGGTCAGGTATATTCCCACAACCCTTGTGTACAATAGTACCACCAGGTTTCTTAAATCTTTTAATTATTTTCCTATTTCCCATAAGACCAAGCATATGTAAATACAGTACATACAAATGTCTGTATACTGTGTGTACACTGCACAAATATGTACAGTATTTGTTTTCTGCAGAGGAAAGCATTACCATAAAAATATATGATCTATTTGACTTGTGACCCATGTGGCTATCAGCAAGGTAGTGCAATAAAGATTACTTGTCTTAGGCCTTTTGGCAAACTTCAGAATGAAAATAAACATTAGGTTTTTCTTATTATAAACAAATAGTAGTTATTTTTACATACTGTATTACATGAAAATACGCCCTTCTCCTTCTATATAGTATAAAGAACAAATCATCATCCAGGTAATCCAGAATTTTAATATCCAATAAACTGTTTGCTTGTCTTGGCGGACATCAAACATTCCTTTCTGGCCCAAGAGATTGAAGTTCAAAGTGGAATATCATACCCCTTGGGTTTTCAATCCAATAATCCAACTTGAAAATCTTGAAATTTTACCCAGTTCAGATTTTACTCTGTGTTGAGTGAAGCTCTGCTCCCACAGGAATTTGAACTTGCCTGCTCTTGAGCATTTCCTATAGAGCCACACAGTGATCTGTTATGTTCTACCCCACTAATTCCTCCATCTCTAATTCCTCAGTCACACATAACCACTCCACAAAGAATAAGGCCAAAATACCAGGCTTCTTCCCACAGGAGAATTTGATGTTATCCAATGCCAAGTGAGCCCTGTTACTGTACATGTGCATCTGGACGAGCAAATAATTAATATACTGTACAAATGATATAAAACCATAATGCTTGGAATCAGTTCAAGCTCAGAATTCTAACTTTTGACATTCTAAACTCACAACCAAGGAATTTTGGAAAGAGTGATATGTGATTATATATGTACAGTATTCATAATAATATACATTTTTTCATGTTTCAGTATCTAAGCTTATTAGCACTACGTTTAAACTGAATCAATTTGCTTTAATAAGCTTTCTTAGTTTCACTGATCGTTTGAGGAAAGAAATCTTTGTGAAAAAAATATACACATACCACTGAGTGTTTGTTTAAATCTACAGGTACAGTGTACTGTATGTGGATAAGGTTTATAACAGAAATTATAGCATAAAGACAAGCACAAAAACATTCATATGTTTGATGGGACGTTTTATATACAATTCTTCCTACTGTATGTCTTAAATTAAAGGGATAATAACTGGCAACTGGAATGTGGGTATTATTCTTATGGCCATTTCATTTATTGTGGTACTCATACTGAACCATAAGTGTTTTATGTTTTACTGTAATGTACTCATTTTTCTTTAAAACTGTCACTGTGTTTGGGGAGTATTTCAGAAATATTATCTGGACGAAATCTGTTTAACACTTGCCATCTCTTGTAGACCTGTATCCCAAACTGTAGGTTATAAGCTACTGCAAATTTAGTTTTGAAGAAACACTGTAAATTGTTAAAGTATGTGTGGGTGTCAAAGCAAAATGTAAAAATAGAACTAAAACAGTCAGATAATTTAAATAACCTATTGCACTTCATGCTGTGTCATCTCATTTAAGAGAGATGGGAGTCTGGCTGTGACTAATGTTCACTCAAAATTCCTTAGGCCAATCAAAGAAGCTAGTAGGCTAAGCTATTGTATGACAGAAGATACTTATAGGATGAGTTAAAAGGCAATTCATTTAGCAATTTATTTAACTATATAACAGCTCTAGACAATGTATATTACAATATTAAAACAGCCTGGACTACTATCACATGTCTGCAGGTGAAACCTGAATATAAATTAAACAAAATGAGACATTTTTTGGTCCCATACTGCAAAGAATGAATAAAATGACATAAATGGTTCTGTCAGTGGGGTGGCTTTGTGGTGCAGTGGTTCGCATTGCTGCCTTGGACCACTGAGGCCCTGGGTACAATTCCCAGGGTGCTATCTGTGTGGAGTTTATACATTCTCCCCCCATGTTCACATGGGTTTTCTCCCACCTTCCAAAGACATACTGGTAAGTTAATTGGCCCCAGTCTGAGTGTCTGTTTGTGTCTGCTCTGTGATGGACTGGCGCCCTGTCCAGGTCCTATCTTGTCTATTGCCTGCTGCTTGCTGGGATAGGCCCCCTATTGCCATATATTGGATAAAACAGTTAGAAAATGGACAGATGATGGATAGGTGTGCCATTATTTAAAGTCACATCTAATAAGTTGCAAGTCAGCGAATCAGGACTGTACAGTATGCCCCGAAATCAGTATAGTATGACCACATCATTCCACAAAAAAAGGATCAAAACAAACGTATAGACATCTTAATATTAAGAGCCATCGAAATGTTCGATATCTTAATTAATTTTGAAAATCAGACTTATTTTTATGGCTCTTGTGATGGTAATCATTTTAAAATATCAATGACCTGGTGTGTAAAATCTATCCTTTTTACCTTGGGTTCGGCTACCCACAACACCCTTCTTTACTAAAAAAACAGAAAGAAGTTTTTTTGCATAGAAAAGAGAAGAATCTAGAAACAAAGCAAATGGCAGAATTTGTTTTTAATGTCTGACTTCGGAGTGTCCGCCCTGCCATTATTTCTGCCATTATGATTTGCAAGTCTCGACACACGGGCAGACGAATTCGTCTGTGGTTAAGGCGCCCTCTTGTGGAATTTACAAAAAAATATAAGCAAACACAGAACAGTCATTTCATTAAAGTATTTTCGATAGGGCACCTTTGTTATACTGTATATTGCAAATGAAACATACTTAGTTTTATGTCTTACTTAAATATAATCAAAACATATCTACTATATAATCATCCATAATAATGTAGTTCTACGGTATATAACCATATCACGTATGATACTGTATGTTGCAAATTATCGAAAAAAATGTGAGTGATCTGGTCACAAGCATGTTTTTTTTTTAATTTTTAAATACCTCCTCAATAACACCTACCGCCCTATCTCTTCGTTTCAAAAAGACGTGGTATTAGATGATGGCAAAATAAATTGTACTGGAGCAGCAATTTATTTTGCCGATCAAATTCAGCTGATTTCGGAACATATGATGCTGTATGTTATGCAAAGTATACGTTTTGATAACTTAGCTATAAAATAGAAATAGAAAAGATATAGCTGTTCGATGCTTGTTGCTTTATTTTTATCATAATCTTTATTTAAAAGTGCGTTGAAGGAGAAACTTCCAAGCAGTTCCCACCCCAGAGCTCCCCCTTCTGGACATATATGATATATTACGTAAGTGACAGTATTGTACCACAGTTCATTCTTACGAGAGGTAATAATTGTAACGTTTGGAAATGTAATTTAAAGCAAGTTTCTCAATTTAGATATAATTTACATGTTACATTCAGCAGTCAACAAGCTGAATGGTGCACTAGTCATTTCGACATGTATTTTAGAGTTAATTTGTTACATAAAAAAGACGTTTTAGATAAATGGAGAAAAGCATTCAGCGTATTTAACGTCTGGGTGGTATTACAGTAGCTAATTGATCAGAGAATCTCTATCAGCCATTTCTTGAAATAAACCAGGGTTAACTTATAACTGGACTGGGAAGCTTGTTCTAGAAATCAACAATATGCTGTATAAAGAGGTGCCTTCCATTCTTTGTTTTAAACAAAATTTCCCCTTTTTTAAAAAATTCTGTGGTCTGTGTTTCACTGTTGATTCTGAAGAATAAAGACATTCCTTTAAATCAAGGATTGAATCTGGTCACTCTTCTCTGCGCTGCATCCAGAAGAATTCCCTCTGCTCTGAATGACTATTAAATACCCTGGTCAAGTACACGCAGCAGGTAATGCGCATCGATGAGTTGATGGTTTATAATGAGCTTAGTTTTAGTAAGACTGTTTTACACTTTCACTATTCTCATGTTTTTTTTTCCATTTAATTTGAAAGATGTAAAAATAAAATGGCCATGGAGTTTACCACTATTGCCTCACACCACCTGGGTCATGAGTTTGCAATTGTACACATTCTGTGGGGAGTCTGCATGTTCTCCTATGTTTGTGTGGGTTTTCCCCAGGCACTGTGATGGTTCCTTCCATCACCCAAACCCATGCTTGGCTATGTTCATTGGTGATGCTAAATTATCCCTGTGTATGTACAGTATGTGTGCCCTGTGTTAGGATAGTCCCGCTTTGTGCCCTGTGCTATCAGCCTGAGCTCCAGGTTGCTGTAGCACATTCCAGGAATAAGCAGCTTTCTGATAATGAAAGAGTGGGCGAACTGGTTCAATCATTGTGGCAGTAAATAGTGATAAAAATCAGTTGGTAAAATGCTTACATTATCCATCCACCCATTCTTCCATTTTAGGGTTGCAGGGGAGCTGGCAAGGAATGGGTACAAGGCAGGGCAATATGGAAATAAGAACATTTTTGCTTTCTTAATGTTACTTTTGGTTATGTCAAATCATCTCATGCCTTACTTCAAAGTTTACTTCATATAGCCTTTTTAAAACAGAAACGAAGATTAGTGTAAAGTGACTAAATTCACTTTGATACAAGTCAAGGTCTTCTCCTTACATCCCTCTCCCTCCTCCATGATTGTGGACTAATTCTAAGATTGCAATTGAAAAGTATACCGAGGGTATTTGGACTTTGTTTTGTGATCTACACGTTGAGAATGTTAAGCAAGATGACACAGATGTGATAAAAGGCATCAGTCATCAGTGAAATTACTGAAAGAAAGCAATAGTAGGAAATATCAGTGAAACACATAGGGCAATTGGAACACTTGAGGAATTGATTAATAAAATAATTAATACATTTTTAGTTAAAGATCCACAAACTCTGCATCATTTGATTTTGAAAGAGAAGCTTGGTGAGATTTCCAATGTGAAAGTGGATCCTTAAATATTTTTTTTGCATTAAAAAATTGAAAACTAAATTAGGCTCATTGCCAAAAGAATGAGACCAGCCATTTAATTTAACACTGGTATACTGTAATTTCCCATGCACACTTGTGCACTCTTATCGCCAAATGTACTGAAAAACACCTTGTGTAGACCGAACATTGTGAAAGGCCTCAGTGACCACAGCCTTAGGGGCATTAAAATTGTACATTAGACAAGAAATTTCCTGTTCAACTGAACACACCACACCAACAGTGGAATTTTTGTTAACATCAGAAGCAGTTGTTTGAAATCTCTCAAATGTGTTTCTTTGAACCATTTTCACTTGAGAGTATTATCTGCTTGCAGTGCCTAGATACATAGCTTAATAAATGGTTAATTAATCTTTTGGTTTGTTTGGAAACACCTTTGGACTCATAAAGGCAGTTTTGAAGCTGCCAAACAAATTTTAAAAGAAAATAATAAAAACAATAAATAATTTACTGCTCCATGAGGAGTGCTACTTGGGTTCAGGCATACTGTTGTTTATTTTATTACTGAAGGAGAAAATATGCATATGTATTTTGAAGGATTAGTTCTAGTTGACTCTCAGGAGTCCATATATTGTATAAAACTTTAAATATTTTGCCAAAATTTTAATTTACAGTAATGCCTGAATGGACAGATTTATTCATTCTGTGAAGTTGATTAAATACTCCACTTGTTAAAATTACATGTGTAAACAACATTTCCATAACCATTTCCATTGATGTGCACTTGCAAAACAATAATTTTGTTTAATTCTTATTACCTTGTTACTCTTGGGAAGTCTTATTAAACTGACATTTCAGTTCCATAAAGACCTTGTATTTATCCAATAAGGCTGAGGAGCTGATACAGTACATCATACTGTACAAATTATAGCAGTGATTTAGTATTATGTCCAATGGCAGATCTTTATTTAAATCCTTCCAGTGTATGAATTGTGATAATTATTGCATTTACAAAACAAATCAGTAAACAATACAAGTAATACAGTACCTTTTTATTGAATACCATTGTTTGCTTATTTTATAATTGATAAGACGTATTGGCTAATGTGGATATTCTTTGTCCCTGTTGACTTTAAAGCAGATTTTTCAGTCCTTGAAAAACCAGGACTTTTTTATGCAGTCAGCACCTTTATCTTTATTATTAACATTGTACCCAACTTCATATTACTTTTAAAACACTGACGTGATCAGGAATTGGAAAGTGAAGTGTGAATTGTTCACTATGAGCTACAGTATGAGAAAGTAAAATTATTTAATAGAGTTATTTAATAAAAACAAATTGAAGAATGCAAAAACCTGAGGTGGTTACTACAGTACAGTAGGTCTACTCTGGGACAAAGCGTTACAAGTTAAAAGAAGGACTGGCAGTCATGTCTTTGCAGGACTTGCATCAGGCCTCAGTTTTAATCTCTTAATTGACCCTGATAGATTTTCTTGTCCCTGGAGCTCAAGATCAACTGGATATTTGAGGATTAGTGGAAAGAAAGACTTGCAAGGGAAAGGAATGAGATAAGCCAAGGTTGTCACCTCCAGCTTGAGAAATCGCTAAACAGCTCCTAATGAAAGGATATCATATAAATTCTTGGATGCTGTCAGTGCAAACACCCACTGCTTTATGCCACTTTTACAGATAAGTATTGCTTCTCTCTAAATGCTATTGAACTGACTGTGCCAGGGTTGCAAAGTTATGCAATAAAGTTTCTCCTAAAAGTATCCACTCTGTAGTCTTAAGTACTGACTGGAGTGTCCACATATTTCTTCACACCCCCATACATAATGTTAACCCTAATTCAAACTGCATACAGGCTGCAGGGGCCAGAGCTAATGGGGTGCTACTGGAACATTCATAGCTGCATAGATGTCAGCTTGTCATGAACTCTGCTCCCACATTGATTTAGTTTTTCATAAAGTGCTTTACACGATTTTATTCAAAAGGGTCAAGTTAATTCCTGATGGAAGGGGTGGATAATTCCTCTGACTGGTTGTGCTGTACTGAAAAAGTAAGAACAAAATGGATGGACCAGCCCATATAAATTAATATATTTGTGAAAAATACAGTATTTATATTTTTGAATTAAAGTTAGGGAGGAAATCTGCACAGTCTATATAGTTTC
Source organism: Lepisosteus oculatus (assembly GCF_040954835.1). Taxonomy (NCBI): domain Eukaryota; kingdom Metazoa; phylum Chordata; class Actinopteri; order Semionotiformes; family Lepisosteidae; genus Lepisosteus; species Lepisosteus oculatus. Next base: position 36,740,256 of record NC_090699.1, read on the forward strand.
ATTCTCTCTCCATTTTTCTCTTTGTAATATTGCATTGAAACAGTGTATTATGTATTCTCCCTTAGACACCCCGAGACAAGGAGACGCCTCTGCATTATCTTCATGTGACAGTGCAAACTCTTGAAGTCAATAGGAGGTAGTAGCTAGCAGGCCTTTCTGTGAAGCGAATGTCTTAACTGTCTAAAAATAGGTCGCTTTGTGAAGTAGTGAAGGGATCACATCTAGCCAGGCCCTTCAAGTGCATTTTATCCACAGGCTCAGATAGAGGTCAACTGGAAGAAGAAACACTCTGAAAAGGCATCCTGAAAGTAAAGCAGACCTTGCAGGTAATAAATTTTAGTCTGTGTATTTCCAACAGGATTCTAAAAAATGTAGTGCACATTTTATGAAATAGTATTCCCTATTCTCTGATAGTGTGTGCTGTTTATATTTTGTGGGTGATTATTTAGAGTTGATTAGATGCCGTGACTCTATAACTAATTTTTCCATAAAAGACATATTTCTATCCTATATCACCTTTTCAATCTGAATATTAAGTTTTGTTCATGAAACAACTGTATGACATGTACAGGTCTTGTTACATGACTTGCTGAGCAATGTCATGTATCTTCACCACATATTCACTGTTCTACTGCAATACCTTATATGTCAATAATGTAGGAATGTGACAATCTAAGCAGATTCAATTCTTTCTCGTAACTGATATGCAATAATCGATATTATAATAATGGGGGAAAGGAAATGGAAATGAGAAAATTGATAACAAAAGCCTGTTGTCTGTCTCCAATATCTAACATGATTTTACATGTCCACAGTTCCCAATCTTTCAATATCCATAAAATCATGTTTTTTTAGTTTTTAGTTAATTGTTTGAGAAAAATCCAACCCTGTTACTACAGTACAATAACTAAAGAGTACACAACATGTTTCAAGACTGATTTACATCAACTGTTGTCATCAATGTTATCTTAAATCAAGTGATCATGGTCCTTGTTGAAAGGATTTTAGTCAGAAACAATTTGATTTTTGGGGAGGAGGAATTTGTTATTTCTTTGTTTTAGTGTTTCACAAATTATGAGAAACATTGAAAATGACTGCAAGGAGGGATCAACCTTTAATGTCAGAATAGTCTTTGCAAGAAGTACACAATTTTATCACAGTAAGAAGCATTACTCTATCAGAAGTAGGCTTTTGATAGATATACATTCTCATTTGCAAAAAATAAAGCAGCACACCATGTTCCACAGAGGGTATGTGAGCTCACAGAACATGTGTTGTTGCTCACAGAACATCTAACAGTGGATGCAGATATAAGATGAACAGAAGAACAAAACAACAGCACCAACAGAACAATAAGTATTGTCTGAACGTATCAGCTCAATGCAGCCGCTCATAGAATACATAATGTAACAAATCTTGATTTAGGAGACATGAAATCCTAGGGGAACACAAATACAAAATCTTTAGTGTGTCACCAGAGTGTGCAAGTCAGAAAAGAACAGATTGTATATGCTGAAGCTTTACTGCAATGGTATTTATTAAAACTTAAAATTGTATTACATAAACAATAAACTGTTAAAAAATGATTACTATTGTTTCCAAAACTCTGAAATAACCAGTAATGCTCTGAAACTTGTGATACTGTATATATATAATAGTCAGTATGGTAGTGATTAGAACAGAATCTCTTGCAGTGTTCCCTGTGTATTTAACCCATAGTGCATGCTTTTCCTATCAAGTAGAGCACATTGTAGATAATCCATGAGTTTAAGATATTAAAATGTGCAATGAGGAGTATACCTCGCTTAAGGCCTAGATAATTATTTTGTGTGCATTCTGCAGTGTAGCAAAATCACACATCACCAGTGGGATGATCCATAAATATAATCAGATAATGGAATTCAATCAGGAATGACTGTTTATAATAAACTAATTTATTTGCTTTCAGGAATTATGGAAAATTACTAGATCCTGTAGGAATATTATAGAATACTTGTTGGCATGCTGGTTAGAATAGCTGCCACTTGACTCCAGGGTTCTGGGTTTGATGCTGACTTCTTGGTTTTTATGTTTCTCTCAGGTTTGCACTGGCTTTTGTCAGGCACCCTGGTAGTCTCCCAGCTCTGAAAGACGCTCAGGCTACAGTATGTCAGACTGGCTATTCTGAATTGTCTCTCTTTCTGTGGACCTGACTGGTTACAATATGGGGAGAGCAGTTGTGTATTCTCATCCTGCCTCGTGTCCTGTGCTTCCAGGATAGGCTCTGGCTTTCCACAACCTTTACCACAGATGAAAAATAAATCCTGACTCGTTTGTTGAATTGCAATATATTCTGTGTGGTGATGCTGAACACCTAGTTTTTTTATTTCTTGTTAGTTAAATCATTCTGTCTCCCTGATATTCTAAAAATGCATTGCATTCACTGTTTCTTGTTTTACAAGTGGTGACACACAATTGACCACTGAGAGCAGCATCAGCATTAGTCGAATATGGGCTCTTGAAGATTCTGGAGATTCAATAACCACTGAGTTTTCCCTGGGCACCTGCAGGTTTGTGGGCGAGGAAAACAATATTCATCTTAAAGAGAAAAGTGAGGATTGTTTCAGTTAAAAGCAATATGGATGAGGTCAAAATCCTTCAATACTGGAAGGTTCTTAACACTCATGTTTCACTAAACAGTGAAATGAGTACATTCCCATAGTGAAAGTTTGGTAATCTGCAGTATTTTTATCTTTCCTGAAAGTGAAAGAAAGATAAAAAGTCTCAAGACCCACATAAAAAAACATAAAGAAATACAGGGAGTTCATTGTAATGGCATTTCAATACCTAAGGGATTGAACTTCTTCAGTGTCTTGAATTTAGGACCTTCGGAATACAGCAATAAATAATTTATCATATGTCTTCTTCAGTCACTAACACAACATGTAGTAGAGTAATATGTTTATACATTAATATCAATTAGGATATTCCTTCTTGTCTAATGTTTATAGATGCTCTTTGTAGGACATTTCAAGCCTGCAATGTCTAGTTTCCCTTTCACATGGCAGTGCTGTAGATATATTGCAAACCTTTTACATTCCTTGACAACTCTAAACCTTCCCAGGCACCCTGTGCACATAACGCCTTTCAAATAATCAACAATTTGTCCCATTAATGAGTTTTACAATCAACTTATTATCCCCTTTATGAACTTGTAATTTAAGGTGATGTTGCTCAAGTTAAAGACAATGCGTTCATTAAGTTCGCGCAATTCAAGATTAACACCAAAGTGACTCTGAGAGAGTTTCTGGATGGTCTCATTTCCCTTTCTTCTCAAAGATCTAAAATTTATAAAAATAAAACTCAAAACGGCAAGCTATCGGAGAAGTGTCAGAAAGTAAATTTAGCATCACATCACATAATTTGTTGGCAGTTCTTGTGAATAACTCTTGCTGATTAAATTGTCTTAAAGTCATACAAGTGATAAAGTAATGAAATAAAAAAACACATTCCTGGTGGCCATTCATGTGTCTTGCTTTACTTTGATTCTTTATGTTTCATGAGGTCGTTAAGCAGTATGTCGCAACAGTCATTTTTTTCTCGTGTCAAGTGAGTTGCTGCATTGGTGGACTTTCCTTCTGTAAGGAAATATAAAATATTTTCTCCTGCATGTGATGATATGCACCACTATTCAAACATGTTGGCTTTAATTGAATTCATAGAGAAAAGGAATGGATCATAAAATGACTATTGTCTTATGTTTACAAAAAAAGGAATCCATTGCATGACCTCTTTTTCCATAAAGTACTTCAACTGAAAGAATCTGGTATCGCTGTTATTGTACTGTATACACTATGTGCATTAATTTTTAAATTTGTTTAAATGGTTTCAAAGCTTACTCCACATACAGTACATGGAGAACTTGCCTTGATATGATTACACAATCAAGCAATTTCACTAATTTTGAAACACATTTTATTTTTACTATTAATGTGACATCAATTCTGAAATTTCATTTCAAGGTAGCTTGAAGTTTGATGCTGTCTTGCAATAATTTTGGATATAGTATTAAAACATTTAGGTGTTATAGAAATGTTAGTTTTTTTAGGTTTGTTAGTTAATTGTCTAAATCTGTTATTTAAACCTTTTACATTCATGCCTTATTTTATTGTAGTAAATGGCTATATATTCAAGAGTAGTTTGATGTAAAAAAGTCACCTCATTTGCTAATAGTTAATGTATCTCTTATGAACATTTTGATTATATTTTGAAATAGAACAAAACTACAATGCAACAAAGTACACAAAAGGGTTCTCACAAAAAAATTCTACTTACTTTTAAATTAAGGTTATATTTTTTGCTGTACCACATTGTGTTATTTTCGAAAGTAAAGTACGAATGGAAAAGTAACTCAAAAGTTATAATTTGGTTTTACTGAAAAGGAGGCTTGAGTGATGTCATCACGTAAAAAGAAGGCGCGGCGTGGTTGCTAGGAGACGAGAAGGACGCGCCAGGTTTCCAAAGAATCCACAACAACACAACGTGGACATTTAAAACGTTATGGACGCGAAAGTAATGTTTTTAAGCAAAATACTCTTGTCTTTAAAAAATAAATTATTTGATGTTTAAAATCTTTCTGTAGTTCCCGAATTACAAACTTTAGTTTCTGGATAAACTGTTAAACAGGGCAAGTGAAAAAAATGACGGAGGTAAGTTTAAACTAAACATTTCAAACAGATGGATTATAGAGACATTTTGGATTGTAATAATTCAAGACAAATTGTTGTATTTATGTCGATGTTAGTAGTTTCATATGAGAAAATTAATATTTGGAAAAATCTCAGAGATTAAATGTTTTTCGGAGTAATGATTAGTAACAGCAATTATTTATTATTAAATTAATAATGTTATCATTGGTTTAACATCGTTTATCTGTTAGGAAACCAGAAAATAGCGATATAACCATTTATTATATGTTATCCAAAATATACAACTTATACTTTGAATTGAGAATGGCCTTTCTTCTTGAGTTCTCAATCTACGTTTTTACTGACTAGTCTCCTGGAAAAGGTTACACCAAGAATTGATTTAGTTTTTGATTAATTAATTTATAATTTGATTTTCAGAATTTGATTTCCCTATAGGGATTATCTGATTCCATATCTAAAGTTATACCTTAACGACTCTGTTACATGTATAAATCATGGAATTATTCAGTAGGCGGCTGTGTGCATTCTCTATCTTTTACTATTGTGGAGGTGTCGATTTAAGACTTCCATCATGAATATTATAGTCAAGAGAAATTCAAATGTAGAACTGAGCACTGAAAAATAGTTGCACTACTACTGTAGCCTTGACAGTGTACCTTCATGTAGATTTGCTTTCATCTCATCTTCGTATTTTCCAAGTGAATTTTTATTCAAAAGTTGTGGGTAGCAACCACAGTCATTCAAAGACTGCATTTGCAATCCATCCTAATAAATTAGGAATATGTTCATTAATTTGTTCACTGCAGCAGTATTTTATTGAACCATGTGTTTTCCTGTCTATAGCTCTGGAAAGAAACAGGATTGTTGATTTAACAAATGAATCATGAGCTGTATAAAATATGACAGGTGTTCACTGCCAAACTTCTGCATCACCTGTATTATCCTCCACTGGCAATAAGACAACATTGTTTCAATCCCTGCCTTTTTATTTCTAGGAAAAGGCTCAGAAGCTAGAAACTGAAGAAAATGTCTTTGAGACACTGGAAAAGGACTTTCAGGAAGTGCTTAACGAGCTCATGGGAGATAAGAGCCTTGAAAAATTCCGGGCAGAATATGAGAAACTCCATAAAGCCCTGAAGAAATCCCATGAGAGTGAGAAAAGGCTTATGGCAAAATGCAGGGAGTTAAACGCGGAAATAGTATCCAACTCTGTCAAAGTTGCAACAGCATTGAAGTTGTCTCAAGAAGATCAAACGACTATTACGTCTCTGAAAAAGGTAATGTTTTATTTTCCATTTTTTCCACAGCGTTCATACTAAAACCAGCAATTCATTTTGAACACAGAATTAGTCTGTTGATAATGAGCAGTGCTTAGTTTCCTCCATGTATCCATTTTTTAATTGAAACACTAGTATCCTAAAAGAGAGAGAGAAATATTTCAATTTTAGTTTGAGGCTAAAAATGAGGTTTGATTTTGGTTTGAATAGTTGGTTTAGAAAAGTTGACCCTTTTATATAATAGTTCTGTGATCTTCTCACTTAAATTTGTGGTGCTCTTTTAGGAGATAGAAAAAGCCTGGAAAATGGTTGATTCAGCCCACGAGAAAGAACAAAGGGCAAAAGAGACAATCCATTCACTGAAACAGGAGATTTCTAACCTAACAAAGCTTGTTGAACAAGGCGCTGGCTTGTCAATAGGCCAGGAACACGGGTGAGTGTTATTTCTTCATTCGTCTTTAATCTACGAATTGAGATACCCTGAAGAAGGTAGAGATATTAATATAAACCTTTATGACTCATATACAATGCAGAATGCATTGTTGTAAACTTTGTATCTAGGATGAAAGATCCATGCTCTGTATCCCTATTTTTAAATCTTGAAAGAGAAATGTCTCGCCAAATGGAATGTAAGTCTCTCGCTTTTATTTAGAAAAAAACTTTATTCTTTAGTTTGATAAAATTGTACTAAAAACAGTCACAAAATATGAATTTAACATAGAAAATGGGGCAGTACAGTATCCAAATGGTTAGCATTGCTGTATCGCAATGCTGGGGCCTTCGGTTCAATTCCAAACCTGAGGTGCCGCTACATGTAAAGTGTCTGCATGGAGTTTGTCTGTTCTCCCCTTGTTGATGTGGGTTTCTGATATGGTTCTCCAGTTTCCTCCTACAGTCCAAAGACACACTGATAGGTTAATTGGCTTTTTAGAAAATTGGCTCTGGTATGATGAGTGTGTGCTTGTGTTTGTCTGTGTGTGTGCCCTGCAATGGTCTGGCATCCCATCCAGCGTGTATCCTGCCTTGTGCCTGTTGCTTGCCGGGATAGGGTCTGGATCTCCCGCGGCCCTGAATTTGATAAACCAGTTAAAAAATGGATGGATGGATATACAAAATGAATTTTAACAAATGAATTGTGAGAATGTTAAATTTGTACTCACATATTTGTTTAAAAACATAATGGTAACAAACGTTAGTTTAAAAAAAACAACAAATTACTGTATCTTCTTCAATGTGTATTATCCTGGATTATCAGTATGAAAAAAGTGTGACTTTTTTAGTGTGAATGATTTATTGAAAATCAAAGAAGACCTCACAAAGGAAAGAGATGAACTTCTGACTGAAGTAGTGAATTTGCGAGAAAGCCTTACGAAGGCCACTGCCAAGCAGCAAGAGATCGAGGCCTTGAAAGAAAAGTCCTTTGAGACTATCTCACAGGTAATGAAATATATATGCAAGTGTGTTGTAAAACCTTGTTTTATATTGTATTATTAAAAAAAATCCTTAAACTGCCTTTATCCTCAGTTTCCATTTAGGAAATTAATTATCTTAAACACTTAAAATTATTTCTTGATCTCTCATAACAGCAACATTTTACAGTGTTTGGGGTAACATCAATAGTAAGTTCAAAAACATCCTTTATCCTGAGGGTACAAATTCAGTCTATAATTGAAACTTTTAATGTCATCATCTGACTCATTATTAAATATCCACTAATTCTGTTAACCTTATGAGTATTTAGTAATTTACAGTATGTCTTTAACTTAATAGCTCAATACCTGATATGAAAAAAAATCAAAAGTCTGAAACATTGCTATTTGCTCTCCTATTGTAAAAATCGGCAGATTTAGTTGACATATTTATATGCAATCCTTATATCATTCTCTAATTATCTTAGTTAAATCAAATAGAAAAAAACTGTAGACAGGTTTTGAACCCATTTCTTGCTTTTAATGTAAAGCTGAGGTTTATTGTTTGCATGTAAAGCTCCAACAGGACATTCAGGTTCGCCAGAATGAATGTTCTCGTGAGACTCGGAGGAAGGAGAAGCTGGAGAAGGAAGTGAAGCAGCTGCAGGCTGATCTGGACGCCAAACAGTCGGAAATCAAATCGCTCAATCTGCAGAGCCAGTGGAGCAAAGAGGAGCAGCAGAAGCTGGAGCAACAGCTGCGGGAGCAGAAGGTAGGCCTACTGGGGAGAACTCCTAAGACCTGCTCTGTTGAAACGGCCTTCTTGCAGCTTGGAGTTATCAGGTTTTCCAACCATGGCTATTGGCAGCATCAGCAGTACCAAGCATCCACAGACTGAAAATGCATGATGCTATAGCGGGCACATACTGTAATTCTTTGTATTATACGGCCCTGTTTTCCCCCTTTTGAATAATTCTTTCTTAAATTCAATCTTCTAGTAAATATTTTGTCATGAAGCCTTAAAACAAGTTATATTTTTGCACCATGGCAAGTTTGACATGTTTAGTTGATACAGTAAATGGCTGAGAAAAGACAAAGGGTTCAGAGTCATGGGGGAGCCGTTACAAGGCTGGGTGCCACCCTGGACGGGAAGCTAGCCCATCTCAGGGTAGGCACACAGACACACTCACACCTAGGGCCAGTCTTCCCAGGAGTCAACCTGTCAGTATGTTTTCGGACTGTGGGAGGAAACCAGAGCATCCAAGAACATACAAACTCCACGCAGATAGCACCCCAGGTCCTGAATTGATCCCAGGTCTCAGCGCTGCGAGGCAGCAATGCTAACCACTGTGCAACCATGCCTCCCATAAAACAACATATTTTCTTTCTTTCCTTACATTCACATTTGTCTCAGTTGCTCGAAGCCTTGAGTAATGGTGTATAACAGTTTTGAATTCAATGCTGAGATACAAAGATACAGTGTATGTATTTACTGTATGTATCACATCATGCAAGATGTTGTATATAAACGATTCTTCCAAATATCACAGATTCTCAATGAGCGAGCAACAAAAGAGCTGGAGCAGATGCACGTTAGGAATACAAAACTCCAACAGGAGAATGAGCAGAACTCTCTGAGTATGGAGCAGCTAGCCCAAGAGAATCAGCAAAGAGCTACAGATCTTAAGGTAGGAGCACCCAAAGTAATCTGAGAAAAGGCAATAGTGCCCGATATAAATCCATATTTTGTTTAACATAAATCCCGTTTGCCATGGAGGGCTTTATGAAAACTCCTGTTGTAGAAGGCCTTGTATAACAAGGCTCATGGGAGAAAAAAGTTTAGATTTGGAGGCCCCTAAGCTCTTAAAGCTTGTCATATTAATGATGCATGCTGAACATTTTGCAGCAAGACGGTCATTGAATTCAGAATCTTTTGAGATGCTGTGTGGAACATGCATTCATGTTGTGGGTAGTTCCGTTACTTTGAAGTGTCAATGACTGATTCTGTATGATATTCTTTAACATAGTGAAACTGGGTTAGAAAAAACAAAACAAAAGTTACACCAAAAAAAAAGAAGAAAAACCTCAAGACAATTGGCCTGACCAAGCCAGTTTGTGTCTTCTTTTGAACTTTCCTGTCCATCTTAAATTATGCACAGAAATGATCCCCTGGAGAGGAGGAAGGACTTCTGAACTAGAGCTATTAATCTTTGAATGTCTTTCCAAGGATCTTTCAAATTTAGATACCATTTATAGAACACCGGAGGAAAAAAGTGATACAACTCATCTTCCAGTAGAACATATTGCTCTGAAAGTTTAGGGTTTCAAATGCTGAGCGTATGCAGTATGTAATCCCTGCTGTAAATTTATTAGACAAAACTCAAATCCCTCAATGAAATCTATTGCAATTTAACTAGAAAAGCACTAGAGGGCACTATATAGACACAGAATTGTTGGTCCTGTCGAGTGTTGTTGCTTTATTTTCAACAGTCTGAAGGAGAGCATTTTGTTTTTTATTTTCTTTTGAGAAACAATCATAAATATGATAGTGTCACTACTGTTGCTACTAACAGTAACAATCATACAAATTAGTATTTTGTTTTAGATATTGTTTTAAAATATGACTTTGTATCTAAAGAATAAAATAGCTACTGTAAATAGTATTCATTTTAAAGACTACACTTCTTCCTGATATGCCCTGACAGCCACTATAGTGTTCTATAAAGATTTATTTTTTTATTTTTGGAAGAACTTTAATATCCTGTTATTTATGAACCCATAAGGATTGTGGTTATAATAGGAAGTGTCTGTCAAGTCTCTCATATAAAAAAATATTGATTATGTTGATTTTCATTTCACATTTCACACGAAAGACAATTTACCTAATATCTTGGGCTATTTCTGCTGGAACAACTTCCATTACAAAATGTACCTCCTGAGAAATAAAATGGCTACTGTGCTTTGCCTATAAGACATGCTGTAGGTAAAGGGAATTGAGTAGCAGTAGCACTTGGCTTAACGTCAGAAACAAACCCAAAGAAGTAAACTTAAAAAAAAATCCCGACAGGTGAGGGAAGAAGAGGTGAATCAGATGCGTCAAGAGATCTCAAAACTAACTAAGATGAGAGAAGCCACCCAGAGGAAATTGCGTCAGATTGAAGATCAGAAAGTGGAAGTGGAGCAGCAGAGGGACATGCTGAAAAACCAGATCGCTGGGATGGAGAGAGGTAAGGAATTCCATTTGTTTTCTTAGACTGTATGTTGCCCCCCACACACACTTGCATTGTAGAACTCTTTCTTTGATATAGATGCACATGTTAAAACAAATAGCAATTTGTGAGAGCATTCTCAGTTTACAGTTTATTTTAAAAAGTTTAAAAAAATGCCACAACAACTTTCAATATCAACTATTGTTTTTTTAATTATTCAATCCAGTAGGGGAGGGCGATTTCTTTATGGAGTTCAGTCTTGCTTCATCAGAACCAACTAAAACAGACACATGAAAGTATTGTATACGTTTTTGAGACATTGATTCAATTTAATGTACTTTATGATTATGTGCGATAAAAAGTCAGGTGAAGAGTACTTAAGAACCACCAAGCAAAGGTAATAAATAATATTACGATTAGTATGATAACATAATATGGATGAACTAAAACCCATTGGTCTGAAATTAAAATGTTTCCAAAATAATTAATGTACAATAGAAGGAGGTATTTAGTACATCCATGCTTTTGTCTGTTGGTGCCATAGATTAGGACACAATATATTCACAGCTGACAGCAATGGACAGAATTCTGCATTGTACTTTTGTGTTATCTTTTTTTATGTGTGTTAAGACATGAAAATAATAGGCTTTCAAACCCATTTTATAATTCAAAATGTTAAAAAAAAATCATATTTGTTCAAGGTGCTAATGCAAAAGAAAAAGGAACGCACCATTAACGATCTGTTAAAAGGGGATAAAATTGTGCTTTTCTCAAAATATAACTTTTTTTAGAGATGGAAGCGTCAAGAAAGCAGACAGAGATTGACAAGAAATCTATAGAAGAATTGATGCGAGAAAGGGACATTTTAAACAAAGTAGGTTTACGATAAATTATTAGATATTCTAATATAAATAATTTATATAAACATGCACATTATAACCATGTTAACCCTGGTATGAGTGGATATACTTAACAATATTATTTAACCCTTCTACAGAGTCTGAGACCCACATACTGTACATAGTAATGGTAACTTGTATGGTTCAGGTAATATAATTTATTCAGTGCTTTGTACATGTACAGTATGTGCAAAGGAAATCTACCAATTTGGTTTTCTTGTATAGTGAAAAATGTGTTTCCAAATGTATGCACTTTTCTATAAGGAATACACATGATTTACCCAGAAATGCCTATTTTTCCTAGTGCAACATACCAAAGGGTCAAAACTTATTGTAACACTTATATTTGTTTTAGGACTACTTTTTTAACATGGATATCATTTTTACTGTGACAAATGTAAATCATGTAAATACAGGTATCTATTTATTCTTGTTGATGTATTAAGGTTATGTCTCAAATAGTATTCTTATGCACAAAACATTTCCCTTTTTGCAGAACATGATAAAGGCCGCTAATGCTACTCAGAAGCAGATGAGCTTGGTGAAGCTCCATGAGCAATCAAAGAAGAACCTTGACCAGGAGATTCAAAACTACAAGGAAGAAGCTCAGAAACAGAGAAAGATCATTTACCAACTGGAGAAGGAGAGAGATCGCTACATTAATGAAGCGAGTGATCTCACTCATAAGGCAAGGCTTGTACATTTTTACCGGAAGATTATGTCAAAGGGACTTAGAGAGCTGAACTGTTATATAGTTTACTCCAGCTGATCTCTAGAAAAAATATTTGCACCAGTATTTTTTCGATAATGTATTTCGAGAAGATTTGGTAAATCTGTATAAAAACAAGCATTTCAAATTTGTTTTCATCTTTAGACCTTACAAACAGTGCAAGACAGAAATGAAATTCTAACAAAACTTCAGCAGTGGTGAAGGCAGCCTAATTAATTAAGCTCAGTTGCCACAACTCACAACTAACCCTGAAGTAATTGCATCAGTTCCCATATATATATATGAGACGGCACCCCCTTCTCTTCCTCACTCATTTTGGAATCCCTCTTAGACCCCATTTCCACCTTTCTAGCTAACCCTTTGTCACCTTTTCACCAAGAGTGGGGATCCAAGCTTCATCATCCTAAGGCTGTAAGGTTGGCCCTTAGCCAAGCCAACGTTTCATAAAATTCAATAAACGATTCTACTGACACGCAATCTTCAGCTTGTGAAATATAGATAAATTAACACCCATCAGTATTTTCATCTGTGTGAAATCTTATGAAGAAAGACTTGTCTTCTCTATAACATAAAACTGATTTTCATGATAGTCCTTCCTCTTCGTCGTTAGGAGTTTGTCAGAAAATCAGCGAAGAGATGTAATTCCTGAGCAAAATTAGGAATTAGTGGAAAAAATTATCACCATGCACATGTCATAGACATCAAACTGGCTTGAACAAAGGAAAAAAAAATGACTGGAAGGGAGAGTGGAAGTGTCTGTCTTCAGTTCATAAAAAAAACTTCCTTTTTATCTTTGATTTATAAGTTATTCTCTGACAGCCCAGCAGGATAACTTCCATTAGTTGTGGTTCAGTTTGAGAACGTTGAGATTTGATGGGTGTTAAAACAGCGTACAATCTTTTCACTTAAAATATTCACATTATAACTCCCTGCTCTACAGTACCTCTACTATTAAATGTCAACTTCAGAATAAATATCAACTAAATTACTATCAGTGCAACAGCTGCTACCACAACCTCTAATATGTATACAATGAAAGAAATGTATGAGCAAGAAGAAAATTATTTCCTAATAATAAAAGTCATTATTCAGTTTGCAACTTGATAATCCATTGTGTGAACTGTATTTAAAAATAATTATGGATTGATTTTCCATTACACTTATTAGTACTGACTGTTTTTAAAACAGCAGATTACACTCAGTGCAGCTGCAATAGTATTGCCTGGTAAGCAGGTTCATTTCAGTTCTGAAGTAAATGGAGGCACTCTGTGCTGCATCTAAAGCACAGCCACAGAATATGCTAAAATTAGACACAATCGATCTAAAAATGCCCTTTCAGTGTTGCAAGGAGTGTAATCAATTAATTAGATTCCCACTTCTGTGGCTAAACTACTACCACAAGTGTGCCTGCCATTGAGCATATTAACCCGTTCCACTCATAAGACTGGAAGTAATTTATTTAAGAAATTACTGATTATATGTTTATTCAAAGAATATGGTGGTGTATTTGAATTTGAAGAGTAAACAAAGTTGTTTTCTGATTAAGTATAATGGTGTTTGGGAGGTAAAGTTACATGTAATTGCATGGTTGGCTAAGATTTAAATGAACTCTGGAATTCCTTTTGTTTAATCTACCTCTGCAGGTCCTCCAGCACATGGAAGATATTAAAGTGAGGGAAATGCAGATTTTTGATTACAAAAAGAAAATTGCAGAAGGAGAGACAAAGCTCAAACAGCAACAGAACCTTTATGAGGCAGTCAGATCTGACAGGAACCTGTACAGCAAGAACCTCATTGAAGCTCAAGTACGTCTCAGTGTGCAACTTGCTGACAGTTTGTTGCTTCAGTTGTTCTTGAACTCACACATTTTTCCCTTTCAAATATTTTTCTTTATTAATTTCAATATTTTCTTGCAAACTTTTCAGAAGGCATACTCTGGAGTAATCAACAATTTCATAGAAAATAATTGTGGAAATATATATTTCTGTTGCTCTTTTGTTTGACACAGAGTGCACAAATACTTTTTTTCACATGTTGTAGTCTATCATTCAATCAGTATTACACTCATATAGAAGCATTACATTACACATACTGTGCAAACAGTGTAAAAAACTTGCAAAGAGATTTATAGTATATAAGCCTTAGCATAACAAGTTCATGTGGCTGATCCATTAAAACCTTTCTGATAAAGTTGATAATTGTTTTAATAGATAAAACGTGTCTACCTACTGGGAGATGCAAGAAACAAATTAAATGAATCCTAGCCTGGATGAGATTGACCAGCAACAAAAGACATAGCTTTCTACATTTTGGCATTATCTTGCAGTACATATTCTGTACACTTACAAATGTCCCATCACTGTCTCAGAACATAGACGATTCCAGGGATAAAAGCCTTTTTTGGTTATGAAAAGACATATCATATCAGTTTTTGATCTGGTACATTTCAAATAACTGCACTGTGTTTTTGACAAAATTGTTTTTCATTCTTTGTTTCATCTTTTTTGCTTCATTTTCCCCGTTCAGTTCTTTGATGGCATTTTCTTGTGCTTTTTATGTTTTTGTCTGAGAATTAGAGAACACTTTCTATTATTTTAATTCTTATCACTTAGGATGATAAATAACTACAAACATATCACAACGTTTAATGTTTTTGTTTCTCATTTTTTCTGTGAAATGGTTGTGAAAGGGTTGTGTTGAACTATTTTTTTATGTGCAGGATGAGATTACTGAAATGAAGAAAAAGTTGAAGATCATGAACCATCAGATTGACCAACTTAAAGAGGAAATTAATGGGAAGGAAACAGCTCTTGTAAAGGAACATCTGGAATTTCAACGTGTGGAAAAAGAAAAAGAGGCTCTCAAGGTATTTAATCAAAACTAGGGTAGTAGGTAGAAGGTAGGCACCTACAGTATTTACCAGTTGGAAATTAAAAGCCCAGAACCAGACAAAGCCATACTGTTGGGTACAGCCAAGATAATTTAACAAATAAACAGCAGTTAGCTACAGGATATGCTGATGGGTCAAAGTTTTGATATAATTCAGGTCTAGACTTGTATTTCCCAGCATTTGAAAGAACAAAGAAGTTGCACAAATAATGTGGGTATTGAGGTACGTTCACAGAACGCAATTACTGGAAGAAAACCACAGCCTCCATTCACTCTCAGATGACCTTCTTGCATAGCAAACACTGGAAAACCCTGATGCATCATTATATTGTTTACTGCAGAAATCCTTAATTCATAACAAAAAGAAATGAGATTTTTTTAATAAATTAATATAAAGGTTACTATCTACATAGTCAATACCTTCATACAAATTTCATTTACGTTGCAGCTTACATCAGCTTAATGTATTCTGCATTAATTTTGAAAGACAGGATGAGATACAAATGCAGTTGTCAGCTCATCTCTGCATATAAAATAGGAAAGAGCAAAGGCAGAACAATACAGTGAGCTAAAATACAGAAAACTACTGATGTACTTTTTTAAGGGCTTGCATGGGAAGAAAAGAAATGAGTATGCTAGGTCTTTGTATCATTCAATCAAGATGAAGTAGGAACTATTAAATTTATTAAGTTCAAATTAGATGGATGAACTGAATCCTAACTTTTTGAATCTCTTTTTTAATAACATTATAATATAATATGATCATATTTATAACAGTGTAAAATAAAAAAAATATATATCTTAGTAATTGCCAGTTTTTTTATGTGAAGAACCAGACATTTGGAGATATATTCTTATGAATAACCATAAATGTAATTCAATACAGAAATATATTTTTAGCAAAAAGCCTTTTTGAAAAATAATTGGATCTTAAAATAAAGAAGGTCAATGCATAATCCTAATATTATATTTTTTTAGATCCAAAGGTGGTGGTTTTGAGTCTGCATATTTTTGCACTTTCAATAACCACTAAGCTATGAACACTCTTCATTCGTAAGAAGAGATCACAAGCTTATCATATTTACAGGATAACACTGTTTTGAGTTAGTGAGACTTGGCATCAGACATTTACTTAATCAGATAAGTTAATTGAGATCAATGGTGGCACAGTAGTTAGCATTGCTGCCATACAGTACTAAGGCCCTGGGTTCAGTTCCTGGGGTATGTTCTCCTTTTGTTTTCTTGGGTTTCCTTTGGGTGAACTGGTTTCCTGCCACAATCCAGAGTCCTACTGGTAGGTTAATTGGCTTCTGGGAAAAATTGGGTTTGATGTGAATATCTGCATGTTCGTGTCTTTCTGTGCCCTACAATGCACTGGCATCCCGCCCTGGGTTTCCTGCCTTTCATCTATTACTTACCAAGCTCCCCAGGACCCTTTATTGTATAAACAGGTTAAAAATGGATGTGTGGATGGAATTGAGATCAAATTCTTATTTAGAGCTCACAATTTGGAGAATATTCATGTATCTAAGAAGGTATTTCACTGAAGGAACCTGAGTGAAGTACCTTGCTCTAGCATACAACAACGGTGCTTCATATAATGTTTTCTGCGCCTTCGTTTCTATGAAAGTCTTGAGTTGAAACCACAACTATCCAACTTTCCAGTTACATATCCAGACACATAATTAGAACTGTATGCTACTGCTTTCATCTTAAAGATGTGCTAGAAGATGTGCTGTTAATTTGATGAGAATTATGTAATATTTTAAATGCATCAAACATATATGCCTAATGAAACCACATGGAAATGAAAAAAATCACAGGAAAGTTATCACCATTATGAATTTCAAATTTACCTCCAAGGCATTAGAGAATTTAGAGAATTATGTTCATTAGATGTTTTAGGAAGTGCTTCCTCGTATTCTATAGTATCTCCAGAGAATAAGTTTCATGATATATATCAATCACACCCACACTTAACTGAAACACATTTGTACAGTTTCTGATTTGAATAACTATCCATAGGGGCCAGCACAGCTGAGCTATTTTCTTGGCAGTTGTTCTGGGAGACACCATAGCGACAGCAGCTGAGTAAAGTGCGAGTTGTTTAATAAGAACCAGAAGGGTCCCAAATCATTAGTATGATTACTAAATGAATGAATTATGGAGCACTACATGCTCTGTTTTTCCAACACTGAAGGCCTTGTTTCCTGTGATTATATCAATGTGCCAAGTAGAAGAGGATGTATTAAAAGGAGTGAGCTATATTTTTCTTGGTAAACATTTTCATAAAATAATCCAGACATTTCTTTGCACTTGGTACTTTTGCATTACACAGAACTTTATGTTTAAATTATATTTAAGTAATCACATGTTATATAAAACCTCAGAGCTGTCAAACTTCTTCACTACTGAAACTACAGTACTACTGTTCTGTGTTTCATTACCCATGGAGATGGTAGTGTTGCGATTTACATTACATTGTTGTGTTACTGATGGTGAGACCAGAAAACATAAGAAACAGCAGAGTTGCAAGCAGTCCACTTGAAATGGAAAAAAGGTAAAGATTTAACAGATTTTTTAATTATAAAGCTTAATGACAAACAAGTGGCTTTTCAAGAACAATCATTTTTTTGAATGCTCTAAGATATTTAGCATTATACTCTATTTGTAATGGCAGTATCCGATTCATAATTTATCGGGCTGTATCTAAGCAATGTTCTTATTAGTGTCCTTCGTTTATTTACTGCATACTTCTATGACATTAATGACTGAATTAACATGTCCTGACACCTGCAAACTTGAGGATTCTGTTGTTGCACTCAGGCTCAAATCTGAATTTCATGTTTTAATTTCAGACTGTTTTAAAGCTATCAGACATATAGCTTGTTTGCCCTAAACAAACTGTCCATGCAATATTTTGCAATAATTAAAATATACTACATTACTGTACCTTGTTACTCAATATAGAAGTACTGTATACATTTGAAGTGTTAGATTAAGTAACTGTTGCATGTGAAAGAGTGAGTACTAAATAAGATGAGTAGCTGATTAATTGCTCATGCATTTAAGAGTCCCTCGATACTACCAGAGTGTCTTTGCCTAGAGCCAAACCACTAATATTTAACTTTTTATTCACTCATAGACCTCTCTCGGGAATCATTTTTGTTTAGAAATAATTTGCATGCTTCTGTACAAAACTGAGAATATAAATTAAACATTCCACAAGGCAATTTTCTAGATGTCTTCATGCCCACCGTTTTAGGGTTTATAAATATCTAAAGCAAAAAGTTGATTGTGAGTGGTTACTTTTTGGACTTTTTGCTAAACATGTGGTATGTTATTACATTAAATGATAATTTAATACCAATGATTAAAAATCATTAAAATTATGTTCTGTTTTTCAGGAATGATAGATTACTTTGTGTTTTGCATTACCATAGTCTACAAATTGTCCTAGGGGAGAAAGTTTAAGAAATATAGGATGGGAAAATAAAGACGAACTATTTTCATATAATAATATTTTAAAAAAGAACACAGAAAAAGAGCATAGAACACTGTTAGACCATGGTCAATGTGATTTTGCTAGCACTTTTCTGGACACTCCAATCAAAGCACTTCAGGTAATGGAGACTCCCCTCCACCATCACCAATGTGCAGCATCCACCTGGATGATGCGACGGCAGTCATAGTGCGCCACAATATTCATCAGTCTTCCTTCAACTTTTCTAGTTCTAAAAGGTGATTTGTTTTGTAAGATCAGTGCCTGCTCATGAGATGCTGGCTTATCCATCCTCTACTATTGCTTCCTGTTGTACAAGCAGTATTTTAGCCTTTTTTACCCTGAAGAGATCACGCAGATGGATAAGAAACATAAAAAAAGTTCCAAATGACAGGAAATCATTCAGCCCAACTTGCTTGTTCATCTGCCAACACCTAATATACTGTATGTAAAGATCTCATTTAGCCATTTCTTAAAGGAAGCCAGGGTATGAGCTTCCACAACAAGGCCGGGGGGCATGTTCAATACTCCTACAACCTTTGTGTAAATACTATAAGTGTCTCATGTTTTACATTGATTTCCCTGTCATTTCCACTTTTATCCATTAGGTTATATTCTACTGTAGATTCTTCAATATGTCCAGTATTGGGTTGCCAGAATCCTGACCAGGCCATGTGCAAGTGATCACATTACTTCTGTTTTGTAATCCTTGCACTGGCTTCCTATCGGGTGTCGTGTCAACTTAAAAATCCTCATGTTCACCTATAAGGTTCTACGTGGCTTGGAACCAAAGTATCTAATTATTATCCTACTCCCCACCTCGCAACCTTCATTCATCTGATTCTGTTCTCCTTTTTGTCCCCCAAGCTCTTTTACATTTTACTCTATTTACATTCTATTTTGACAGAACCTTCTCTTGTTATGTTCTGGAATTCTAACTCAAAGGGTATCAGAGAATCACATTCAAACCCAGACTCAAAACCTTCAGAAAGGCTTTTATTTAATTTGTGTCTGTATCTGCTCCTTGCATCTTTAACTCCATTTCTAATCACTTGTGTTTATTTGTGCTATGTGCTGTCCTTTTTTTGTTAACTGTTTTCTCTTGTTTTAACGTGTTCTTTACTTTTACTATAAAGTGCTCTGCAAATGTCTTTTAAAATAACATTTTTATATTATTATATCTATTCAACATTCAGTTTCATGACATGCCTGTCCAAAGTGGTAACTTTACTAACTTAAGCCATTCCATTTGGTA
Organism: Lepisosteus oculatus; assembly: GCF_040954835.1. Classification (NCBI taxonomy): domain Eukaryota; kingdom Metazoa; phylum Chordata; class Actinopteri; order Semionotiformes; family Lepisosteidae; genus Lepisosteus; species Lepisosteus oculatus. Next base: position 36,760,114 of record NC_090699.1, read on the forward strand.
TTTAATACATACAGTAGTATTTTACATAATCAGCATTATTTTATTTGAGTGATTGAAGATTTCTTATGAAGGCTCAGAAGTGATTATCTCACAGAAGTGACTGTCTCTGTGAGTTTTTTCAATGTACAGTATACTATTGGTGAAATTTTGAATATCCATTTTTAAAAGTAAAAAAAAAAGAAAATATGTTCTTATTTTACAGGGAGTCAAGGGATATGAAATTGCCCAGCAAATAGTAGATTAAAAGGAAATACACTGTTACTAGGTTACTAGATAGTCTGGATTTTTGTTCCTCGTTTGATCCTCTACTGCTGTCTTCACCTTTTGGTTTAATGTTCAAAAGATCTGCTGTCAAAAGCTTCAGTTTTATTTCACTCTTTTGTTCCTGACAAATCAGGTCTCCATTTATCTCTTGTCACTGGCTTTGAGTAATTTTATTTTCATGTGTGTGCAGTGGCAAGAGTTAGAATGAGGCCAGTTTTTCTTCAATATGCCACTTTTTCCATTCCTCTTCATTTATTCTCTATCAATTGTACCATCTCTAGACAGGCTGACAGGACACCCCTGTAAATGGGAAAAGTCTCTTAGTGCTTTTTATCTTGCAGAAGTACATTTCATTGAAGCTCAGCTTCTGTGCGTCTTTAGTATATTATTCATTTTTCTAAGTCTATAAATCAATATGTCTTGATGTTTGACTATGATATCTGTGCATGCCTTACTGAATATACAAAATAATAAAAGAAGAAAAGTGATCTGAATTTTTATTTTAATATATTAATGTTGCTCATCTTTTTATATTGAAAAATATGTCATGATAACAAAGACATACAGTACTGTAACTATCTGCCCTTACACAAAAATCCAGAAGAATTGTTGTGTTTTCTTTGAACATGTACTGTAGTAGCACATTTTCAGGCAGCCTGAATTTTTTACTTCAATCACTTTTGTCATGCATGTAAAACTAATTGTATAGTTTATCATCAGGATTTTTAGCTTTTATAGCATCATCATGTCTACTGCTTGACTATTAATTTAGTGGTTTTTTTTAGTCTGTTTTAATTGAAATTTCTCAGGCTTGTCATTGCTTTCTAATAATCATATAAGAGGTCTTTATTCGTTTTGTATATTTATCTGCTCACTAAAAAACATGTTAGATAAATCTATCTAAATTACACTGACCAATTTGATATGCTGTACTATATAAAGGATATTACTGCCAATTCTTGAAAAATGTTTAAGTACTCTTTTTAATTATAGCTGTTTTTTAGCATTTTCCAGCATATCATAAGGCATTCTATTCTAAAAATAATCTTAAATGTAATTGTATAATTCTAATAATATATTCATTTCAAGTTCATCAAAGTTGAGATTTTTAAGCATTTTTGTGAAAATTATGTTACTCTGCAAAAGTTGTGTGGCTTCCATAAAATAGGAAATAAAATGCTTATTTTACTGCACTTACTTTCTTAAACTGGGTTATTAATCAAAACAGTTGTAGAGATGCAGCCAATCAGAACATGAGGTATTTCGTCCAATTGCAGTTCCTGTAATGTGGTGCGTTGCATTATGTAATTCACTGGCCAAAGAGGATCGACAGGTGACACTTGTGCTGCATTAGATGTTAGTGAAACAATTGCTTAATTTAATCTGTTTCTCTACGGTGTATGTTAACATCCACTTAATATGGAATATTAGTATGGAATTTGCCAAATAAAGGAACATTTTGGTAGATGAGCATAAAAATAACAGAAGCGTAACATCTCTGAATGTCATAAGCAATATTAATTTTGGAATATAAATATATTATACATACTTCATATCGCTGGAAGTGGTGGCTAAAAATTTAAAAAAAATACACAACATTATATATACTATTTTAATATACTATTTATATAATATTTATATTGCTGGTAGTGCTGGTAGTGGTACTGTATTCCACTTTCTTTGTAAACATCTGCATCAATTTCTTTGAGTCGTTTACTTTTGATTATTTTGAAAACATTTTAACATCTCCATTTTAGCTATGTTATTGAGTGATGCTTTGGTATAGTGTGATAAGTACATGTTTATCTCCCAGAAGGTATCATGTTCAATTTCAGGACAGGGCATCAGTTTTATTTTAAACAAATAAAGACTCCTTCTCGAAAAATAAAATAGTGAATTATATGTACACTATATTGACATTTTTATCGTCTTTAAATATCACATGTTAAATATTAAAATGATATTAATAAATTAAAATCATTAATGAGTTAATACATGTGAATACAGTCAACGGTGGGAGTAAAAACCAGTTCTACTTGTTTGCAACAAGCTTAAAATAATATATATTATAATTATAATCTAAAATAACAAAGTGGTATTAAAATGACCACTGAAACCAAAGTATAATAACATCTAGCCTCTCGCAAACTTGAGCACAGGTGGCATCTTTCTGGCCTTAATGTACATTATCAGGCTTGGAGAGATTACTTATCTGAATATAAGGTTACTATAGAGTCTGCTAGATCCACCTACTTCTCTCACATCATTGAAAATCACCAAAACAACCCCAGACATCTTTTCTCTACCATCAATAGACTGTTCAAGCTAAACTGCCCTAGCACATTACCTGCCTCATCACAACTTTGCAACACATTCTTAGATTTCTTGACAACATCCGGCATCACATTCTCTCCAGTATGCATATCACTTCTGTACCTCCTCCCTCCTCATCCAACTTCTCTGTTTCCCATCTCTCTAGCTTCTCTCTTCTTGACTCAGCATCCCTCAACAAACTAGTTACACGCATGAAACCCATCACATTTATTTTAGATCCCATTCCCACCACTTTATTCCAGTCTTGTTTTTCTTCTCTCTGTTCCATTGTCCTCAATATTATACATGAATCCATGAGCACTGGCGTTGTACCAACAGTCCTCAAAACTGCTGCCATTACCCCCGTGCCAAAAAACCCTAACATGGCTCTCGACAAACTTAACAGCTTTCGCCCCATCTCCAACTTACCCTTTCTTTCTAAAATTCTCCATAACCACCTCATGACAAACAACCGTTTCGAACCCCCCCAATTTGGCTTCCGTCAACTTCACAGCACAGAAACTGCCCTGGTCAAAGTCACCAATGATCTTCTAATAGCTTCTGATTCTGGTTCTCTTTCTATACTCATCCTTCTTGATCTCAGTGCTGCCTTTGACACTTTTGACCATAACATCTTACTTTCTCGTCTTGAGACTGTGTTTGGAGTTTCTGACACTACCCTCAAATGGTTTAAATCTTACCTCACTGATCGCTGTCACTTTGTCTCTCTCAATGGGTACAGGTCTGAAATTGGTCTTGTTAAGTCTTGTGTCCCTCAGGGCTCAATACTGCGCCTGATGCTCTTCAGCATTTACATATTTCCACTTGGTCAGCTTTTAAGATCACATGCTGACGATACTCAAATATACATCCATACCAAACCTGACACTGATGTGGCTGTCTCTATTCTAATTGCATCTCTGACATAAATTTGGATGACTCAAAACTTCCTTCATCTTAACTGCAACAAGACTGAAGTCATGCATATTGGCACTCCCCATCAACTTCGTAAAGCCAGTCCTGTAACCCTATCTGTAGATGGCTCTGTACTTGAGCTTCAATCAAAATTGAAACCCTTGGGGTTATATTCGGTTCTGGCTTAACATTTGACCCACATGTGCAGCATACTGTCAAAACATCTTTTTTTCACCTTAGAAATATCGCAAGACTACGCCCTATGCTATCATTATCTGTGGCTGAAAAGCTGATCAACATATTTGTATTCTCTCGAATTGATGCTCTACTCGCTGGGGTATCTAAATCTACTCTGAACAATCTGCAGTATGCCCAAAATTCAGCAGCCAGAATCCTGACCAGGTCTAGTGCAAGTGTTCACATTACTCCTATCCTTGAGTCCTTGCACTGGCTTCCGGTTAAATTCCGTGTAGACTTTAAAATCCTCATGCTCACCTATAAGGCTCTGCATGGCTTGGCACCTCAGTACCTGTCTGAACTATTATTGCCCTTCTCCAATTCTGCCCTCCTTACTGTCCCCCAAGCCCATCTCCATTGTATTGGTGACAGGGCCTTCTCCTGTTATGCCCCCAAGCTCTGGAACTCTTTGCCCAAGGATATCAGAGAGTCACCTTCTCTAAACTCCTTCAAATCCAGACTCAAAACCCTTTTTTTCAGAAAAGCCTTTACTTAACTGGTTCCATTCTTCACCCCTCTGCTTTTCTTAGAACCACCATTCACAGTCTCCTCTATTGTTATTGTTGTATTGTTGTAATTGTATATTGTAATTGTGTCTTATCTTATGTATTCTTCTTATTTATTGTTATTGTCATCCTGTAAAGTACTTTGAGAAGCCACCTTTAAAGGCACTATATAAAATAAAGTTTATTATTATTATTATCTTTGATCATTATTAACAATATTAATTTATTGCTTGTATTTAGTTTAAGGTGATTTGTCACTGTTTTCACAACCTTCACTTTCTTATTAAAATGCCCATATTTGAAACACAATGTTTGAGTTGTGTCAAAAAATAGCTTTCTGAATAAATGGCACAGAGTCTTCAAACCACAGGCTTTTTAAAGATTGTGATTTGTGAAAAAATTCACAGTTTTTATTAAAAAAAAAAACATCTAGTAACTAGTTTTAATAAATCAGATCCCTGGTGTAAGTGAGTTCATAATGTGAGAATTATGAACATCACTCAATTTGCTTTTGAATTACTATTCAAAAGCAAAAAATAAACTTGACCATATAGAGCAGAATAATGCAAACTCATTGGGTTCAACCTCTGTTTAATTTGTGAAACCCCTTCTGTGTTTTCTGTTTTTACCCAGAAAAGAATAAACTACATATGCAATTATTTTGACAGGAGAAAATATGTTCTGTGCTGTATAGCTTTCTTACCATACTAATCATTATGTTACATTTTTTTACGCATCAGTCAAAGTGTTCTGAAGTCACAATATTTTAAAAAAGTACCATAATACTGTAGGTTGCACACCTACCTTTTCAAAGCCAGTTTAAAATTAGACTTTACCTGCACACTATGTAGTATCATGGATGAATCTGTATATACAGTAGTTAAAAATAAAAAAATAAGGTACACATTAATATTTCACTTTCTTCATAAACATTTTCTGCATCAAATTCTTTAAATCAGTCACTTGCTGTGGTTACTTTGGAGATGTACAGTACTCCTTCAAATCCATTAGTGCTACTGTAAGATTTGTGCTATCATGCAAAAGAGTCTGGATTTGATCCCAACTCCGATCTGTTATATCTCTTAACACATATTCCTTGGGCATAATAATCACTCTATAACAATAAAATCAGTTGTAAACTATATTCACATTTCTGATTAGGTAATAACATGAATGTACAGTACCTCCAGGCCAACAGACCAACAATCTTGAGGTCCCTCAGAAACAGCAAGAGAATTTTAAAATGCCTTTAAACAGAAATCTCAATTGAGTTTTCACATGTACAGTATACAGCATTTTGATTTAAAAGCAAATTTTAATGCCAATGTGTATATCCTTAAATTATCAAATTTAAAACATACATTTTTGTTTTTAGATATTTTTTGCTCCCTCTTTTCTTCCTAGTAGTTCACGTACAGTATGTGAGAAGAACAAAATTGCACGTGTTGGGCATATCACCTATTTCATCTGAACTTTTCTGATGTAGCACTGGAGGGTGTTCCCTGCCTTGAGGGTGTCCTCACAATGGGGGGGGGGGGGTTGTGGGATTTTATTTTCACTCTTTGTCTTACTACACATAGTATTCACTGATGCAGTTTCAGTTGAGGAACTGGGGTTCTATTTGTTTGGAGTTTGCATGTTCTCTCTTGCTTGCCTTGGCTTTGTCCTGGATAAAGCAGTTACAAAAAATAGATGGACTGGTTCATTTATACTTGTAAGAACATTCCAATTTAAGTGCAATACACAATACATAATTTATAATATTAATATTGAATGAACATGAATGAGTTAGCAAATGTGAAGAATGCCAATGGCAGGAGTAAAAACATGCCTTAAAATGAAATGGTATTTAATCCCAGCCAGTGTCTCTAATCCCAGCCAAATGCAAGTTACAGTATACTTTTAACAGGTTGTCCCTTAGAGTTTTCTTTGTGCTTTGCCAAATCTCATTGGAGAAAGGGTGTGTGGTGGAAGGTTTAGGCTACAATTGAATTTGCACTCTTTGGTTTGTGTCTGAAGAAGGCTTTGGAGCAGTTTGCAACCATTTTTAATTTCTTTGTGATGCAACTTTGAAATGCAATTGCAAATAAAACCAATTGTAAATAAAATGACACTGTCAATTGTAAATATTGGCGCACTATGGCTGCCGTCGCATCATCCAGGTGGATGTTGCACATTGGTGGTGGTGGAGGGGAGTCCCCATTACCTGTAAAGCGCTTTGAGTGGACTGTCCAGAAAAGCGCTATATAAGTGTAAGCAATTATTATTATGATCATCACTTAAACGTACTGAGGAGTATCTGATATCAAGGAGGATCGCCCCACAACCCCCCTGGACTGACAGAGTAATTTGGAAACATTAATTATCCAGTCATTGCAAAAGGTTCTGTTCCCTCTCTTGTCTAACAATCATGACATTTCCAAAATATGAAGATTCTTAATTTTTTAAATATTCACTGCAAATAAGTTTCTTATTGGCTTTAAATTCTGGCATCAAGCTGTATTTCTTTTTTATACAGTATATTTGTATAGTATACCCTCAGTTAATTGTATGCTATCGATTTGGTATATTCTGTGAATAAAACATCAATTAATTCATGCATGTAACATGTCAGGAACGTAGTCTTTGTTCACGTTTTAAAACTACAGTACAGGAAAAAATTGGTGTTTTTATAGAAGAGGCCATTTGATGGCTGATTGTCTTACTGTATGTTAAAGCACAAAAAACAATGAAGAATAAACTGTAAAAAACAGTAAATTCAGCCCTAGCACCCAAGCAAAACTGCCTGTTCAAAATAACAAACACAGTGGGAGGTACAGTATACATACTGTAATATTTGTTAAAGAAGTTTAAGTAGGGAGCTGCGTTTCATGCATAGGCTGCAAAGGAACAAGTGAAGTTTCGTTCCAGGCTGAAAGTTGTGTCTCTTTTCTTTTCATATTTTCAAGAATTAATCTACTGTTCATTAAAATTAAGCATGCAGGTCACAAGAGAAACTATACTGTAACTCTTCAGCTTACAGAAATCCCCACTTTAATAACAAAACCATCACTTATAACAACTTATAGTCATACACACAGTCACGATGGAGTCAATTTTCTAAGAAACAATTAACCTCCCAGTATGTCTTTGGACTGTACATTATATCATACTGTGCAGTAATCAACTGCAGTATGATATAATCAATATATAAAATACATTGTATACACAGTACATACAGTAGTATATTGTACTGTATGATTTTAAAGTCACTACAGTACAATATGTGTGAAATAGTTTTATTATCAAAATTTAAAGTTAAATTATTTCCTGAGTACTTGCAGCTGAAATATACATTAAGACAAAATATAGATTATCTCAATACAGATGGAAACCTGAAGGAAGCACATTGTTTTCACAACAAGCTAGAGTATAACTAAACTACCTTTATATATACAGTATAGTACTTAAAGCTGGATTAGTGCTGTATTAGACAATACAGGAATTGTACAAAACTACGTCAAAATAAAAGTGTAAAGAAAATCAATTATACTGGGTAAACTCTCTCAATTTTGTAATTTCAAGTGGGAAAAGCAGTATAATTGATGTAAGAATTGGATTGGTCTCGTAAGCCTAACCCTAGTCTGGCCTCAACTGCATCCTCATTTCAATACCATTATAAAAGAATGTTTCGAGTGACAAACAAAATACTCCGTGTTGGTTCATTATTGAAGAAGATGGCTTTACAAGAGATTTTATGAAGGGATTTGATTGTTTAAGTTCCTATTTGTTTTAGGAACATTTTTTTAAAATCTGTTAAATGGAGAGCTTCAGAGACTCATTACAGAATTGCAAAATTTAAACCCCAGCTAGGGTTATGGTTAGGATTCTGAACATTTTTAACATAATCGCTTTACTTTGGGGCCCAAGTAAAGTTTAGAAACAGTAATAGTTTTTTCCCAACATTTCTCTTGTTTTTCACATGCTCTATATATTAATTTTGTTTAGTAAAATAGCTCTACTTCCTTTTTTAAGCAATTTAATATTTAACATTCTATAATGCACAGTTTGAAACTAATAAAAGTCTAAATAGTATACAACTTAAATTTTATATTTGGAAAAAGATTGTCTAAAGGGGCTAAGCTTTGACCGGGATTTTAAAAGCAGGCATTTTCTGCCAACAGCCCAAGTGCTTCCACACAGCACATTAAAGATTCACTGCTCCACCTGGCAGTTTTACAAATTAGTGCAGTCCCACAACAGAATGTTTTTAAAAAACGGGGAGTGTGCTACAGTTACTTGAAGTGTGTGTGGCGCAATGTGTTGCATTATCCAGTGTGCATTCTGAATGGCTGGATCTTTATAGTACTATAAACATATTGAATTTGGGTTCCATTTAGGTGTAGGAAGCAGGTATAGTACATCTACTCCCTGATTGGACCCAGCCTTGCTGCAGTTGTGAGGCTGCTCATTTCTCATCTTGAGGTAGATTTGTTAAGACTTTGTTTGGAGAATGAAATTGAGAGGTAAAGCTGTTTTCTTTTTTCAATACACTATTTTAACATTATTTTAACATGGCGAAAGCTCTTGCATCTGCTTTACTGATACTTTCTAGACATGAGACTGGTACAGTTTCTAAGCAGTGGGCAAGGGGCACTTGGCATTAAGACTCAAATCTCAGTCCTTGGAAATGAGATTTCCTTCTCTTTTGTAAAAGTGTCAGACCCCCTTATCAGGCTTATTTTTCTGCTTCTATTTTCTTGTGTCTGCCAGGTGCCCCCAGTTCCTGTCCAACAGGGATCATTCTCCCCATGCTCATTACCATTTCTGTCAAAGCATGAATAGCCAATTGGCTCTGCAGAGAGTGCTTCAATATTTTTAATATTTGTTCTAAGTTGTATAACCTGGATATTAACTCAATATCATAAATATTATTGGGCAAAGAGAATCTGTCTTGCACATTAAGATAGAGACAGAGGAAATATAAGATGCAACCAATTTGTTGCTGAATTTTAAGATTTTGTGAAGAAATAGAAGTAAATAGTCAAATGCATTAGTATGTGATATGCAGTATATATATGCAAGATACAGTATTTATCATTGGTTTTCTGTGATATTGTGAAAGCTGTCCAGAATTTATTCTGTTCATTCAGTTTAAGTAAAAGTTAAAAGGAAAATTTATTTTCCTTTCTGGATTATACTAAGTTAAAGATACCCATTATTAATCTTTTGAGGTTGATGCAGTTGGGCCTCCTAAAGTGTATGACTGCTAATAGAAACAAAAAAAACGTTTGTACTATAATTAAGACTGAGCAATATAGACAGAAGGAACTTGTTGAGACCTTGGGTTTTGAGCTGAATTGAAGCCTAACTTCTATTTCATTGTCTGACAAGTCTCCCAAGCACACCAACTTTTCCTTGCCGAATTTCAGTTGTAAATAACAATTATCAATTTGATTTGATTTGAAAATTAGGGTCCGCAGTTAAAAATATTGTCTTTAAAAGGCCACCCTTCTCTTAAGTGAATATTAAAGAAAAAAAGACTTACAGTTCCATAATCATTTCCATTAATTTTTCAGCCATGATCTGTCAACTACCACAGTATTTACTGTAGCCATTGTCAACAGATTAAGCCTTTGACAGGATGTCAATAGCTCCTTGGGAAATTGGTGGCAAATTTGGACTTGTCTACGAACATGACATAAAGCTGTCATATCATCTTTTGACTATACTTTTGCTGTCTAATTTTCAGTGTACTACCTCCATTCTGTCAGAGTGCTTTAGCATCATCCACTATCATTCAGATGGCATCTTTGAACGCTTCACTGCTGCACCTACTCAATTATTCCACAGTGAGGTTGCCCCACAGGTTGATGTGATATTAGTCACAGAGTTTTGTGCCCTGGAAGCCTCCTGTCTCATATCAAGAGTTGCTGCATTTTCACTGATTGCTGCAAAGACTTGTCTATTATTTCCAAATCAGTCATACATGAAAGCTTCTTTTTTATTCCTGGATGCAAGTCATAAAATAGATACTTCACATCTTATTTACCTACCTGTGCATACGTATTGTCTGTGACTTTTACGTTGGTTATGTAATGTAATGTCTGATTAGTAATGCACTTATATCTAATTTTGGACTTTATCATGTACACTAAGTGCAAATTTACAATATACTGTATTTTCAGTATGAACCATTCTTTCTGTATGAAAATTATCTTTTTATGTGAAAAATCATAAAGAGGACTTTTCTCATTCTCTAATTATCCTGAAAACATATTACTCTATTTGCAGTGTAAAGTATCACTGCCTTGTGCCTGGGTTAACCTCCAGACCACTGTGCTTTCCTGCAAAAACAAGTTGATACTACTGAAGGAGATTTTTTAAAGCACTCTAAGTGAAACATCGCATGGTAAATTGCTTACCTGTACACTATGTAGGAGTCCCTTACTGTTTAAGTTGTACAGTTTCACATTCTGGAAACATATTTATGAGGTGCATTATCATTTAAAAAAAAGTTATTGCATAGTAATTGTCCCCATGTTTATTCTGTGCTTTCTAAACTGTAAATCCTTGCCATGTTGAATTTTCAGTAAGGATGTATCTGTCAGAATTGATAAAACCCCAAAATATAGCACTGTATGGAATAAAATACGTAATAAACTGAATAGTGCCTTTTTTCTATTTGTTTCCTATTCTTGGCAAGGCACACTGTTTCCTGTGTTAACAAAAGATTAATGCAGCAGAGGTGAATGTGTCTACAGTAGTGCACATTTTTATCCTGAAATATCCTTATTAATATGTTTTCTATCCTAAGCCAACCTTTCAGTCTTGTTGTTTTTTTATATTGTGCCACTTAAAAGTGAACACACACCTGAAGAGATGATACATGTGGAGACACAAGGGAGATATACAGTATGAAACTGATTAGATGATTCTGCATTCAACTCTTTTATTCAGTAGGTGTCATAGAAACAGAAATACAGTATATGATACAATTATTCTTTCATTGTGAGACTATAGCTTCCTTTGCAGGACAGAGTGGCTTCTGAGTCTTACAGTGGCTATCAAAAGTATTCACCCCCTTGGACTTTTTCACATTTTATTGGTGTTACGTTCCACATCCCTCCTCTAGAGGACGCTCCTTCCCTTTTCTGTTATGATTAGTTTTTATTATTTAGTGGTGTGTCTTGTTTGTACTTTGGTTAAAAGCCTAGCGTCTCTGCAGTTCCTGGCCCAGTATTGGAAGATGGACGCCACAAGGCTTGCCTATTCCCCGGGCTCGCGTGTAGCTTGAGTGCAGGCCATATTCTCTGGCGTCCTGACCATCTGGGTCCGGGGCTTGGAGCGCCTGGTCCCATTATGCTTTTAGTTCTTTGTGATCCTGGTCTGGGTTCTGCTTCCCGGGGATTTTAAGTGTATTTGTCTTGGATGGATCTCCCAGCCTTTGGATTACGGACTGTTCCCGTTTTGGACTTCCCTGGACTTCCCTGGACTTCGTTGCTTCTGCATTTCCCCCCGTGCACCTGATCACTACAGTCACCACCCCCTGTCTGTCAAACTGTACTAAGCCTGCTGTATCTTCCCCGATGTCCTTTTCCAGATTATACCGTCCTGCATAGAGTCTTCAACAACGCACTCCACAGGAGTCAGAACTGGCTCCCGTGACAATTAGAATCATAATGCATTTAATTTTTTGCCATTGATACAAAACACTATTTAATGTAAAATTGAAAACAACATTTTGCAGATCCTCTTTAATTAATTAAAAATATAAAACAGAAAAAAACTGTTTGCTTATGAATTTGCCTCCCTTGAGTCAATATTTGGTAGAGGGACCTTTGGCACATATTACATTCATGAGTCTTCTTGTATAAGTCTTCACCAGCTTTGGCATAATTTTGTGCCTATTCTTCTTGTAAAAAACTGAAAATGTGAAACTGAATATACTGGGGAAAACAAAACATTTGTTCTAATCACAAAAATAATTTAAGATGTACAGTATAATGTAAGCTGGTTCTTGAATGTGCAAAAAGTAATACTTCTATTCTTCTTCTATGCTTCTGATTTGTAGGCTGACATATTAAACAAAAAACTGTAGGAAATACATTTTTATGGAGCAGCATAATATCAAACATGTTACAGCAGAATACTTTCAAATATCACAAACTTTCATTTTAAGAGAGTACTGTATATATTTTATATATAAAAAGTAAAAAGAATACTTTCAAATATCACAAACTTTCATTTTAAGAGAGTACTGTATATATTTTATATGTATAAATTACATGTATTTACATGTAACTAATGCATGAGTAAGGGACAGACATGACAGCAGTGTCTTTTTAGAATACAGTATATACTTAAAGTAAACGCTAAGGTCACACTTTTACCTTTGCTCATGACTATCCACAGGGTTGAATAAAAACTCTGTGGGCTGAATGGTATCTTTTTTTCTTGATAGGAAAACAATTATTTGCTGTGTACAGAAGTAAATCTTTCATATGTATTTTTTACTCAGCTTTCTCTGCAATATTAAGTCAATACTTCTGAAAATTAAAATGCTAGTGTTATATTCTGAATGAAATTTACGTTGTGAGATGAGATAACATAATGTACAGTGTATTTTAAAAACTCAATTCAATTTGTATGTTTTAATTATTAGGCCAACCCCTTTTTGTATGTCATTTTTCCCGGCCCTGTGTGTTTTCTTTTTGTGTTTTGTGTAGTACGATGTAGATGCTTGTAGAATATGTAGAAATAACATCCATTAATTCACAAACTGCTTAGAACCGCCTTCTCCTTTCCACTCCTTTCCCACCCCTTCCGTTCTGTAGAAGAAAACAATTACTTGGTTTCCCAAGGACTGATTAGCATTTTAATGAATGGTATAAAACCTCCAATCATACAAAACATGGTCATGGATAGTAAGAACTATAGCAATTGGTTCCTATGGGCTCTTACAATAGAGGTTTGGCTGATTATTAGGCAGTAACAAGCCCGCATTGATTCTGAAGAAATCTTATTACATGCTTCGTCTCCTGTCTCCAAAGGTTTGTTATTGAATTAATAAGAACTTTCTTAAAACAAATGCAGCACTATTTAAAACAATCCTTGACATTAAGGGATCGGAGTTAGAGACTAACAGTTGCAGAAGGTTGCCTTTTGGCTGTTTGTTGGCTGCCTCCTTGCTGGGAGATGAGAAAATGTGGAATTTCATACAAATTCTCTTTCAACCTTTAATACAGCATCTGAATAGTGAATTGAATGAAGGCTTATGGGTTTCCAGCGTACCATTAGCATGACAAAGCACACTGTTGAGCCAAGTTTGTGTTATATTTTTATAACAAAATTAAACAGCAGTTATAAATAGTTCTGCTTAGTAATGAAGACCTATGGGAAATACTAGCATATTTACATAATACTCTTCACTAAATGCACCCATTACCATTAAATGAAGGTCCTACGCTTTGTGCATAAACCTACTATTTATGAACTAATGAATTCATGAGTTCATTTTGCTAAAATGTCAACAAACTTACAAAGGTTTAGCATTCTGGGGTATTCTGGGAGTGAAGCCAGCTCGCCTGTACCTGACCTGTGTATAGATTAAGAACTTTAGCCTCTGTCTCTTATCAGTTTGACACTTTTCACCAAGCTTTTAAACAAATCTTCTCAAATAAGAGGAGGTCAAGAGAATGAACAAGGAATGCCAAATGATGTTCTCTGTTACTATTTACTCATACCAAAAGAGGTTTGTCTATCAGCAATGTCAAGATGCAAAAAAAACAAATGCAGTCCTTTTTCACTATACTTGCACACACAGACCAAAACATGCTCCCTTTCCACAGGCTGAACTGCAAAAGATGAAACAGCAGGCTCAGGAGACAAAGCAGTTCATTGACAATCAGGAGGCAGAAGAGAGAAAGCTGCTCAAGATCATAGCTGATGCTGATGCTGAAAGGCTCCGACAGAAGAAGGAATTGGATCAGGTAGGGAAAGGGTTCCTGCTTCAATGAGCTCATTGTTGGCAGTAGGATAAAAGGGCACAGCTTGGTCGGAATCCAGGTTCATTAAACCCATAGGGCAAGCCTGTCTGTAGTTGAAGCAGAAGCTACTGGCCTCTTAAATGGTACAAAAACAATTGAAGTGGTCTTTTTTAAAATGTGCTCGACATCCAGGATTTGATAAGATGAAGTGATCCTTCAGTGGTTTACAGCTGTACTCTGTGCTAAAATGGAGTAGAGCACCTTTCTGTTAACTTAGTAACGCTTTGTTTTAGTCAAATGTCAGTTTTCTTTCATAATGTGTCAAAGTTTTTAATTTCTCATGCATTTGTTTGGTTCCTGCATTGTTCTTAATGGCATATTTCTTGACTTTTCTCATAGTGTTGAACGGCCACAATGTATTGTAATATTACATTTAAGACATATACTGTACAGTAAAGTCATCACAGAAATTAAAAATGTTTGTAATTTTACTACACATTTTCTCAGATCTCCAGAGAGCTGAAAATAGGTACCAAAAATAATTCTAGGTCAATTCATAAGGTGCACCATGAGAATAGTCATTTATAATATTAAAGTGGTAACTACTGTATGTAATACTGAAGCAGAGCTGGTTTATGTTGTCACATTATATTTTAAAGGGTAAAGCAGGTTTCAGAAGTGTGGAACACTCTTTTTTGTTTAGGTAATCAGCGAGCGTGATATTCTGGGCACGCAGCTAGTGCGGCGCAATGATGAACTGGCACTCTTGTATGAGAAGATTAAGATCCAGCAGTCAATGCTGAACAAGGGAGAGATCCAGTATAACCAAAGGGTTGAAGACATCCGGCTACTCAAGATGGAGATTAAGAAGCTGAGACGTGAGAAGGGCATCTTGGCCAAGACCGTAGCCAACGTGGAAGATCTTAGGTAACAGCTCTTCATCCCTCATACAATTTTCAAATTTTACATTGATTGTTCCAACTCTAAAGATTTCATATTTTCATAAGCCATCTGTCTTACTGAGCAACAATGCACCAAATGTGACCCACATATAGTACTATCTGCAAATGATATTTGTTCATTCTTAATTATTTTAGGGTAACCCTAGACCAGAGTCAACACTACTACCTTGAGCAATACTTTTGTGCATAGAACACAAATAGAGCATAATCATATAATATAGACATATAAGACATATAAGAAAATGTCCAGTTTTTCATTCTGCATAGAAGAGCATATTATTTTTTTCTACTCAATTTCTTTGTTAAAAATCTTTTATAAATGTAAATGAATTACCATTCCATAAACACCTGATATTGAGAATGGAAAAAAAAAACATTGGTAACATTATGTTTTCCTTTTGTCTTTCTAGTCTGTGCACTTGAAATAACTGCAGCTAATTATTATTAGTATTAGTCTTTGTCTTACAGTTTTGCTTTGAGGATATAAATGAAGTTTGTGACCCATTGAACTCATAAAGAATTCTTTAATTCTTTGAGATTATTTTCTAAAGTCACTTTGAATACTTCCCTATTCATATTATTTCCTGCCTTTATGTTTTTTATTTAACAAGTAAAATGCATGATCAATTAAATTTAAATCTGGAGATTTATTTTCTAAGATTTTCAGTTTTCGCCTGATGAGCTGTTCACTTTCATTGGACTTACATTCTGGGTTATTG
The DNA here is from genome assembly GCF_040954835.1 of Lepisosteus oculatus. Classification (NCBI taxonomy): domain Eukaryota; kingdom Metazoa; phylum Chordata; class Actinopteri; order Semionotiformes; family Lepisosteidae; genus Lepisosteus; species Lepisosteus oculatus. Next base: position 36,775,998 of record NC_090699.1, read on the forward strand.
TCATGCTACTGTACATGGTGAAGTGCTATTCAATAAGTAAATAAATATTTTCTTCTACTTCAGCATACAAAATGTTCTGTAAATTAGGTGGCTGACTCATCTTTATTGGTGATGGTGGCAGCAGCAGAATGATACATTTGGAGAACACTATTTTATAACTGCTGTTGTTCAGATAATTACCGAAATATTAATTTGAAAAAAATACACAAAACATTTGGTTCTCATAATCCAAAATGTATGGTTCTATTTTGCCTGGGACCCATTCAGATTTTCTCTCTAATTTGGAATTTTATGGTAAAGTTTTTCTGTGTGGTCAAGGCTTTTCTTAGCAGGTATCTGTCCAATAAGTTGAAGCAATTACTAAAGGTCACCAACCCTACTCTTCCAGTATAGTGTATTTTTAGCCAACAGCTCAACTGTGCTTTAACTAATAGATGTTGTACAGCACTATCCTGGAATGACTCATTTTAGAGAGTAGTGAAGTCTCACTGGAGACTTAATGTTGTGGCTTGGGCACTGTGTATTTTCTTAGTTCACTGCTAACACAATGAAAAAAAACCTGAATACAAGTGTCTTTACGATATAAATGTACAAAAAATGTTCTCAAGGCGAAAGGCATTGTTAATCTTTCAAAATGCTTTTTTTTAACTAAATTTAATTTTCCATCTTACATGTCATTTTAACAAAAGGCTTTTTGATTTTTATTAGTGCGTGCTACAGAATAACTAAATCAACAAACATTGCAGTTTAGCACATTTAACACATTTCTTGTACCTGTAAATCCTGGATTTAACAACAGTTAAATGTATGCAGTTCTCCTGTCTTTACTACAGAATTACCAAAAAATAGTCTGGTTGAGCAAAAAACCAAAGCAGCATTATTGTGTTGTGAGGGAAATAAAGCACACATGAGGGAAGAGGGCATGAAGAATATGTCTGTGTACTTCAGTCACACTGCTTTTTATTTTTTAAAAAAATACTCTTTTCTACATAACCAATTATTCAGTTCTGATATAAATTAGCATATTCCTTTTGCTCAGAGTCTTAAATCTAAGCCACAATGACCTACTTTTGCATTAGTTTTAGCACATGATAGATTGGGTATGCCATTAAAATGCTGCATTATATTTGGTTAATGTGTTCATAGATATTTGTTAAAAGCAGACATGTCAAAGCAAAAGCACATTCTCTTCTTCCTTTGGTACACAAACTGCAGAAATCATTTTTTCCCTTCCCTTAAAAGGAGAATTAGCATGAACTTTGCATTTCAAATTTAATTGGTTGACCTTTTTGTTACAGATTATTTCAAATGATATTTCTAGGAGATACAAAATAGTCTCCTAGGTAAATATGCATTGAGCAAAAGTGAAGTCCATATCAATCTCTGCTTTACACATAGAGAAAAAATGGTTATCACATCAAATGAAAACTCAGCCACTGAGGCTTTTTTGATATCGTGCAGATTTTACGATTGGGAACTAAATTTATGGTCTGAATTTAATCTTGTTAAAATGTTATGTGATAAGTTCATATTCTGGTGTAACCCTGCAAATTAAAATGGGGAGCATGAAATTGAAAAATACAAAAAGATGAATTTAAAATGGAAGTTTTGAGCAAGTTTGGTCATTTTTTTTAATTTAACATTAAGGAAATTATGCTTCAAGATAAGAAGGCAATGGAATTACGCTGTAATAGATTTTGGTATAATCTCTATAGAAAGTTATCCAGAATTAAAGTGGCAATAAAATAGTTTTAGTAACATTGCTTTTTAAAATTTAGATCTCCCTACAGCTCCTAATAATCCTAGATAAACAACATTAGTTGTTATTGTCCATATACCTGGTTCTACAGTCTGTGATGTTGGACACTAATGTACAGGAATATACATGGCTTCATGAGGTTTTCAGAACAGATAAAATATTTTACAAATAGTTAGATCTACATAATTTTTAAAAAGTAATGTAGTTATTTTTTAAGTTGCATTGATTGTGAACATGTAATTTTTATGTAATGGAACAAGTAATAGGTTTATTCCATGCTGAAAAAAAGAAGAAAGAAAACAACATTTCGGCCATGAGGGGAAGGCTCCACGGCCGAAACGTTGTGTTTTCTTTCTTCTTTTTTTTCAGCATGGAATAAACCTATTATTTGTTCCTTTGCAGCTTACGCATGCTGACGCAGCTACCCACCTGAACTACAGTACTTCATTTTTATGTAATGTTCATTACCATTTTACATTTGTGAACATTTAATATTTGTCAGGGATATTGTTAACCTGCGGCTGGCTGAAGCTGGCAGCCACAAGGAACTGGCAGGCAGGAATCCAAAGGCAGGCACTGGGTCATTTTCAGTTGCTGGAGGAGAAAAGCAAAGTTATAGGAGCTCAGACTTGCCAGAGACAAATGGAAAGGAAACAGAGATGGTGATGAACAATGGTGGACGGGAGTCAGAGTGTTTAAATGGTGAACAATGTAGATTGACACCGCTGAATCAACACGGTTCAGGTTTGCAAGTTTCAGGTTTTCAGGGTTCAAGTTTCGGGCTGCAGCATCTCTTTGATCTCAGAGAGAGCTATATTGCTGTTGGGGGTAGCTCAGTGTCAGAGCACAGTTCCGGTGGCATAACAGGTTTTAAATAGGGAGAATTAAAATAGAAGAATAATTGGATGATGGGACACTGATACAGTAGATTACTTGATCGTGTTCAGATGACATAGGAATGAATGCGGACACTCTAGGGAATGTTGTGGGCTCCTGTGACAACCGAGGGCAGCGACTTCCCACCCTGGTGTAACAGACATGGCTTGGTTTGAGTGAACAAAGCTAAAGATTGTGTTACAAATTTAAAAACCTGTTTTTATAAACAGCTGATATATGTATATTTTTTAAAACCATTCAAGTTAATGTTCATTTTGTCTAATTACAGACTCAGAAACCAAAACTTCGATCAAACGAAACAGAAAAAACAAACACAGTACTGTACATTACAAATAGTCATTATATTTTAAGTCGTAAAACAATCTGGAGTGACTGAATTTCTCAAAATGTATTTGAAGTTAGTCCTGAAAAGGTAAATCTGAGGATTTTCCCTTTTAATGAATCACAACTGGAATTAAATATTTATGGTGGCCTCTGACATACATTTTGGAATTGAAATACCAAGTACTTGATAATCTTATTAATTTTAATGTTGCGCAGGATGGTGTGACCTTAAGTAAATTGGGTATGGGTAATACAGCAATATGAAAGTCGATATTTTTTCGGTTTATTCTAAGTTTCATGGCGTTATGTGTGTATTTTTTGCTTACCTTTGAGATACATCATCTAATTTTTACCACAGGCAAGACACACGCACACAATTGGACTTATCAAGCACTTTATCATTTTTGTCTTCAGTATCTTATGGGGATTTTTAAACTGGTGCAAATATTTCTCAACAATCTTTGTTCATCTGTCTCATCCAAATGCACATTTTTAAGTAAAAGCCCTAAAGCCATTTTTCCATTCTTTGCAAACCGCATAAAACCTTGCCTAAACATCTTCAAATAAGTGAGTGTTTTCAAATGCCCTTCTACTACAGTTTTAGACTACGCTGTTTATACTGTATGTTTGTTCAAAAATGGTATGTTAATACCAACCTGCACTGGTGATTGAAAGCTGCTTTTGCAGTTTCTAAAACTGTTTCCTATGCTTCCTAGCACATTAATTTTAAATTACAGTAATTTTAAAATGGCTTTAATAAGTATTAGTTAGCTGCCTGATATATCGCTATTACTACTGTTTATACTACAGTATGTATTATAATATTGTCCTCTAGCAATCAGAGTTGGGCCACACAGAATGTACAGTATATACAGTATGTCATTTTGAATAGCTGCTTATTAAGTACCTGCAAGTTATCTGTGTCTTGGAAGCATTGAAATGTTTTGTGAAAGATAGGTAAATCTCTGTTTAGTCTGTATTATCAGTAGTATGACTGTGGTCAGAATTTATTTCACAATTTATGGATTACTTTCTTACTCTCCTTGATTTGCATTGGTTTACTAACACTGCACTCTTTTTGAAGCTTCCTTCCATCTGCTTTTTAGTAGACATATTATTTCGACACATTCTGATGTTTGATCTTCAAAGTACAGAAAACTTTCACCCTGCTGATGTCAGTTTTCAGGATTTGTATTGCTTGTATTCTAAGCCTCTGTCTGAGAAACATGGCTTTTTCTTTAATTTTTCCCTGACCAAGTTCCAGCATTTTGATATAACTTAAATCTCATTTTATTTGCTCTGCTAGGGTTTTAAAAGCCTTCACATGGATCTAATTGATGTTTTCCTTTCTGTAATAAGGGACTATATAAGAACTGGCAGTTGGGTGTTTTTTTCTCTGGTTGTGGAAGTTCAGAAAGGTTTGGGACAATTTTAAAAATGGCAGTGTTTTAGCAGCACACAAAACCAGAGCAGAAGCATGGAAATTGAAAAGGCTGAATGAGCTGATCTTGTCTGGGCTGGCTGAAGGTGTTGATTAAACTTTAAGGCAGGGATATCAACCCTGCCATCATGAATGAATCAATCCTTGCTTGCATCGGCTTCTTTACTGCCACTGAATTTTAATGCATAAACCTTTAAAAGAAAAAAGCTAATAACAAAATCTGTACAAGTGGAAACTTCTAAGAGATTTTCATTTAAGAAACATTTTTCCTTTGTTTAATAGAATAGTGTCTTAGAGAACTGTTGTCTGTTTAAATCTGTCTTTAAAAAAGAGTATAAGCAAATGAAATTCACATCAAATATCAAACATTTTGACAGCACTGTGTTAACCATTTTGGTAAGCTGTAGGTTTGGTATTTAACTCACAGAATTCAAAGAAACAATTAGAACTATTAGCTTTACATACGGAAATTTGCTTTTATATACAGGAGATACAAAAACAGTATCAGTAGGTTTTACACTATATTTTTATATAAAATGAATGTGATTAGTGTTTGCATTGCTTGCTGATGGTTAATTATTGATGTCACTATATACAGTACATATGATGGGTTATTTTCACAACCTTAGTTCCTGAAAAGGAATGCAGTCATCACCAATGAGGTGACGATTTTTATAGAACCTTGCTAAACCTTGAACCAAACAACCTTACACTGAAATAATACCATGATTCCACATGCCCAGGTGATATTTTATGCTTTTTTAAGTGTGAGAAAATGATGGACCTTTTCAAGACGAGTGCAGGTGATACTAGCGTGTTACATGACAAAGGTTTTAGCAGACGAGATTTAATTGTACTTGTAAATCTCAGACTAAAAAAAATAATTTATTATATGCATCTGCACAAGTTTAACTATAACACCAGTTAGTATATTTTAAAAATGTATTTTCAATTTAATGAACAATAACATCTGCATTTTGACATTGGTCTTAAACCATCAAGGAATTATTGCTGACACATATGAAATGTAATCTTTTCATAAAGATATTAAGATTAAGATATATTAAAACTACTGTTGTGTGTTGCATAACAGATGTGTTTAGTGGATATTTACTAAGACCCCTCTACAGGTGCAATTTCACAATTTCATGATAGAAGTATTTTATGGACGTAAAGTCATGTGACTTGCAGAATATAGAATATACAGAATATAGTATTTTTGCGATGCTTCACATCATTACAGACAGCTCTTACTGTGTCAGAATAAGTTGTGTTGTTTATGCATATAGCAAGACTATACTTAGGTGTATTAATATTGTATATTTCTTATTTTTATAGTAACCGTTTAAGTAGCCATGTACCATAACCATTGATTCTATTCTTTGTTTTGAACCAAGGACAAGAATGTAAAAAAATTGTACACTGAACCTAAAGAATTATGTTCCTCCAATTTTGTTTTATTTTCCTATTTACTAAGTGGTAAAATTATTAAGTATTAAAAAGATGACTGCAACCATACAACAACTTAAAGATAACTTTGGAAAAAGATAATATTTGCAAGGTAGCTTTTAAATGATATTAAGCTACTGTATTCACTTCATTTAGGAGACCTTGTAGTGAATCATAAACCAGTTCTTTCTCTTGTTTGGTTCTCCAGTTTGTTTTCTGCTTTCATTCTGTTTTATGGGGTAAATGTGTTTGCACGCTTCAAGCTAGTTTTTGAAAAGCATCGTGTTCTGTGCTTTTCCAAGCATTGCCAAGTCATGATGTTAATAAGAGCTTTATAGTTGTTTATTTTAGAATCAAGTTTGCAAAGTAGCAGGCCAAACCAACCTATCACTCAAACGCAAATTGGATTAATAGGATTCTTGGATAGTCTGTCAAAGTATCATCTAGTATTCTATCAAACGTTGATGGGTAACTTGCAGAAAACATATTTTAAAAAGATATTTTGTTTCTACTTTCACTGTTACAGTATTTCTTTGACTTACTCACTGTTTCACATTTCATTTAAACCCAAAGATGGAAGCATTTTTCCCCCTGCAATCTGAGCTTAAATGACAGTGTTTTCCTTTGGACTAGAAAAGATCAATCTATCAACAAGTTCAGAGCAACTAGTTTCAAGTGACATACTGTACCAGAACAGAAGAATTCAGATTAACTGTTTTTTTTTTTAATGGAGGATATTTTGAATGCAGTAACTGAGATATTGTTACTGTTGTATCCTGTGAGTCATAACTGTTTTCATATAATCCATAAAAACAGATAGCATGTCTGAATTTATATAAAAAATGGTTCAATGTAAAGGGAAACAAAAAATACAAAATAGCTTTTAAACAGCACAAGGTAAAATTAAGCTGTCAATGATTTTCTAAGAGTCACAGTGCTATTTACAGGACTTTGTCTTTTCTCTCTTTAATTTGGATGGTTTTGTTACAGACGAGAGGTTTATCACATGCAAAGGGAACTCCTGAAAGAACGGACCAGGTGCAGGGCTTTAGAGGAAGAACTGGAAAACCCTATGAATGTCCATCGATGGAGAAAGTTAGAAGTATGTTTTGTAAAGTTTATGTACCTGTCTGGAGATTTGGACACTGAAAAATCGCCTTTCTTAAGGAAAACAATTGTTGAAATAGTATTTTAGAAATCTTACCTGTGTCCTTCAATAGTTTATTTTTATACAGAAAAATATCAATCAACTCAATACAAAGACATAAAAAATACAGATACAGAAAACACTTTATAATGCAGTTTTGGAAAGTGTAGTGATATTTTGATTTTAACCCACTAGCTATGAGGATCACGCAACTGACTACTGTATATGGACGAGAAAGTTGGAATCCACATCCCTACCATCAATAAACCAAGAGGTTGCTACATTGGTGATGGAGGAGTGTTAGTACGACAAACACTGGGTAGTAGTTATCTTGAGTCCCAGTCCCTTATACACCAGAACAGTGATTGGCAGGAACTGGGGCTTGTCCTCCTCCAAAACATTCAGTAAAATCTCCATTTGCTAAGGTACAGAATACAATTGTTAACCGAAGGGGGCTGAATTTGTATAGAAGATTTGTATTGGAGTTGCAACTCTACAATGAAATAATAACTGGGTAATAATAATGTCTTGGGTACATGCCAGTATAATAAGCTATTTTATTAATCAGACCTATTTTTTGTCTTTGCAGTCTCTTTTTGAGCCATCAGTAGTTGGTCTGCTAGTGTACTAAAGAACTGCAAATTACTGTCAACGCTTTAGAGGGTTAGGGATTAGGTTTTCTATCCCTTGGCTATATTAACACTTTTAAATGACTTTCCTCAGGCAAGCGACCCAAGCACCTACGAGCTGATCCAGAAGATTCACACTTTACAGAAGCGACTGATTACAAAGACTGAGGAGGTAGTGGAAAAGGAGTTGTTATTACAGGTAAACACTTTGGTGAGAGATTCATCTGTCTGGTCCTATAGACCCCTTAACACCAGTTGCTCACTGGAGTAATTGTAAACAATTTAGGTTTGGGTCACTGCAGGAATCGATGCAGCTCTTCCAAGCTCAACCCATTTATTTTCCACCCCGTAAACCTTACAAGATTGCCCATGATTTCTATCTTGACTTTCATCACTGCTACATTTGTTTTTTCTGTATTTTTTAAAGATGATATCAACACATAACAGATGTTCTTTGTGGTACTACAAAACAAGTTTACAGTATGTGTCTGTGTTGCAGTGATGCCTGTTACATGACGTTCAAACCTTTCAGAGACTATGTGTACCATCTAGATCTTTAGGTTACTAGTATCTACCTGATCTGGATATCATCTAGTTGTTTCTTGAAAGAAGCCAGGGTATCAGATTTAACATCTTGGCTGAATTTCCTGACTCCAACAACCAATTGTATAAAAATGTGCCTCCAGCTTAAAATGCACTACTGTACCTCATACTTTCCAATCTGTCTTCTTGTTGTGTGTCCTCTCGTTTGTGTGGAGGTTTCACATTGTATACAATATTCTAAAGTAAGTTTTACTAGTGCATTTTACTATTTTATTATTAGATCTTTTGATTTTAACTTTCTGTTTGCAGATTTTCTTCCTCACAATGTCTAGAAGATATAAATGATCTGTTAACATGACCATGGAGTATACTGTAGGTCTTTTCTTAGCTTCTTTAAGTTCAGTGTTTCCTGTTTTCACTCTGTTTATGTTTCTGCTACCTGCATGTAACATTCTGCATCATCACTGGGGAGATGAAGACAGAAAAGCTGGGAAGTGAGTTTGAGTGAGAGAAAAGAGAGAGCCAGCCCTGCTTAACAATAGCCCAGATGTCCCTTCCAGCTGGGGAGTCTCTAGTTGGGCTGGCACAGTCTCTTCTCTCACTCAGTACCATTTTCCAGCTTTCATCATCTTCAATCCTGGATGGATGGTACTGAAATCTCCTCAGTCCCTTTCAACCTGCTCATCTTCCATACTGTCTCTTTTCTTCTGGCTGACTTGTCTGTGTCCTTTCTAACCTGCATACCACAGCAACAGACAATCCTTTTTATGTGGCTTTAATCGACCTGATTGCAGGATGAGCAGATAGGGAAGGACGATTCAGATGTATTTTTTCCCAAATGCCGGATACATTTGCACTTCTGCTCTCCATGATATAAAGTATATCAGATCTCAAAAAGTCATAGATCGAGTCCTATCAATCGGCATTCAAAGATTCTGAGACATCAATGTTTAATTAGGCAGTCAGTAATTGTCTAGCCTGTAATCTAGTAATTATCACTGCAACAGTTTTTCCTATAAATGTTCTTTTCTTCCTGCATTTTCTATAATTTATTTGAGTGTTTTTGTACTCTTGTAAACATAAATATTCTTTCCCTTTTCCTGTGAACACCATCCTCTGTTTGGTTGCTGTTTGTTTGTTTATTAATGGAGAAATGTTTCAAACCACCTCTATTTTGAAAAGGATTGGTACAGTATATTAAGGGGTGTTCTACGTTATCATAAACATCTGTAATTCAGTTATACATCAAATTGTGATGACATTTACACAACTTATTTTGTTTTTCCTTAGGCATTTTATTTTAAACTCATATTAGAAGTGCTTTGTGAATTCTTATGCATTCTTATCCATAAGCTGTTGCCCTTTTTTTCTGAGCAGATTCAGTGGAGTGTGAACAAGTATGTCTTGCTGAGTTTTGGTGATTTGGATCACTTCAGCTCACCTGTTTCTTATTGTGGTGTACTAAATGTGTCTGAAACTTGGAAAAGGGTAGACAAAATTAAAGAAAAAAAAATCAAACTCTAATTGAACGGCAAAACATTATTGATTGCCATTCATATTATGATTATTGTCTCTACATTGAATAGCACTTTGAGTATACTGTATATACTCTTTGAACTTTCTACATGTACTGATGCTATATTTGACACTAATATGACAATACACTAATACCTGTAAATAATGCAGCATTTTTTAAAAGATCAAGAATAGTAGGCACTACAGAAAATGCTACTGCAAACTGCATCATGATACACATTATTATAACTACAGTATGCATGTTATTGTAGGACCTAGTGTGGGGAATTTACCAAAATTGGAAATAAGTAAATTGTATGTCATGAGTTTATATCATATTTAGATGTTGAAGTAGTTAGAAATGAATCGTTTGATTGTTTTATTAAGAAGAATACACACAAATGCACTTGTTTCCTTTGTTGTACTACATTTATTTGTATAATATCCTCTGGATTCTATACAATATTTGGCCTATATAGGCAGTGTATACAGTATTTTAAAATTTAAGCATATTTCTTATGAACGTGATATGTGTGAATATTTTCCAAGTTATATAAATATTGATATTTTTATATTTGTGCAATACAAATTTTATTGTCCATTTAAGCGGTCTGTATAGGTCAAAACCTCCTTATATTGTATGTACCATGTTATTTGCTTCACATACCTTTCCAAGTGCAGGTTTATCTGGCACATACATTTACTCATGCACAGACCATCACCTCATCAGAGAGATTATATAATAAATCAGTATTGTTGAGAGGCATTCTGTGTATATGGAGTGCCAAGATATTGCCCTCAAAAAGCAAGCTGACATCAGAAAAATCTCATTTATACTGCAAACATCTGTGTTGTTACTGCATGTCATATGTCAAAAAGTTTCATTGGACTCCATAAGAATTTATTTTTTATTAATACCTTTTGGACTTTCACAACATTATCTATTTACTATTTACATAAATACATCCACACATTTTCTAGTTTTTCTAGAATGTCCCCAGTAATTTTCTCAAGGCTACAAAGTATGATTGCAAAGTATTGTTAAGAGGATATCTGATACACACTCTTATTCTATTATTATATACCAGACAATTTAGATTTACAGAAACAAGCACACAGTAGATGTGTCTTAGTATTATTTTCTGAATTTATCTCTAAAATCTTTTCAGAGCAGCAACTTTTTGCCAGTACACTGGGACATAATATACTTTATGTGATAGACAACCCTGGATTTATAATGCACCCTATAAGGTGAAAACTAAAGGAAGTCATGAAACTAATTTGCAGATGAAGTGAATTGAAAGATCTGTAGATGGCGCCAGACTGCCAGGGCAGAAAACCATGTAGGGTACTGGAGTGTTACTGTGTTACTGTTTTATTTCCTTGGTAATTGTTTTTTAACTTACTCACTAATTATTTAATTTTGAACGGATAATTGTAGTTCTCTAAGCAGTTGTCTAAAAACCTGGCAGACGTAAATCCAGAAAATCTATTTTATTTTTGCTATTTCTTGCATCTTCTTGTCATTCTACAGATTAATGTATTAAATGATGCTCAGTCATACTTCCTGCTGATATATCTCTTAGTATTAATACTGATGAATGAGTATGAATAAGTTATTTACCTGGCAGAGTTTTGATCGTTAGAAAGTTCAAGATCCAAAGTGCCTTTTTTGTGCTTTATTCATAACAAATATTTTTAATATTGAGGAATGTAACCACAATATTCTGACATATTGAAGTATATACAAGCAGTGTACTCAGCATTGAAATGTGTGCCACTGTACAAAAATCTTAATTGTGGGTGTTATTCATGAGTTTGGGGAATAAAAATCTTGAGCTTATCCTCTTTTAGCCATTTTGACTTCTAATGGCCTGTTGATCAATGAAGTCAATTATGTTTACTCTGCTTGTGATTTGTATATCTTCATGGTTCAAACTATCCTTAAGTTAAATAGGTACAGTGCCCTCCAGAATTATTGGTAAAGATGAGCAAAAAAGGCTATGAAAGAATGTCTTTGTTGTTTATCAGCTTGATCTTACACTGAAAATATGAGAGAAATCTAATCTTTCAGTTAGGCAAAATTATTTTGAGAAAAAAAATCCTTATAAAACCGACATTTTTCTCAAAGACAGAGGTGTCACAATTATTGGCACCCCTGCATTTAGTACTTTGTGCACCCTTCCTTTGCCAAGCTAACAGCACTGAGTCTTCTCTTATAATGCTGGATGAGGTGGGAGAACACATACTGTATAAAGGGATCTGAGACAATTCCTCCATACAAAATCTCTCCAGATCCTTCATAGTCCTTGGTCCTTGCTTGTGGACTCTCCTCTTAAGCTCACCCCACAGGTATTCAATGGGTTTTACGTAAGGGTACTGGGATGGCCACTGAAAAAGCTTGATTTTGTGGTCGGTGAAACCATTTCAGTGTGGATTTGGAGATATGCTTTGGACCATTGTCATGTTGGAAGATCCAACCACAACCCAGATGGGGTCTTATTGTAGTTGTGGAGACTTGGTGACCCCAGGATGCAACCAACTCCTGCAACTGTCGAACTTTAATCCTTGGAGAAAGTTTTACCTCTCGAACCGTCTTCCTCACTGTGCATGGGGGCAAAATACACTTGCGTCCACTTCCAGGCAGGTTCACAACAGCTCCAGTTGTTTGAAACTTTTTAATTATTGCCCTAATAGTGGAGATAGGTATTTTCAGGTGTGAAGATTTTTTTTTATAGTCGTTGCCTGATTTATGAAGGTCAACAACCTTTTGTCTCATTTTATTTTTGTATTCTCTGATCTTCCCCATGTTGATGGATGACTAAGGGTGTTTGGCCTGCATGTCATCTTGTGCTTTTACTCCAGTGAAATAGGAAGTCATAGATGACCACTTAAGAGTTCCTTAAGTCTTAAAAAAGGTCAAATATGAATGGGAATATATGTCTATTAGATTTTGTTCATAGGAATTTCTAAGGGTGCCAATAATTGTGACACCTGTGTTTTTGAGAAAAATGTTTATATTTTTTATAAGGATTTATTTTCTTTGAATAATTTTACCTCACTGAAAGGTTAGGTTCTCATATTTTCAAGCTGATAAACAACAAAGATATTTTTTTATAATAATAATAATGAACTTTATTTTATGTAGTGCCTTTAAAGGTGGCTTCTCAAAGTGCTTTACAAAATGACAACAACAATAAATAAAAAGAAAACACAAAAAAACACAATTACAATATACAGAGGAGACCGTGGAACCAGTTAAGTAAAGGCTTTTCTAAAGAATAAGGTTCTGAGTCTGGATTTGAAGGAGTTTAGAGAAGGTGGCTCTCAGATATCCTTGGGCAGAGAATTCCAGAGCTTGGGGGCATTACAAGAGAAGGCCCTGTCTCCCATACAATGTAGATGGGCTTGGGGGACAGTTAGGAGACCAGAATTAGAAGAGCAAAGGTTGCGAGATGGGGAGTAGGGCGATTATAGTTCAGACAGGTACTGAGGTGCCAAGCCATGCAGAGCCTTATAGGTGAGCATGAGAATTTTAAAGTCCACACAGAATTTGAGAGGAAGCCAGTGCTTCCAGGATAGGAGTAATGTGATCACTTGCACTAGACCTGGTCAGGATTCTGGGTGCTGAATTTTGGACATACTGCAGTTTACCCCAGCAAGTAGAGCATTACAGTAGTAAATTCGAGGGAACACAAATGTGCTGATCAGCTTTTCAGCCACAGTTACTGATAGCATAGGGTATAGTCTAGAGATATTTCTGAGATGAAAATATGTTTTGACAATATGTTGCACATGTGGGTCGAATATCACCCCAAGGTTTTTCAATTTAGACTGAAGCTCAAGTACAGAACAATTTACAGATAGGGTTACAGGATTAGCTTTACGAAGTTGATGGGGGGTGCCAATAAGCATGACTTCAGTCTTGTCACAGTTAAGATGAAGGAAATTTAGAGTCATCCAAGTTTTTATGTCAGAGATGCAATCAGATAGAATAGACACTGCCACATGAGTGTCCGGTTTGGTATGGATGTATATTTGAGTATCATCAGCGTAGAAATGATAGCTGAACCCATGTGATCTTAAAAGCTGACCAAGTGGAAACATGTAAATGCTCAAACGCAAGGGGCCCAGTATTGAGCCCTGAGGAACACCAGACTTAACAAGGCCAATTTCAGACCTGTACCCATTAAGAGAGACAAAGTGACAGTGATCAGTGAGGTAAGACTTGAAGACTTGAGGTAAGAAAATCCAAATGGTCAACAGCAGCACTGAGATCAAGAACGATGAGTATAGAAAGAGAACCAGAATCAGAAGCTATTAGAAGATTGTTAGTGGCTTTGACCAGGGCAGTTTGTGTGCTGTGAAGTTGACGGAAGCCTGATTGGAGGGGTTTGAAAAAGGTTATTTGTCATGAGGTGGTTATGTAACTGAAATGTGACAGCACGTTCTAGAATTTTTGCAAGAAAGGGTAAGTTGGAGATAGGGCAAAACAATTTTTTAATAGCCTCATAGGCTATTTTTCATAACCTTTTTTGCTCATCTTTACCAAGGGTGCCAATAATTCTGGAGGACACTGTATATAGAAACCTGAGTAGTCATATTTATGGTGTAACAGCAGAATAAGGGGAAAGCATAAAACATGAATTGGGCCTAAGCATTTACATATTCCTCAACATAAGATGGACTATTTCTAAAATGATAAAGGCTTTCACCTCCTTTTTTCTTAAAAATAGGGGGATTTTATAAAACTAAGTTTATTATATAAATTCTATTTTTATAATATAGAAATGACAACTTTAGAAATAAAGAATTTTGAGATATTTAAAATTTAGTTTTTTAATCAATACAGTTCAACGATGCTTTGAAAACAGCTCATTGAGGTATCTTACTGTACATTCCATTTGTCAACAACTGTATTAATAAGGGGTTTTTAATGTTGGACTTAGTTCAGTAAATACTTCTGATCCTGTTGAAAGGCCTTTCTCTCATGCTCAGCTCAGCTGGACTGCTGTGATATATAAACTGAACATTATTAAAAGTTGCTAATGAATAATTATTGCATTCACATTTATATGCAACAAATGTGGGGTATGTGTATATAAGTGACCTCACAAATGAGGTCACAAAACATACATCAAAGATCTCTTGCTGACAACGTAGCAGGTTCATCAGTTGATCATATTCTTAGCAAAACCTTTCTCACTGTGAGCACGGATTATGTTGTGCTAAAAGCCAAAAGCGAACTTCAGATTTGCAGTAATCTCTAAATGATCTGTAAATACAGTTTTCATTCCTGTAATTGTTATAATTACATATATTTTGAATAATAGGGTTGACAAAGCTGACATCCTAATTCTTATGGTTTACAGTACGTAAACTTGATATAACTAGCTAACACAGTCCTCTATTGTTTAATCAAATGTTCTGTCACATTTTAATAACTAGAATAAGAATGTAATTTCCAGGACCACCGTTTAAATGTAAATCTATTTTAAATTCAAACAAAAATATACAGATGAGGTCACAGTGATTAAATCCAAAGTTAAGGTAATTATATCTATTGTTGCATTCTTTCAGTATAGTAATATTACATTTAAAACAAATTAAAACTGTGGAGCATTTGTGAAAATAAAGAAAATGAATTTATAATGCCTAAATGTATAACATACAGTACATATATTTTTAATTGCAATCATTTTTTCAATGAAGGCTTTCTTCTTGCCACCCTTCCATACAAGCCAGATTTATTAAGTGTGCATGATATTGTTGTCTCACGCACAGTTACTCCCATCTTTGTCATAGAGGACTGTAACTCCTTTAAAGATGTCATAGGCCTCTACGTGGCCTCCCTTACTATGGCTCTTCTTGCCCAGACACTCAGTTTTGGAGGACAGCCAGTTTTGGGCAGATTTATGGTTGTTCTATATTTTCTCATCTTTTTAATGATGGACTTCACAGTGCTTCGAGGTATATTCAATGGCTTGGAAATTTTCTTATACCTTTGCCCTGACTGGTATTTTTCAAGAACCTTGTCTTGGATCTGCTTGGAATGTTCCTTGGTCTTCATGGTGTAGTGTTTCCTTGAAAATGCACTAACTAAGTGGAAAAGCTGCCAGACACAAGTGTACTTATTCTGAAATCATGTGAATCACCTCAACTGCACACGGGTGGACTCCAGTCAAGTAATTATGTAACTTTGAGAAGAGAGTTGGTTACTTCAGAGGTAATTTAGGTGTGTCAAAGCAAGGGGGTGAATACAGTACTTATGCATTCAATTATTTTCTGTTTTTTTTTTATTAATTTAGTAAAATGTCTGGATTTTTTTTCACTTTGACATTATATAGTACTTTGTGCTGATGAATTGCAAAAAGTCTCAGTTAAATACATCATGGTTCTATGCTGTAACACAATAAAATGTGAAAAGGTCCAAAGGGGTGAATACTTTTGCAAGGCATCTGTTTACATATGTACTGTACTCATGTAATCTACGGATGCTTTGAGTGCAATAATACTGTACCTGTGATTACTCTGGGAAATTCAGATATACAGTATAACTGGCTTTTTATATGTTGTTGTTGCTTCTACTGAATCAGTTGGATACTCACATAGTGGTTAACCCTTTCTGTAAGGGCATCCACTCAGCTGGATAGCAGCAGAGATGGTAGATTGAGTCCTATGAAGTGATCTGTGGATGTCTGAAGTGCCGCAAAAGATCAGAAGGACGATGGTAGACACACCTACTGTATATGAACTATAATCACTTTTTGTAGGAGACTTAAGATCTAATCGCAGAATTTAACAGAAGTAAAAATTTGCTGCTCTGTCAATAAATTATTATGTTTGTCGTGTTGATGCACAGAGTGTTATCTCAAGACCAGTTACAGTATACTGTATACATGTATGTCATTTTGTTACTTCAAAACACCTTTTTCCAGGAGCACATTAATAATTGTGTTAAAATCACTGATTCCCACATAACATTAAATTGTTGCAAATATGGCAGATTGTTTATTAGATTAGCAAGACTTCTTTGTAGTGAAATATACTGTACATAACAAGCTATTGAAAATGCCAAAATCAATGCAGCACAACTATTTTGTTAATTAACACTGGCATAATTATTTGAACACTTACTGTACTAGTGTAACGTTAATAGTGTTATTGAAAAGGTATCCTGGTTACTTTCTAAGGCAAATCACTAGTGTATACAGGTACTGTATATACCTGTATACAGTATTGTATATACAGTATAGTTTATAATTTAAAATATACTAATTTATTATTTATTTTGTCACTTAAAAAAAAATCCTTATTAATCAACGTTGTACAGTACATATGGGTAAATGAGGTCTGAATGTTCCTCATCTTTTGAATACAATATTAAAATTTGTTAGAGAAGCTTACAAATGATTTGAAACAACTGCTTTGGATAGATAATTATCCAACTAAAATGTTGTTTCAGGTTTTAACAGCTTGTGTTCCCTTAGATTTTGGCAGAACCTAGTTATTTTATGATCAGAAATAATCTACAATAGACACATAATCCCTTTATAAAAATGATAAAGAAATATACTGTATATTAAAGCTGTTGCGTTTAGAAATTTTGGCATAGGAACAGGAGTAACATTTTTCGTTTAATGCATAATGACTCACCGAAGAAGGCAAAGGCCTGCTGCATTTGCATGCAATCATTCCTGATTTGTTTAAGCAGCTCTGGCCTATTAACAGACTCTCATGTTATCTACTGCTTTATGTGTTTTTGGCTGGAGTTCGTACCTTTTTTGCTGACTCGCAATTGTCACAAATACTTAATATTCCTTGTGTCCTTGGCAACCTCTTTTCATAGCCCCAAACCCATGTTCTTTGTATTAGAATTCTAATTATACAAATATACAGTATTTACATGTTTATATTTGTTGAATTGTAATATTCAGATACAGTGAGGCATACTACTAAGCACTTTATTTGTACATGTAAAGGAAGGCCAAATTGAAAACGAATGTTAACTAGCTTTGATTTTTAGATTTGGTTGCATAGGTCTTTAATTTTTTTAGCATCATATCAAACAGTGATAGCTTTACAATCTCATGAGCCCATTCTTTTCTACATGAAGAAATACATAAATTAAAGGACTTGACAGTGGACCCTTGATAACTTTTTAAGTGAATGCTGCTGGGTGTATTTGAACAAGGATACTTTCTTTCCAAGATTTATCTTTCTTTTTAATTCCAGAAGAACCTTGTGGCTCAATAAGTCTATGCTGTGAATGTAATAGAGGAAATACCAACAAGTGTAATAATGTTGCTTTGTATGAAGTGCCATTTAGGCCATTATTCAAACTTCATCTCTCAAAGCACACAAATTGCTCTCACATACTGTACACACAAAATGCTCTCACACTCTTCATATTACCTCTCACATACACACAAAATGCTTTCACATTCACTAGTTTTACCTCTCAAATACTCAGAAAACGCTCTCACATTCACTAGTTTTACTTTGCACATTCATACAGAAAGCTCTCACATTCACTAGTTTTGTCTTACATACTGTACATATAAAATGCACTCAAATCCACTAGTTTTGCCTCTCATGGTCACACTGTGAAGGAGTGTTTTACTGTATGTATATGTGTGAGGTAAAACTAGTGAACGTGAGAGTGTTTTGTATGTGTGTGAAAGGTAAAACTAGTGAATGTGAGAGCTTTCTGTGTGTACTGTATGTGTGAGGTAAAACTAATGAATGTGATAGCGTTTTCTGTGTGTGAGAGGTAAAATGGAGAGTGTGAGAGCATTTTGTCTGTACAGTATGTGAGAGCAATTTGTCTGTGTATGGGAGGTATAGTTTTAATAATGGCCTAAATGGCACCTCATAGCTTTGAATTACATTTTATTAGAAACAAAAAATTAAATTCTTTGAAACCTTATGACCAGTTTTCTCTGGTCAACATTTACTGTATTCTACTAGTGGCTTTATTATTTTTTTTATTAAGCTATATAGTTAAAATGGTGAACAATATTTTTCTTTACAGAAATTGATTATACTAACCAGTTTTTCAAAAACACGGCTTACTTTGTTGTTGAGTTCTGGGTTATTTTGTGTGTGTGTGTATTTCTTATGTTTTTCAAAAAATATAGCATAGTGTTTAAAGCTTTGGGCTTAAGTTCCTGCTGCAGACACTGCTGTTCAACCCTAGAATAAGGTATTTTACCCCATCTGCTTGAGTCCACCCATCTATATAAATGGGGACCAGTTTTGCAGTCCCTGCAGTGGAGCAGCATCCCTTACAACCCGAGGAGTCACTTGCTCTTTAGTACTGTACACTTAATGTTACAGAAACCTGTATGAGCTCTTGTTTGATGAGCTGTTGTGGCTCTGGGATAGACTTTATCTTTATTCTTGTGTATTTGGTTTTAGAGTGAAATCCGAATCTTCAAGACTATCGAAAGACACATGTGTAGAAAGATATCTAATAGTTTAGTCAAGAGTTATAACCTGTAACCTGCCGGTTTCAGGAACGTACATCATGTACATCTGAGTCTACATATATGTGGCAGCAAGATGTAGGATATAAATGGATTATGGAGCCACCAAACAGATTTGAAGCACAGACTATTCTCTGTGGAACAGTTTACCTCTTATTGAACCAGTAGACAATCACATTATACCTCAAACAAAGACACTGCTCACTGTGATAAATCATTTCAGATGCTGTTGAATAGAAAATGATTTCAGAAATTAGGAGACAATTGAAGGGAAGGCTACTCTTGGGGCTGTTTCTCTCATCTAGTCACATATGAACAGCCCTGGCTAATAGGAAGACCCCATAAGGAAGTCTTTTAACCCAAAGGATTGCTTTTGTTCTTTTCATCTTGCAATTATTGCAAACCTAATCTCTTGCTGAACAATTGTTTGCTTGTTTTCTCATGTATGTTATTGCATATTCTATATAACATGAAAGTGTTGTTTTGTGCTTGGGGTCAAAATGTTTTCTTTCCTTTATTTCATAATGTAAGTAGAGCACAGATTATTGTTTGTATTTATAATAATGCTGTGGATTCAGTGAAAAGCCCATAGGATAGCTATGTAGGATTTAAGATTTAATTTTGCATTTGAGAAAAATGCAAACAGTATTTGCATTTACTGTACTTGCTCTCTCATTTCTCATTTATTGCCTATTTGCTTTGTGCAACTGCTTTTGCTACCTTAGCTGCTTGACCTGTTGAGTGTTCTGACCGTATTTTAGGTGTTTTTTTAGAACTTTTTGCTTGTTATGAGATGCTGAACTTTCTCCCTCTATGAACTCCTTCATTAATGGTTTAATTGACAGTCTTTCATTTGTTTATTTTGCTAGAATAATGTTTATCAAATAAAACATATTTTTTATCTTGCCCAAAGTGGATCAACAAGTAAAGGAGCTTTCTCAGGAAACATACTGTATCAAGCCCTACTGTATAGCCTATAGTCCTCTTCCTCCTTTTTCCACGAACTTCTACCTTTGTCCTTACCCATCCAGATGTGTGCATTCAGAAATATGCACCCACATATCCACATACAGTATAAGATTGTGTACATAAAATAAACAATTTCTTTAACCCGTGAGTTACTATCATACACACTGTGCGATGCTATTTGTTGCAAAGATCTGTGAATGAGATTCAAGTGTGCACACTTACATTTACAATACTTACAGTACTGTAGTTTAGTTTCCCTTGAAAATAATGTTGTACAGTATATTCAATACACTGTGAAGAAGACACCATATTTTGACCCAAGATATTGTATATACAGCAGTAAGAAATTATTGTTTTGTTTAAATTAAAACTGTTGATGAAATTAGAAAAGTGCATTTTTATCAGTAAGTGCTACCATTTCCCTATTATTTTCAATCATATGGCAACATTTGTAACGTGTACTTATGTGAAATGCACTGGAATACACCATCTCTATTCGCTTACTGCAGTGAAACTGTCCATGTAAAAAGAAATGGTGTTGTTTCAATATAACACTGTAGCCTGTATCAATAATGACCTGTACGGTAGTAATAATGCTGCTCCCATATATGTTATTTTAAAGGATTCACTCAGGAATAATTACTTGTCTGAATGCATCACGTATGTGTAGCCTACTTAAATTATCTGTGGAATTGTAACCCTTTTTAGCTATTTTTAAACCACATTAATGGATGATAATGTTTTAATGTGTACATTTCAGAGGACATTTTTGTAAAAACATTTTTTTGTTTAAATACTTTATTTTCTAAAAATAACTTTTAAATTAGGTAATGAGGAACAGGGCTTCCCAAATTTAAAAAAAAGGCTAAAATATTTTTTTTTTTACTCTAGTGCAAAATGTGTTCTACTTGTTCTACTTAATACAGCCTATCATTGATTCCAGATCAATACTATAGTCTTACAACCTCTTAGGAAAAGGAAGAACATGGTGTTCTGGAGTACAAAAATCACCTTTTTGTTTGTAATTCAGCAAACATGCTGTGGAGAGGATTTTTCTCTAATGTTTATTTGTTCATCCACAGGAGAAAGAGAAGTTGTATGTAGAACTGAAGCACATCCTTGCAAGACAACCTGGACCTGAAGCAGCAGAACAGTTGCAGATTTACCAGCAGACACTGAGAGACAAGACTAAACAGCTTAAGGTTTGCTTTAGCTCCCACTACCTGCTTTTAATTTAATATGCACTTATTCACTCTAACAGCTCATGTGGAAGTAGCACTATTGCAGTATCGTTAAATACGCTTCAAGCAAACAATTGCTGTTGAGGGCTCCAGAATTAATTCATGTGTAGTAATGTGTTTAACCCCCAGAAAACCTTTTCCTTGTCATTATAGTGAATGTGAATATTCTAAAAAAAAATGACTACTAAACTTGAAATCTTCCATTCATTATCAGAAAACTGATACTTCCTGGTAAGGGTCAGGGCAACTCCAACCAGTCCATCAAAGGTGTAAGAAAATAAGAATTTAGAGACAAAACTTACCTGTAATTTAGCCAACACATCTTTAAGAAGGTGGTAGGAATCCAGAGCCCCTTAACTAAAAATCTGTGCACAAGGTGGGGGGGGGGGTCATATATACAGTACTCTACACAGTAGGTTTTCTTGAGCAGAATTCAACCCAGAACCCGAAGAGTTGACATACAGTAAGAGACAGTATTTATATCATTCAACTGTGCCACTCTTCAGTTTAAATTGGTTAATTAACAAATTATTTATGCAGAAATAATGATTCTTTTGAATACAACACAATTTTTCTATGCATATGACTATTAAAGATAAGTAAAATCCATTTCAGGTTAAGTCCTACTTTTTTTCCCCGAAGTTTATTAAGCTGTACCTCAGGCACCAGTGGCACAGGTTTAACTAAACAGACAAAAAGTGCAACAGGAATTACTGATGCCTAACTATATACTATAAATGTGTTTTTCAAATGTCTTTTCACAAACACACTGTAGCAGTGTGTTTTTTTAAATTGTCTTCATACTGTTTTCTCTTTTCACATAAAGAGACCGCAATAAAATTTCCATTTCAAAATATAACCAGATATTGCAGTGCAATTGATTTTTGTACATTTTTCTGTGTATACTGATACATGTATCAGGAATACTTATTCTAAATAAAAGTACAATACTCAAATTCTGGCAAATATACATTTTTTGAAAGTGGGAAAAAAATATGTGTTGTAGCTGATCCTGCTTAGGATAAGCTCAAGTGTTTATCATTGCACCAACAATGTGTCTAGAAAACACTTTGTAATGTGCATAGTATTACTTCACACAATACAAGAGGCTCAAGTACACTACAGGCATAACTTTGCACTCCCTTGTTCTAATTAGATTATTCACTAATAAACATAAAAGATATATCCTTCTTTTGAAAAAGATTATCCTTTTTTACCCCAGGCATCCAGAGGCCTTTTCTGCTTGGGATAGATGTGTCCTTAACTTATCTGTAGGTTTTTTAAATGAATTAACGCATGAATTAATTATTCTGCTTGCTATAGTATTCAAACATTGGAACTATCCACATGATAACATATTTAGAAAGCAGGTTAACATTGGCATTTGCATGGCTGCAGTCATAGTGCAATGCTTTTATTTAAAAGATTATTCAAAATAGTCTAAAATAAAAGAAACAGACATTACACATTTACTCATGTGCACACACACTAACAAATTAAAGTTGCATGCAAGATCAGGGCCACCTGGGTAGTGTGACTTTATTATAGCCTTTGAAAGCCAGGCTTATTTTTTTATTCTAGCTGAGATTCAAATTGATCTGATTTAAATGTTAAAAATAGGCAGTTCAGTCTTGTGTCCCTTATGGGTGGACAAGCATAAAATAAAAGTTTAATGGAAAGGAAAAGATTAGTTCAAATAAAATTTCAGTTTATAGAATTTCTGCCTTTTGCAGTACTTCAGCACCACAGTTCCAATAAACTCTCTGGCTCTTCAGAGAAATTGCTTCAGATTATCATCATACAGTATTTGTATGAGGGAGATATATAATAATTATCAATTAAAAAAATGAAATGCCTTTCTATACCACCAGATTCTATCCATCTAGTATTGTATTTTCATGTAAGTATATCATTAAAATCAGCTATCCATCATTTTGGATGTTTGAAAATCTTTGGTTTGCTACAAGATATCGTTGGACATCTCACTTGAAAACTATATTGAAAAAGGAAGGACAGTAGAAAGGTGGTATTTAACAAAAATAAAACATTTTTTTCCAAAGTGGACAGCCTTTAATCCTATAGCTTGTGTACCGATTCATTTTTTTAGGCTTTATCATCGGAGCTGAACATGTATGAGTCTCAAACTCAGGATTACAAATATGAGATTGAGAGATTGGCTCATGAGCTGCAAAATGTCAAGAAAAAGTATCTCACTCAGAAGCGCAAGGAACAGCAGTCCAGGTAAGAGCCTTTTAACGCATACTGAAACATGATCTTTCATGGGGTTTAAACTAACCTTATTGAAGTGTAGTGGGGCTGCAGGAAACCGAGTTTGTGTATGATATGCTTTAACTTGACAGTGACCTTTGATGTCTACAATGAGTATCCATGTGGGAGGGCTTTTGACATGCAGAAATGAAAGAATTCAGTGGGATGAGGAAGGCAGACTGTAAGGAACTGTATAAAAGTGCCATTGGGGCCTTTTCTTCTTTGATTCAGGACTGTTGAGTTTATAAATAAAATCTAGGGAGGGGATGTAGAAAAATAAATACACAAAATGCACTTTTATTTCTGTTTGTACATCGTTCTTTGATTGGATTATTTTATATCCATTAATAAACTCAGCCAGCTGTAGCTGTAGCTCTGTCCCACCACAAGGTGCTGGAAGTAAAAAAAAAATGGCGAGGGCAGCCAGAAAGCAATGACTTTGAATTCTGTCCAAGTAAAATATCACCTACTGAGAATTCCTGCCCATAGTTCCTTTCCATATGGGTAAACTTGACAAGTAATCTTCTGAAAATATGGCAAATTACAATAAAATAAATAATGCAGACCCATTTAATATATTCTACTTATGACTTTATAATACACTGTCATTGATGGGGTTTTGTGGAATAATATTTTACAGTTCTATTACCAACTGGAGTCTGCAAACAAGGATAATTTAATTCAGGGGTTCAAACTCAGCAGGGATTGTGTTTATTTATTTATATAATGCATTACTCTGTATCTCCTTACTGTTAATAGAATGTAGCTGCATTATGTATTTTTAGATGGTGCCTAAACTGCCTTTCATGTAGTCGTGTGCTTGAAAAGCTCTAAGCCCTGTCCCGTCCAATAAGCCAAACATTTCTGAGACCATTCTTATTCTTTCTTCGCAACTTTATAAGAAAAACAAGTACTTTGGTAAGAGCTCCGTACTGTCAGAAACAAATCTTTAGTACTCATTGACACCAAAATTTGCGTTATTTCTCCATATAAACTTCAAATAAAATGGTAAAAATTTCAAAAACGTTTGCATGTAAAAAATACAGTTTTTGCAATTTTTTGGACCTTAATTTTCTTGTAATCTTTATATTTGTAAATGAGTGAATTTTGCTTAGAAACAACACATTTTGGAATTTGAATTTTAAAACGTGATACAGTATGTTCATTTAATGCAACTAAGCAACATGCCAAAGTAGAAAAAATTAATAGGCTATTAAAATGTAAGATATAATATTTGCCTTTTCATCAGCATGCTGGAGGGTACAAATTGTAGCTTTTTCATAATTAAAGAGAGAGCTCTAATTATATAGTGAGAAACAGTAAGAGTTAATTTGTAGCAATCATTAGAGTTTTTTTATAGAGCGGGATCTGGAATGTGTATCCTTCTTCACATTTAGTACAGTAATTAGTCATTATAATGTTTTCTGAGTTTTATCATGCCATTTGTGATAGTATGTTCTAAAATGGTATTACTATTACTGCTATTATTGCTTCTTCAAAAAAAGCTACAGTAACTGAGTTCTCTATGTCATATTTTGATGAGAATTCTCATATTTAAAGAAATGCAACTGAAATTCATCAACTTTAAAAAATAATATGTTTAAAAGATTAATATTGAAAGTAGAATTTCATCAGTGTGGTGCATACAGTAGGTCCATCTTTGAAAAAGATAACAGCTTGCACCATATAACTGACACAGTTTAGCCATCTGGTGAAATAATGTGTAAATTTTCCTTTCTTTAGCTTTCTTCAACTTCACAGGGTGTTCCATTGGAAAGGATTCAGACTCTGGACTGGATATTAAAAGCTTTTGGTTGTTCGTGAGCTACTATCATACAAGTATGATAATGTAATAAAGCCTGTTGTTCTTCTGGCTAATGGAATTCTGTAAAACTGAAAAGAGCATTCTGTAAAATAGTATTTACAATATTTTAAATTTCCCCATTTGACTATCAGTTCTAATGAGAACAATGACTTTAATACACCCTTTTAGGATTGTGTCTATGGAAGTCTAAAGTTTTATACAAGTAATGCTGCTTGAGGCAGTAATGCCGAGGATGTATGTGATTTGATGAGCTACAGCTGAGGTCGGTATTACAGATGTGTACTTCACTGCAGTCAGAGTGAGACAGGGATGTCAGGCTAAGCTAACCTCAGTACACAGTGGAAGCAAAAGCGCATCTCCCAAGTAGTAAGTTCATGCTGGGAGTAGTTCACCCAGCTAATGGGGGGCGAGGCAGTAGATACTGTATGGCCGAGCTGGAGTGTGTCAGGTGCCCGTGTGTGTTTAGGGATGAGCAGGTGTGTTTGCTTGTGTAAAGCACTGCGATGCAGTGAGTGAACTGCAAGGTGTTTGGTCTCTGAGAGATTGTCTATCAAGGAGCAAGGGAAGGCTACACAATAGTAGCAGCCTCTGTCATTGGTGTGTCAAACTGCCAGTACGGTAAATAAGGTGGTAGGGCAGTTCAACTAAAAGGGAATGATTGGGTAAGGGATTTCCACTGCTAGTTTGCATCAGGGACATGAGAACCAAGACCAAGATGTGTATGGTTCACCTAGCCAGAGATACTGTGAGTCAGTGGTGTTTAGTTAGGACCTTGAACATGACCTGGAAGGGGGTCAGGAAAGATAGGACCAAAGCATGAAAAGAGATAAGATCAGGGATTATGTCATGCCACCAGGAGTGTAGGTCTCTGAGCCTGGGATACCGAAGATTCCTTAGTAGTTTCTTGCTTAGATGGATTTAGAAAAAAAACTATGCAGAGGTTTTCCCCGATGACATAGTACACCTTGCGTCCTTGAGTTTCCCCAGTGAGGGGGGTGTGTTACAGTACTACTTTCAGAGGAGAATACGTGATACTGGGAAGACATTTCCCCAACAGCTATAAAAAAAAAAAAATGTTTGTTGTCATGGACCAACAGTGCCCCTTTGTGACATAATATAAGGTATTAATCAGTGTTTCTAAAAATATGGGATTTTATGAGGGGTGGCACAGTAGTGCAGTGGTTAGCATTGCTGCCTTGTAGCACTGGGACCTTGGTTCAATTCCTGGGATGCTATCTGTGTGGAGTTTTTCTGTTCTACCCGTGTTTGCCTGGTATTTCCTCCAGGTGCTCTGGTTTCCACACATAGTCCAGAAACATATTGGTACGTTAACTGGCTTCTGGGATAAATGGCCCTGGTGTGTGTGTGGGTGTGTGTGGTGTGTGTGCCCTGAGATGAACTGGCGTCCTATCTAGGTCCCGTCCTGCCTTGTGCCTTTTGCTTGCTGGGTTAGGCTCAAGCTCCCCATTGACCCTTCATCGGATAAACTGGTTTGAAAATGAATAAATTAATGTATGGATGTTCCTATGTATTGTAGACAACACACAAGTAAAGCCTGTGTAATTTTTACTTTCAATTTCTGTCTTATTTACAGCTTAGAACTCTAAGAAGTTTAACCCCTCTCCAAAAAAGATCCATCTCCTTATACAACCTATATTGTTAC
This sequence comes from Lepisosteus oculatus, assembly GCF_040954835.1. Taxonomy (NCBI): domain Eukaryota; kingdom Metazoa; phylum Chordata; class Actinopteri; order Semionotiformes; family Lepisosteidae; genus Lepisosteus; species Lepisosteus oculatus. Next base: position 36,803,156 of record NC_090699.1, read on the forward strand.
AGATCATAACCTGATTAATATATTCCACAATGTTTTGGAATATGACCTGTACAATTGCCGATATATTGTGCCTACCAAGCAGAAGCATTCACTTTACATCAGTCACATTACATATACAAACACATATATGATGTATCATAGCTGTTAAAAAACATGTTAATATTAACCAGCACTGCTGAGTGGGATGATTTATGTAAAACAAATTTTAGAATGCATTGTGATCAAAATGATTGCCCTTGATTGCTGTCTTTTCACTTTTTTTAGAATATAGAAATGTTTCTTTGAACAGTCTCCATTGTCAGTTTATCATCTTTTTTGATGGAAAAGAGAAAAAATATATTTACTCTGTCTTGACTTTTTACTGCAGTCATGAACACAGCACTAATCGCCAATGTACAATATTTGCACAAAATCCCAAATCAGTATTGTTAATGGGCACAATTTATAAACATTGACCTGATGAAAAATAATGAAACCTTGCCATGTGAGGCTAAATTCCATATGTGGATTTTAATTTTTCTCTGTATCACTTTACCAGAAGTATTGACATGATACTTCTTGAAGCATGATTCAGCATTCTTAAAGCTTGTGATAAGAGACTAACTTTTGGTAGAGGCTGCTAATTAGATTTAAGACTACATTATTTTTTTCAGATGTACATAAGGGGACATTTAAAAAAATATTATTACAAATGGGGGGGTTACAAAAATTATGAATATCAGGAATTGCTCAGTCAATAACTAATATATATATATTACATATAACCCCCTACTTGTAACCTAGTTTTCTAAGAATATACCTGAGCAGTTGGTATAATTAGAGGCACATGAAATCTTTGTCCTGTGGAACAACTCTGGTGAAAAGAGTAATAACTCAGGCACAATAGGTTAAACAAATATTTATTAGCAATGATAGTAACACACACTACACACAACATAAACACATAGAACACACAAGGTACTGTATTTACAAATGTATAGACAAGGTCTTTCAGAGACCTACATCTGGACCACCAAGAAAACTCCAGGCTGCTACCAAGCTCTATTTCTGTCTCCTTTCTCTCTGGAAGACCTTCTTTTTCCCTTTTCTCCTTTTTTCCCTCTGTCTTGATCTGATCTTATACAGTATGTTCTCTTTCTGGACTGTTGATTGATATTCAATCATTTTCACAGAATTGAATTAACTAAGGTAAACCAGAAGATTCTTTTGATCAGTGTTTCTCACACCTAGCAGTGCTAAGTAAACATTCCATTAGTTTCAAGCTCTAGGATGTGGAAATATTGACACCAGTTAGGTATAACCCATTGGGTCTTGATTCTTTGGTAGACCTCCATTGTCATCTACTGTACAGTAGCTCAGCCTGTAACAGTATTTTTTTTAAATTAAGCTTGCTGCCCTTTAAGACAGACTTGCAATTAGTTCTTCGACAGAAAAACACGAGTGAATTCACATGGTGAGTGTAGCTCACAATATTAGTGTTTTCATCATATAAGCCTACATATTTTCAAATCTTTAGTGCTGTGCCATATACAAAATTACCAGTGAATACCCAATGTTCTCCAAAGATCACATTGCTACTGCATGAATGAAGTTTGCTTATTTCACAGACATTTATTAAAATAGTGTGTGTTTTTGAATAACAATGCCTGATTAGGTCTTATTTGGTGGTTCCTAAGTTGATTTTGTCTACTTAAATTGTCCCTGGAGTCCTACAGTACAAGTAAGTGAAAAGCAGCCATCTTTATGGTACCCACTTGATGAAATATAACTTAAAGAACAACAAATTAGTCTGTCCCATCATCTTTTGTATTGTTTTACAGCACATTATACTGAATACAAGGGAGACTATCATTTCATGCTATGATTACATTAGAAATCTTTATAATGTGATTTGTTTTTGTCTTATATTGAAAAGTAACTTCATATTACTGTTTTTAAATATTTGAATTGAATTTAGGGCCCTCAGCCTGAATCAGTGTCATCCTTAATATTAGTTTTTGTTAATGGGTATTATGGTTAGAATTGACATGGCATTTATCAAGATCATCATTGAATCATTTTCTTTTTAATGGCATTTATTTTATCAATAAATCAGGTATAGATTGTCAGACAAACCTTGGATAAAATGTGTGGGTAGCTGGTTTTCTAAATCGGATACATAACATTATTAACATACGTTAGCAACTGGCAGTGGTTGCTACATTTGTTATCACTGGGCACAAAAGCCTGGAGTTTTAAAGCCCAATTACAGTAAAATCAATAGCTAATGACAGCTTTTAGATTAGATTAAACACTTGTACTGAATTTAAAAGGACAGTACAAATAATGCAGGGATTGGATGGATAATTATCAGTGACAGTCCAGTGTTTCACAGAATGTATCTAAGAGATCATTTTGCCATTGCATGAATAAATTGGTGTTTAGTGCACAGGCGTCTTTCTGTAATAACTACTGTGAACTCATTAGTGCTGAAAAAATATATTTCTCTCTGTTTTTATCACTGCAGAACATTTTCAACTTTTAATTCAGAGCCATGAATACAATGTAGACTATAAGTAAAATATTTCAAAAGCAGAATTTTAAAATTGCATCCTAAAAACTTTAAATTCAGTTAAAAGGGAGCAATAGATGGTATTTAGTTTTGAAACAGTGTCCTCGGGAGCAGCACACTGTTAGAACAGCTTTATTTCTTTTTTGTAGGCCAACCAGTAACCTGAGGAACCATCCATGAAGACAGTGTGAAAAGATATATGAATGTAGAGTGGTTAATATTCTAGATGTCTTAGTGTTTATCTGGAAAGGCCCTGTTTCCATCTAAGAGCAGCAGGCTTTGCTCTGATGCCCTTTTTGAGGTGGCATTAAAAAGCATCATACATTTTTTATGGATTCTGTGAATTCATGCGAATGTGACTCCAAGGATGCTGTAACACTTGATATCAGCTAGCTGCTATCATAGGCAAAGGAGGAGAGAGACGAGAAGATAAAAGCAAGAGTTGACAAGTGCTCAATAAATTGTATGGAAATTAGACCATAGGTTTCTTCATTTGGCATCAACCCCAGCTTTGGCCTTCTTTACAGACTGTGGTGCAAACACAAATAAGTAGTAAGAGGTGATCAAGCATAACTTAAATCAGCACTCCAAAAAGAAGAATAATCTCCTTCTCATACATCTGTCATTTTCAGACAAGATTCTTGAAACAACACTCAGATGTAGGAGGTGTGATAAACAAAACCTACACCTTTCCATGTAGGAACATCAAGTTTTAGTAAAAGCAGCAGGACACCACAAAGACTATGTCATGGTGAAGTAATCAAATGTAAGGTGTTTTTGCTGATTTGTAAAGAAGAAGAGTACAAAATTTGTTGCAGAATCCTGGGAGGTTTTGAATCTGCCTACTATTCAGCTTCTGTTTGAATTTAATATTCAGGTTAAATTTGATTTAAGTACCTAAATAGAAACATTATGTAAAAAATTCTGTCAGCACCAAGGATGTTCAAAAAGAAACAGAAATTAGTTTATACAAATATAAGAGAAAAAAATGGGTTTACTTTTTAATACGGTGTATCTCTGTTAACAAAAATGAGTAGATACAACAGTATGAATGTCCAGGTTTCTTAGAAATTCATTAACTTCATCCATCATCACAAACTATCATTCTGGTATATGGTCTGCACATTAGAGTTATGTTTTATCTTTCCAATTCCCTCTCTCATAATGTAATTAGGGCTTAAAGGTTTAATACCACCTTCCATTACAGACAGCTGGCAGATCAAATGACGATCCTCTATAGGGCTGCTTTTGCTTGGATAAGTAACTGAAAAGCAGGTATCATTTTACATCAAGGATCAGAGGTTATGAAGTTAGTTCAGATGTGTAAATTAAAAGTTACAGGATCCCAGCCCATGTATAATTGCTTTTGTTCCCTGATTGATTGCCTGCCTTTATTCTCCTGATATACACACAAAGCTCCCAAGAGAGTTTATCCGAATATTAGCATCCCTTTTCATTTTTGTATTATAATCAAGATGTTTTATTTCATGTCTGCAGTGGAGAAAAGAAAAAGGACTTGTGCGTCTGCCATGTGTAATGATTTCCATTTCACCTTCCAGCTGTTTCTGGCAGCAGATTTTCATGAGTAACACATTCTGTGAAAATAGCAACCCAATCACAATCATAGGACACACTTGTCATGTAAACATTTAGTACTGCAGAGTGAAACATGGTTTTCTGTGGAAACTGCAAAAGGTAGTGCTGTGTCAGCAAGCGGTAGCACTGAAAATGAAAGGAGATTGTACAAAATAAGTGAAAAAGCCATAACAACAAGTAGATGCTAAGTGATGTTTCAGTGAGTGTGACAGCGATTCCATGCTGAAGTGCATAAAAATAAAGGCGAACAAAATGAGATCCATAAACATCTTTGATACTTACAGTATCAAACACATAATACTCTCTTTATAATTTGGATATACTGTAACCAGAAGTACCGTACTGTATGAATGTGACAGATGTGAACTCTGTTTTGTCCGCTGTTATCCATAATGCTGTAATAATAAGCAATAATATTCACATTTTATTTCAAGATCAATTTCACTCTTGCTGTTTCAATACCACTTGCATAGACAAAATACTGTAGGTAAAGAAATAGCTTCAACACTGGACATGTCTTTGCCATGTCACAATCATAGGACTACAGTAACGATCATGGTGTTACATTGGTAAACTGTATCAATGACCTTATACATTTTTAATAAAAAACTGTAAACAGCCTCAGCTGACTGGAATACATAAGTACACATTAAGCAATAATTTTTAACATGCGCTATCCCAGTTATTCACCAGTTTTCTCCTCCATTTGTAGGACACCATTTTAAAATAAAATTGTTAAAATACACACAAAACTGTGTACAGATTAAAATGTAATTTCATTACAAATGTATCAACATCATAAATGTATAATTTAGTAATACATTTAGCATCTTAAATCGCTTAGTAGATAATTAGTAAAGATAATCAAATGTTCATAGACTGCTGATTTACCTGTGAGAGTGGGTGGATATCCATTATAAACTGCAAGCAAAATGTTTTTTTTATTTAATTACTGTTTAACTAAGAGTTTTGTCAACACCACCTCTTGATAAAGACATAAGAAGATACATTTGAAGATCAGTGTAAAATACTGACATTAAAATGTTCTTCTTTACTGCAGTGAAGGAATGCAGTAATGCTCTAGTGACTTGATTAATAAAATTAATCTCAAGTAGGCAGACTTTTGAGACAAAAATATTTATATTTCTTCATTGACAGAACTGTTTAAAATATATGTATTTTATTTATTTATTAAATGAACACATAAAGAGAGAATGCATCGCTGTGTCTGTGAGATATTTACTGTACATGGCTTTTGTTACACATTAACACCAGTTTTTCAACAAGGCCTTTTTCTTTTAATTAGTACCTATTTGTGGTTATGTCTGAACAAGAAAATAATATCTTTATTACTAAAATATAAGCCAGGATTGCTTTAGAGATTTTTGAAAGTGAAAGTGAAGAAATTCATTACAGAGCTATATGAAATTATAATATGCATTTTGACTAGGAGCAAATTGCTTTGTAACCAAGTTCATTAATATACAGTATGTAAATGCATCATACTACATTGTACATATACTACATATACAACATCATTGTATATTTAAGCAGTCTTATGAACCAAATCATGTTTGAAGTAATATAGTTACACTGTGTAGTGTATGTGGAAGGGCCTTTCTGTTTATAATGGCTGCTTAACTGCAAACTCAATGTTTTGTTTAGAAAAGATTACTTTTCTGGAGCCAGAATCCACTGAAACGGGCATGTATTTTTTTCCTTCTGTTTTTGCAGGGAGAAAGAGAGAAGCCTGGCTCAGGTGGGACAGCCTTTAATTCAGCCTCAGCGTAGTGAGGGCCCGCGCTTCACTGGAGGAGGCTTCAGCCTCAAGCAGCCTGGGAAAATAACAGCATAGAACGAACAGAACCTGCGCTTTGTGCCTGTGATCCCGCCGTTTCTGTCAAATAAACCGATCCCTCTGTTATCTACACTAATGAACTGATGTGAAGAGCATATGCAAATTCTAATTTTTTCTGCTTTGTAAAGAATGTGCTTAAATGTCTCACCACAAAAGAAAAAGTCCCTTTACAGCTGAAGTGCTGCTGATGTGTTTTGTGTGTGTGTGTGTTTTTATTTACTTTTACACCGAAGGAAGAGCGCAAACAGGATTACAGCTCCTTTTCAGGTCTGATCAGGTCTGATCGGCACAGCAGGCTTCCCTCCAAGTGTTTGAGAATTTTAAATTATCTGCTTCAAGGATCCAGATTCAAAATGTCTCTTTGCAGGCAGGTCTCATACGTAAGTCTTTATGCACTGTTGCAGATTTGGCTGGGAAACCTGGGTGATCCAAGAGCTTTCCAGAAGGAATGATTTTTTTTTTCTTTCAAATAATTCCTTGACTTGTTTCACTCATTTTATCTGCTTTATTAGTTTTAAAAAAGAAAGAAATCCAATATTTCACAATAACAGTACTTTAAGTAGATAACCAATTCACTAGACAGGGAAATCAGAATTCCTTCTGAATAATTGAAGATGTTTCTCATCAGCAAAACTAATAATTGCTGTTTAAAGTGACAAAGCAGTTATAAAACATTCATGTCTTCTGACTTGTTTTGTGGCCTGGGGTCCCACAGTTTATTGTTTTCTGGGACAGGTGTCCTTTACATTTCCCCCATCTGCTTAGGACTACATTATTCTTTATGCAGCACAGTTCAAAACCTATGCTTCTTTTTGTCAGACTAATAGGTACATTCTGTTTACACATGCAACTTCTTTCCCCTTTTTTATCCCTATGTAAACTTATTTAATTTAAAGCCAAACCTCTGAACCAAAAACATAAACGAGAATGTTAATTTTAGGTTTGTATTTAGTATAAGAGTCCCCATAAGAACAGATTTTCTATACGATATAATTCAAACCCTACATTAATACATGTTTGTGTGAAAAACACAATTTGTAACACTTTTAGAGGACTATGTACAAAACATTGTGCAAAATGTATGAAATTGTCAGAAGTAATTTAAACACCAACTTAAGTTTGCAACATCAGTCCCTCATGCTTATAGTACATGTTTTGCTTTGTAGGACTGTTTGCACAGCTCAGACAGTACAACATTTTGACATTCATTTTGTTTTGTATTTTTATTATATGTATTAATAACATGAAATAGGATTTTACTGGTTATTAACTGGTTATACAGTACAGTAACTATTTCAATTTGCTTTTATACTTCCAGATTTAAAGACTAGACAAGAACTAAATAACTGGAAAAAGAAAACTACATTAAACAATTGATACCCTGTTACTGATTGCATTGGCTGATACCCTGAAGGGGCAATGTTTAGAGTGGTGATAGGTGTTTTGGAGTTTTGTTCAATATTGTTATGATACTGATAAACACAGAAGTTATTAACAATTTTGAGTTACCTTATGAACATTTTAACTGTTTGGTGAAAAATACACAATAAAATAAAAACACTGATATACTGTAGTGTTTTATATTTATGATTATGGTGTATAATTTTCATTTAACCTCTTAAGTAAATACTGCTTTATGTTTCACACTGTGAAATAATTACTAAAACCATAATAGTAAAACTATGAATGACTTTCCTGTTGTCTTATCATTACATGGGTGAGTTTAATTATGCAGAGATTATGTAGTTTAATCTTAAAACTCACTCATCTATGTGAAGTAGTAAAGTACTGTATAGGACAAAGAAGTTGGAATCCATTGGTGGTAGTGTACGTAAAATAGTATATGTGATTTAGAGCATCATATTTATATCATAGAGCCAGTGACTGCTAAGAAAAAGACTACCCTCCCTCCAAATTTTCATTCAATGATATCCATTTATTAAGAGAAAAATGTGACTTTTACAGTATGTAAAGGGCGACACTTTTGAATTTTACGATTACTACAGTATATGATCCTGATCCTACTTGTAAAAGCTGCATACAAAAGATACTAATTCCATCTTAACACATTTTATTAAAATGCACTTGCTATTCTTAACAAGGGTTTATTATCCCAATTAAAAAAAAACATGGTTGTATGAGTCATTTATACATTTAACATTTATCCTTAACATACTGTATTATTTGTTTCTCTCTGACTACACAATAAGCACAAGTGGTTTCAGTCACATTAAGTAATGATGGGTGAAAAAGATAGCAGTTTTTCACAGTGACAAAATGCAAAATAAAAAGGTTTTTATTGTTTTAAAATAGATTTTGGGTCATGTGTAAACATATTTTTGGATTGAATCTGCTTCAGTGAACGTAGAAAAGGTAGAAAAGTGAAGTGATGGTCTGTGGATGTTTAACAAAACTTAATTTTTAAACTTAGTCTTAGGGATTAAACTTAGTCTGAAGAATTGAAGACACTTGAAATACTTTGTCATTGTTTGAAAATCTGCTGAATCATATATTTTCCTAATAAAGGCTATTACACATGGTTAATCTAATCTTTTTTTGTGTATTACAACAGAAACTATTAATATTAAGATGAATTATCACTTATAAAAGTATTAAGCATTACATTTTAAATCACAGGTGACTTATTCTCCAAGAAATTCTCATGCCCAGTTTTACAGTAAAAACATCTGCATTTTTACAACTTTGAAAAAAGCATGACATTAGTTTTTAAGTCTTTGGGATATTGTAGTTAGAAAATAATCAATATCGTTAGCACTTTTCATTGACTTGTAAAATACATCATGTGTCCTGTTACAGGGTTTTAGATTAAAATAACTCAAACCATCCTAAGATGTGGGTGACATCTTTTTTTGCTGTTTGCACATCCTTGGCAGGGTTGGTCCATTAAAAATGTGCGATCTTTACCTACCAGCTGTGTGAGACGGCTGTCATCAGTATGGAATTGCTTGCTTTCCTTTTATCCAAAGAGCGAGAGAGTGAAGAGACGAGATGGCTTTCAACATTACCTGAGACGACAGACTGGGCCCATTGCCAGAGAGCTGATTTAAAATAGGATCTGCTACAATGAAGCCAAAGGTACAAAATTATTGATTTTTTTGTTGTTATTTGTTAAAGAGACTGGAGAAGTAACAGAAGGAGAATTCCACATGGTATTGAACAGCAAAAAATCACACCTTGCATTGAAGGCAGATCACAAAAGTGATGGTATGGTCCTAGGAGATCATATTAACAGCACTTGCCACTTCACATTTATTAAACCTTTTAATGGATTACAAAGCAATGGTTTGCATTAATGTTTTCAATTTATATTTATTCTTTCCTTCAAATACAACTTATAATCTGCTCATCTTTTTAATAATCTTATTTTATCTTGTTTATTTTGGACACTTTTCTACTATGCTTGTAGCCTTTCTGCAAACACAAAAGAGGGAATTGTAATGTATTTTCTAATGAAGTGCAGTATTTTCGAAATTCTGATTTCCAAATGTAATGATCTCAGCCATGTAATATTGCATTGTGGGTTAATATCTCATAGTCTGGTTTAGTAGTCTTGTTTGTTTGCCCTTTTTTTAGTTGTGTCTTAGACCCCAACAACATTTTTTCACTGTTTTAATTCAAAGCCTACTTTCATGAAATAATAACTACTATATGCATCAGTGATATTATTTTTAATGTAAATTACTCATTTGCAATATAGACAAATTGTCTGAAACATTGATGACAAGTGGAATATACATATACTTTGTATTACAAGTGTTCCTGTATTACATACTTTATATACCACTATTATTGTATACACGATATACCATATACTGTACCTGTACTCTATGTATCACTAATATCAACACATACTGCACAGCAGTAACCTGGTTTTCTTTGGTAGTTTTCCATTCCAGTACTGACCTACCCAATCTTCCTTCTTCCTTCTAATATCTGACAAGATTAGATTAGAATTTGGTAATTATATTGTTGGTAAATCAATGATAAATTTAAATTAACAGTCAGACAACACCTTATCTATGAGAACATTTTATTGTATTTGTAATGTAATTTATATAATCATTACATTTTAAATATGAAATAATAAATTCTGACTACTTGGAAAAACAGACACCACCAGTTTCTTTGTATACTGTATTTTAAAAAATGTTGTTGCTTGGATAATTTTATGTTGCTAATTCTTAACACTTTGGAAAAAAATAAATAAAAGTAGTAATGTTCATGTTGTGTCTCAGTGTTATTTGCTGTTGGATAAAGAACGTGAAATCTCTGTTTTAAAATTACATGTGTATGTGTATGAAGATAGTAATTTATTGATACCAACATTTTACTTTAATTAATGTGCAGCAAGATGTCAAGTATAACACATTGTTATTATAGTCATATTCACATTTCACACTGTACAGTACATAATGTCACCTTTTTGTGCATTTCTTGGTCTTATTTGTACATACTGTACAACATACATTGCTGTATATTAATGACAATAGTTTGGTCCCATTAGAACCTTGATTTGTAATTCTTTAGTTTTCAACAGGTGGCTTTTTAGGTGAGTGCCTTGCTCAAAACACCTTTAACAAAAAAATTACAGAAAATTATTTTAGGAATTATTTAGCAATCAGTTTTCTAGTTGACACATTTTGCATTTTTTCTTTGTTTCTCTTCGATTTTTTGCTATGCTTGCATATTAATATTGTGGTGTCTTTTCAGATTTTAACAACATTCCAGGAATTTTGTTAATATATACATATGTCTTAGCAACAGGTGTGTATAGGATTTGATCAAGCAAAAGATAAAGTTCAGACACGAAACACTGTTTCATAATATAGCTCTTTATAATGCTCTTGAATGCATAAAGGTGTAAGAAATTAATTTTAGTCACAAGGATTGTCAACAACAGGCATGGTGCTTAGAGATTTCTTAACCCTGTAAACTGAGGAAACCTTGCAGTGTGCAATGAAAAGAGGGCATTTTTAATCTATTTCCAAAGCAGTTTTTTTTTCTTTGTGTTTTACAAGCAGCTGCCTTTCACATCTCCAGACTGGCAGATCATATTAAATTACAGTTTCAGAGCTAGGATAAGGGATACATTTTCCATTTTGATATTGAATAAAGTTCTTCATTCAGGGATTTATTGTATTGACCTAAGCAATCACACACATCTCAACACTCTTCAGTTTAAGCACTAAGAAATTCAGTGTTTTAAATCTATGTTAACTCCATGTTAGAAGAGTAAGCTTTAAAAAAATGTTCTGTCATATTCATAGATGCTGATCAGATATTAGCTGATCTGAGATAATATATATTTTTGTGCCTTATTAATAAGGTCGTTAGTCATATAATATTACTTATATTCCCTGATGTGGGTAGGGAATGAGGGCCTATTAGAATCCATTTCTAAGTGGGTCACACAGTTTGGCTTTGTTAACAGATGGTTTTTGTTTTGTTCTGGTGGCAGTAACGAACACTGTCAAGAAATATATTTTCCTGTCACTGTTTTTTAGCTAGCTGTAATAGGACCAACTGAACAAGAAGATAAGAAAAAACAACAACAGAACAAAGTGACAAGAACAATGAATCATTTTCCATTGCGAGCAAAATAAAAAAGTCTTTGCACAGCACAACAAACTTCAGATGCATGCATTAATGGCTGTAGTATGCAAATATAATTTCTAGGTTCAATTTAATTGAACCAGGGATAGTAAATGACGACTGATGGGAGAAGAAATGAAATTTCAGATTCATGAAGAAACAATACATGATGAAGTTCTGTATTTTGTGAATCTTCCTTCCTAAAATACCAATAACATTATTTTATTGTTTTCAAGATGTGCCCCCAATTTCTACAAAGTTGTTTGATGCAGTCAAATTTAATTGAATTGATAACCACATTGAAGATGGTTTGCAATCTGGGCTTTTTGGACAGGGTGAGGTAGGGCAGCACTCCAGAATTACTGCTTGGTTTATTCGAGAAGGAACCTTTTTGAAAATGCAGCTAGATCATGCTGAAATAGCCCTTTGCAGATTATTTTTTCTTTCTGATCAGTCGTCTATCACACACAACATTATAGTGGAATAATGTCACACTTGGCCTAGACAATCACAAGGTACAGTATGTATTCTGAATCAACTACTTTGTGTAAAAAAAGTTGTAAAACATCTCACCTCAGAAATTCAGTTTGAGGTTCTGTATGGACGAAGTTGCTGTCTTTCCCCTTAAAAGCTGCTACTGACATCTAATAATGCTAATAGTTAGCAGATGTCATTTTCAAGCATGTTTTCAAAGCCAAAAGTTTTATTGTGCTTTACGTGAGCAAGTGTTGTGAACAACAAATACTCTATACATAATAAGGCTAATGACAAATATATAAAAACAATGGATGCAGAAAAGTGAAAAAAATTACATTTTAATAGTAAATGAAAAAATATAATTCAGTGTAAGACTCTTAACCTTTTTCTATGCGACACATAAGTGTATTACACATGTTAAACTCCCTCATCAGACAGTGCCTCCTGTCTCCATAAACTAAAAGAGCCACTAAGTGAACAAGTAGAATTTGTTTAATGACATCAAGAATGCCCCTACTTCTTGTTCTGGTTAGGGTCGTCTGTTTGATGGTCATTAAAGTGCCTGGTACTGCCGTGTGCATTGGCTTTGCTAGGTTCACTGATGTGTAGCAGCTAACAAGCTCTGGATTCAGACAGTTGATGGTACAAATGGGATTCTGTGCTGGAGCCTAGTTACTGCTTCTCACCTGGGAAGGAGTTGGTCTGGGTAAGTTAGAAGCATCCCAGCTCAGTGACCCATTTTCACATGCTGTTGTGAATGATCATTTTTTTTCCCTGAAATCTAATGCACAGGTTTGTCATGAGTGACACTGCATATTCAGTAGTAGGGGATCAGTGCTCTTTTTCGAATCCAATTCCCTGCCTGGGAAGTAGTGTAAAAAATGAATAGGAGACATGAAGTTCATTACATAAATGAATCTGAGTATTAAAGAAGTGTCTACCATCAAATTATGCTTCCCAGCCTTAATGGCTCGGTTCAGTTGTATCCACCATAATGAAGGTGATCATCATTTACACATAACTGGAAAACAGGGTGTGATCATTTTGATTATGATAATATAAGCATCATTGATGCAGCACTGTAAAACCAAGAGCCCACAGAGATTCAGAGTAGCAAATAATTCTGTAACACTTGCAACCCCTGCCCCTCACCCCAAGCTGGAGAGAGACAGTAATCCGTGCATGACAAGCATGGCATCACCAAACACAACGAGCAAAATTAAAACCTGTTATCTCTCACTCTCACTAATGTTCCACATCACCGCCTTGTTAGCCTACTGGGAAACACCCCATGGATCAACACAAGAATTGCTTGCTCATGTGAGGCAGAAGTATTTGTTTGTATATCACACTCTTAATATATTCATTGTTTTTCTTTATTCCTTTTCCATGTACACCGGTGTTTTGAAATGTTTGCTCCCCCCCTCCCTTGCCAAGTTTCTGACAGGGTTTCTGCTGAATACATTTTCAGTTTTGACATTTAGCACTTTACTACATTGCAACTCATTAGGTTAGGATAAATTAATTGCAATTTGTAACAATTCTATATTTATTGCAATTTATATGCATTGCAGCCCTCAATCTTCAGTTGTAGCACGGATATGTTTTTTTCATGTAAAGATTTGAAACTTTGAAACTGTTATCGAACAAGAATAATCATTCTATTTGCCTAACCTGTAGCAAAAAAATGTTGTCTTAAATAAAAATACTGTTAGGTATAGGAGCACTGGAGACTAATGGATATCTCTCATGATATACAGTACAGCACATTAGAAACATATTGAGTGTGGTTTAACACTAAGGAACTCTAAGCAGTTTTTAATGTGTTGCAAATGTGCTGAGCAGTGAAATGTGTGACTGGAAACAGAATAGCTAGAGTAGCCAGTACAGTGTGACAGCAGTGTGTTAGCCATTAATTCAGTATACTGTATAAATAAATAGTGACTGTGAACTAAAAGACAGGATAACCCTTTACATTTTGCCATACATGTACAGTATGTCTTCTTGTAATCACCAGCACCATGCTCTGCAATAGCCTTTTTAGAAGCTCCACCTAACATTTAAAAGGAGATTTTGTTGACTAAAGATGAGACGAGGGCTCATCACACAAAATAAAGTACATTTCAGCTAAAACTACTGTATATGTGGAAAATCGTAATCAGATTTCTGAAAGCTTTTTTGCACCTTGAGGTGCTATTAAGATTTTCTTAACCTTCTATAATGAGTTATACATATGCACAGTATATTTATTAAATCATTAAGTAATAGGAGCTCACATCATTTATAACATTCAAAAGGATCCTTATTCATTACTGGTGTATGATATGTGGACTGATATAAGTTAAGGAACTCTGCAAGACAGTTTTCTGTTATTTCTGGATTTGACACTTTTTTTTCCTTGAATGCTAAGGTTGAGTGAAAATAGCACAACACAAGATTACAGTAAGTGCTTTAATTTACCTGATGTCCAAGAATGACAAGGAAGCAGCCATAATAAGCAGGATTGTGTGTGACAGATATCAATTAAACAATGAAAACCTTTACAAATGGAGGGAGAGAAAAAAAAGTATTGTGTTTCAACAGAATAACAGTAGAGAAACTAATTTCAGACCTAAGACTACCTCAATGCATTTAAATAAGATTTAGAACAGGTTTATGTTTTAGACTTCTCAAAGGTTACAATGGTTACAATTTCAGGTCAACATTTGGAGTATGCTGCTATCTTATGTGCAGTCAAAAATGCCTATCTGTTTCTCTGTCTCCTTTTCTATTATGTCTGCTACAATAATTTTCACAGATGTGCATATTCATCTGGAAAAGTCATTTTCTACACAGGAGTATTTGTATTTTTTTTGCAGAAATGCTTCTGTATTTGGAATTTTTGTTCAGAAAAGCAGTGATTGTTTCCTTCACAACTACTAATTTAAATTGAATTTTCTGTGCCAAATATGAAATGTGCTACAGTGTAAATATCTATTTATTTTTTCATTATGAATTGAAATCCCCAGCCCAGAAATGCGTGAGCAATAAATACTCAAGAATCCATCCTTAGCAAGTTCAAGAACATTTTTTTTTTGTCAGGGATGCTTTATCAAGAGTTGTATTTCTGTTTTCTCTAATGGCTCTAATAACATACTGTCCAAACATGCACCCTATATCCACTTCAGTCCTTAAAATCATCTTAGTCCTTAAAACGTGGGACTTACGCTAGAGCCAGCCCAAGGAAGAGTTGATAAGATTTAGACAGCAGGATGTCCTGACAATGACTTTGTCACATACAGTGCAGCATGTAGTCAACCATTAAAGGCAGCAACAGTGCCACCAAAGGTACGTATAAATACAGCTATTTAGCATGATAATTAAAGAAAGGGTATTTATAATATTGAAACTTGGCAATACAGTAGATATAATCTAAATCAAAATATTCTTAAATCACCACCACTTATAAATGAAATTATCTTGCCAAATTGTTAAATGTCCTCATTTGCCATGCCATTGTAATGCTTGTCACAAGTGTACATTTCTTTCATTAATAAAAATGATATACAGAAGCTTATGGTATCAATTGTAATGAGATTTAAAAAAACCATGAACATTTAAAACCATTAAATTAATTTTAAAGATTATTGAAAGACAATGTGATTCTATATTTTATTTTTTATTTAAAAATTGCCAAATGCTTGTGAGCAACTTCACTTTAAAAAGAGCCTCAGCTGGTATAGTACAGTATGTACTCCTACATTTCAGTGAGTTTGAATGATGTTTTATATATTACTGTAGCTTAATGGAGTGGATGAAAAACTATCATAATTCAGCAGAGCAATATGCTTACACTATAAATGTATAACCTAGGTTAACATTCATTTGGATTTGGATTGTTGTTGAGAAATAATTCTTCTGTTCTTTTTAAAGTAACCACACACCCCAGAATACACAGAAAACAAAATACTTTCCATGCCAAAATGTTCCGTGTTAAGCCCTGAAACATCTGCCTTGTATGAATTAGAATATTTCTCACATTATTTTTTTTCTGTCAAAAGTAGAATTAATCAGTAGGTTGAAAAAAGATATCAGATGTGAAAAAATGGGTTAACTGATTTCTTCTTGCACAAAGACATTCCAAGCTTAAGCACTTTTTGAGTTAGGTACAGTATGGCAGGGATGAGAGTTAACTGATAAGAGATTACAACTGCAAGATAGAGACTCCCCAAGGAAAGATAAGACCAGCTACTCAAAGTGTTCAAGGTCTTGGGAATGTCCGAACGCAGGTGACCTCCTCCCATTACCATGGTAACAGTTTGCGTCAGAAACGTCGCTATATAAACTGGTAGTTTTGTACCTAGAATTCTTTGATCTGGCCGGAGCGGTGGCTCTGTGGCTAAGGATCTGTGCCTATGGCTGGAAAGTTGCTGGTTCAAATCCTGCAGCTGGCAGAGGAATCCTACTCTGTTGGGCCCCTGAGCAAGGCCCATAACCCCAACTACTCCAGGGGTGCTGTACAATGGCTGACCCTGTGCTCTGACCCCAGGCTCTCTCCCTATCTGTGTGTCTCAGTGAGAGCAATCTGGGGTATATGAAAAGACAAATTCCTAAGGCAAGAAATTGTATAGGTTTAGTAAAGTGATGTTATTATTATTGTCTTATTGTTCCTTGCATGCAATAAACTCAGTTGTTTAAACTACATCTCGGGGTCCAGGACGTAATTGTCTGTTACAACAAGGTAAACAAAACCACAAGTGAAAAGTATAAAAATAAATCCTTATTATACATATTATTTTATATAACTTCACTTGTTTGTCACGTAATTGGGGCTGTGCTTGTTTTAGTTATTTGAGACAGATTGGACAGCTTGTAAATGCGCTTTGTGCTAGATGTTTCTAAATGAGTTTGTGAAACTAACATTAATGGAATGCTCAGCTGGTTTACACATGGACACAAAAGAGCTATGAAAGAGTTATGGATGACATAAAAAAAGAAACATCAGTTCAACAATCAGTTATTTCTATACTAAATAGCAGCCTCTGGACTTTGCTGAATAAAACTACCCAGTTTGTTTTTATAATGTGATCATATTCATTAACGGATCTTAGTTTGTTTAATTGTTTTTAATTATGTATTGCTATTGTAAAATATCAAAGTTCCTCTTAAACTGAGTTAAATCACTGACATTTTTGTTCTGTTTTTGCAATTTTAAATTTATTCCGATACGTTACTGGACAGTGATTCTAATCTTTGTTCCAAAACCTCGTAGAACCTCTAATCCACATCCACCTAGCTAAAGAAGTAGATTATAAGAGATTAAAGCCACAATCTGCTATTGTGTATTTTTGCACTTCTATGCGTCACGGGGCAGAGATAAACAATTGCAATAGGCACGCACGTACTGTATATTATTACGCACTGTCAATTGAATCTCAGTTCAGGTCTGATTTCCCCCATAGAAATCTGTTTAGTCTACCATGCCCATAAATGCATTTGTGTATGTGAACATCTGCACATTTCCGCAGTAGTTAAATCAAGCAGTTGTACTCTATACTTCTGTGGTGTCAGTTGAAACCAATTTATCTTCCCTTGTAAATTAAAGTGGCAAGTTAGTAACATGATGAAATGTACCAACATAACTTATTCTACAGCACAATGTCTTTCTCTAGGTGTGACACTGAGGCAGCAAATGAGTAACACCCTTCAAATCAATAATATGTGACAGATACTGCATATCACAATATTATTTTAACCCCTAATATTACATTGCAATGCTGACAGTATTCCGTTTTTCAGACTCTGAAGTCTGGAAATATTAGAGTATATTACAATAAGGTTATCTTACATTTATTTGCTTGGTCATTGATGTGTCAGAGATGGAAATTAAGAGGAGAAGCAAGAGTTGTGTATATTTGGAAAAACAAGTTTTTTCTTCTAAATTTCTCCTTTACCTTCAGTACTCGCTTTGGAAGGCAAGACGAAATTTGTAACTATGCCTTAAAGACCAGATGAAATTTAGTTTATTGGAGTTACAGTTAAATTAAGTTTAACTGTAAAGAACATTCAAAGCATCAAGGAAGTATTTTTCAAAATAAGTACTGCATGTGTTTACTGATATACGTGCATTTAATATATTGTGTACACATGATGTACACAAAATATATACTGGTTATTTAAAGCAGTGTCTTAACTGCTATGGGTCCTTATTTGTAAAACATAACAGAAATGCAGCTACAGTACTTGACTTTTATCAGTGTTTATGGCTATTCCAGCAGTTCTCCTTAATTCTCTATATTCTGGCCATGCTACTGTATGTATATATAGTACTGTTGCCTCCAGTGCACAGATAATAGGCTGTAAATTTGAAATATCAAGCTGCAATTCATGGAGGTACAGGCATTTTGGAGAATTATGACTCTTTTTCCTTTTTAAGATTTCTTTTATTTCAGTGTCTGAAAGAAACACCAATGCTTCCAAGGAACCTCTCTCAATTCACTTCGAGAAACTTCTCTTTCCTCTGCACTTCAAAGCCTACATACTCTGCCCCCTGCAGAAAAGGAAAATTGTTTCAATTTGCTGTAAAAGCTCTATAAGAACTATTGACTGCTTGGTAAAAAGTGGGCAAACTAAATAAAGCTCATTATCTCCTGCCTGGTGTGTTCATACCTATCTTCTACCCTTTTCTCTTCTCTCCCTCTACCTATTCATCTGTGTCTCCTGCTATCCCTCCAAAGATTGAAAGATGTGCTTAATGCCACCCCACCATGGCAGTCTTGACAAATGGAAGCAATATCTTGTTTGGTGAAACATTGTGCACCACTTATTGAAGCTGATTTCTCAGAATTTGCATATAGATAAGGCACTCTTAGCTGAACTAAATGTTTAGCATATAAAGTAGATTTCATTTTAAAAAGTAAAAAAGCCTGACCATATTAAAAAAAAAAATTAGCATTGTGATTGTTTATAAAGTTTTAGTCACAGGGAGATTTCCTGTTATTCTGCCAAGGGAAACTGTGCAACTGTTACAACATTTTAGACACAGGGACAATTTTGAAAGATAAATATGCCTCAGCTGTTTCTGAGTACATGAACTGAGTACATTTATACTAGTGAGAAATAAAAGCGTATTTAAAAATATCATGAATCACAAATTTAATCTCACATTTTAAGTTTTAACCGTGGTCTTGTATGTTTGCAACCTCCATTTTTAAATATGTCGTTTTCTTATTTAAATAAACTGAAGTAGCAACATACTTGTTCCCAACAGGCTGAAAAAAGAAACAAAAGCAAATATATTTGTCTACAGAAATACATTATTGTACATACAGTAGTATAATGTAGATTTAGTATTTTAAATAAAGTGTAACCCTTCAGGAAACTATCGTTTTTTTATTAAAAGTATTTGACTTTATAGGTTAAATCAGTTTTATATAATTGATCTCTGTGAGTCCAATGGGACATAGCTATTGACTGTAAATAGTGGAAGTTCTGTATTTTTCCTTGTATATGGCAGCATAGCCAACAAGGTGAAAGCAATTCCATCAATATTAAGCTCTATCAATTAGTGATGGTCTGCAATATCAACAGCTAAGTACCTGAATTATAAGAAAGTAACCCTTAGGCCATAGAGGGATAGTATAAACTGTACTATATAAACAGAAGAAACAGGCAGGTTATCTTTGAAAGGTCTACTCAGCATTGCTGTGGAACAGTGAGTGAAAATAGAAAAGCAAACAAGAATCACTGTGCTACTGTGAAGTCAGATGCGTTTACAATGATGCAATTAAGTAAAACACCATAAATCAAAGAAGGAAAGATTAATGGTTCAGCAATGTTTTGTAATGAAATACACTTTAAATATACTCTTATATGGTAATAGGATTCTGTATTATTTTTTTAAATTCTTTTAGGCATTTTATCACTAAGAATAATGATAAATAGACACAACAGAGGTACAGACACGTACCATGAAATTCTGCTATGCTACGGATAATGGGCTTCTGAAAATAGCCGAAAGTTATTCACATATTTGCCAGCATTTGTTCCCAAAAGGAGGACAATCCCTCAATGCTATTTGCCAAATTGAAAATCATCAAATAAGAGACCAATAAACTTTTGACCCTCCTGCTGATGCTGATGACTGTCAAATTTAAACATTTTGTCTTAGCACAATAAATGATCATGTTCATCCTAAAGAAGAGCAAATGCATGGAAATGCTTGTGGAGTTCCATTAACTAAAAGGTAAAAGAAGACGCCTTCTGAATAACATTTCTATGTGGATGTGTCTTAAACACCCTTGACTACTGTTGTTTATTTTGTTTCTTATCAGAATCTGGTATAGATTACCATCTGGGGTTACATATCTCTGAATCGAGATATGTAACGGCTTCTGAATCGGTTTGCGAACTGCATGTTTCTCCCTCTCTCTAGAACAACAGTGCTGGGACTGAGGTGGAGCGTGGAGGAAAAAGTTGGGAGTCTTGTACCAGAATGAAGTAGCTGTGTTGTCCAAGGTGTCTTGTAATGTATTGATGGACAATGGGAACCAATGGGGTTTCCAAAGGTGGAGTTGTCAAATCTTTAACAGCTGTGCTCAGCCGGCTAGCAAAGTTAATACACTGTGTTGAGTTCTGGGCTGGTGTGCTGTCAGCTGTGAATGGATACAGTGTTGTGGGTTTGCTTTTAGGTGCTGCTGGTGTTACAAATGAAACACATTTTTCACTGCACAGGAACTACGTTTCTGTGTACGGCAACTCACTGCAAATGAAGGTGCCAACCATACTATAGGTTCTCCATACCTTAAGACAAACAATTCTGCCATACTTGTTTTTAGCTTGAGCTGGTTGCAAAATGTATGACATAGATGGATACCTCAATTTTTCTAATATCCATGCACCACGGGCCATAAAGAAGAGACAAAATAACCATTGTTACTTAAGTGGTTTATAGCACAGCTCTGGGTTATATTCAGGTTAAGACTGTCTCACCCTTTTTATCAGTGCGATACTATGTGACAGAACGGGATTTTAAAGACTGAAAGAAATTAACGTTGGCCATTGCATAACTGTTGCTTAATTACTGAGCAGAGTACAGTAGATCGGTATAAATATCCAGGTGCTCACACTACCTGATCAATTCCAATGACAAAGAAAAATGTCTTACAGCATTATTTTTGGCTTAAGAAATTAAGCTCATTATTAGAATACAGTCATGTCCACAGAGCAATATTGTGGGTGTCTATCTTGCTGTGGGCTTGTTTGGCATCTAAGGGTCTTGGAGCTATTGTAAAGGAATCTGAAGAACTTAGAGCAATTCTATAAGGAGGGATGTTCATATATTTCTCCACTGAAGTACCAGAACCTGGAGTACACTACAAAAGGCTTCTAGTCAGTATAATCATTGCCAGAGAAGGCTTTACAAAATACTAACTACAGAGATGTGACCCTCATGTTTTCTGGACTTCATTTATAACAAATATGAGTTTATTCTGTGCAATGGTTTCAAGATTGCTGTATAACATTTTTAGATTGTATAACCAAGTTTATTATGTTTTTTTGTACGTTTATTGCTCCTATTTCTTCAGGGGTATGAATACATGTAGAGGGTACTGAATATTTTATAATGTTTAAAATATACTTGTTCTAATAAATGATACAAGCAAAATATGTAAGATTCACTTTTTGCATTACAAAAAAAGACTGTTGTATTGCCTTGTACAGTAACTAAGCTCCAGTACTTGTTAATGGGTGGCACTGTGGCTTGGTACAGTAATTAGTACTGCTGCCTTTCAAGTCTGAGCTAATGAAAGGTAAGTTATATTCTTACCTTGGCCTGTGCCTCAATGTACAGTATGTGGTTTGTTTCTTTTCCCAATATGTTCTCCTAGTGTTTACTGTATGTGCATTCCTGCCAGATGCCCTGGTTTCTTTCCAAAGACATGAAGGTTGGGTTTGCCAGAATACCTTAAAATGAAATGTTAAAAACCTGAACTTTGAGCTGAATGGTTTTGCTGCTTTCCCCCAATCAACCAGTTCTGCTTGTGATACTACACACACCGAACTCTGTTTCAGTGACTCTGACTCTGTATAGCATTTTCAATATGTCACATTCTCTCCAAAACCTCAATATTACAAAAACACAAAAACTGAAAAAACTGAAAATGAACTTTAAACATTTATGTCATGTGATCAATAGAGTTTGAAGTCAGTGGGTCTAAGCTTGAAGAAGTTAACTGTTATTTGTATTTGGGACATTGTGAGAAAGTGAGAGACATATACAGTAACTACTACTACTAATAATGATGATACATTGCACTTACACAGTATTTTTCTGGACACTTTACTCAAAGTTCTTTACAGGTAATGGGGACTCCCCTCCACCACAAATGTGCAGCATCCACCTGGATGATGTGACAGCAGCCATAGTACACTGTATGCTCACCACACATCAGGAGGAGAACAGAGTAATGAAGCCGTGAGATTTGTAATGATCACAGAGAGTAGACCTCAGTTTCATGGCTTATCTGAAGGAGTGTGAATTATTTTACAGTATAATGTTCCCCCTGTAACTATAATGGGGAGTTAGGACAAGCAAACTTGGTATTTCCTAGGAGGTCTCTCATCCTGGTACTGGCCAGGCAAACATCTGCTTAGTTTCAGTGGGTTGCTAGTTGTGTGTTGACGTAATAGAATGGATCACTTTAAAATTATTAAATACATCTTACTAGTTTAGCAGCTAAAGAGGCAGGTTTTGTGACTGTTGCATCCTGCCTCAACTCACATAAGGCAAGAAAGTAAAAAAAAATGAGTGCAACCAACACACAGGAGCAGGGAAAGATATAAGCTGGAAATAGTAAAATTAGACAGAAAATGAGATAAATATATATAACTGCAGAATATAATGGCAATGGACCCATACAGAAGAATAAAAATTCAAGATTAGATCAAGAAGATTCTAAACCAGAGTTTAAGAAACAAGAAAAGGAAAACTCCAAAGCTTAATGGAAGACTCGAAATGGAAATGAGGAAATTTGCACAAATGACATGAATATAAAATATGTGGAGAGTCTTTGGGCAAGCCTTCATTCTACAGTGGATTTATGTGGATAGATGAATATGATGATGATATTTAGTAATGTGTAATGCTTAATTAATATGTTAATCTCTTTCAGAATAATTGTGCCGTTAAAGGCTGATTTCACACACCAAGGTTAGCCATATTTACAGATGTGTATAGAAATCATATCAGTGGATCCAAGATTAGGGCTAATCAGTGTCTGTGAAAACATTGGTAATACACTTTTTCTGCGGTGTTAAGGTTAAAACAAGAAGTTTAAACAGCTAAAACAGTTTAACACATTTAAAAATGAGCTGCTTTTTATTAATTTCAAAATTTTGCATGTACATTAAGTGCTTCATACCTTTCTGTGGATGATTTTAAGTTTGATTTTGCAGAACAAATAAATCACATAAAAAGCAAAACATTCAGTGCTTAAGTAGTTGTCTTTTTCACAATGCATGAATGTAATGGTTACTTTTGAACCACCTGGCAAAGAGGTGAGGCTAGATTTTATTCTCACTCATTCTCTGGATCTGAAAATGCTTCCACAAGTGTTGATCATACGTAAAAGACAAGCACAGAGAATTAGGCTTCAGCTCAATCTGCATTGAATTGCTTCTGACCTGAAATTAATTCCCAGCTGAGCCAACTTCCAGCCAGTGATTGTACTTGTGAAAGAATACAAAAAATGCAGAACTCTTCCAGAGCTCTTGTCTTAATGAGCCAAGTCTAAAAAGCTAAACTACACTAAGTTTCCGAAAAGGTTATCTTATCCCAATTAACTGAGTGGTTAAAAGGTCACCACACCTCGTAAAGGCCATACATTCTAAGGAATGTTAGAAGCAGTCCCTCTAGTGTGACCCTTTTTTAAATGAAATTGTATTGTGGTATTAACTGGTAGACATTGTTTAAACAGATTTCTCTATCAGTGAAAAGCCTGATGCAAGCTGCCATGCTGCATATTAAAAATTTATAGTCACCTCATGAGCCATTTGCTCTTTGTACAGTACAAGAAAAGACTACATAGTGCACCATGGGAGCAAATATGTGCTTTCAGTATATGGTTCAGTCTTTTTTTTCTAATTTTCTTGTCACTTTAGGTTAAATTTTCAAGAGGGCTAAGCAATAACGTTAAAATATAAAAAGCAAGATGTTCTTCCCTATTATGTAATGGAATTTTATTTTATTTTTTCAGATGACCAGGCTCACAAAAGTTACATTATGGTCTTCTATCCAAAATAAGAACCTTTATTTTGAGTGTGGCTTAGTAAAGTAAAAGGACTTATTTTCTTACAGTTCTTTCTCACTCCTCAACCTAATCTGGGGAAGCTGGCTCATCACACAGGTGAGTGCTGTACTTCAGGGCTGGATGAATTGGATTCCTTCTTTTATGTGAAAGACATTAGTATTTCTTGTGATGAAAGGCAATACACAAAAGCAAAGAGTTATGATGAAGAAGAACATTGATGGGAGTTTATTTTCTTATGAATACAAATTCAAATTACAGCAAAGGACTAGTCGCTGTTTAGATTACAAAAAATATAAGTAGCAGAATAAATAAATGAAATTGAAAGTGAATGGGTAAAGAAATGAATAAGGAAACAATGATAATTGTCTTAAGGTTGCTTTAAAGTTTTTGGATTATTTTTGTTTTAAGAAGAATGAATGCTTTACTTACAGCCTGTTTTAAAACATAAGAAATGAAAAGCAACAGGACGCTAACTGCCTTGTTTCCATTTGGCTTTGAGCTGGAGTTGAACAGTCTATGTTTTGCTGAGTTACTGACTACTTTCACTTCCATCAGCAGGAAGCAATGCTGTGAGCATCAGATTTGTTAGATGCAAAGGTCATGACACACTTTGCTTTTATGCTTTTTTATGTGCATTTTTATGTATGTCTAAATTAAAGATGAAAATTGCTAATTAGAGCAGCACAGTGGTGCAGTGGTTGGCATTGTTAATTCGCAGTGCTGGGGCCCTGGGTTCTGTTCTGAACCTGGGTTGCTATCTATGTGGAGTTTGTATGTTTTCATGTAGATACTGGTATAGTAGGGTAGTATGCTTCTGGGAAAAGTTAATCCTGGTGTGAGTGTTGTTGTTTGTGACTGTCTCCCCTGCAATGGACTGATATGCCACCCATGGTGTACCCTGCACTGTGCTCTTTGCTTGCCACTGTGCTTGCCAGGATAGGCTCTAGCTCCCCCGCAACTCGAAATTGGAAGTGGCAGTTGGAAAATGGAGGGTTGGAATTGCTAATTGCTCTTTGCTAGTTCCTGAGGGTGATTCACATTTTTCTTCAATAATATTTAACATGTACAATATATTTCACATGCAATGCCTTGCGCAAATATTCAGAGCCTTGCACAGTTTTCCCATTTTGTTGCTTTAACATTTTCATGACACTTAAAGTTAGAATTACTATTTGTAATACGCACAACCTACTCTAAACTTTTAACACAACAAAAAGAAGTAAAAATAATAATTGAAAAAAATATGAAAGAAAATTAAAGAGTTAAGTTAATATTCTCAAATAGAATTTAGAGCATGGAGAAGATGATCATTAAGAAGTGGGGGGTGTACTAGGCCAGGCTGTTCCTCCAAACCAAGCAGCCAGAAGAGGAAGAAAATGGTAAGGGTTGCCACATTGAGGCCAAGGGCAACTTCAAAAGAGTTACAGTGTTCAATGCCTGAGATGGGAGAAAATGCACAGGGATCAACAAAATTCAGGTCACCTCACACAGAGGGCTTGTATGGAACTGAAAATAAAACATCTCAAATCCTGAATTGGGTTTGCATCAAAGCACCTAAGTGATATAGCAAACATGGGGCAAAAGGTTTTGTGGTGAGACCAAACAAAATTGGAAATCTGATGCAACTGATGCCAACTCAACATAGTGTATCACTTGACTAACACCATCCCTACTGTCAAATATGATGATGGCAGTCACTGGGAACCTTGTCAAGACATACTGTAAATGGGAACATAGATGGAGAAAAATCATTTTTAGAGGAAAATCTACTTCAAAACTAAAACTGGGACAAAACTGATCCAAAAGCCCAAGGCCAGAGCTACAGTGGAATGGCTTAAAAGTGAGAAAGTGAATGTACTTGTGAATGTGGTCAAAGTCATGAGTTGAATCCAATGGAGAAGCTGTGGAAAAACCTGAATGATGCCTTTGAATAAGTGATTCCCAAGTAACATAAGAGGGTTTGAGCCAGTCTGCCAAGTGGATTTGGCATAAACTGCACCAAAGCATTGAGCAGTTGCTAGAGGCTCAACTGAAAAAAACTTATAACCGTTATTATTATAGGGGCACTCATTTTCAGACAAATCTCTTGGTTTTCTCTATAACCCTATGGTCAGGAGCTTTGGGTAATAACAGAAAAAAATGAGATTGTTGGACCCAGTGGCGGAAATGAGGTTTTTCCATAGCGGGGATGGATCTACCCTCTGTGACAAGGTGAGGAACTCGACAGTCCAGAGGACCTTGGAGCAGAGTTGCTGCTCATCTGGATTGAAAGGAACCAGTTGAGGTGGCTTGGGTATGTGTGAGGATGCCATTTGGAGTCCTGCCACTGTAGGTGTGTCGTGCATGGCCCACTGGGAAGAGATTCCAGAGCAGACCCAGAACATGCTAAAAGAGACTATATCTCTCTGATGGCCTTGCAAAACCTAATAGTCAATCAGTAGGAGCTGGAGACTGTTCCCAGGGAGAGGGAAGTCCATTCTATGCTACTTAGCCTTTTACAACCTTGCCCCTCACCAGGAGTAAGAGGTTAGAAAATGATGATGATGAGGTCTGAGGTCTTATTTTCTGTTTATTTTTTTCCTGACATTTAAATACTCAGTATGCATCATTGGGACAAAATGGAACATCATAGGAAGGGTCTTAATCTTGTAAGGCACTGTATGCAACATTTGCTTGTCAATCCTAAAAGATATACCGTATTGACAAGAAAGTAAGTGAGGATGTGCTTCAGAATCAATTCAGAATCAAGTTGAATGTATTGCTTTTTACAGATGACTTAGTGTACTGTTATTTCTCTTTCTTGTTCTGTTGTTTCTAGTATTTAGTAAGTTGCTGTATACTGTACTATACTGTATATATGAAGGCATATATGCTGAATAGAGAAAAAATGTGTGGACAAAAATATTTATGTTGCGCCACACTCTAAAACCCTTTGATAAAGTGACATAAGTGAACCATGTGCAAGAAAGATTAATATCCCCCACCTTTCTTCCCTTTCCACCTAGAAAACTACAGTCTAGCAGTTCGTATCGAATTACTTTATTCTATCTCATCCCAGTTTTACTACTGGGCTGAACCAAAGTGCTAATAATTAAAGATGTTCATTACTGTGACACATTTGGAACTAATAGGTCCCTTTAGATAGTTTCCAAATATTCCTGGTATCTAAAATCCAGAAGTTTAAACTTTTAGGCAAGTCTCTGAATAAAATCCAATGGGAAAGAGAGGTTAATCTAATTCTGCCAGTGAGATAAAATATTAGAAGACTTTATACATATAAATGAAAAAAAAAAACTTATTTTTATAACTGTGCTCAGAAAGAGCAAACATGAAGCAATCCGTGTCCTGAAATTAAATTAACCTACTTTGTAGATGTCCACAGAACAGAAATAATCTGCCTGCAGAAAATAATGAACTATGAAAAGAGACCAAAATGATAGTGTATTATATGAGGGTCAGTTTGTTTTAATAGAAAAATAATATGTTGGTAGTGTATTTTTAACAGGATTGACATGAAATCTGACTCAAACCAAATGACTCTTTTTCGGGTGGGTTGATGTGGTGGGGTGAGGTGAGTATTGAGATTTGGCATGTTCTGTGGAGGACAATGATAAAGAGCGTGTGGTTAAGACAGATGAATAAATTTCACAGTGATAGAGGTGAAAGCATATTAAATTATGGATTATGGGTAAATAAATGAGCTGTGCTTTATACAGATCTTGAAAAGTATTAGTGATGGAAGTAAATTGAGAAATAAATTGAACAAGCATTAGACCGTGTTAGTATGTCATTGAGATGCTGCTTGTAGAGGTGTCTGCATACAACATTCCCCAGCCACAGTCTCAAAATAGTATGTGATGTGTATCTTTTAACTCAATCACTTTCCTGGGAAGGGTGACAAAGACAAGACTGTGGTCTTCTGTCACTCTAACATCCAAGATCAGTTTAGTTTAGTGACAACTGCTTAATGAACACCTTTGCACTATTAATGTTTCACCATTAAAAAATGCACACTATAAGATCCTTTCTGCTTTAAAATTGAAGACAGAAAAGATTCTCTGACATGTACAGTACCAACAATGAAAATGATAAGCCATACTCAACAGGTCTTCATTTGGTGACAACATTGAAAATACATACAGTAAGGCTCTTTTTAGTATTTATTTTTAAATTTAGGTTTAACCACAACATCCATTTAAACTTGCCATGAGTCTATTCTTTCAGTCAAAAAGCACTAAAAAAGCTAATTATGAAATCAGACAAGATGCTTTTCACTTAACTGCAAAGCTGCTGAGTGGTTTACCTCATCAAGCAGAATTTACAGGTGATGCTGATCACTAATCCCAGGGCCCATTTAAACTTGTTTAACTCATTTCAGTCCTTTAGTTTCACAATGGATTTTTCTGCAGATGAGGGCTTATATTCATTGAGTCCTGACATATTATTCTTTTCACAGGTACAGTGTTCCAAAGCATTATTGTTAATAACAATGAAATCATCCTAAACTTAGAGGGCAATAAATACTTTTCACTTAATTTGGATTGTGCAAAGATTCAGTGACTGCTAATCACCGTTTAAAGGGCAGTAGGCAGTTGCAAAATAAATACAGTAAATGAAAAGCCCTGCAAATGATTAAGGTCTTAATCCAGCATTAAGCCTTGGGCCTCCCATGAATCTTCCTGCACTTTTCAAATGCAGCCAATAAATGTCTCATAAAGAACTGTGCCTGGTTTACAAGGAGCTCTGACTGTGAAGCACAAATCCTGCAGACATCTTCAGGGATTGGTGATTTTGTTAAAAGATGTATATGTTTCTTAAAATTGACAAAACATTAATTTTGCATTTTTGTTTTTCAGGTCTTCACCACTGCTGTACGCATTAGCTTATAGCCACCAGTCTATATTAGATGTGATTAGATTAGAATTGAAAAGATTTCTATAAAAGGTGCACTTTGATGTCCTTGTTAGTGGGCTAGTTCCT
This sequence comes from Lepisosteus oculatus, assembly GCF_040954835.1. Classification (NCBI taxonomy): domain Eukaryota; kingdom Metazoa; phylum Chordata; class Actinopteri; order Semionotiformes; family Lepisosteidae; genus Lepisosteus; species Lepisosteus oculatus. Next base: position 36,832,521 of record NC_090699.1, read on the forward strand.
GCCCTACAATCAGAGGTGGTACAATGGCACTGTAAGAAAAACAGAGTATTCAATGCAAACCCTGTAACAAGGCACATGTTGTTTCAGTTCTAAAGTTTCAATTCAGAAAATTATAAAACAGTTGGTGAGAAAAGGAAAGAGTTGGATTTGATTAGGTCCTATTTTAATATAATAAGAAGGAAGAATGACTTTACATCCCAATACAGAAGTTGAGCAATCATTTCCATTTAACCATAATACTCTATCAAGTTCTGTAGCCAAAGGAACATTAAAATAAATAAAGTTTTCTGATACAAACCAAAACAGCCATGTTTTCAGCATTTTTCTGTTTGTTCCCTAATGTAATTTATAATGAAAGTTCAGGAGGGATGACAACAGCCAGGTTCAAACAGACTCATCTATCAGTAATTCACAATCATTCCTCAAGTCATTTCCTGACCTTAAACATTATAAGTGCTCTACGTTATCCCCATCTCCCTCACATACTGTACATCTTTCTGCATCCTACCTCTACCTCCACCTTTGCACCTGTCCCTTCGTCACTCCTTACTGTGCACGGGGTCCCACCCTCTTTGCCCTATGGTCCAGGAGGCTAGCCCTCAGCCAGTTGGGTTAAGCCAAATGTTAACTAAACCACTCCATAATCCTTTCAGGACATTTAATTCTTGGGTATGGTTATTCCTTGTGAATATTATTTGTCCTGAACTTTTTTCCTGTATTTATCAGATTGTGATCTTAGTTCTGCTCCAGATTCCAAACCCTAGTTTACAGAAAACAATCCCCTCCCTACTGTGGTTGCTAGCTCACCCTCATGTCATTAAACTGGAAGAGCTAAAGCTCTGATAGCTAGTAAGACAACAAGGAAAAATATTAAAATATGTATCTCAACAATCACTAATTACATTCTTATTTTGTCAAAACCCTTCTCAGTTCCATCATTCTATCTTTTGTGTCATTGAGTAGTTTTTCCTGTTCATTTGTAGGACTAACTGTTCATTACTTTTCATTGTAGAGAGAGGCTCCTCCACTCTTGAGCAGCTTGGCCTATATGTGGATTTGATCCTGGTCCCTTTTCAATGCCTTTTTCTAAAACAGAATTCTTAATTCAGCTCTGTAACACACATACTGTACTGTATGTAAAATAAAGCCTTTATTTATTGTAAAAATGTACAGTATTGTAGATCATCTATGAGCTCACGGGTTTTCTCCTCCAAAGGTATATGGGTGTCCAGCTAATGAATCCACTCGGAAAAAGAGGGGATTAAAATAATTGCATATCAATGATATGTCTTTATATATTAAACGGTCAGGGGCAAAGTAATCAAGAACATTGTAACCTGACTGTTTGAGCCTAGTCAATATGTGGTGTTAATACCTGAACTTAACGAGTCACCTTCCTATACATTTGTAATTTCTGAAAAAACAGCTCTACATTCTGCTGGTTTAACGTCCTCTGTATTTTGCATAAAGATGTCTGTTTCCAGATTTCCTGCAGGCCGTCTATCATGCCTCTATTAAAAAAAAAAGTACAGAAAAGGCTTCCTCCTTGGAAGATCTCCTTTTAATTCAGTAAACCTGTCCTTCCCATCATGGAGAGAAATGGCCCTCAGAAGACCCAGAGGTGAAAAGATGGATACTCTTATAAGAGGATGAGGATACCATCCTGCCACTGGCGAGGAAACTTGTTAAGAGGACAAGAGTCTGAGTCAGCTTGGAGTCAATCCAACAGCCCCTAAGACTGTCTGTATTCAGAATTCATATAATAATCAATAGACCTGCTACTCACTTTGCTCCTCTTTCCTTTCTCGTGCGAGACTGATTTAATTTAAGGGTGGCTTAATTATGATATTACTCTGACAGGCCTGCCTGGCTGTGGCTCCTTCTCTACGACAGTGCTAAATGCAATCTGTAGCAGTGCTTGTTCTGGGTATTTCAGTAATACATCCAAAGCCATTTCTTACAAAATTTATAAAGGGAATGGGGGTGGGGGATCAATAGATGCCAGAGAAAGCATGTCTTACTGCGTATGATTTAATATAGCTCTGGGGCTCAGTTTACCATCTGAGCTCTTCCAGTAGGAAACTTGCAAAAGACTTTCAACAGCTGTAGCGATTCAAAATTGCACGGAGATACTTTATATAACTTGGTCCCAAAACTCATAGTATCTGGAGTACCATTCTTGTAAATATGTTACATATCTGTGTGTTTCACAAAACATGCATTACAGATTCACAGTGCTCATAAAAGTATCTTTGGTTTATACATAAGAGTGGAATATCCCAGAGCACACAATATTCTAAACATTTTATGAAAAAAGTTGGTATACAGTATAATGCAAATTGTGCATTATAAATAGAGTTAAATTGACATGCCCCATAGCAAAGGTCAGAAAGGTCAAATCCACTTCAAGGTGGGGATACCATTGAAGATTTTATATTTGAAATATTTAGAGAATACTATGGCTCGCAAGAAGCAAATCTAAACTGTAAAAAATGTTTTAGCTAAAGAAAGCTACTCCTATCAAAAAATTGTAGCCCACTTTAATATTTTGTCCAGTGTTGTGTGATTTTGAAGAATTTTCAAGTAATTGCTTCTATTGACAAAAAAAGAGGTAAAAAAAGAAAACCCACTATGGAAGTAGTCATTACGATAGTGATTACAAGTTCCTACTGTATGTGCAAATCTTCTGTTTGATATGTTGAGCCTAGACTGACTACACTAGGAGAGAAATAAAAATGTTTTAAAAACAAGATGCAAATTAGCCTGAAATTGTAGTTATTCTTAGTGGGCATATTACTGTTTGGAAACCTTTGCTGACTGCAAATATATACTGTAACAAAAGGGATGAAGCAAATGTTTCAGAAGAGTGGTTTAATTTATGGAACCATTTATGGAAACATCATTATCCAAAGGGAGTTGCAGTAAATAATGCAGTTGCATTACAAAAAGGGAATGTTATGATTTAATAGGTGAGTGCCAATAATAAGTAAAGTAGTCCAACAAAATGGAGACGGAGACAAAATGGAGAACCATACAAAGTGTATACATGAAACTCTTGACGCACGATGAGAAGACACCAAAAGGTCTAATTTCATAATTGTTCAACAAACATCTCTATATTAAAGGTCATTTGCACCTTGTCTTCTCAGAATCATTGTACCTGCGCTTTTTGTTTCTCTTTAATTATAGTTTTATGTCATAGGGGACATGGCAATCAGAACAAATACAATTCATCAGTTGAAATAACAATTAGATGCAAATATGTTTCATATTCTTAGGCACAGGCAGTGCTGCATGACAATTATACAGAAAGTTAAAGTGCGCATCCATTGTAAAACAAAATCTGATTCCACACTGCAATTACAGTATAACTCTGTTATTCTTCTGTCGTGTGAAATCCAACACAGTAGAAAGAAAGGAAATGACACTCATTAGAAATGACATAATACCAATGACTGTCAAATGTGTGGTCAGGAAATCTATTTTGTAGAAATGTTCCTAAGACCTAACAGCAATTTTTTTGTTTCTGATGCAACATGGTGGTGCTTGATGATTTCATTTTCATCATCAGTATATACTTGAGAACTGAAATACTGCCCTGTAATGGTCACAGATGGGGTATGTTGTAACAGATGAGTTTTAGTTGCACAATGGTCCTACTCAAAGGTGGCTGTATCCACAGGATGAAGACAGGCTTTGGTTTCTCAGGCAACATCAATAAAAGGCGACAGTTCCCTTATTGGATTCCTTAAAAATAAATTGATTAATATTGATTCTACTTCAGGAAGCACAGCGGCCCAGTGGTTAGTATTGTTGCTTCACAGCATTGGGGCTATGGGTTCAATTCAGGACCTGGGTTGCTATAAGTATGAAGTTTGTATGTTCTCCCCATGTTTGTGTTGGTTTCATCCTGGTGCTCTGGTTTCCTCCAACAGTCCAAAAACATACTGGTAGGTTAATTGGCTTCTGGAGAAATGGACCATGGTGTTAGTGTGCGTGTATGTCTGTGTGTCCTCCGTGACACAGACTTGTGTCCTGTCCAGGGTATACCCTGCCTTGCACCTGTTGCCAGGATAGGCTCTGGCTCCCTTGAATTGAAAGAAGTAGTTAAACAATGGATGAATGAATGATTCTATCTGTATAGTTAGTGCTTTGTGTTATTCATAAGAATATATGGGGTAATGACCTGCACTGCAAATGATCTAATCTAAGTCTCCTACTTAGTAAACCAGAATGAGATATTTCTGTAACCCTCCAATGATTTGTATTGAATACTGCTTACAAAGCTTTCTGCAATATTGGTGTATTTCTATAATGAATGTAAGCACTTCTTTAAATAACTCCAACCTGAATAAAGTTTTATTTGAATGAGAGAACAAAAATTGGGCACTCCCAACTGTCAATGAAATGAACATAATGTTGCCTCCCTGTTTCTGATCTTTGTCACTTGCAAAGAAATCAAATAGTATTCAAATATTATTTCTTGTTTCTGCTGTCGGCATATCACTTTTTTTTTTCTTCTAAGCAAACCTAAGCTATTCAACTATGAAATGCATGTCATTTCCCTGACACTTTAGGTCTATATCAAGTACTGAATATGGCCTCTAAGGCTCACCAGGGCTTGAGGCCAACATTTCCTCCACATTTTGCAGAACATGTGCCACTTAATATTGCCAATAGCTTTTTCTAGGTTTTATTGACACAGAATAGCATTGGCTGTTCCAGAGCAGCTTATAATGGAAAATGGACTCAGATATAAAAGAATGCAAGAACGTTTTAAATAGATCCATAAAATTGAACTGGAAAACATTCTCATTGACTTCTGATTATTTATTCCAACTGAAGGAAAATTCATACGTTCCCCAGTCTGTGATTTACAGATTTCATGCTGTTCATAAAACTAGACATGCTTGGCTATTTCTACCTTGACGGTATGCCACTGCTGAAAGAAGTTCCTTTGTACCATGTTTTGTATCAAGTCTGACAAAGTGCTTCCGAGACTGGCTTTGGTTCTTTCAAAACATCTATCCTAACAGACCTTTGCTGTGGAAGGTTAGGGATCTGTTCTTGAGAAATCACTTCACAAAGTATTTCTTACTATAGCATCAAAGTTGAGAGGTAACATCTAGAGATTTTTCACATGTGGTTTCGTAAGATCTTTAAATAAACTTATGGAATATTTGTGGGAAATTTGAAACTAGTATGTACAGTTCACTCTTCTAATACTGAAACATTGTTCTTTATGAAGCTCCTTCAGTATTTTGAATAACTGTAAAGACAGACATTTAAAATAATAAAACCTATTAGATTTATAGTGATCTACAAGGACCTATGTACTGTGCTGAGAACTGCAAGTGATAACTTGAACATTTATGCCATAAGGACACTATAATACATCCATTTTCTGACATCTTCTTCCAATTCAGGGTTGCAGGGGAGCCAGAGCCTATACTGGCTAGCAAAGGACACCCAGAGGAAACCCACGTTTACATGGGGAGAAAATACAAACTCCACACAGACACTATACCAGGTATAGAATTGACCCACTGCAACGCCATGTCACTGACATTACAGTTGTATTGATTATTTTGTGTTATATAGTACGTTTTAAGAAAAAAAGCTTCCAGTAGAAGGGAACAATGGAACAACTCCAACATTAAAGTTATAGAAACTAAGATTCTGATGTGATTTTGGTCTTGGTAGATCAAGAAATAGCAGAACTCATAAATACTTGTTGCTACTGTATGCTCTTATCAAAGAGTTAAAACAGACTGAAAGAGTAAGCGATGTTTTTAAAAATGATATTTTTAGAAATTATGTCACTTTGGCTTAGCATATCCTGTCAATCTATGCATAGCTCAAGAGAATGCTGCACAAATTACAGTGTACTGTAAGTCACAACCAAAGTGCTATAATTTAGCTTTTTCTCATAGAAGTGAGTTGAATTGCAAACATGAATACAGTGTTATAATCACAGAAAAATGAATTAGAAAATGGGATTCGTCTGTGTGCATAGACCATAAAGATAACTTATACAGAGCAGTTAGGAAGACAACAATCTAGCAATTACAGTGGCAAGCTGTTAACTTGCACATTGAATTTTGGTTTGAGTTTGATATTGTCATTCATAACAAACCAGTTTGTATGAAACCAAAATGTCGCACTGCAGACATTTAAATTTCCATGTCATTTCATAAGCTAAAAAGCAAATGATCATTAATTCAGTGAGGGGATGCTCAAAGTCAAACTACTAGTTCCAGATCTCCCCATATGCTTGGTCTGGCTGGCCTGCACTACTTCATTTTAGGCTCACTGGTCTGCAAATCATTGTGCTGCTGGCTCTTAGCAACTTGTGCAGTTTTACAAAGTAAGCACACTGCCATGTACTGCTTCAGGGATCTTGCAATACCAGGAAAAGCCCTTTTATTAATGGCAAAAGGTGAAACCATTGATCCCTACCAATAAAGATACAAATATCAGCTGGTGGAGTTGAGCTGGTTTCTCAGATATGTCCCGAAGGTACACAGTTGTTTGTTTAGCCACAGGGTTTTCTGTGTCAGTGGTGGTAGCTCCCATCATCATAGTGCATTAGACTTAACAGAGACATATTGAAAAACAAAGAGCACTAATGTCTGATTCCTTTATAAATCAAAACACTGTTCTATGTACTGGTTTTGGTCCTTTACTACTTTTAATAGCAGATTTTTCTGAATTTTGTGAAGATTTATCATTAATGCGCAAGTTGATATTTTTTCATTAAAAAAATATAATTTCAACAATACTACAGTATTTTCCTCTTTGATTGGTATTATTTGCATGGGTAATTGATGTCATCATCTAATGATATCCAGCATGTTGTAACTCATTCCTATTATTGGGTCAGGCATGCTCTTTTTGTAACTGGTTATACTGTAAGTGTGGCCTAGCTACTGTATTACGTACCTGAGGGGGAAGAGCTATTGTATGACACTACAGGATGTCAATATTCATTTGTTATATAAGAAAGTAAAATTCTGAATTGCTAAATTATAAAAAGTATTATTTATACTATGATCTTATAATATAATAATTCAACTGTGATAGACTGGTGCCCTGTCCAGGCTGTACCCTGCCTTGCGCTCGTTGCTTGCTGGATAGGCTCTGGCTTCCCGCGACACTGTGTTGTATGAAGCAGTTTGGCAAATGACATGACTTAATAATTTAATATCAGGAACGTAAAGCATTAACCATTAATTTAATATACAAAACTGGTTGTCGAATGTTTGAGAGCTCCCTATTGCATGGGCTATAATTCCA